>NC_050581.1:42189030-42935804 GCF_011100635.1 Trichosurus vulpecula | reverse complement strand
TAGTATGTAAGATCCAATCTTTCACGATGGCCTAGTCATGGGCATCTTCCATGAATGCCCAGAAAACCAACTTTGTACTTCATTCCTCTACTTATTTCACTATAACAAACTGACATCACTAATGAAAAATAAGTAAACTATTCATTTGTGCACTGATGATTTTATTCGGAGCAGTTCACTCACGATTTATAACTACAAATTATGATGACATTCTTGTAATTTAACAAAACAGATCTAGTCACTGTTGCCCATTTATCTGGGGAAAGCCTGACAATGGCAAAAGCAATGTTTCATACCCAAATTCTTTTCATTTTCTATACAAATATATCCAATCACTATCCTTGATCTTCTATTTTTAAAGTTTATGAAACAGTTACGAACATTTCCTCTCAGTAATTTCCCAAAAGACTTTTTTTAGAAGAATTTTTTTTAAAAAATCCACCCCCAAATATCTCTTCCAGGCTGTTCTTCATAGTGTGTTCTTTCCAAAAAATTACTTTTGTAGACAGTACTCAAAATCTTCTAACTAACCTTTGTCTGCCTAATCTAGACACTATGATTTCAGTAGGACTTAAAATTACATGTGAACCTTAATTTTATCTTTTTTAATTCATCATAAGCTAGGGCCATTATCTTTAACTTATTTCATACCTAACTCAACTTTCTTTCCAACACACTTTCATTGTCCTCATCAAATAGCAAGTCATGCAACTACAGGCATGAGATTAATTTAACTGGAGAATTCCTCCAAAGCTTTAATTTTTCTGTATGGGCTCCTAGCAGCCTAGTTTAATAGGAAGCAATAGTACAGACCATATATGTAGCTGAGTGCTGATACTGACTCAAGCTTTCCCTTCTTCCCCCAGGAGAAAAAAAAATGTCCTTTAAATTCATTTAGGGATGTGAGACTTTGCATATGAGTTCTAACTCACAGAGATATGCAAATCTGTAAAACTATACAAACTTTGCATGGCTAGATAAAGTAATAATAAAGTATTTTTTCAGATATGTTAGTGTTCATCATTATCTGGTTTTGCTACAATTTATGAGTCAAAGAATCTGGAAACAGCAACAAACTTACTAGCTGAACCTTTTGGGGAACCCTGGGGCAAAATTAGAAAGTACAATGTATATTTCTGATGAAATAGTGGATTCCCACTATGGTCATTTTCCTTTTCCCTTACGACACAGATAGACAGTTACAGATTCTATTATCTTAAATACTGACCATTTTAAAAGTATAATTCAATATGTATTTATTAGATGTCTACTAGGTGTAGGGGCTACGAAGACAAACCTAAATAATCTCTACCCTTCAGAAGCTTACATTATACAGAAGGGAAATAACATGTACATGGATAAGTAAAAGAAAAACAGATACAAAGTAATTTCGAAATGGGGAAGAAAACGAACATCTGTGAGATCAAAAAAAAAAAAAAAAGGCCTAGAAGAGAAGGTACAAGTAAGTAAATGTTTTGCTTCGTTTCATCAACTTTCTCCTTACCACCAAACTTTTACTTTCTGCATCCCTAACTTTTTTTAATCAGAAGAAATTCTAGTATGCCTGAAACTGACCCACCCTATTGATATCCCATCCAGGAAGGTTAAATAGGTTGACTATACAGGCACATTTCTTTACAAGAGTGTAGCTCCAGCCTCAAAATCATTCATTAACACCTCATTTATAATTTAACTGTTAAACTTTAGAAAGGAGCCAAAACAAACTTTAGCATAATCTGCTTAATCCACTTTCATTTCCCTTTTCAAGAACAAATTCAAAGTATACTGAGAAGAAAAAGAAGAAAGTGCCCAAGTCAAATCACTATAAATAGTACCCGTGTCTCAAATTCTACTAAATCGTCCCTGGAAACCACATAAAGTAAAACATATAATCAAACATGATGTTTTAATTAGCTGGATGTATGAGGCAATTCATCAGTCAATAAATTTATTAAATGTTCATTACGTGTCAGGCATAGTCTTAAGTAGTGGAGTTACAAAGAATGGCCAAAAGGCGCTCCTGAGGGGCTCACAATGTAAATGGGAGAGAGACAAGAAAACAACTATGCACAAAAAAGATACATACAGGATAAATTGTAGATGATAAAGAGTCCGAGGCTGAATGCTTGCTACTTAACATAAGAGGTGAACTTTTTCTGTAATACAACCGGAAACTCAACGAGTCTCGTCAGAGGTCTAGGGGGTAGGGACAAGACAAATTCCAAGTCCCATATCTTATATTCTATCCTTGAGACTATATTGGTACTGGTCTAGTCTGCTGAGGTGTAAGGATAAGGGGTTCTTTTACCGGTTATACTGCCTATGAGATCCGGCACTTTGCTGAACCCTTTGCGATGTTACGAATCTTGTAATACAAGGAATTTCTATAGCGGACACATTCAAACACGCTGCATTTCATTTTGGATTAAGTTCTCCATCCAACGGTGTCAGCAGTTTTACCGCGGTCCTCTAGATACACTCCAGTGACTTTTGTCACCTACACAATCCTAAGGTTCTCTTATTTGTGGTCATCTTCCCAATCGCACAAACACAACTAAAGCGTGGCGCCACATTAAAGCCCACGAGACGACCAGGGTGGGGGCATGAAGGAAAGACTGTCACGATACCACGAACTTCCTTTACTTCTCTCTCCCTCTTCAAAACTGTGAGCTAGAGAGCCGTCTGCGGTCCGCCCCACCCCCACCCCGGCCCTCAATGGGGGCACACACGCCCCGGCGAAGCTGCCAACCCCCAAGCCCAAACCGCTGGCAGGAGAGGGGGCAAAGGAGGGCCCAAGGGAGAGCCGCTGGGCTCCCTAACTCAAAGCAGTGGGATGCGGGGGGGGGGGGGTGAGGGGGACGGGTGTCCTCACGGCCGCCCTGGAGCAAGGCCAAGGGGCCAGGCCGGGGAAGCAGGGAGTCCCCGAGACTGCGCGGCCCGCGGGGAGCAGCCCTCCCAAGAGTTGTGTGGAGGGGGGGAGTGAGAAGGCGGAAGGAAAGCGTTCTTCTTTCAGCTCCCAGCGCCAGAAGGAAGGGACCGCAGGGCGGTGACGCGACCCCTCCGCTCCTCCCCACCACCCCCCCCGCCACTCACCTCAGCCACCTGCTCCACCTGCTCTCACATGCCGGCCATACCGCCTACCCCCCCACCCCCCCCAGCCCTTTGTTTTGATTCCCGACTCCGCAGCTCCCGCCGCCGCCGCCAAGCGCACCCACCACTTCCGCTTCCGTAACGCACCGCCCTGTCGCAAAACCGACGCCCTCACGCACACCCTTCTCACCTCTTTCTCCGAGCCCCCTCCCACCTCCCACTGGACTCCTCCTCCGCGGGGCGTGCTGGGAAGCCCAGGAGGCGGGGCCTCGGGGACCTTCCGCGCGTCCTCGGCCTCCTCCTTGGGAAACGCTTCTGCTGAAACTGACCGGCCCCTCCCCGCCTTGCCCCTCCTTTTCTCTGAGGCTCCTCCCACCCCGACCAAGCGCTCCCTAGAACTATGGTAGTTGGAGGCTCTTTTTTCCAGTCTAGAGAGACCCCGTGGTGGTGGGAGGGATGGGGCAGGGCGAGAAAGAGCTAGGGGTTTGGAGTCACACGTACAGGGATCACAGAAGATAAATCTAGGATGCTTTCTGAGTTCAAATTGTGCTTTTCCACTTACTACCTGTGTGACCTTAGTCAAGGTGCACTTTTTGCCTGGGTGACCATAAACAAGTCACCAACACCTCTTAATTCTAGTGCCTTCCCTCTGTTAATTATTTCAAGTTTATCCTGTATGTAGTTTGGTTTGTGTATATTTGCATGCTCTCTCCCACAATAAACTGTAAGCTCCTTGAGGGCAAGGACTGTCTTTTGCCTCTTTTGTATTTGAATTGAATTGAACCTCTCAGGCCATACGCCTTTTTTAAGCTCCTTCTGTGGGTCAGGAACTGTACTAAGCTCACAGATAAAAAATAAAAGAGACAGCTTCTGGCTCTTGGAGCTCCTTGGTGGAGACAGCATGCAAACAACTATGTACTAACAAGCTATATGTAGGATAACTTGGAAACAATCTACAGAAGGTAGTCACTAGAATTAAGGGCTTCAGTTCAGCTGTAAAATGAGGGGTTGGACTAGAAGAACTTTGAAGTTTCTTCAAGTACTAAATCTATAAAGTAGATTTGGTGTTTCTGGACCCAGAAGCAGGAAAAGAGGCCCCCTCCCAGTCTCTGGACTCAAAAAAAACTATCAAGATCTTACAAAAAATGTAAGGAAAAATATTACAGGAAGAATCCTTGAATGAATACGTATTTATTACGAGTTTAACACCTGTTAAAATATTAGCTCATTTTAAGCCTAGGTGTGTGATAAAACATACCCTAACGTCTGTAGTGGTTCACTCCTCCAACTTTTGGCACTTTATTTTTTAAAGAGTTATAAGTTCAGTCACACTGGCTCCCGAGGCCCCAGTTAGAAGAATTTCTAACATTTGGGCAAAAGTCCGGCTCTTTGAATTTATAACTATCCCTAATTAACCTCTGGCCTCTTTGTGGTTGAAGCAAAATTTAGTTTACTGGAAACATTTGGGTAATGAAATAGCTGATTATATTATAGTGTCTGTAGAAAGACAGAAACGGGAGGGGAGATTGGGCAAACAGTTGATGTCTTCTTGAGACTTCCCCCTAAGATATCACCCTTCTCTGTCACGTTTTGGTGACACCTCTGGGCCTCAAACATGCTCCAAAAAGTCACATTCTAAGTTACTCTTCTTTGTAGCAAATCTGATGCTTATACCATAGTAGGGCTGGGAGAGTGGAACAAAATCCCCCAACCAATTGGAATAGACCTCTTGCCTTTTTCTTCATCCAATGGCTTTTAAAGACTTTTTCACACAGTCTAAAGTCTTTTGATTGATTGAGACATTGTTCTCACCTAGCTAAGGTATCGGAGCTTACTCAGGTGCAGGTAATACAAATGCAAATACAGAGAGACTATCTATATGGGATGGTGAGCAGAGTAGAGCGGTTATATGGACAGTGGCAGATGTTAAAAAAATTGGCCAGGGTGTACCGTAATCAGGTCTGGGGAGGTCAGAAAGTTCTCCTAAATCAGGACAGCACAGTCTGTAGGCAGGAGTTCCCAAAACTAAGTGGATTTGCTCCTCCAGATCATGGTCTGCAGAGATCCATTTGGAAGAGTACAACCGAAGTAGGGCAGTTGGCAGGGTGAAGCCCTCCTTGACTGAGCTATTTTTGCTTTTTTATCCCCAGCTCTTGGCATAGTATCTACTAAATAGTAGCACATGATAGCTACTAAATAAATTATTGTTGAATTAATGAATTAAGAAGCTCTCACTATTTCCTTTTTTAGGGTACTAAACTACATACTCTCTGAGCTGACAGGGATTTCAGAGGTCATCTAATCGAATACGTATCTAAACAAGAATCCCTTCTATGAATAACTGGACTGATGATCATCCAGACTTTGCTCCACTACCTCCTGAAGTAGCCCATTCCACTTCTTAGCAGCTCTAATTGGTTCATTTTCTCCATTCGAAAGATCTCAAATCTTTATCTCTGGAAGTTCTCCCGCTGGTCCTTGCTTTACCCTCTGTACTCACCCATGGCAAGTGGCAGCCCTTTAGGTACTAGAAGACAGAAGACATGCCTGTGGCTGGCATTTTGATTAGACAAATCTTAGAAATTTTGTTGCCTTCTTTCTTTTTTCATAGGCAACAGTAAAACTTTATAATTCAGTCGCTACTTCTGTACTGCATCATTAGAGTGCCACCTAGTGGTCACCCTTGAGAAAATTCATCTTGATTATATTAAGCCAGTAAACTTCAGGTTTCTGATATCAATGAGCACATATGTAGCACCTACTATGTGCCTAGCACTGGGCCTAGCATAGCGGAGATAAAAATCCAAAGAATAAAACAATATCTTACTGTTTACTCCCTAACTGAGGGAGCCTCACGTGGACAGATTCTATTCCAAAGTTGTAATTCTGAAGACAAAATAGACACTTACATTGGGTTAAAGTATGTTGAAGATCTATGATTTTTTAAAATAAAATTAGCTTTTGTAATAAATGTAATTTTAAAATGCTAACCTGTATATTATGCTATTAGTAATGTCCATTACTGTGTTGCTTTAAAAATAAAATTTCATTGAGGCATTTTTCTAAGGACAGACAAGGAATTTGTAATTTTAGGGAAGGAGCTCCTACAATATCCATGCATTGTCAATGGTAGTTCTGTTTTATTTGGTACCCTTACCCATTAGTAGCTTCACTTTTTTTCTTTAAAAGCTACCAATATTTTGTAGCTAGTACAACTGCAGATTTGAAATAATGGTCATTTCGGACAATAAACAGAAATGTGTAACTAAAAAATTCTCACTTCTTTTGATAAGTAAGATTTGTGGTTATTTGCCACAAATAACTGTTAGCTGCCTTAGGTTACTTTCACTCTAACTTAATTTCTTGAATTTCCTAAGAAACTAATTTTTTTAGAGGGAAGGGGACTTAATTCTTTTCTGTCATATAGTTTTGATGATCCTATACCACCAAATTACATTAGCAGCTGAGAAGTTAGGAAAAGCTAAGATAGTGATATAGACTGGTACTGTATGGTAGAGGGCAAGATCAAACAAGCACATGAAACATCTTTTATGCTTGTATTTAACTTGCCAGAAGGCAGATGACCACTATCTAAATAGGAGTTTATAAGCTGGTGAGCATTTGCTCACCATCATTAAGTATATGTGCAAGATATCATAAAAGAATCATAAAAAATGTAAAAACAACCTTCTTTCCAGTGCTTTTTCCTTCATTAAAAAAACAATTAAGTACCTGCTATGTACAAAGAAGGCAATAAAAGGTTAAATAATAATAATGAGGCTCTAAGGCAGACTTCTTAACCTGGGGTCTGCCAACTTTTAAAAAATATTTTGATAACTATTTCATTATAATTGGTTTCCCTTGTAATTCTGTGGATTTTATTTTATGCTTTTAAAAACATTATTCTGAGAAGGGATCCATAGGTTACCTAGACTGCCAAAGAAAACCATGACACACAAAAAAGTTGAGGATCTCTATTCTAAAGTTTGCAAAGCTCTTTATATGTGTAAGGTCCTTCTTAACCTCACTCTCCCAGAGGTAGACTAGTGATATCTCCCCCCACTCGAGGTTCTAAGGGTACCCCTTTCACTACTGCTATTGGCTGGAGCCAATATTCTATTCCCACCCCCACCCCCATAGCTTTTAGTGACTAAAGGCTCAGTTCCATTTAACTTATTAACATCAGTTACCTTTTACAGAGGGATATTAACTTCAAAGATATAGCAAGAAAAAAAGTACAAACATTTCTTCCCCTACTCCTATTCTTCAGAAATACACTCACTCCTCTCCCTCCACTTTGGTCCCTAAAAGAGGTAGCTGAGAGTTAACTCAGTTTCTGAGTTAATTAATTAGCATTAATCTCACCTAATTTAAGTCCAAATGTGGCATTGTGACTGGATGAGCCCTAGTCCTATCTACCCACCACTGGGCTGGGTCCAGAGGTCACTCCTTGATCCTTGGAGTACCGATCTTGGACCAAGCTGGCTGCAAAACCTGATATGATTCCGCTCTTCAACTTCAGATGGCTTGTTTTCCTGATCTCAATAAGTTTACAGTCTCCAAAATCCATCTCTAGTCTCCTTCACCTAAACAAAAGAACAGACACCAATGCTAGACTCCAGTGGGAAGGACCCAAGGGCTCTCCCCTTGCAGCACTGTTTCTCATCTCTCCCTGGAAAGATATCCCACAGGAAGAAGTCAGCTAAAGACAGAAAAGATGAGGGGATGTACTACCTTTTGAATAGACTCCAATTCCAGCTAAACAGACAGCTATAGACATTCAAGGAGGTTCCTATTTACCACACGGTTAGCAGACTGCAACCAATTATAGAATGTCTAGACATTCTACAAAATCCACTCATCATCTGAGCGCTCTGCACATGGTGGACTGGGCTGCCTGTCCAGTTGCCTGTTCTCTCTGTCAGCTCAGGGAACCTACCCTCCTTTTAAATGTATTATCTCTTCTGCTCCTTACAACAACCCTGTGAGGTAGATGCCATTATTTTTATTGATGTTTTACAGATAAAGAAACTGAGGCTCAGAGAGATAAAGCAATCTGTCTGGAGTCCCACAGCTAGTAAATATCTGAGGTGGAATTCAAATCCAAATGTTCTTGACTCCAAGTATAGTGCTCTGTCAGCCGAAATTGCCTCCAGATAAGATACAGTCTCTGCCCTGTTGGAGCTTACAATCTAATCCATAAAACACAAACAGAAATATTGTCAAATATGTAGTATTATTGAAGAGGATGGTATATGAAGTATCCTTGTTTAACACTGATAAGGATGGCATTGTTCAGGCAGTGATACTTTTCTTTTAATGGGGTATGAACTTCCCTTGCTATGGGCGTTTATTGGCTTTTTAAGCACCATAGTAAGTATGATTGGTTGAGTCACCACTAGTCCTGCCTCTGAACTATGGCCTTGGCCTTTAAAAATAGAACTGTTTATCACACTGTTTCACAAATAACACATGGGAGGCACTGAGGTTTTTGGACTACAGCCTCTAACAGGTTTGCTCTTGATCTGGTCATGTAGGAAGGGCAGGAAGACAGCTTTGGAGGGGTTAATAATCTTACTTTGTTCTAGTCTGTTCTTCTCAAGAGGGGCTTGCTGATAATGGGAGCACCAACTCCTACAGAATTTCGTAATCACCCTTCTCACAGGGACCTGAGTGAAGTGGGGGCAACTCTCCCTACATCTTGATGGGGTCAATCAAGACAGGCACAACTTGTGCACTCCCCTAAATCCCCTCAACCCTCAATGAGGGCTGGTTGAGGCAAACACAGATTCCCCACAAGCCTTGATGGGGGTTGATCAAGGCACGCACAACATTTCATCTTGTACATTCAACCCTAAGGGTTCCTCACTCACTGACCAGTGCCCACTTGCTTTATAGGGAATAGACAAAGAAGGCATATTGCCAGTAATAGCCTCACAAGTTTACATCATCTCATCCCTATATCTCACTGTGCAGTGGCAGTGGATATATACAATTTAAGTACAAATTTTTATATTATTTACCATTATATAATGCTGTGCAAATGTGGTGGAGATGTTTTGAACCATGATCATGAGAACTCATATCTAACACCTGGGAACAAGAAATAGTTATGGCTGTTGATCCTGGGAACTAAACTATAAGAAAGAATAACAAAAATCTACCTCATACACACTAAAATCCATCTTACACGCACATGCGCACACACACACACACACACACACACACACACACAGCAAACCAGAGGTGGAAAGGAGAGAAAGATGCTATTTGGACATATATTAACTCCATTTCTTTTAAGGAAAGCTTATATAGCTTCTTCCAGGGAGCCCTGTGGCCCAGAAGGGAAGGGAACCATGTAGACTCAGAGATGGAAGCATTTCGAAGCAGTAGTGGAGTTAAGTTCCAGGAGCTACCCTCTTGAATCCAGTTGGGGAAATTCTGGATTATGCTGAATTGCTATATCAAAGGAGGAATTTCTGAAAAATATAAAATTCTCTGTCCAAGGGAATGGACCCATAGGAAGGCTTCCTGGACCAAGGAGGAGCCAAAACCAAAGCCATAATGTAGAAAAGGTAATGTCCTTCACAGACGAGTATGAATCACATGGACTGTGTAAGTCTGGAAGAAAGGAACTCATTCCCTAATCCCGTATGCTTACCTCCTTGGTAGATAGATAGATAGATAGATAGATAGATAGATAGATAGATAGACAGACATAGATATAGATGTCTGTATATAGATATAAATGTCTATATCTATATATCTGTGTGTATGTGTGTTTGGGGGAGGAGAGGCACTTAACCCCAGAGAGGCACTACAAATCAGAAGTAGGGCTCACAATAGGGGTGAACTCACTAAAGATCCCAATTCTCTCCCCTTGCTGAACCTATCAAGAATAACCTAGTCTGGAGGACTGTATGGTTCTTAAGGAGAAGTAGAGATCACTGGAGAGGAAGAGATGTTTTGACTGTTTATAGGCTTGGATGCTAGTCATTTCTACTTTCTTGTGGGTGTAATAAAGCTCATCCTGTCTTGTAGCTTGAGTGCTGGGAGCTGAGGCCTCAGATACTTATTAGCTAGGTGACCCTAGGCAAGTTACTTAACTTGTGTCTGCCTCAGTTTTTCTCATATGTAAAACGGGGCTAATAATAGCACTTACTTCTCAGGGTTGTTGCGAAGAGAAAATGACATAATATTTGTAAAATGCTTTGTAAACCTCAAAGCACTATATAAATGCTAGCTTTATTATTGTTCTTGTCATTTATTTATTCTCTAGAGACCAAGACATGAGCCAAATTCTAATATTCCCCAGGAATATCCTGAGTGAGGGCAAAATGAGTCAAATTTGGAGGTTTTCAATGAAAACTATTGGGTGGTTACATAAACCAAAATGACAGATTTTATTACAACACCCCAAGTTATTTAGTCCATGTAAATCCATAGCTTCAATCCTGGGCAGAGAGTATTAAAAAAGGGAATAGAATTTTTCTCTCCTTTTTTTTTATTCTAGTTCACTAACAAGTAATATGAACTGTCCCAATTCAAGACGGCAAATTTGATTTAATAGGTATTACTAAGACTTGGTGGGCTGAGCCATGAAATATGGTTCTGGAAAGGTATTTCTTATTCGAAAGAAACAGTACAGTTAAAAGGAGGAGCAGGGTAACATGATATATTAAGAAGGCATATTAATACAAGGAAATTCAGAAACCAGAGGGGAAAAGTATCATGGAAAACAGTTGGGTAAGAATCAGTGGAGGCAGAAAAGGGAGCCAATATGGTCATCAGAGTGTACTATAAACAAACTGAACAAAACAAGGAAGTGGGGTAAGTTCAGTAAGCATATCACAAGCCTGGCATAGAGGTAAGTCAAAGCAGTGATGAAGGAATTCAATCATTCAGACATCTGCTGGAACTTTCACTCTACCAAAAACTTAATAATTTCTTGATTTGCCTTAATATTACCTATATATAATATGACCATTCTTTATAATTTTGCAATGCTCACTTTTGACTTTTTTTTGAGGTTGTTCTTTCTATTTCCATTGGTGTTGACATTGTGTATAGTTTTCTTTGCTCTTTTCACTTCACTCTACATCGTTTCCTATAGATCAGTTCTTGCTTCTCTGTATTCACCACGTTTGTCGTTTCCTAAAGCAGTTACATTCTATTACATTCATATAACACAGTTTTGTTTAACTATTCTCTACTTGATGAACATCTACTTTGTTTCTAATTCTTTGCTGTCACAAAACTTGCTGCTATAATATGTTGGTGTATATAGGGACTTTCTTCTTATCAATGACCTCCATACTCTGTAAGCCCAATGATGGAATCTCTGGGTCAAAGGGTGTTGAACATTTTAGTCACCTTATTTACATAGTTCCAAATTGCTTTCCATAATGGTTGTGCTGATTCACACTCCACCCATAATGCACCACAATCTCTCCAATTTTATCATTACTATCTTTGCAAGTTTTCAGGGTATAAGGTGGAATCTCAGAGTTATTTTGATTTGCATTTCTCTTATTAGTGATTTGGAGCATGGTTATTATGTCTATTATTCTTTTGAGAATTGTTTATTCTTGTCCTTGGATCACTTATTCAGGGGGAAATAGCTTTTGGTTATACATACACACATATATACATATATAATGTATATGTGTATATATACACATCTCTATAAAGAGCTATCTCTATATGTGTCTGTACATATACATGCATATCTGTTGATTATTTCTATCTCTTGGATACCAAACCCTTATCAGAGAAACTTCCTTATCAAGTGACAAAGTTATGATTCAAGAAGATCTTGACAGATTAGAACATCTGGCCAAGTCAAGTAAAATAAAATTTAATAGGGATAAATGTATAGTCTTGTTCTTACTTTTGGGTTTTTAAAAATCAATTTTACAAGTACAAGATGGAAGAAGCATAATAATTTAATAGTTTGTCTAAAAAAGGTCTCAAGACTTCATCAGATTGTGACTGCAGTATGAATCAATACTGTGATATGGAAGCCAAATAAGCTAATGGGATCTCTGACTGCATTAAGGACATAGCCTTGAGACATGAGGAGGTGATTGTCCTATTGGATTCTGGCCTGGTTAGACCACTTCTGCATTCAATTATCGGCATTACATTTCAGGAAATCAAAAGGATGAAGAAAATCTAAAAAGAGGGCAACCCAAATGGTGAAGGGCCTTTACTTCATGTCATATGAGGAGGGATTGAAGAAGCTGGGGATGTTTAGCCCAGAAAAGAGAAGATTTACAGTGAATGAGATCATTATTTAAAGTATATGGAGGAATATCAGCTGGAAGAGGAATACTCTTCTTTTTCTTTTAGGTACAAGTTTGCCAGAAATTTTTATTAATTTAACATCAATCTAAATCTAAGCATTTCTAATTTAGAAAGAGAAATGCTCAAATTGGCATAATTTTTTCTCTCATGCTCTCTGACATCACTCTCCACCCCAAGATGATTTGAAGTAACATTTATAGGAATCTTGACTAAAAAAAAGATTAAAATATGTTAAAATACAGGGTTAACATTCCTGAACACATGACTGTGGCCTCTGCCCTCCAGGACTGAAAGGGCTTTCTCTTCTTTATCAATATCTTAATCCTTGAAAGGAAAAGAAGACATTGCCCTTAGGTGAGTCATGGCACCAATCACTTTAGGGAGGTGAGGAAGCAATGGTCTTAACTGGACAGTAGGTACTTTTTGTTTTAAGTTTATCACCCCCAATGCCTATTCCTGGCATTTTAGTGTTTGTCTCAGCCTTCTACCCATTTTCCTAAAGGGGAAGGTCTGAAAAGTGTTTTTATCCTGGAGAAAATATTAATTCTTAATATTATAAGTTAAAAAGAAGGAAGTTTGTAAATATGTTTCCACACCTCTCAGTACGTCACACAAAAAAAAAAACCTCTCCAAGAACAGAAGGTACAAAGTATTTGTTGACCTGCCTTAGGAGAGCTTCCTCACTGAGAATTTCCCTATAACAATATAATCATAGGACTGGGCACAGGATGTGGACCAACTCCTCCACTCCACCCTCTTCCAAAAAAGGTTGCAAAGAGGTAAATTAAACCCCAAAGTCAGGAAAAATATTCTAACATTTAAAACTATTCAAAATAACTGTCTTGGGTATAGTAGTCTTAATTAAAACTTACTGCATTGAAGTGGAATGCTACATAGACTACCTAAAGCGCGCATATATCCAGGGGTGTGCTAGCAAATGTTTAAGAGCTGGGCTGGGGTGTCCACAAAGCACTTTGAAATTTTATTTGCATTAGTAGTATTTTCTCCATCACTTTCTAGGCAATCAATAAAACAATAAATCAAGCCCTGATCTGTGGCCTTTGCCTATTTCTAAGGTAAATGCTGACACTGAAGATTTAACAATCAGGAGTCCTTCCAAGCTCAAGCACACCACTACATACAGCCTTAGGAGGGCCTTAATACAAGCCAAAGCACCCAAGTTCTATCCAAGCTTAAGACATCAGATTGTCTTGGGAAGTAGAGACATAAGGTATGACGCCATGTTCTTTAAGCTTGGCCCAGGGATCAGTATCAAAATCTTACCCTGGAATAACTGATGGATTTGGAAGAATTATCAGGATATGGAGAATTAATTAAGTGCTGTTAGGGATAGGGGTTACTCCTAGGATCCTGAGGAGAGCAGTGCCCATTACTCTCTGGTTACTACCAGTGTTGATGTGGATTGGGGTTGTTGGTTGTGTTTGTCCTTCATTCTGGAAGAGGACCATGACATCAGGGAAATGATGACATGACTTGCAGTTGACATTGATTTGAGTGAGGGAGTGCTGTGCAAGGTCACCAGCCTCACTTTCTCCTCCAGAGCCATCTGGTTCCAGTGGCCTGATATTCACCAGGATGACTGCAGATGGCCCAGGATGCATTGCAAGACCCTAGCCCTTTCAGGCTAAGGTCTTTGTGGTTTGGGGAAGTAGCCCCAGAGAGGGTGCTACTTTACAATGAAGGACCTTATAGTCTTAAAGAGTTGCTTAGAGGACTGAGAAGCTAAGTGAACTGTTTCTGGTCACACAGCCAGTGTGCGTCAGAGATAGGGCTTGAAGGCAGGTCTTGCTGGCTCTGAGGCTAGCTCTCTGCCCATTATGCCACTGCTGATGTGGTTTCCATAATGGCCAAGTTAACACTAGATCACAAAGCTGGTGGGGGGGGGGGGCGGGGAGCAGGGAGAGAAGGAATACGGTGGTCAGAGCTCCAGAAGAGTCCTATTGAGGGAGAAGACTGGAGACTCAAGAGAAAAAAAAAATGACCAAGAGTGGAGAACAGGGCAAGAATCCAGAGAGCAGAGGAGCATATGGAACCAGAGTAGAGGCTGAGGAGAACTCTGGGGCCAAGGCTAGTCATGGGAACACCATATGTGAAACTTTGCCAAGCCCTAGGAGCTCAGAACAGAAACCAGAGAGGGATTCTCAAATAGAACTACCAACGTCACTGATTTTAAGATCATATGAACTTGGGGATTCTCCAAGAATTATTTGTGGGCTTCTCTTTGTTCCCTTTTCTATGTTATTTGCGTAATAAAGCTACCTCTGACATAAAGGCTTCTGTGGGCAGTTGCCAGACAACTGGTACTTGTCAGTACATGGGTTTACCCACAATTCTGGATGATGCAACCCTGGATCTTTGTGCTATCGGGGGTTACAAGACTTATCTTGTATGTACTATTTATATATATGTTGTCTCCCCTTTAGAAGGAAAGCTCCATAAGGATAGGGACTGTTGTTTTTTTCTTTGCATTTCCAGCATTTAGCACAGTGCCTGGCATATGGTAAGTGCTTAATAAATGCTTGTTGATTGGTTGATTCTCAGTCTCATTCTTACATTCTCATCCTGGTCAAGCTGTCCCTTATTCCTAGGGGTGTGCACCCTCACTAGTTCTTTTGAATTCCTTCTCTTCTTTCAAGGCCCTGGTAAATGTTACCTACTCTAAGAGGCCTTCCCTTAACCCTGACCCCCCCCAAAAACAGATCCACACCTCCCCAGCTGAAAATGATCTCTTCCCCCTCATATTTTCTTAGAATACTTTGTCTAGATTTTTCCTTTGTCTTTATCATATTCTATCTTGCTTCATTCTTACTTGTGTGCATTTTGTATCCCTTCTGTTAGTGCCTTCTAACAGTGCCTTCTAACAGTGCCTTCTGCCTAACAAGCACTTGTTAAATGTTTGTCGTATTGAATTATAATTATGTTTGTAATGACAATTATAATTATGTAAGTCAAGTCACCTGATCCAAAGGAATAAATTATAAGATGCGAAGTAAATCAATTTCAATCACAGGCCTAAGTGTGAAAAGTCTTTGAAAGCCATTTGATAAAGTTAATGATGTCAGACAGAAAGTCTGTTTCAATTGTCCGGGAGACTTCATTACACCCTCTGAATCCTACATCAAAACATCAAGTTAGCTAGAATCTGAGGAGACCAAAAATTGGACTAAGCGTGGCATTCTAGCTAAAACCCCTGAAATGGAACCACCTGGGTGGGACGGAGAAACACTGCTTCAGTTCTGGATCTCTTTTTCATATCCCTTTGGTCTGAAGAGGAAAGTTGGAAACTTTGAAAGGTCTAGGCTAGGGGTAGGGAACCTGTGGCCTTGAGGCCACATGTGGCCCTCTAGGTCCTGAAGTACAGCCTTTTGATTGAATCCAAACTTCACAGAACAAATCCGTTAATAAAAGGATTTATTCTGTAAAATTTGACTAAGTCCAAAGGTCATACCCAAAAACCTAGAAGGCCACATGTGGCCTCGAGGCTGCAGGTTCCCTGCCTCTAGTCTAGAGGATTTGGGACTTTACATCTTCCTACCAGGATCCTACCATCATCTCTCCAAGGTAGCAGTGGGTGGTAGCAGGATCTGCATTGGTAGCCAAGGACAAATGGACACAGATTCACCATGCTTAAGGGGAAATTCATGAGCATCTCTACAAATGGGAGAAAAGGACTTCTAGCAGCCAGGACCTGTGAGTTACTCCTTTGCCACATGTGCTTTCTAAGCTTGAGCCCGCTTTCCCTTGGACTCTGTATATATACTCGGAAGGATGTGTCACAGCTTTTTTTGGGGGGTGGGGGGGTGGGAGGTGGAGATGTTTTGTACAGACATCTTATTATACCCCCTCTGTAAATATCCCTCTCTAAAAGCTACTTAGAGCTGGCTGACGTTTATCATCTGCTGGTAATCTCAGTGGGTAGGAACCTGAGCTAATAGCATTAAAATATTACTCCCATGCTTTTCATGGATAGCCCCAGAGACCTGAACCAGGGATGTATCCAAGATCTTGGGACCCAACATATCAACAAGAATAGAAGTTGGAATAGAGATCCTTTGAGCTTAAATGAGCTACGTCTTATATCTTAAATTATTTAACATGAAAACTATTCAACTGCCAAATAAAGTAAAAACCAAAAACAAACTCTAAGTCCAAAGCTTTGGGAGGGGAGATGATAATTGCATTGTACCATGTCCTGGTCAGACTGCCTCTCGAATACTATGTTCAACTTGGTGCTGCATTTTAGGAAGCTACTGATAAATTGGAAAGTAAACAATAAGGGATAGCATGGATGATGAAGATTAAGGAATATATGGATATGATGAAGAAATAGGAGAGCCATACTAGCTGCCTTCTAGTATTTAAAGGATTGCTATGTGGAAGAGGTTTTAGATTTGTTCCACTTGGCCTTTGTAGAACTAGGAGCAATGGAAAGAAGTTTGTGAAGAGAAAAACTTAGGCTTGATGTAAGGAAAAACTTCCCAACAATTTAAAGTGATCTAAAAATGTAACAGAGGCAGCTAGGTGGTACAGCGGATAGAGCACTGGGCCTGGGGTCAGGAAGTCAGGAAGATCTGAGTTCAAATCTGGCCTCAGACATTTACTAGCTGTGTGATCCCAGGCAAGTGACTTAACCCCTATTTGCCCCAGGTCCTCATCTGTAAAATCTGGACACACTGGAGAAGGAAATGGCAACCCCCTCCACTGTTTTTGCTAAGAAAACCCCATGGACATAGGTCCATAAGGTCATGTAGAGTCAGATGTGACTGAAGGATTGAATAACAAAAAATGTAATGGGCTTACTAGCGGCCTTTAAGCAAAGGCTGACTACTTGTTGGGTATGTTGCATCAACTGATCAAAAAGCAATTATTAAGTTCCTAATACGAACGAGGGGGATACAAATATTAAAAATAAAAGTACTTGCCTTCAAGGACCTTACACTCTATCAGTGGAAACATGTACATATTTGAGCACATACTAAATCCATACCAAGTAAACACAAAGGGATTTGGGGGTGGGAGGAAACAAGAGCAGCTAGGAGGATCAGGGGAGCTTTCTTCCTTCTTCCTTATACCTTCCTTTGAAGAAGTAAAGATGTTCATTCCAGTGACGGGATGCAAAGACATAGACAGAAGAACTGTCATATGGGAGGAAAAGTATAAAGGCCAGAAGGGATGGTTTGTGGATTGCGTGTGTATGTGAAGCAATATGATGTCTAATAAGCCTGCAAAGGTAGGCTGGCATCAGGTTGCGAAAAGTTGTGAAAAACTCCTCCAAGCAGAGGAGTTTGTACTTGACTCAAGATTTCTAAAAGTAATAGGGAGCCACTGGAGTTTATTGAGTAAGGGGAGTACTGAGTGGAGGATGGATTGGACAGGGGATTCTTGCTTGGCTGCATGCTGGACTAAACGATCTTTGAAGAACCTTCTAACTCTGAGATTCTGTGAAATGCCTCCCCGCCCCCCTCCTCCACCCCCAGTCAACAGAAGATAAACACAGTGAGATCTTGTATCTTACATACCATTCAATGTATCATATGACTATGAAAGTGTACACAGATCCAAGAAGAGCAGCATGCTCCACTATTGGATTATTGAAACTAAATAGCTAAAAAGTCATGTTTATTTCAGTGATTAAGAAAATCCTGTACATTACTTTTGTATCTCATTTGTTTTACATGCTATTACTTTTGCATCTCATGATTTTAAATGCTTAATGCTGAGTACAAATGTTGCATATAAAATGATTCAGAGAATAAAATAAACATGTTGCATTTATACATACCTATAAATAATTGGTATTCTGGGGTGGGGGTGGGGAAGTCAGAACACTGCCCCTGGCTCAAAGCATTCTGTGAGCAAGATCATTATATCCCTGACAATATCTAAAAGATCATGTTACTCTCAGAATCAAGAAGTCCCAGATTGCTAGGAGAATCAAAAGCAAACTCTTCTTTTAGACATTTAAAACCTTTACAACTTGCTTCCAACCTACTCTTCAATCATTGGCTCATGTCTCAGTACTCTCTAGCTAACCAAAGCTGTTAACATTCATTCAGAACTCAAGTTCACAGTTAAGTAAGTAGCTTAATTAGACTAGCAAAATCATGGTAAAATCAGGAAGAATTAGGCATAGATATCATAGAGTTAAACATTCCAAACATTGCCCAGCTACAGCCTTTCCGGTTGGAGTCCATTGTCATTCTCCTAAGCTACAGCTGTGAGGGTCAACCTGGAAGTTCCATATCTTATCATAAAGCCTTTCTCCCTCATTAAAGAAGAAGCAGGACACAGGCAATAATTCACAAGAGGTTGCCACACAGTGTCTGGAGAGTGCTGCAAGAGCTTTCCATGATTCTCTTAGTCTTAGGTGAATGGACAAACAGGATAGCAGGATTGCCATCTCCAGTAAGTCCTGTATATCAAAAACTCCCTCCTATATTGGTTTGATTCATACATCTTCCTGTCCTTGAAGCCCCAGTGCTACAAAAGGGATGTCCCAGTGTACATAAGATCTTTTTATCTTTATTCTTTCTTCTAATTTGCTGTTGATTTTTGACTTTCATTCTGATGAGTTGATGCTTTTAACCAGGAACAGAAGCCTCATTTGCAAATGACTTCCCGTGAGTCACTAGTCATTACCTGTCTGTTAAGATCTTCCTGGCGTCCAGTTCCTTATCCACCACACAAGACTGCCGGCTAGTTAACACTGGAAAGTTAGAATACCATTCCTGCTGTTCATTTGTCCTAATTGCTACCTTCTCTGGTCTTTTACATTTAGCAGGATCATCATAATTTAATGTACTGACATGAATGAAGTCCATAATCAGCCTGGCATTCAAGGGCCTCCACAATCTGACTCCAATTTATCTTCCCATGGTTATTTCACACTACCATCCTGTCAAAAGTATCTAGGTGGCATAGTGGATAGAGTGCTGGGCCTGGAGTCAGGAAGACCTAAATTCAAATCCAGCTTCAGACACTTACTAGCTTTGTGACCCTGGACAATTCACTTAACCTTTGCTTGTCTTAGTTTCCTCAACTGTTAAATGGGGATAATAAAAGCATCTAGCTTGCAGATTTGCTGTATCAAATGAGACGATATTTGTAAAGTGCTCAGCATACTGCCTGGCACATAGTAGGATTTTAAATTTTATTTTATTTTTAATTTATAGAATAAAACTGCATTTCCATTACACAGTGTAACAAAAAAATGATTGCAGATGGAACTGCAAATCTATTATGTTCAACTTGCTATTCTTTTAAATATATAATAAAATTATCATATAAATCTTAATAAATGTTCATTCCTATTCTTTTACAGGGTCATAAATTTAGGGCAGAGAAAGAAATTAGAAGACAACTGGTCCAATTTCCTCATTTTACAGATGAAGAATCTATTAGGTAAGATATCAACTAAGCCCAATGTCACACCAGTGGCAAGCAGCAAAGCTGGGATTTAAAGCCAGGTTCTCTAACTCCAAATTTAGTGTTCTTTCTACTTTACTATATGATTTCTCTTTACTCTATTTAAGCTATATGACCTGCCTTTTACCAAACCTCCCCTAGTCTTTTCTGCCTTGGTGCCTTTGTTCAGATCATCCCTCATCAACCTTCAGGATACTCTTCCTTCCTCATTGAGTTCAGTGTATGATTTGTAGTTTCTCCAGCTCAACTCCTGTCCTCATACTAGCAGACTCTCCCTAGCTTACTATCTCCTCAGTCTACTCAACTAACATGAGTTACTCCTCTGTTCCACCTCAGCTACAAAGATAGTCATACCTTTGATTTGCCATCACTTATAAGTGTTCCACTTCTATATTGACAAACTCCCAAATTCCTTTATCTGATTATAATCTTTCTCTTCTCTTACCCTCTTCTAAACCCTCTCCAATCCAGTTTCCAATCTCATCATTCAACTAAAACATCTCTCTCTAAAATCACCAGAGTCCTCTTGATGGTCAAATCTAATGGCTTTTTCTCAGTGCTCATCCTTCTTGACCTCTCTATAGCTGACCACCTTCTCCTTCCAGACATTCTTTCTTCTTTAGGTTTTCATGATACTGCTCTCTCCTGGTTCTCCTATCTGAATGACCATTCTTCAGTCTTCTTTGCCAGTTCACGCCCAATAAATTTGGAAGTCCCCCAAGGCTCTGTCCTGAATCTTCTCTTATCTTTCTATACTATTTCATTTGGTGATGTCATTAGTTCCCATGGATTTAATTATCATCTCTATATAGATGATTCCCAGACCTAGATATCCAGCTAAACTTTATACTCACATCAACAACTGACTTTGTAACCAAACTGTATGTCTCGCAGGCATCTAAAATTCAACATGTCTAAGACAAAACTCCTCTTTCTCTTCTTCCAAACCTTACTATCACTGTCAAATGCACTACCATCTTCCCAGTAACCCAGGTTCACATTCTTGGTATCATCCTTGATTCACCATTATCATTCACCCCACATTTCCAATCTGTTGGCAAGTCTTGTTTCTACCTTTATAACATCTCTCACATGCATCTTCCTTTTCTACACTCATAGAACCACAACCTTAGTTTAGGGCCTCATTACCTCTTGACTAGACTATTCCAATAGCCTTCTAACTGGTCTCTGTTTCAAGTTTCTCCTTATTCTAATCTTTCCTCCATTCAGCTGCCAAAGTCATTTTTTGGGGTAGGAAGAGGTAGTCAGGGTTAAGGGACTTGCCCAGGGTCATATGGCTAGTAAGCATCTGAGGTCAAATTTGAACTCAGGTTCTCCACTGGACCTAGCTGCCCCAGCCAAAGTGATTTTTAAAAAGCACGTCACCACCATCACCTCACCCAGCCCTTCCACTCAATAAATTCCAGTTCCTCCTCTCTTCAGGATCAAATATCAAATCCTCTGTTTGGCATTTAAAGTTCTTCATAATCTATCCCATTCCTACCTTTCCACTCTCCTCCAACTCTACAATCCAGTCATACTAGCCTACTCCCTGTTTCTTGGACACAATATGCTACATCTCTTGTCTCAGGCTGTCCTTCATGGCTGGAATGTTTTCCTTGCTCTTTTATGACTCTTGGTTCCCTGACTTCCTTTAAAATACCATCTCAAATCCCCCAATAAGAGGCATTTTCCAGTCTGTGGCTGCCAGTGTCTTTCTTGAGATTAAATTTTATTTGTACTATATATACTATGTATCATATACTAATATGTACTAACATTATATAATAATATCATATGTAAATATATATGATATATTTAATGCTAATATAACATTACATATGAATATAATATATAACAATATATTAATGTATAATGTATGTTATTTATATTGTTATATACTATATATTATTTATATTATATCTCTTTTGCATGAACACAGTTACTTACATGTTATCTCTCTCATTAGGATGTGAATAGCTTGAGGTATGACTTTACATAGCCATTTTTCATAGCCATTGAAAAAATATTGAAAAAATACAAAAATTCTATTTTTTTCCAATTACATGTAAAGACAATTTTTAACATTCATTTTTTAAATAAAGCTTTAAGTTCCAAATGTTCTCCCTCTATCACCTCCCTCCTTCCTAAGATATAGGTTATATAGGTGCAATCATGTAAAGTATATTTCCATATTAGTCATGTTGTGAAAGAAGAAACAGAATAAATGAAAAAAATGAAAAAAGAAAGTGACAATAGCATGCTTCAATCTGTACTCAGACTCCAAGAGCACCTTTCTTCACAGAACACCCCCACCTCCTCTATAGGATGATCATTTTATTCATTATGGAGGGAAGCAAGCTTAAGCGCCATTTCCTTCAGGAAGCCTTCTTTGATCTCTCACATCAAAAGTGATCTTTTAAACTCTGATTTATCCTTTGTTTCTACTCTCCCATCCAAGTGCTGTATTTGTATTATGCTATAGTTACTGGTGTTTATATTATTTTAAATTTCTCGGTACTATATTGTAAGCTCCTCGTTTTAATCAAAGCATTTAGCAAGGTCCTTTGCATATAATAGGAGCTTATTAAATGTTTGTTAAGTTGAAAGTTAATAAACAATAACTCCTAGGAGAGCTAATAGCTTCTTAGAGACCTGCTTTCATGAGTGGGAAAAATTATTTATGAGTGTTTGAATATTATTTTTAAGGCTTGTCTGCTCCTTAGTAGATGATAAATTCCTTTCAGGGAGAGATCTATATATCTCATAATCTCCTTCAGTACCTTACACAGTTCCCAGCAAGTAACTGGTGCTTAGAAAATACTTGTTGATTGATTATACACAAAGGTCTCAAGGAGTGAATATATTAAACATGCCATTATAATTTGTTTACCCTGTTCATTTAGGTAGTAAACTCCTTTATCATAAAACAAAGTTAAATTTCAGTCAGCCTCTTGTTAGAATTTATAAGAATTACAAATTAATGAAGTCTGAATTAATTAGATTTTATAGTATACTGCTTAGTTCATTGCAGAGAGATAAGGTGCCTTTTGTTCCAATGCTATGATTTCTGAATTTACCAAGCTAGCACTGAAGGAGCTTTTCTATAGCAACCTTCTCTTCTTTCTATATTTGTGTTAGTATTTTGAATTAATAAATCATGATCTGAGGCCCATGGAAACGAAACAAAGAGCTCTCAACTGAGAGAGGCCCAAAGGTATAAGAAAAATTCTGAAAAAATGGATTAGATAAGGCTGTTTTTAAGTCCTTCAAGCATTACTTTAACCACTTAAGGGTTTATAAAATTACTAATGTTAAGGCTTTTCTCTCTTCCATTATTATATTTATTCATTCATTTAACAGACCTTCATAAGGTTTGTAGAAGAGGATAGGAGGAATAACCCAAGATAAATAAGATCCTACTCTTCAAGGAGGTTCAAGGATGATAGGAGAAATAAGATGGCTATACAAATAATATATGATAGAATTTGTTATAAAGAGGATGGAGAAATCAATACAACGTAGCTATCAAGGAACCGTTTACGTAGGAGGTGGCCTTTGAAAAATGATGGTTTGGGGGCAGCTAGGTGGCGCAGTCAGTACAGCATCTGCCCTGGAGTCAGGAGGACCTCCATTCAAATTCGACCTCAGACACTTGACTAGCGGTATGACCTTGGGCAAGTCACCTAACCCCAGTTGCCCTGCCCCCCCCACCCCAAAAAATGATGGTGTGGAAGTCATGATGTGGAGAGATGGAAAGAAATGGCATGTAGCAGGTATCCCACAAACGCATGGGAGGTAAGAATGCACTGAACCTACTTGGGGCTTGAGGAAGCAATCCACTCCCGCTAGAATGAACAGAACATGAGAGGGAGTAGTCTGAAATTTAGACAATTTGACACCTGAAAGATCATCTTTTTTTTTTAATTTAAATTTATTTATTTAACATATTTGGTTTTCAGCATTGATTTTCACAAGTTTGAATTACAAATTTTCTCCCCATTTCTACCCTCCCCCCCCCCACTCCAAGATGGCATATATTCTGGTTGCCTTGTTCCCCAGTCAGCCCTCCCCTCTATCACCCCCCTCCCCTCTCATCCCCTTTTCCCTTTCTTTCTTGTAGGGCAAGATAAATTTCTACGCCCCATTGCCTGTGTATCTTATTTTTTAGTTGCACGCAAAAACTTTTTTTTGTTTGTTTTTGAACATCTGTTTTTAAAACTTTGAGTTCCAAATTCTCTCCCCTCTTCCCTTCCCACCCACCCTCCCTAAGAAGTCGAGCATTTCAACCTAGGCCACGCATGTATCATTATGTATAACCCTTCCACAATACTCATGTTGTGAAAGGCTAACTACATTTTGCTCCTTCCCAACCCATCCCGCTTTATTGAATTTTCTCCCTTGACCCTGTCCCCTTTCCAAAGTGTTTGTTTTGATTACCTCCACTCCCATCTGCTCTCCCCTCCATCATCCCCACCCCTTTTATTTTATTTTTATCTTCCTCCCTCTTCTTTCCTGTGGGGTAAGATACCCAACTGAGTAGGTATGGTATTCCCTCCTCAGGCCAAATCTGATGAGAGCAAGGTTCATTCATTCCCCCTTCACCTGCCCTCTCCCCTCCTCCCACAGAACTGCTTCCTCTTGCCACTTTTATGTGAGATAATCCACCCCATTCTATCTCTCCCTATCTCCCTCTCTCAGTATGTTGCTCTCTCATCCCTTAATTTCATTTTATTTCTTTTAGATATCTTCCCTTCATCTTCAACTCACCCTGTGTCTGCTCTCTCTCTTTTACATATATATATACACACACACACACACATATATATACATATAAAAACACACATATATATACCTACATACACATGCATACATATACACATAGATACATACATACATACACATTCACTTATATATATACATAAACATATATATATATGCATATTCCCTTCAACTACCCTAATACTGAGGTCTCATGAATCATACACATCATCTTTCCATGTAGGAATGTAAACAAAACAGTTCAACTTTAGTAAGTCCCTTGCAATTTCCGTTTCTTGATTACTTTTTCATGCTTCTCTTGATTCTTGTGTTTGAAAGTCAAATTTTCTATTCAGTTCTGGTCTTTTCACTGAGAAAGCTTGAAAGTCCTCTATTTTATTGAAAATCCATATTTTGCCTTGGAACATGATACTCAGTTTTGCTGGGTAGGTGATTCTAGGTTTTAATCCTAGCTCCATTGACCTCCGGAATATCGCATTCCAAGCCCTTCGATCTCTTAATGTAGAAGCTGCCAGATCTTGGGTTATTCTGATTGGGTTTCCACAACTCAAATTGTTTCTTTCTGGCTGCTTGCAGTATTTTCTCCTTGATCTGGGAGCTCTGGAATTTGGCGACAATATTCCTAGGAGATTTCTTTTTGGGATCTATTTGAGGAGGTGATCGATGGATTCTTTCAATTTCTATTTTGCCCTGTGGCTCTAGAATGTCAGGGCAGTTCTCCTTGATAATTTCTTGAAAGATGGTATCTAGGCTCTTTTTATGATCATGGCTTTCAGGTAGTCCAATAATTTTTAAATTATCTCTCCTGGATCTATTTTCCAGGTCAGTGGTTTTTCCAAGGAGATATTTCACATTGTCTTCCATTTTTTCATTCCTTTGGTTCTGTTTTATAATATCCTGATTTCTCATCAAGTCACTAGCTTCCACTTGTTCCAATCTAATTTTTAAGGTAGTATTTTCTTCAGTGGTCTTTTGGATCTCCTTTTCCATTTGGCTAATTCTGCATTTCAAGGCATACTTCTCCTCATTGGCTTTTTGGAGCTCTTTTGCCATTTGAGTTAGTCTGTTTTTTAAGGTGTTGTTTTCTTCAGTGTATTTTTCAGTATTTTTTTGGGTCTCCTTTAGCAAGTCATTGACTTGTTTTTCATGGTTTTCTCGCATCCTTCTCATTTCTCTTCCCAATTTTTCCTCTACTTCTCTAACTTGCTTTTCCAACACCTTTTTGAGCTCTTCCATGGCCTGGGACCAGTTCATGTTTTTCTTGGAGGTTTCTGTTGTAGGCTCTTTGACTTTATTAATTTCTTCTGTCTGTATGTTTTGGTCTTCTTTGTCAGCAAAGAAAGAATGCAAAGTCTGAGACTGAATCTGGGTGCGTTTTTGCTGCCTGGCCATATTCCCAGCCAACTAACTTGACCCTTGAGTTTTTCAGTGGGGTATGACTGCTTATAGACTAACGAGTTCTATGTTCCACGTTTGGGGGGGAGGTGCCAGATCTGTCAGACCCGCACTACTCCTTCCCCAAGAACCCCCAGTCCAGACTGGGCTTAGATCTTCAGCAGGATGTGCACTCCTGCTCTGATCCGCCACTTAATTCCTCCCACCAGGTGGGCCTGGAGCCGGAAGTAACAACAGCTGTAGCTGCCCCACCTCCGCTCCCCCCCCCCCCCCCCAGAAGCCCAACCGAGAACTCCTTCCACTCCCGCAGCTTTTCCCAGCAGCTTTTCCCACTAACCTTCTCCGCAGTCTTTGGTGTTTGTGGGTCGAGGGGTCTGGTGACTGCTGCAGCTCACATATTCAGGGCGCTAGGGCCCCCTCCGCCTGGCTTCTGGTCTGGATGGTCCACACCGCTTAGGCTGGGTTCTGCTCCACTCCGTTCCCAGCTCCCAGCTCCGAGCTCCGTGTGGGATAGACCTCACCCAGAAACCATCCAGGCTGTCCTGGGCTGGAGCCCTGCTTCTCTCTGCTGTTTTGTGGGTTTCGCCGTTCTAGAATTGGTTCAGAGCCATTTTTTATAAGTTTTTGGAGGGTCTCCGTAGGGAGCTCACACTATTCCCTGCTTACCAGCCGCCATCTTGGCTCCGCCCCAAGATCATCTTTAAGAGAGAAAATCACGGTGTGGCAGCGAGACTGCTGGTCTTGCAGTCAGTGACATCTAGCTCAAATCCTGCCTTTGACAAATTCTCCACCACCTAGGCCAAATCCCGTAATCTCTCAACTCTCCAGGCAGCTCTCGGAGACTATTAAGTAACTAGCGAGTAGTCTAACCTCGGGGAGGTTACACATCGGGAGTCCCCAAACCATATGAAGTCACAGGCTCGGAGCCCAAAATGAGATTCTTCTCTTTTCTCCCTAAGGAACTCGTGATCCAGAAAAGTAAGACCCATTTGATGTCCCCAATCTAAGTAGGAAAGCTTGATCTAGAATGCCGGGTCTCTTGTTTCCCAGTCCTAAGCGGTGCTTTCACCATACTGAGCATCGCTGAAACTTTCGAGGAACGAGTATAAGAGAAAAGCAACCGGCCCGTTATGAAAGGAAGGGGTGTTGATGATTTGCCCAAAGGGGAGGAGTGGGTGGAGGTGAGGAAGAAGACTTGTTTTGCCTTAGGTGTAAAATCCAGGGCAGAGAGAATAATGGTTTCGTTTCAGTCTTGTTCCACTCTTCTTGACCCCATTTGGGGTTTTCCTTGCAAAGGTACTGGAGTGGTTTGCCATTTTCTTCTCCAGCTCATTTTACAGATGAGGAAAGTGAGGCAAACGGGGTTAAGTGACTGACCCAGAGTCACGCAGCTGGTAATAGCTGAAGTAGGATTTGAACCCAGCGCCCTATCCACTGCGCCACCTAGCACTCTAAAGGAGGAATTTCTGATGAACAATGGCCACGTTAACATCGGCTGCTCGGGACCTTTGCCCTGATTCTGAGCTAGTGGTTGGTGCATGAAGCCGAAGCCCCGGAAGGTGGGCGTCTGAAGTTCACAGTGCTTGCAGGAGAGCTGGAAGGACAGCGCGTGGGAGCGGTCCACTCGCTGGACTTTGTCCATCCTGTACACGAGGGCTAGTAAAACATGCTGTCCCGGCCGGTCCAGGGGGACAAGGGTGCAGAGCTCAACTTCCACCGCAGGCTAGGCAGAGCCAGCTCTCGGGTCAGCGGAAGAGCCAACTGCACTCTACTCCTCTGACCCCTCCCCCGCCCCCCCCCCCCCCCCTCGGCTCGGCCTCGAGTTCCCCAGGGCTCTAGGCGAAGGGAGGGGAGGGGGGAGAGGGGAGGAGAGGGGAGGGGGGAGGAGTGAGATAAAAAGTTTCCAAATGGCGCTGAGCTGCGCTGATTGGTGGAGGAGGTCGCAATCCCGTGGCGAGGCCGCCAATGGCAGGCACTGCCCCGGGGACCGGGAGGCGGGGGCGTGGGCCTGGCCGGGCTGGGCCGCGCCGCTCCCGCCCCTCCCGCCTAGTCCTCCGCCGCTCGGAGCCCGGGTAAGTGCAGCGGTTGGCCGCGGGAACGGGAAGGAGCCCGATTCCGACTCCGGGGCGGGGTGTGTGCCGGGGGGAGGCCGGTCGGGGCTGAGGAAGGGGCCGCGAGGGTCGGCCGAGCGGTCCCGGGGGCAGCCGCGGACCTCCGGCCCCCACCATCGGCCTTTACTGAGTCTTCTCTGCCAGCCGAGCGAAGTTGGTGTCCCCGCCCTTTCCCCCCTCCCACGTCCCGTCCTTTTCTCCCAGACTTGGAGCCCCGGACTTCGGACTTCTCCTGTCTCTCCGCCTCTCTTTCCAAACTCCTAGGGCGCCCCCACCCCACTTCGCCCTCCTGCCCCCAGGCCCCGCGCTCATCTTCCCCCCCCCCCCCGCCCCGTTCCGCCCCCAGCTCTTCCCCAAACCTTCCCTCCTCCCTCCTGGGTCCTTTGGGGGAAGGATTCCCCCCATCCTTCCTTTCCCCCGGAACTCCGTCTCTTTTGGGGAGCACGACTCAGCTCGCCCCATCACCTTCCCTCTAGCTCCCCCTCTCCCTGATATCCCCCCCCCCCGCCCCAACAGTCCTTTCCCTTCCTCTGGTTTCTGCTGCAGGCAGTTTCAGATTTCCCCAGACAGCAGTTTTGGGTGCTGCTGGATGGATGAAAAAAAAATTCTCATCCACAGCTTGAGTTTCAGTGACTTTACTGGCGGTCACAGGAAACCCCTTCAACACCTTCAAATCCTCCTTTTTGGGAGACTGATTAACAGTCTGGGTAACAGCCAGACCTCTTAGCCTTTATTTTGTGTGTCATGGGCCCCTTTGGCATACTTACGACTACTGTGAACCCTTTCTCAGAAAAAAAAAAAGTTTTTAAATGCAAAATAAAATAGGATATCAAAGGAAACCAATTTTATTGAAATAAAGATGTAGGATTTCTTCTTCCCCCTCTCCTCCCAATCTAAGTTTATGGACCACTTCGATACCTTCCGAGATTAAGAGCCCTTGATCTTGAATTCCTTCATCTAGAAATAGATGCCACCTGAAGATTTTGAACTTCCTTGGTTCCTTTGTCATGTTTTGCACAAGTTGGGGCTGCCTTTATCTTTAGCCTGATATTTCTTTTAGCTTCTTGGACAAGTGTTCTTTTGTGGAGTGTTGCTGGGTTGGAGCTTATGTCGCTGTACTTGTCATAGGTCATATGGTAAATTTTAATGCATGGAAAGGATGCTTCCAAGTATTCCTGGGTTCCAGTCTGACCCCTACATCCACTTGTTTTTTGGTTCGTTGATGGATGAGATTTCCTTGGTGTAGGTCCTCTCTCCCACCTATCCATATCTGTGCAGATGAAAACCGTCTTTATTCCTTTTCATTTTCTTGCCCATGGCTTTTCATAAATCTTTTATAGAGCATCCAGTCAATGTGTTAGATATCTCCCTCTGATTCTTTTACTGTCGGGGGTTACCATTCTAGCACTCAGGCTGTTCATCTGTTGTTTCTCATTCTTAATACATGACTAGCCCACCTCCTTTTCTGGTCATACATATTTCCCCTTCTTGAGAGCATGCCATCATAGGTAATATATTTACAGCCTACTTATTTATGCCCACCATGAGCCTTGTTCTTAAGTTCATTAATTGCATTTAGCCCCAGAATAGCAGAAGTTTCCATAAACTTCACATCTGCACATTCATCTGCATTGATAAAACAAAATGGGTGAAATTTATCAATGCTGTGTAGTCTGTGATATGCAGCTGTGTGGATAACCTTACTGAGAACTTAATGTTCTTTCTGTCTCAAACATATAATGAGCATACATGCATATATATATCTTGGATATTGGACAGCAGATGGACAACTGAAAACTGCACTCTATCAGAAGCCCATTCTTTTAGTGTGGATTTTCTCTGATATGTGTCTGAGTCATGGAGCACCATAATCACCGAAGGATCAAAATTACAAATAACCAAAAGAGTATTTGGAAGGGAACAAGCATTGATTGAATGCCTACTATGTGCTAGATACTGTGCGTTTTGTTCAATCATGTCTAACTCTTCTTGAACCCACGGACCATACTGTCTGTGGGATTTTCTTGGCAGAGATGTCGAGTGATTTGCTATTTCCTTCTCTAGTGAATTAAGGCAGATAGAGGTTGAATGACTTAACTATGGATCACACAGTGTCTGAGGTTGAATTTGAACTCCGGTCTCCCTGGCTGCAGGCTCAATGCTCTATCATTGCTCAATGAGCTATCTTTTGCTAAGCACTTTCTACAAATATTATCTCATTTGATCCTCAGATAGCAACCCTGGGAGATGGGTGCTGTGGTGATCCCCATTTTATAGTCGAGAAAACTGAGGCAAACAGGTTAAGTGACTTGCCCAGAGTCACTCAGCTTGTAAGTTTCTGGGATAGTGTTTGATCAACAGGTCCTTCTGACTCCAGGCCCAGTGAGTATCCACTGCTCCCCCTAGCTGCCTCTAATGGAAAGACTCTTGTTTGAAGGTTGCTTCCTAAGAACCTTCATACCTAACTGTTTACCTCATTAGGTTGTACCTCTTAGGCATGTAATGTTAGGTAGAAATAAATTGTGCTTAGGAAATTTTGAAGCTGCTGACTAGGCAGAAGGCTGTTCCTATTTTAAAGAACAATTCCTCTAACCCAGTTCATTCTCCTGAGAGGTTATTTTTACGCCGGGAGTGCTTTCTTTTGCTTCATTGAGTCTAGGTCTATATTGCAATCTTACCCCTTGGATGATTATTCATAGTATTGATAGAGGCCCCCTAGCATAGTAAGTGTCTGAGGTTGAATTTGAACTTAGGTCTTCCTGAGTGCTAGCTGTGGAGTCAGTTCAGATCCTACTTCTGACGTGAGCTGTATGTTTAACCTCTGTATCTCCGGCCTACTCCCTAGAACTTAGTAACCAAGTCATGGGAGGGAATTCCCACACTGGAAGTTCCCCGTGTTGAAGAAAGTATATATCCTTTTTCTATCTGCATATGATAGATCTTACAACTTTAAAGAACATAGACGTTAAATCAAAACTGAAGCAAGGCCTGCTTGGCTCTGACCCCAGTGATGTCACTTCTGCAAATCACGGAGCTTACATCATACATTTAAAACTATTGGAGTGTGATGCGTAGTAACTTCTTTACCGTTCCTTTCTTCTCTACTCCCTCCTTCATTTGTTTTAATCCGGAGTTGTGCCTGATGGGTCAGGGAGGGAGAATATGGAGGAAAGGACAGGTAACATCGATTCCTGTGGCCATACATGGTTTTGTGTTGTCAGGGATCAGCTGTGCTGACTTTCTGTACTGACAGGAAACTTGAAATTTTGTTTAAAACTTGTTCTGCTTTTAACAGTGTTTTGAAATCAGAGGTGTACCCTGAATTTGTTTTTAAGCTCAACTTTCTGGGAGGTCTAGTTAACACTTGTTAGCAAAAACACTGTATGCAAAAACAGATTTTTGTATGAGGCACTGCATTTTTGTCATAAAATACTCTGGTGGAATTAGTCCCAATTTTATTCCTCCTTTACTTGCATGTTTTGGCAAATATGTAATGACTTTTGTATGCAGAGACTTTTTCTTACTGTAGCTACCAAGAATTGCTCAGGAATGTGTCCTGAGAAATGACGTAACTTAATAGTATCAATTAGTTGGAGAGAAGACTGAGCTAGAAGTCTGAGGACGTGGGCTTTAGTTCCTGTTCTGCCATACTAACTCTGTGTAACATCGTACAAGACACATAACCTTTGTAACGTTGTACAAAAAAAAAAAGTTAACTTTTTGGGACCTCAGCTATGGAGTGAGTGGATTCACCTGGTTGGTCTTCCAGGTTCCTTCTAGCCTTAAATGGTTCTGGGACCAAATAACTTAAGTAAAAATGATGTGAAAACTGAAAGGTTTGATTCAGGACAGTTGGAGGAAAGTCCTGCCTCAGTCAGAATATCTGCTTTTTCCATGGTTCTGAAATCAGAGGTACACCCTGTTTTATCTTGGTTTTCTTGGCAGGTTAACTTTTATATGTTAAAGAACAATGCTCTTTTCTCTTTGTCAAAGCAGAGGTGTGTGAGGTATGTACATGTCTACCATCTGGGATTGGTAATTTATTCGCATTTAAAATAGAACTAAAAATCTCTTTCTGTAATATGCCATAGTTCTCAACAACAACTGTAGGATCATAGGCAAGTCCTTTTCAGCTCCAAGTCTGATCCTATGAGCCAAGGAAAATGACTCAAGATAATAAGATTGGATTAAGTACATTTCTGACTGCTTGGGACAGAGATGTTTTTAGCCAGTCTAGTACTGGGATACAAAGGGAGTTGAGCTGAAGAGCCCTCTTGGAGTCTGAAGCAATTTTATCTTTTTATTTTTATTTGTAGAATAGAACTCTGAATAATAACCTCACTTTTATTTGTGTGGGTGTAAAAAAAATTACAGCCACCTAGATAATGCTATATAAGAGATAAATAAGACATGCTAGAGGAACAAGTCTTTGAACTTTATTGAGCTCGTTTGCTTTGGGGAACAGAAAATGTTAGATGTCACTCTATTCTGTGCTGTTTTCAAATAACAAAATCTTAAATTATTAAGATATTTATTACAAAAGTTGAATTGCTGCTTGCCTCTTGCCTTCTCGGTAGCACTGTGTGGTTTTCCCAAAGGTTTGGGGTTTTTTTTTAGATGAAAATGCTTGATTTGTGTTTACACTTAACTATTTTCATTTTCAGCTTCAGGTTTAAATAATTGTGCTGACTGATGGTAGCTAGCTAGCACATTTAAGCCTACCACATGCAAGGCACTGTGTTTTGTAACGAAGGCCCGTGATTCTGTTTACCAAATCCCAAAGTCTATAACTGCACTTTATGTATATATGGCTGTAATTAAGCCCTCACTCCCATAGTAGGATTTTTGCCACAGAAACATGCCTTGATTTCATCCTTTCTCTAATTCATAAGGTTATGAAATATTAGAGAGAAGGGTTTTACCTTAACATTAGGATCTACTTTTATGAAACTCACTTTATCATAAAGGTACACTTTTATGTGCCTCATGTCCTTTATCTCCTAGCCTTTTCTTATCAGCTCTCCACTAAAGTTCATGTTTATTTACAGATGTGAATTAGGCCCAGAATGGGGACTTTTTTCATCCATAGCCATTTATTTTATTCTGTTTAGTTCTTTCTCACATGTTCATTTTACTGTTAAAATTTTTTTTATTCTGAACTTTAAAAAGTGAAACCTATTCAGATGATTCACGAGAACAATATATGCTCTATCACAATAACCACTTGTCAGTTACCTCTATATGATTTTTAATTATTTTTGATTGTCTAATCACACACATATGCATATACAAGTTAGCACATATGTTTCTAGCTCTTCTTTCTTTGATATGTATTGTGATTTATATCTTTTCCATATTTCTTTGCATTCTTTATAATTGTAAGTTTTAATGGTGGTGTAATGTAGTAATTCATTCCATTCAGGTATTTCTAAGCTCATTTTAGTCAGCTTCTGTTATGAATAACCTTTTAGTTCTTTCTTCTTTTAAAAATGAAATCCTTGGAGTATATCCCTGGTAGCAGGATTATTTGGTCAGAGGTTTGTAATTTTTGTTGTATGCTCCTTGGTTGGTCCTTAAAAAGATTGCATCAGTTTTCCATACCACTCACCAGGAGTTGTAAGGCTACCCATTTCCCTATAAGTTGTAAGCATTCTTTTCTTTTTTTTTCTGTGACATATTGGTGAATATGAGATATTAATCTCAGAGTTGATTTGCTTTGCATTTTTTGATTATTTCTCAATATTATTATTACTGAGTTTAAGCATTTTTGCTGGTGATTCTGTATGATCTGTGTTTCTCTTTTTACTATGTATTTGTTACCTTTGACCGTTGATTTATTGGAGATTAAGTGTTATATCAGTTTTATTATAAATGTATTACAAATTCTGTTTGCCAGGATTTTATCCAATGTATTTGCTGCAAAGATTGGGAGAAATGAGTGTGTTAACTTATTTAATTTACCCATAGTTTTATTGTGCATAATTAAAATATTTTAATAATCAAGTAAATTTGACTTGTCTCCACTAATTTATTTCATTTGGTCAAGAGACAAGTTATCCATCTTCCACAATCAAGACAAATTTTTATGGTGCAATCTAATATGTATTTAACTCATTGTTCTCATAACTTGTTGCTGTGATACATAGTATAAGGATCTAAGTTTGTTTTTCACCATATTTATATCCAGTTTTCTCAGTATTTTGAACAACGATTCCTTTTGCCAATGTTTAATATCTGTATGTTTATCAAACACCAAACACACTTTGTTTACATTTAGTTCTATTTCTGGAATCTATATTATGATCTATTCTGTTTTTTTATCCACTACTAGATGATATTGATAATTGTTGCTTTACATGTTTTAAAGCATGTCCTTTTTTACAACTGAGAAGCTCTTATTTTACTTCTCTTTTCTCTGTTATGGAAACTGATCTGTGGACCGGAAAGGACAGAACAAATATAGCTAAAGGGGAGTTAAAACTAAAGATAAGTAGGGAGATAGTAAGAGCCCTTAGGTTTCCTCAGTTGTTTCAAGTGACTGGGTCCAGGTGAACTACATCCTAGGGTACTGGCAGATATTATTGTTAAGTCATCAGTAGTGATCTTCAAAGCATCATGGAGAATGGGAGAGGTACCCCAAAATCGGAGAGGGAAAATATCCTGATTTTCTAAAAAGAAACATCTTCAAACTGTAGGCTGATGAGCTTATCTTTGATTCCTGACAAAATTCCAGAATGTATTCAAAGTATGGTGATAGAACATGCAAAAGAAGAAGCTGTCATCACAGAGATTGCATAGGTTCATGAAGAACAGGTTGTGTCAGAGCAGCTTCCATTTCTCTTCTTGTGGAAAAGAGAGAGAGGTGTGGGCTAGACAGTAATGCAGTTTAGATGGATTTGGAATTGGTTCAACATCTGGACCCAAAACATATTCATTAATGGCTCACTTTTAAAGCAGTGGCTTTGGAATCTGAGGACCTGTGCTTGAATCTTAACTCTGCTATGTATCACTTACCTATAATACCTAGGACCAGTCACTTTAACCACTCTGGACCTCAGTGAGGAGGTTGGTGACCACTCAAGGCCCTTCCTGCTCTAGATTTATGTTCTTAGGATTCCATATGAACTTGGAAGGAAATCTTTAGTAGAATGCCCGAGGGTCTTGTGTTTTTAACATTTTTATTGGTGACTTGAATGAAAGCATGGAAGGCATGCTTATCAAATATGCAAATACCACAAAGTTGGGAGAGACAACTAACTTGCTGAATAACAATCAAGATCCAAAAAGATCTTGAACAGGCTAGAATGTTGGGCCTGACCTGTTAAGTTTAATTTAAAATTTAATAGGTATCCAAAAATTAGATCTGGGAGTTTTGGTAGACTGCAGTCTCAATGTGAGTCTGCAGTATGATTTGGCAGGTGAAAAACTGGAGTGTTTTTCCTGATGATCTTGCTCTCTTGGCCACATTTTAGGAAAACCATTGGTAAGCTGTCAAGCATCTAGAACAGGGTAGGCCTCAAGTTCATGCCATATGTAGCTCCATTGAAGGAGCCAGGGACAGTTAGACTGGAGAAGAAAAAACTTGGAGGTGTGATAACTGTCTTCAAGTATTTAACAGGCTAAGGTGGGAAGAGGAATTAAATTTGTTCTGCTTGGCCTAGAGGCCTGAGGAGCCTAGAGGGTAGAAATAACAGTGGCAGATTTAGGCTTGTCCAAAGAAAAAGCTTCTTAAGAATTGGACTCTCTTGTCAAATATGCTGTAGAAGGGATTTTTTCTTTTTTGGGAGGTGGGGTTATGTTTGTGGGGTTTTTTGACTGTATGTGGGTGGTGCAATTTGGCCTTTGGGGTCCCTTCCAGTTCTTAACAAAGATTATTTCTGTCCATATTTTAAGTTATATAATACTTTTGATCAGCAATACTAGCAGGCCTTCAAGCAACTTTCTTACACTAAGTTATAGAAATGATGTCATACCATTTACAGTGGTACAAGGAGTTTCTTTTGCAGGTCCAGTCCCTGTCCTTCATAATGAAATTATTGAGCACAGTTTTGGGCACTATCGAGTTTGCTTAGTGCTTAATAGATGTGATCAGCCGATAGTGTGAAAAGGAGGTGGGACTGATAAACATATTTGAGGGTTATTCCTATAATTCATGTAATATTTCTCTGTCCCTCCCTCATATAAAAACAAACTAGTGTTTTTAAGCATTGAGAATATTTTGCTCACCAAAAAGAATATTCTCACTTAACTGAAACTTCTTTCTTCAGAATTACCAATGGTTTACAAATAGTCATTTTTTTTAGTCCCCATCTTTTTATCTCCCCCCGCCCATGTAATAGTATTTTATTTTTTCTAGTTACATGTAAAAATAGTTTTCAACATTTATTTTTATAAGATTTTGAGTTCCAAATCCCTCTATTCCTGCGTACTCCCCAAGACAGCAAGCAAAGTCCTCATCTTTTTCAACCTATTTGCTGTGTTTGACCCTGGTGATCATACTCTCTTCCTTTCTGTGACTTCATGACCCTTCTCTCTCCTGCTTCTTCCCCTACTTCTATGACCATTCCTCAGTCTCCTTTGCTGGCTCATTGTCAGTATTATGCCTCATAACCCTGGGTGTCTGTGCTTTCTTAGAGATCATATCTACTCAAATGAGTCTTAACTCTCTTTCTCTCTATATATATATCCAGCCCCAGTCTTTCCCTTTAACTTCAGGCCCATTGTCACCATTTTATTATCAGCCATTTCAAATTAAGTGCCCGGGAGACATTCTAAACTCCACATGTTCAAAATTGAACTCAACTATCTTTTCTCTTAAATCTTCCCTTCCTTTAAATCTCCCACTTTCTGTTGAAGGTACCACCATCCTTCCAATGTTTCAGGTTTCCAACGTTAGCATTAGCTTGGACTCTTTACTATCCCTCACCCCAGATATTCAGGCACTTGTTAGAACTTGCTGTTTCTATCCCGTCTCTCCATTCACATAGCTGCCACTTTAGCTGAGGCCCCTTTTTACCTAGGTTATTCTAACAGCTTATGAATTGGTTTGTCCACTTCGTCTCTCACCACTTAGGTCTGTTTTATGCCCTGCCGCCAAAGTAATTTTCCATAAGCACATATCTGACTATGTGTCTCTCCCCTCAAATCTTTCTTGTGTCATGGGACCCCTTTGGCACTCTGGTGAGGCTTATGGATTCCTTTTCAGAATAATGTTTATAAATGCATAAAATAAAACCTATAAGATTACAGAGAAACCAATTATATTGAAATGAAGTTCTTAGAATATTTGAAAAAAAAGGTCACAGTCTAGGATAAAATATCTTGGCCCCAACCTATTTTTCCCCTCCTAAACTCTGCAATTTAGCCAAAATGTCTTTATTCGTCACATACAATCCTCTATCTCCTATCTCCGTACCTTTGTACTAACCATCCCACATGCCTGAAATGTATTCCATCTGTACCTTTACCTCGGAGATACCCTGCCTTCCTTTACAAAGCCACTCAAGCACCATCTTTTTCTTAAAATTTATTTATTTTTAGTTTACAACATTTCAGTTCCACAAGTTTTTGAATTCCACATTTTCTTCCCTCCCCAAGACGGCATGCAATCTGATATAGGCTCTACATATACATTCACATTAAACATATTTTCACATTTGTCATGTTGCAAAGAAGAATTATAACCAATGGAGTGAACCACAAGAAGGAAAAAGCAAAACAAAAGAGAGAGAGAGCAAATAGTCTGCTTCGATCCGCATTCAGATGCCATAATTCTTTCCCTGGATGTGGACAGCATTTTCCATCATGAGCTTTTTGGAGTTGTCTTAAAACCTTGCATTGCTGAGAAGAACCAAGTCTATCAAAGTTAGTCATTGCACAACGTGGCTGTTACTGTTTTCAGTGATCTCCTGGTTCTGCTCTCCTCACTCAGTGCCAGTTCATATAAGTCTTTGCAGGTTTTTCTGAAGTCTGCCTGTTCATCATTTCTTATAGCACAGTAGTATTCCATTACATTTGTGTGCCTCAACTTGTTCAACCAATCCTGAATTGATGGGCATCCCCTCACTTCCCAGTTCTTGGCCACCATAAAAAGAGCTGCTATAGAAGATGGCAGCGGGAAAGCAGGGACTTGCGTGAGCTCCCACCCAGGTCCCTCCAAACACCTATAAAAATGGCTCTGAACAAATTCTAGAACTGCAGAACCCATGAAATAGCAGAGGGAAGCAGGGCTCCAGCCCTAGACAGCTTGGATGGTCATGGGGTAAGGTCTATCGCACAGACCTGGGAGTGAAGCAGAGCCCAGCGTGGGCCACGCAGGCCAACCAGATCAGGAGCGAGGCAGAACAGGCCCTAGCACCCTGAATCAGTGCGCTGTGGCAGTTACCAGACTTCTCAGCCCACAGACACTGAAGACAACAGAGAAGGTTAGTGGGAAAAGCTGCTGGGACAGAGTGAAAGGAGTTCGGGGTTCAGCCACTGCCCCGGGGGGCAGCAGAGGTGGTGCAGCTACAGAACTACAGCTGCAGTTGCTTCTGACCCCAGGCCCACCTGGTGGGAGGAATTAAGTGGCGGATTTGAGCAGGAGTGCAGAGCCAGCTTAGATCTGAGTCAGGTCAGGGTTGGCAGTTCTTGGAGGAGGAGTAGCGCTGGTGTGGCAGAGCTTGCTGTTTAGCTCTGAAAACAACAGCGCAGCCCCTCAAGCTTGGGACAAAGTACTCTATACTCTATAAGCAGTCATATCCCCACGAAAAACTCAAGGGTCAAGTAAGTTGGCTGGAACGTGGCCAGGCAGCGAAAACGAACTCAGATTCAGACTCAGACTTTGGAATCTTTCCAAGAAGACCAAAACATACAGCTAGAAGAAGCCAACAAAGTCAAAGAGCCTACATCAAAAGCCTCCAAGAAAAACATGAACTGGCCTCAGGCCATAGAAGAGCTAAAAAAGGATTTGGAAAAGCAAGTTAGAGAAGTAGAGGAGAAATTGGGAAGAAAAATGAGAGTGATATGAGAAAACCATGAAAAACAAGTAAATGACTTGCTAAAGGAGAGCCAAAAAAAATAGTGAAGAAAATAACACCTTAAAAAACAGACTAACTCAAATGGCAAAAGAGCTCCAAAAAGCCAATAAGGAGAAGAATGCCTTGAAAGGCAGAATTAGCCAAATGGAAAAGGAGGTCCAAAAGACCACTGAAGAAAATACTACCTTAAAAATTAGATTGGAGCAGGTGGAAGCTAGTGACTATGAGAAATCAAGATATTATAAAACAGAACCAAAGGAATGAAAAAATGGAAGACAATGTCAAATATGTCATTGGAAAAACCCCTGACCTGGAAAATAGATCCAGGAGAGATAATTTAAAAATTATTGGACTACCTGAAAGCCATGATCAAAAAAAGAGCCTAGATATCATCTTTCAATAAATTATCAAAGAGAACTGCCCTGATATTCTAGAGCCACAGGGCAAAATAGAAATTGAAAGAATCCACTGATCACCTCCTGACAAAGATGCCAAAAAGGAATCTCCTAGGAATATTGTCACCAAATTCCAGCGCTCCCAGGTCAAGGAAAAAATACTGCAAGCAGCCAGAAAGAAACAATTTGAGTTTGTGTGTGGAAACACAATCAGGATAACACAAGATCTAGCAGCTTCTACATTAAGGGATCAAAGGGCTTGGAATATGATATTCTGGAGGTCAATGGAGCTAGGATTAAAACCAAAAATCACCTACCCGACAAAACTGAGTATCATGCTCCAAGGCAAAATACGGATTTTCAATAAAATAGAGGACTTTCAAACTTTCTCAGTGAAAAGACCAGAGCTGAACAGAAAATTTGACTTTCAAACACAAGAATCAAGAGAAGCATGAAAAGGTAAACAGGAAAAAGAAATCATAAGGGACTTACTAAAGTGGAACTGTTTTATTTACATTCCTACATGGTAAGATGATGTGTATAATTCATGAAACCTCAGTATTAGGGTAGCCGAAGGGAATATACATACATGTATATACATATATGTATAGATAGATATGTATAGATAGATATAGATATATAGATACATATATATAGACATAGGGCACAGGGTGAGTTGAATATGAAGGGATGATATCTTAAAATCAAATTAAGGGATGAGAGAGTAATATATTGAGCGAGGGAGAAAGGGAGAGATAGAATGGGGTGGATTATCTCACATAAAAGTGGCAAGAAAAAGCAATTCTGTAGGAAGGGAAGAGGGGGCAGGTGAGGGGGAATGAGTGAATCTTGCTCTCATCGGATTTGACCTGAGGAGGGAATACCATACACACTCAATTGGGTATCTTACCCCACCAGAAAGAAGGAGGAAGAACGTAAAAAAGGGGGGACCATAGAAGGGAGGGCAGATAGGGGGAGGAAGTAATCAAAAACAAACACTTTCGAAAAGGGACAGGGTCAAGGGAGAAAATTGAATAGAAGGGGATAGGATAGGAAGGAGCAAAATATAGTTAGTCTTTCACAACATGAGTATTGTGGAAGGGTTTTACATAATGATACTCATGTGGCCTATGTGGAATTGCTTGCCTTCCTAGGGAGGGTGGGTGGGGAGGGAAGAGGGGAGAGAATTTGGAACTCAAAGTTTTAAAAACTGATGTTCAAAAAAAAAGTTTTTGCATGCAATTAGGAAATAAGATATACAGGCAATGGGGCATAGAAATCTATCTTGCCCTACAAGAAAGTAAGGGAAAAGGGGATGGGGGGGAGTGGGGTGACAGAAGGGAGGGCTGACTGGGGAACGGGGCAACCAGAATATATGCCATCTTGGAGTGGGAGGTAGGGTAGAAATGGGGAGAAAATTTGTAATTCAAACTCTTGTGAAAATCAATGCTGAAAACTAAAAATATTAAATAAATAATCTAATAAAAAACGAGCTGCTGTATTTTTGTACATGAAGCACCATCTTTTGCATGAAGCTTTTCCTGATTCCAACTGCTAATATCCTCCCCAGATATCTTGTATTAACTCCTTTTGTATATATTTGTATTAATTTACTTTATATTTATGCTGTATATATTTATATATTGACTTGTCTCCCCCATTAGAGTATAAGCTCTTAGAGAGTAAGGGATTGATTCATTCTTTGTATTTGTTTACCCAGCTCCTAACAGTGCTTCCACAGTAGGGGTTTAATAAATGCTTGTCCATTGATTGATTGCCTTACTGTTTACTATTGCCACCCTAAGGGTGCACCAGGAACTATTAATAGATGAATCAAACAATCTAATCTGCCTCACCCTGCCCACCCCCCCCCCCCACAGTGAGATATAAATATTTTTTTAAAACATTCTTTCTTAACTTTCACTAAATAGGGTCAGTCACTTTAAAATTTTTTTTAATACACTAAGATCCAGAGAGGCTGCTGGTAAGGGTGGAGGAAATACTCCTCCTCATATTCCTTCCTTAGAATTTGGGGAGGAAAGGGAAAGAGGGGAGAAAAATGTGAGTAGTAAAAGCCTAAAATGAAGATAAGAAACGAATGATTGCATTGCAAAGAGAAATGCTAACAGAAAGTATTACCTTAGCAACATCTATAATAGAAGTTAGCAACATTAGTCCTTATATTGAATACGTTTGTGTTTTGTATGCCCTGAATATCCTGGTGATTGTTGGATTTTATTTTGTCTTACTTTAAGTATTATTTCCCTGGCAGCATTTTGTTGGGACTTTGAGACTACAAATTGTGTGTTAAGTGTGTATGTAATGTCTGAATCTTTCTTTATAGGTAGTATGCCTTGAAAGTAATACATCTCTCCTCACATTCTTACCATGGAGGACTCGGGTAGGAAGACTTTCAGCTCTGAGGAGGAAGAAATTAGCTACTGGAAAGACTTAGCTGTACAGTACAAGCAACGGTAAGTTATTGAACTTCCCCACTGATCCTACCTTGTTATGTTTCCACCTCGTAGAGTAGCATAGTGGTTAGAGTGCTGAACTAGGAGTTGGAAGACTTGTATTCAAATCCTGCCTCAGAAAAGTAATAGCTGTCTGACCCCAGCCAAGTCATCTAACTTCCCTGGCCCTCAGTTTCCTCATCTGTAAAATGGATGAGATTGGATGTGCATCTCTGAGGTTCCTTCCCGCTCTAAATCTGTCATCTTGTGATTCTTTGACTGTTTGCTACATTCAATATCCCTCTTGAAAATTCATGTTGTAGGCATATATAATGTAGTGAAAAGAGCCCTGCATTTGGAGTCAGAAGACCTGGGTTCATATCCTGGCTGTGTCATTTAGTAGTTCTATAACCTTGCTATAACTAAGTTGCTTGGTGTTTCTGTGCCTCAGTTTTCTGATCAACAGAATAGGTAAATTGCTATATTCTCTACCTCACATGGCTGTTTTGATGATCAAATAATACAAGGCATTTTGTAAACCATAAAAGGCTGTATACAAGTGTCAACTCTTATGTCTTCTGAAAATCAAATCTTTATGAAAAAAGGACATTTAGGACTTTGTACTTTTGGTGGTGGTCCTCACTCTGGTTTTTTGTTTGTCTTTTTAATGGTTTCTCATTATTGCGTATAACCTAAAGTAGCCTGATATAAGGATAGACACTGGTTCTCAAGTCACAGGACCTGGGTTCAGAATTCACCTCTAATGTGATTATAATCCTGGAGACCTCCTCGGAGAAGTTTTATTCCGTGGATTATTACTTCCTTCTACTCAAAGACACTTTAGATTTGGTATTATGTCATCCTTAAGATTTCAGGTATTGGGGACAAGAGGTTAGAGGAAAGGAAGATGAATAGTACTAAATTATTGTAAATAAACAAATATTATAAATAAATAAATGAAAGATAAATGGTACTAAATTATTTCACAAAGTTCTGGACATTCACACATAAATTAGTGGTTGGGAATTCTTTTTTAGAGCGGAAAATACACAAGAGGAGCTGCGTGAATTCCAAGAGGGAAGCCGAGAATATGAAGCTGAGCTGGAGACTCAGTTGCAACAGATTGAAACCAGGAATCGGGATCTTTTGTCAGAAAATAACCGTCTCCGCATGGAGCTTGAAACAATTAAGGTAAGAAGGATATGACCACAGTTCCATTTAGGTACCAATTGTGTTTTCAGACGACTGTTGGTGAAGGAGGCTTTTCTGTCCAAAGCAGAGGTGGGGGTAGGCTGGAGTTCCGTGTTGTCAGTTTTGGCCAGTGCGTTGGTTTGCTTTTCTTAACTCTGTTTTCTTACAAAGGAGGGTTCTCTTGGACAGGGGAAATAAAAAGAAGCATCAATTAAAAACAAAGAAAACAAAGATGGAATGGAAATCTTTTGCAGGTGTTGAAGGAACAGAAGCATTTTAAGTGGGCAAAGGCACACTGGTAGGAACAAGGTTGGTGGGAGCCGTGGACATAAAGATCCTGAACTCCCCGGGCGAATGATGGGATAAGGTTAGGCAGGGCTTAGAAGCTTTGTGTTCTAGGCAGCTACATCCCTACATATCTGAAAATTATGCCCCTACATGTTACTTTCTACCTGAGATTTTGAACTTTCACTGCACATGCAATTTAATTTATCACAAAATAAATACATGTTACGGAGAGCAGAATTTCTAGCTTGAAGAATCATGTACGTTTATAAAAAGTAATATTGAATAGTGTTCCTTAGAACATCCCTGACCTATGGCTAACAAATTCCCTCCTAATACAGAGTTCTAGGCTGCCTACCATAAACACAAAGGTGTTTCTTCTGCTTATTCTCTCTGATTTTTCATTTTCTTCCACTTCAGCCATTGCCCCTTCTCTAGACTCTATCCTGTTGTGTTATCCCCAGCTGTCATGTCCTATGGAATAACTTACATTTTACTGTTAATACACTTTTCTTTGAGTTGGAGGCCTTTCACCTACACTCTTTCCACTTTCTTGAACTCAACAGAAATCTGGCTCTCCCCACAAAAGATACTGCAGCCCCAGATATCCTCTGCAGTCCTGGGTTTATCTTCCCCTCTGAGTCAGGAGGAAGAAAGGGCATATCCTTTGTTCCTTACTACACACTTTCAGACCCTCCCTCTGCTGCTACCATCCCTTTGAGGTTCACTCCATCATCTATATCACCCTTTCTAGCTCCTGGTTTCAGTTAATAACCAACTCCCATATCATTCTTCCTCCTTTCTCAAGGAGTTTAACACCTGGCTCAGCTAGGTGGTGAAGTGTAGAAAGTGCTGGATTTAGGAAGACTTGAGTTCGAATTCTGTCTCAGACATATCTGTCAGCTGTATGACTCTTGGCAAGTAACTTCATCTCTCAGCCACTTTTTTCTTTTCTGTAAAATATAGATAATAATAGCACATACCTCACAGGATTATTGTAAGGATCAAGTGGGATAATTTACGTAAAGTTCTTTACAAATCCAGAAGTGCTATGTAAATGCTAGCTATTGTTAACTGTTACTTTAAAAATCTTTTTTTGAGCCTGCTATCCTCTCAAATTACAAACATAGCTCTCTTCCCTTGTATAAGAAAAGACCTCAGAAAAGCCATTTACACTTTTTTACTTCTACTTCACCTCTCTTGTAATTCTCAACCTGGTGCAGTCTGGCTTTGAACTCATTACCATTTGGCTGAAACTGCTTTCTCCAAAGGTATCACATCTTTTAATAGCTAAACCTCGTCTTCATCCTTCTTGGCTTTTCTGCAGCATTTGACCGTTGACTATCTCCTCCTATTCCTGGGTATTCTGTCTTCCCTCCTGCTTTCATGACCCCATTTCTTGGGTTTTTCTCCTACCTTTGTGCCTGCTGCTTCTCAGTCTCCCCTGGGGTCATTATCCATGTCCTTAGGTCTTCTGTTCTTGGCCCTGTTCTCTTTTTCTACACCCTCTTTGGATGATCTCATCATTTCCCATGGGCTAAATGAACTTTGTGCAGATAGATAACTCCCAAATCTGCACGCCTCTCTGCCAGTTCTCCCTTGCGACTTCTTTCTCGCCTCACCAGCCGCCTGTCGGACACCTCCAGCTGAAGCCTTCCAAAGGCTCAGGTTGTCCAGAAGGGAATACGTTGTCTTCCATGCTAAATCTCCCCCTCTTCCAGATTTCACCATGTTTGTTGAGAAGATCACTGTCTTTCTAGTAACTTGGGTATGTAGCCTCAGTCTGCTTTCTCCTTTGCTCCTCCATACTAATTAGGTGACAAGTCTTGTCAGTTTTATATTTGTTGCTTCCATTCTCTCTGCTCCACTCACATAGTTCTCATTATCTATCACTTGCTTCCTAATTGGGCTTCCTGCTTCTAGGTTTCCCAACCCCGAGCCACCCTCCACACAGCTGCTGAAATAATCTTCATAAAGCACAGATCTGACCATGCCACACTCCCGCTCAGAAGGTTTGGTGGCTCCCTTTACCACTAGGAAAAGATACAAATTCTTAGTTTATAGATTTAGAGCTGAAAGGGACCTCATGTCATGTAGTCCAAACCCCTCATTTCATTTTTAATTTTTAGCTTTTACAGAGAAATGTTTACTTGGAAGAAATAGCAAGAACAAAGTCCAGGCATTTTCCCCAACATCTCTGGGATGTACTCTTCCCTACACCTTGGTCTGTGGTGGGGGAAGTAGACTCAAAACTTAGCCACATGATACTAGGCCCACCAGTGTCATGTCCAGTCTTTGTCTCATCTGCTGGGCTGGAGTCCCAAAAGACACTCTTCAGGGTATTAATGCTGAAAGACTACTTGGAACACTGGGACATCATGGTTTCCTCTAGACCCCTCCAATTTCCAGCGTCAAGAAGGCTCTGCTTCCTTCACTTGGAACAGAAGAGGCCAAGGAGGTAGGCCTATTTCTTGGGCCATGTGCGCTTAGAGGGTAGAAGGCTCTCAGGCCTACCCCCACTTAGCATATGGACTCTCCAGATTCTGTGACTAAGTCACCGAGCTCTCTTAGACACAATGAAGCTGAGACCAGCCCCATAGTTTATAGATGAGAAAAACTAGAGAGGGAAAGCGACTATTCCAAGGTCCCACAGGAAATAAAGGTCAGGCCTGGGCCTTGAACCCAGTCTCTCTGACTTCATTTCCTTTGCTCTTTTCACTGTAGCTGATATTTATACCTTTTCCTCTTCCAGCTTCAGCTTTATTTCACACTATTCCCCTTCTTGTACTATGTTTTAATCAAACTTTTTCCAATCTGGAACATACCTCCATCTCTTAAAAATTCTAGCTTTAAGGTTCAGCTCATGTGCCAACTCCAGTGGGAAGCCTTTGTTGATCCCTCTACTTATTTGTGCTCCCTCTGTTCTCATACTTCCAATATGTACTAATCTGTTTACATATTGTCGCCGCCAGTAGAAAGGAAGCTCTTGGGGTGGGGGTTGGGGTTCCTTGTCTTTATATCCCTATCACCCAGCACAGTGCTTTGCACCTAATAGGTGTTTTTAATAAATGCTTGTTGCATTAGATTTGATTTGCTGCCTTCTAGGCAGCTGCCTACCTTGCAAATCTCTAATCCCAACTGGTCAAGTCAGGTTATGAGGAATTGCAAAATCAGAGCAGAGAGAAGTTTAGACCTAATAATCAGGTAGGCAACATGGAACTATTATTGTAGGTTGTTACAGGGGAGTAATATGACTAAAAACTGCATTTTAGGAAGATGAGTCTTATAGTGGCGTGGTAGGTGTTTGGAAGTAGCAAGCACCTGAAGGAAGTAGGAGGACCAGATGGCTGTTTCAGTAATCCAGAAGTGAAGCAAATTGCTGGTGCTGAATAAAATATTAACTCTTTCAAGCGTGAAAGATTGAATTACTTAAGACTGATCCCCAAAAGCCAACATTGGAGAATATATCAGCATTAAAAAGTGGGAAGAATGGAAAATAGAAGTAGAAATAACTTGGATTTTTTTTAAAAAACCTTTGTACTAAAATACCATCAACAAATACTCATTTGTAAATCACCTTATGGAAACATGACTGACTTCTTGACAATTGACTTATTCATCACAAGTTGAATATAAAACCCTGTAAGGGAAGAAACAGAGAATTCATTGATAGCTGCATCAGCTGACAGTTTATTATAATTAGCACAAAATGAAAGCTCAACCTTTCAGCAACATTCTTCCTTGTTCATCCTTTCGAAAGAGAAAAGATTTAATTGTGTAAGTATATGAGAAGTGTTTTACACACCTGTGTTCTTTCAGGACATATTTTTAAAGGAGGTTAACTGTCCAGGATTTTGTCAGAACATATTACATAGTTATTCATTACCCTCTGTTTCCCAGTTATATGAATAAGGATGTTAGAGAATCTCCCAATAAAATGAACTGAGATATCATCAAATCTTCGGGAACACCAATGTGGGTAGCTTTGTCATTAGGAAGTGACATCAGCTTGTGCTTCTTGGGTTTGGTAACTCACTAAGATGGAGATTGGCTAAGTTTTGTCTTTGCTTATGGCCAGGGAACTGAGCACCAAAGGGAACAAAAGCATTAAGGATGTCGAATGTCTCTCCTCACACTGTGAACAATATGCATGTTCTTCAGATGTACTTTCACAATGGCATTCTCCACAGCTCTCTGACCTATTCATCATTACATCACTTAAGACACTCCCAGAGACTGACTCATATTTGTTTCTGGAAACAGCTTTGTTTATGGAGAAGAGTAAAGGAAAAAAATGTTTCAAAAATATAATTGAATTTTTGTCCATGAGTGTGAGAAGTAGGTGCTTTTTTTCATTCTAGCAGTGATTTCAGGATGATTGCAAATTACTTGCCGTGATTATATGGAAATGATTTTAAGGAGAAAAATTAAGAGACAAATTTTTTATTTTGTTTGGGTAGATAGCTTGTGAATTTAAAGAGAAAAGTGGTCTCTAATTTTAATTGAGCTTATCATTAGATCTCATGAGACAAAAAGATCATTACAAGGAAAGATCTTAGATCTATCTTGCTTTTACAAAGGATTTACCTAAAGCATACCAAAAAGGTTAAAGACCTTTCAGGTTTTAATATCCTAGAGGTTAAAGTTTTTAAGTTCCTCGTGCTTTAGGGGAAATATGCTGTAACAAAGAAATTAGAAAAGGTGTTAAGGAGAATGTGTTCTTTGCTAGTCATGTGTGATCTAGACAATCAGTGTACCTACTGAAATAAGTCAATATTGTCTTCATTTATTGACTAGAGAGAAAGGTTAGAATAACTTTTTGGATAAGTAACATAGTAGTAGTTGCAGGATTGACTTTTACTTTTAATGAAGCAGCCAATGTGCTTTTTCAGAAATGTTAAATCATTCATGTTGGCATTGGTTTCATTTCTCAGGAAAAGTTTGAAATGCAGCATTCTGAGGACTACCGACAGATCTCTGCATTAGAAGATGACCTTGCACAGACTAAAGCAATTAAAGACCATTTACAGAAATATATCAGGGAGCTAGAACAAGCAAATGATGACTTGGAGAGAGCAAAACGGTAAGGTGGATGAACAGATAGTTTGATTTTCACATTTTCATCGGGTTTTTTTAAAGGAAAAAGTTGAAATGTTTTATTTTTAACATGAGAATATTTAAAATATAGAAATATTACTTCTTTGAAGAAAGTCTTGCTCAGTTTCCTTAGCCAACCTTGCTAAAATCTTTTGATCTAATGGATTAGATAATGTGGGCTTATGTGTAGTTTCTTTTCTTTATACAGAGCTACTATCATGTCTTTGGAAGACTTTGAGCAGCGGTTGAATCAGGCCATTGAAAGAAATGCCTTTCTGGAGAGTGAACTTGATGAGAAAGAGAATCTCCTAGAATCTGTTCAGCGATTGAAAGATGAAGCTAGAGGTGAGGTGGAGATTTATGCACTTCTCCCTAGTGTCCTCATCCAGCAGTCCTACCTCATCCCCCACCTTCCCTGCCCCATTCCACAGCATTAAGCAGACACTCCCTTTTGCTGGGAAGTTGAAGTTTACTCTGTTAATGAATGCTTATGGAGCAGAGTCAAACTTGTTGGACTACACATTACTGCTTTGGGTTAGGCACCTCACCCTGTTGTCTGTGTGAGAGCAAGAGATATTCTTTCATGGAATGTGACTATGACCCAGATGGAGTCTTCGCTGAAATTCCTTTCTCATGTTAGGTTCTGTCTCCATGACTTTGGCCACTGTGGTAACAGTAGTATCCATTTCAGGAGAGCTGCTTCCTCAGTGTTGCCTTTACTTCTGAGGTGATTGGATATTAATTAGGAGCAAGGATAGAGGGAATTGGCCTATTTGTGGGACTTCTATCTGCCAGCTACATTCATGGGGCATAATGGGAATTGGAATAGTCTAAAATCTTGTCCCCTTCAATTCATTACATGAGGTAGAATCCTGAGATTTCAGAGGAACAAGGCACCATGTTGTTCAGGCCCCTAAATTCTGAATTTTCCATGTGGTGGGACTGGGGATCAAAGGTCCCAGCAATCAGTCAAGTATTTACTAAGGGGGTGTGTGTGTGTGTGTGTGTGTGTGTGTGTGTGTGTGTGTGTGTGTGTGTCAGTGTGTGTGTCCCTAGGTCCAGTACTTGAGTAGGATGAAGAAGTGGAACATGGGGTTAACAATCTAGCTTATCTTGAAAGCGATTCTCTAGTTGTGTACTTCATGCTCTCCAGGTTCTTTTTAGAATTCATATCATGATTTTGTTTTTACAGTCAACATTTATTGTAGACACATGGTGGCAATTTAGATGGAAAGAATAATTTTTTTTTGTATCCTTATCCTTGTAAGACTTGCGACAGGAATTAGCAGTGCAGCAGAAGCAAGAGAAACCCAGGACTCCTATGCATAGTTCATTGGAAGCGGAGAGGACGGACACTGCTGTGCAGGCCACTATGTCTGTGCCATCCACACCTGTAGCACACCGAGGCCCCGGTGCCAATGTAAACACACCTGGATCGTTCAAGAGAGGTAAAGGGATGGTGAGAGAAATTCCTAGCATTTTTGAAAAGAGCTCAAAGGGGGGGAGGAGCAAGATGGATAGATATCCTAGTTTGTTTTTATATATGTATGGGTATATTTATACATACATACATATGTATATATGGCATCATTCCAGTATCTGAGTTATCAGCCTCAGGTAGAAACTGAATAAAAAAGCTGGTAGTGTTCTGAACAGTATCCAAGAAGCTTTTTCAATCTTGAGTAAGTAATAGGGTGAGAATTCAGTGAAGTGAATTCTAACTCCAATGATTCCATTGATAAATTGCATGGCCCTGGTCAAACCACTTAACTTGACTCATGCATCGTTTTTTACATCTGTAAAATAGATATAGCATTACCTATATTCTAGAATTCTACTGAGATAACTAACAAAGGTAGTTGTGGAAACACTTTGTATTTAGTATTTAATGTTAACAGGTACTTTTAATAATGATACAAATACTATATATTGTTCTAGAATTCGGTAGTATGTATTTTGAACTTCCTTGGGAAAACAGAAATATTTGCCATATACTACATAAGGACTACGAGAATTATCCATAGGACAAACCCTAAAGTGGTAGGATGTGAAAACGTTTATTGTATTGTTATACAGCAAGCTATACAGTTGTAGAATTGGAATTCATTCATAATGAAAGTGCAGAAAAGAATCCGGCAGAATGCTTCTCTGCCATACCTTGGTCTGGGGCCTTGAGTTGCATAGTGTTTCTAACAGACTTCCCCATCTGCACATCCTAAGGCTTGGAGGACAGTTACGGGGGCACTCCTCTCACACCGGCTGCCAGGATATCCGCACTGAACATCGTAGGCGACTTGCTTCGGAAAGTCGGGGTAAGAAGAGATGGCTTCCTATTGTTTTGTATGGCCTCTTACAGATGTTGAATTCAGACAGAACAGTAGGACTTTAGTTGAGATCCATTTGTTTACTAATAGGGGAGTTGTATGAATCTTACACTTGGCTTTGGCCCTTTGTGACACTTTGTTGTATTGTCTACATTTAATTGAAGCAGATTTCTTTTGAAAGGTTAAATAATTTAGTATTAAGAAAAGTGATCTTTGTGTATTGTCTTCTTTATATGAGTGTAAGGTCCATTTGCTTTTGGTTGTATCCCTAACACTTAGCTCAGTGCCTAGCACGTAGCGAGTGCTTAATAAATGATATTTTTATTTAATTTTAACAACTGAACTTCTTGAGGAAAACTTAGTAACATAAACAGGAGACTGGTTTAATTTCATCTGCCAGCACTTTGTTCCTGCCTGCCATTCAAATCTACCTGTGCAACCTAGGGCAAGTCATTTAACCTGTCTAGCTTTAATTTTCTTATCTCTTAAGTGAGAATATTAAATCTGTCTTTGGTTCCTTCCAACTCTCAGCCTATGAATCTGTGTTCTGGAATAGAATTCACGTAGAACTCTGTGTTTTCAAACCAAGACATTCCATCCTTTCCCCAAGGTGGCTGAATGTTTTACTAGGGGATGTACCTGGATTATTCTTTTCAAATTGATTTTTAAAAAATGTCTAGAAATTTACTTAATTCTGAAATGTTGAGGGATATTTTGAGGCCATATTTATTTCTCTTTGTTTCTCATGCAGTTAATTTCTATTTTTTTTTTTGAGGGGGAAGGCAGGGCAATTGGGGTTAAGTGACTTGCCCAAGGTCACATAGCTAGTACATGCGTCAAGTGTCTGAGGTCAGAAGGCCAGTGCTCTACTCACTGCGCCACCTAGCTGTCCCCCAGTTAATTTCTTAAAGAGAAAATTTTAAAAGGTTAGGGCAGAAAACTTACTTTTATATGTTTGGTATTCACTGCAAGGGAAGCTTTTCTATTTTGAGACTAACAAACATTCTTCATAATTAAAAAAATAATTTGAAGGTTATAGAATGCAAACAAAACTCATCCTTTTTTCTTTGTGAGTAGGTACTAACATATATGACTTCATGGAAACTTGGAACTAATTCCTTTTGTTGTTGCTTTCAATTTTCTTCTTTAAAGAGCCTAATTTCATTAAAGTTATCTTGTTTTCCGTTATATTGAACAAAGTCTAAAGTTTCAGCACCTTCCCTGATGTCTGTGCCAGGCTCTGAGGCTGTCTTAATGTTGCTTTGCTTTTCATAACATCTATTTTCATGGGGCAAAACCAGTGCCTCATTGAAATTTAGTCTGCCTTTGCACTTGTGTCCATGTTTAAAGTCCTAAACAAGAACCTTAGGAGTTCCTTTGCTAATCTAGTTGTGCAGCATGTTTCATTAGAACTGAGTCAAAGAGCAGTTAGGGTTTGTCTTTTTGTAGAGCAGTTTTCTGGGATTAGCTTGACAGTAGAGTCCTTGCCTCTAACTCAGACATGAAAACATTTCTCTTTAGGCACTGGAGTCCAAACTTGCATCCTGTCGAAACTTTGTATATGATCAGTCCCCAAACAGAACAAGTGTTGCATCCCCAGGGCGAGGCACGAAGACCAGAGATGGCAGTGACAAACGGCCAAACAGCGCCAGTGTGCCTTTAGGAGACAAAGGGTTAGTATTGGTTGCTGTAGTTCCCTTGCAGAGGTAGGAGGAACAAGCTACGGGTTCCATTGAAATAAAGTCTGCTTGCTCGGTAATGCCCAATGGCAGTCGTATTTATACCTAGTGTAATCTTTCCTAAATGTGCATGCACGCTCACACACACACACTCACACACACACACACACACACACACACACACACTCATTCACCTTTCTCTCTCATGCCTTTCTTCAAAATCAAGAGAGTCCTGACAGCTTATATATAACAGTATCTTCTCTGCACGCTCTCTTGAGAACTGAATTAAATATCTATTCTGGGCAAATAGCTAAGGAGATGCTCATTTCATTTTGCTATCCCATAACATTGGTTCATAACAACATTATGAGAATTCTGCAGTTGAACTCACGTCAACTAAGTCATCTGTTCAGGAATCTGTTACTTGTCTTTATAACTTCAAACTCCACTCTGCTTCTTGGAAGAATATTGTATTTTTTCCAGAACCTTCAGGAAATTGGCATTAAATTCTGGTCAGATAGGATTACCAGAGCTAGTCCTTAGATCTGGAAATACTTAGTTGTCCTAATCTACTTTGTGTGAGTTGAATTGTTTTTGTTTTGTTTTTAATAAAAGTTATCCAGAAGCGTCTTCTAGATTCATGGAGTTTATTTAGAAATATGCCTCTTACCTGAGGTTAAACTAAGAGCCAAGTTTCTAAGTGGTTCTCTGTCAGGCAAAAGTTAAACCAGGAATTTTTCAGGTCATGTCGCTATGATGAAGCGTGATTGTAGATTTCTTCTGGACTGTTAGAAATCACTGTTTTTATAGACAGTTTTCAGAAACTGAATATCTCATTAATCCTATTCCACTAAACATTAACCAGAGGCAAGTATAATCTCATCTATAGAGGAGAAAATTGACGCACAATCATTGGCCTTCAGATTCTGCTTCTCATTATTTTGTGTATCCTGATGTAAGCATATTACTCTCTACTGTATTAAAAGCTTAATTTTCATTCTGTCTTAAGGTTAGGAAAACGGCTGGAATTTGGAAAGCTTCCTTCAAGTATTCCATCACCGTCACTGCCGTCACCACAGGGGGTAGTCAAGATGCTGCTTTGAGAATCATGGATATTGAAGACCACGGTGTTGTAGTTTTGTTACCATTTTCTCTTTAAACTAATCTTTTAAAATGAGTTTGAATAAAATAAACAGGCAATAGTAGTTAACTCCATGTGTTGTGGACCAAGTGCATAATTTGGAGAACTAGCCTGCAGGCAGCAGTTTTCTTACCAAATTTAGTTTGATGTTGCCACTGTCTTACAGTGGGAAGACTGAACATTTTGTCACCTGTTTTATTGTGGAAATGGCTGTAAATTAATTGTGACCAAATACCTGGCCAACTCCAGTGTCATAAGGGGGATGTTTTACTAGTCATTGGTTTCCCCGTATATGTGCCTGCCATCCTACTGGCCTGTCTCCATCCTGCAGAGGGCCCTTACTCGATTAAAATACACTATTCATAGTGACCCATTTTGTCTAGTATGGAACTTCCAGTGATGTATATACACTTACTACAGGATAGTTTCTAAATTATTTCTAGGAATACAAGGTAGTATTCCTGTAGAATACTTCTTTTAAAAAGGCATAAATGGCATAGGTACCCTTGTTACCTGGCCAGAGCCTTTAACCTCTTACTGAGTTATTTAGGTGTTTTATCCTAAGACTTTTAGTCCAGTTCCAAGCTAATTTTGATTTTGACCAAGGTCAGTAAAAGTTGGTTACTTTATAAGTAAAGTGTAACAGTTGACTGTCTGAATCTACTTGTAGGTGTTGGTTTCATTTTCAGATTTCATGAGGCAAATTGAGGCAGGTTGCCCCTTGTAAGGTAATCTGTATAAAACTGCTTCTTTCAAAGGCAAATTCAAATTCCGTGAGATATCCTTTAAACAGCTCACAATGGAGCTTGCTTGTTTTGGAAGTTTTCCTTTCCTTCGAGGAAAGACTCAAGGCCTCATGGCCTCAAGATTGCTTAAGACATAGAGGATTCCATGCAATCTGCAGTATTCATCACTGCTTGTTTGTAACACCTGTTTGTATCTTCAGACTGGACTGGGGAACTGCACTAACTTCAGAGCCATATTCTCATCTTGATGAATCAAAAGCCTTTGCTGACAACCTTCCTCTGAGTTACTTTTTGGGAAGACAGCAAAAATCTTTGAGTTGGGAATATAGCTTTAATTGCCACTGAAATTATTAAGTGGAAATATTGCTACTATTGATTTTATTAATGTAAGAAATGTTCTTAATCTGTATCAAAAAAATGCTTTATTTTTCTAAAAAAAATTTTTTTGTCAAGAGAAAGTAATGCTTCGGTTTGTTTTAAACTAAACAATAATTCCAAGATAGTTATTTAATGTCATTATAAATAGGTGCATACCCTGTCTAAAGTCTCCAGTTGGTTCTATAAAAGCGTGGTATTGGGTAAAATGACTTTACGGGGGGCAGTTAAGTTCTGTAGAAAAATGTTAGAAATGGGCAGTTGGCCAAATGATGTTACAGTGGGTTTTAGTGACATTATGTCAGGGTTTGGTTGTAATTTATTAAGGATTTAATATTGTGAAGTGATGTTGATTAGGGCAACATTATATGGGGTATGCTTTTATTTGTACTTTGTCATGTGGTTTAAAGCCTTGTTTTTTTTAACCAAGTAAATGGATATGAATTGAAAATTATCTTTGAAAATAAATTATTTCCACACAGGCAGGCTTTTTAGAAACAAGCTATTTCCGGTGAGGGCACCAATAAAGGTGTGCTAATACTCCGTCGTTTTACTGGGTACTTGTTACTTCTTATAATGGAAATTAGCAGTCTTTAATTTCCTGGAATCTACCTTATCTGGCTGAGTCAGTGTACAGAATAAAGTTTGTTCTTAATGATGTAAGTGTGCAGGCTGGTCTTTTGCCATCTGAAATTCTAAAGAAATCTGTTGCTTGCCCTCAGCACACACACTGCAGTGACATTTGAAATGATTCTGGTCACCTGAATTTGGAAAGATTCTGGAAAGAAGAAATTAAACACCATCCCCCTTTCAAGCCCCTTTCCTCCATTTCTCCCCTGTAGTTTGGCTTCAGGTTCCCCAGTGATTTTGATTGGCTGCTGGTGTCAACTTCTCACTCGACTCACTGCTCCCAGGGAGCCTCCCAAGTTTACTTCTGCCCCAGGACATGGAGAAAATTCCCCAACAAGAAAAACCCATTGCATTCTAGTGATTTATAACCTTTTATTAGTGAAAGTGTCCTTAAGCACAATCAGGGTGCATATAAAACAGTGCAACATTTCTGCTTTATTACTTTGAGCAAATTATTTCATTTTTAATGTGTGACTAATGAAGGCACTTCATTGTTTTGGTGAACTGTGCATCAGAAGTGTAGTAACCAGGAAAGAAGAAAACAAACCTCAAACAAGGGCATATGCAAAACAGACAAAGGGTATGCAGTTAAGAAAAGGATTATGGGGACAGGACCACCTGAGGTGGTCACTGTGTCCCCATTTCATGTAAACTAAGGCTCATCTGGGATTAAAAACTGCCAGTGATTCAATACTGTGGCTGTATTTTCTTTCTAAAAATCTCAAAAGATTTGCACAGTTCAGGAAGGACAGAGAGAAGGCATGCATGCATGGCACATATTTCCTGGTAAGATTTTTTTTTTTCCTAATTTGGTAACGATTGAAAATGTCAACATATGCCCTGTAGACAGGGCTGTGCTTTTTAATCATTGCTGTAAGAGTGTTTGTTGAGTGTCTTGTGGTACTGGAACTGAAAATTGATTTAGACAGTGCTAAATATTGTCCTTTGGGGTATCTGACTGCAGTGCGATATGCCAGCAGAGTATTTATTCACTGGCTTTGGTTCCATTGAAGTCTGTATCTCTGGCATCTATTTCTTCCTCTGAGCCTTCTGCATTTTCAATCACTCTTCGGCCTCCAGATCTTCTAGGGGGGGCAAAAGATGTCTCGTTTCCTCTCCTATGCATTTTGAGAAAATAAACATCTTTTAGAAAACAAGTTCTTCTCAAGTCTAGATTGGATTAAAAGGGGGAAAATGCATCAACATGAGAGCACAATTTGAATTCAAGAAATCCAGAAGGCTTTTCGGATGTAGATTAAATAAGTTAGCCCAAATGTGTCTGTTGTGCAAATTCTAGGCTATAAAGCAGAAATAATCCATATTTGGAAAATTGTGCAGGTCATATTCTTGCCTCGTCTTTTTCTTTATAAAAAGAGAAGCGTTAATTTTCATTTAGACCCTTTCATGAAAGTAGGGCTCTCCATCCCTAGAAGTCCAGAGCTAACTTTCAATCCCGTAGTAGATGTTCCTTTCCTCCCTCAAAATACAATTTTATTTACTTGAAATCAAGTTAAAGTAAATAACCAAGGGTATCCCTTCAAGAGGAAAAAGAGCCACAAAGAGCACCCTAAGGCGTATAGCAGGGGAAGGGGCAGTCTTAAGGAGTGTAAGGAATTTATGGGCTGACTGTGAATTTAAATTTCAGGGTTTTTTTTTTTTAATTGGTTTTTAATACTAACTTGCGGAAGCTACCTTCTCCACCTCTGTGCTGCTCAGGTAGCAGCTGGTTCTGATTTACATTGAGGTAAGTGCTTAATAAGTAAAAATTCACACTGGAACAGCACCTGAAAGACTGCTGTTAAGACGATGAGATAAATCTAAAAATACCAAATGGAAAACTGACGAATGCACCTGATTTCGAAGAGGAAAGCAGGTCTGTATTCAATTTAATTTTGCTAGTTTGGAAGAAATGATTTAAAGAAAATGAGCCTGCAAATACTAGGCAAGATGAAGAAGCAACCAGAGACAGAGACAATTTTTTCCCCAGCAGAGAAACTGCAATAGGTGAAATGCTTTTAGGTGGGCAGGAAGTTGTCCCCAGCTTAGTTTTTTATGTCTCTGACCTTGAAGATGGGCCTTGCTCCCTTGTCAGTGTCTGAGAGCAAGCAAAATGTGTCCTGTAAGAGAAAGTTATCTAATAGCACCATAGCTCTTGGTAGACATGCTGAGGGCAAGAGAAGACCATAGTTTTGTTTTTGTTTTAATTCCAAAGGAGCAACTATATTTAGAGGTAAGATTATAGATAACATAAGCGAGGGCCTGTATTTCATGATCGCTGAGAAAAATAGCAAAAGTCACTTACATTGTATTGGAAACATGAAAACACTGGCCTCTAAATGCTACCAGCTTTTGGAATGCGTTGTTTCCAAGTGGGCAGCAATCATGGGTAAATAGTTAAAGTTGTATCATGTCACTGCAGAAGACTAGGTCAGCTTCACTCACTTCAAAGGATGGATGTTTAGGCCTTAAAAGCCACCTTAGAACTTCAAAGGGTCAGCAGTAACTCTTGTAGGCTGGCTATTATTTTGGTTTTAAAAGCTTCAGTAAGTTCTACTTAGACTCACTCTAAAAGCTTAATTGTTAAGGGCAGTGTTTCTCAACACTTTAAAGTCAGTGACATACCAGTGAACTGGAGTGGGGCTGGCGTAGCTATGTCCTAGAAATAGCAAGGTAGGATACGCTTCTGAGAATTAGTGTACCCTTTAGAGTGTGCATGTACACACACACACACACACACATACACACACATACACACACATACACACCTTCTTTCTGCCATAGTTCCTGCTATAACTTTCATGCCAAAAGCTGAAAGAAAAGGGAAAAGACTAAGGTTGCCTAGTAAAACACAGACAACTCCATGTGTTCTGTCCCAACTAAGTAGCTGAGAAATGGATATTTTAGGGAAAACACAGATGAGGCAAATGAATGTTAGGGAAAGGGCACAGCATTTGGGGTCACACCTGGGTTTCAATTCATCTCTACTACCGTGTGATTCATTATACCTGTGTGATCCTGAGCAAGTAACTTAACCTCTGTGGTCTCCTCAGTTTCCCACTCTGTAAAATTAGGCTGGACTAAATCTTTCCTAAGGTCCTTTCTAACTCTAAATCCTATTATGCTACAGTTAAAAAAATGAGTTTTAAAATCCCTGTTGTATGTGGTTTCCTGCCTTCTCTTCTGATTCCAGTACCCTAAGGAGACTTGTGACCTAGAAATCCCAATTTTGAAGGGAAGTAGTTTCAAACCCTAGTGCCAAGGGTTAAGGTTGGGTCTATTTATACTGTGAGATAACGATGCCATTTAAATGTTTTATTTAAAGGCCTGATCCTAGGGTAAGTCAAACTGAGTAAACTTCCTTAGAAAAAAAATAACTTGCTATAAGGATAATACTACTTTTGAGGACCCTGGTTAGTATCCTAAACCAGCTTCATTCCAATATCTGAGCACCTTGCTAACAGGAGGCAGTCCTGTAGCAAATTGAGCCCTATGCTTGTTGAAACAAGCCCCTGCCTTTGTCAAAAAGAAGTGCCTCACCCTCTGCCCCTCTCCAAAATATAATAATAATAATAAGTGAGCCCCAGAGCTGCATCTACTAAAGGATTCAGGATGGTTCTGTAGAATTAGAAAGTGAGTTGTAAAGCTGATAATAAAGCCTGTGCTAAGACATGATTCATCTTTAAATATTTTGGTAATAGTAGCAAAGCAGAGACTGCCCCAAAGAGAAGATACACGCAAATATTACAACATAGGGTTATTTGGCTCCTGAAAGGAAACCAGGGACAAACCAGTTTGCAAGGGACATAACTTTAGATAGGAAAAGACAACTAACTTTTTTCGGAAATTAAATATTTCATCTCTTGCAAAAGACCTCCACAGGCATTTTCAGCTGAAGAGTTCTGCTCTACATTCCATGAATGCATTGTTCTGTGGTTTTGAAAAACAACTCTGCCGTAAGGATGGTAGCTGGTTTTGCAGTGGCTAGCCTAGACCTCCCTGTAACCTATACTGAGTAAAGTGGCCACTGGGAATTAGGACATTCTCAAGCCTCATGCAGTTCAAGCACTGATGAAATATTTTGGTGATAGGGTTCTTTTCTTTCTCTGACATCAATCCTGTTTGTGAAAGCATAGTTGTGAGAGAACATTGGTTGTGGTCTCCATAAAAGAGGTGCTTTGTGATTTAATATGATTTGTGAACCACAATAGCCAGATGGGAGCAGTTTTCTTCGCAAAAAAAAAAAATGTGTCAATGGCAAAATACTGATGCTCAATGATCAATGTGTTTTTAAGGGTGCAGAAGAAGATTTCATGCAGATAAGAAAACTCCAGCAATTCATTCAGTGTACAGCTTCTCATCCTTAAGAATCAAGTACTGTTTGGTGTAAAATCACATGCTAGCAGGTTTCCTAGAAGTAGGGAAAGAAAATGGGTCAAGGGATAGTCTTATTGTAATATTTGTCTCTTGGGATTAAAGACAAATTGGTACCAAGATGTTTAAGCCTTCAGATTTTGCAGGAATCTCATGGAAATTTGCCAGGGCAAGAAAAACGAAAATGGAAACTTGGTACAACAGAAATGAGCTGCAAAGTTGAAGGCATGGTACCTGGTGAGTCATTGCGAAGGTTCCTGTGGGCCTCTGAAACAAAGAGAGAAGAGTCCCTGGTGGTTACCATTGGAAAATGGGAAGAATTCCATTTACTTACGTACTTTTCAACAAAATTTAAAGTATTTGGTACAGCACCTTTAAACCAGCCTTACAGATACCCAGGTACCTGATGTCTAAGGCAAAGATACCGACTTTTATAGAGCTTTTTAGAGAGAGGGAACTAAAATTTAAAAAAATAAAAATTCAAAAAACTTTTTAAAAGGTTGAGCTGGTAAATTTCTGTACACCAAAGCTTCTCTTAAAAAGCTACATGACTTCATACTTTGTGAATGTTTTGCACTACTGCCTCCCTGCTCAGACAAAAGAGCATTCAGATGACTTGCCCCAGAAGCCTGACTTTGAAACAGAAGCTGAGAAGTTGTAGATAAAAGGCTTTTGGTAACATATCAGTTTTATCTGCCTTTGGTATAGAATAGATTATCATGCTCATTGCCTTTACACCCAGTAAGAGGTTAGAAATAGATACCCACCATGTAACTGGCAACATGCTAAGTAATGTCTTAGGCCATAGAAAAAAGAAAAGTTCCTATGGTCCTATAAGTAAAGTCCACCCTGCTGAGGACGTAAATTTCTATTCTCTTTTAGTGACACATTTCCCGGAGAAGCCTGGCAATCTTTGCTGAGTTGAATCACTACCTGGGACCTGACTAGAAGCCTCTCCTCACCTCAAAGATGAGGTTGGATTAGCTTTCTAGACCTGGAGACAAAGTGTGACATCCAAGCAAGGCAAAGGAGGCAGGGGACTTTTCCAAACAATTATTTGGTGTCTATTTTGTATTATCAATTTTGGTGGCTGTTTATCCCTTTTTTTGTACAGGTGTAATCAACCTGAGGACAGGGATGTCTTATCTTTTTAAATACCTCCCTTTTCTCCCCAAGTGTTTGGTATAAAGCTAGGCATCCCACGAGTGCCCAATGAATATTAATAAGTTGACTGGTTTTTTTATACACAAAAAGTAGCTGAGATGGCATGTTGTTTGGTTAGTTAGACATAACTAAAAATAGGGAAAGCTCCTTCCAACATTTTAATCCATAACTCACCTAAGACCTTAAAAAGAATAGCATAATTTAATACATCCCAAAACCTTTACTTCGTAATTTGTCTCATCAGCCTACATGAACTGCTGAGACTAGCCCCTGTCATCTTGTCCTTATCCAAAAACTTTCAGAAAACAACAATGTTGAGCTGGTCCCAAGACACCACTTCACTGCTAGCAAGTGAGGCTTGTGTTCTGTGACAAATAATTTGATATTCTCCCTTTTTTGCTAGTAATGGGTCCTTCCTGGAGGCATGGCAGAGAGCTGTCCTGGAGGAGTCACAAACTGCATTAGGTACACTGGGCCCTCGTGAAAGTGGGATCTTAGAGCTCTCTTCAGATGGGCCCGATGGGGTCAGGCCCTTTGACTATTAAGAGTTCTTATTGTGGTCATAATTCTTCTGTATTGTATTTGCTCTTCCTCCTAGAGAAGATAGGATAGGAGGATATATATATATATATATATATATATATATATATATATATATATATATATACACATATATATGTATATATATGTATGTATGTATGTATGTATATTTTCAAAGCACCGGAATGAAATAAGAGGTAAGGAGAAGGAGGCAGTTTTCACCAACTTTCAGCTAACTGGAAATTTCAGAAAGGAATCTGAGCAACAAAAGTTACAGTCCTTTCTACATCCGTATACCTTCCTCTCTTCAAACTGTCCTACCTGTACCCTGCAGCAACTAGGTGGCACAGTGGATAGTGTGCCAGGCCTGGAGACAGGAAGACCCATCTTCATGAGTTCAAATCTGGCCTCAGATACTTACTAGCTGTGTGACCCTGGGCAAGTCACTTAACCCTGTTTGTCTTGGTTTCCTCATCTGTAAGATGAGCTGGAGAAGGAAATGGCAAATCACTCCAATATCTTTGCCAAGAAAACCCCAAATAGGGCTAGCAAGAGATGGACACGACTGAAAATGACTGAACAACAAAAACCTGCACCCTACGCTTCTACTGGGTTTCTGCCCCGCCAGACTGTTAACCAAGCAAATAAAACTTGCTAGCCTGGGAAGGCCTTGGTGGGGGCCTCTAAAGATTCTGCCCCAGACCTTACCTGAGTTTGCTCTTCAGTGCATTCACCTCCCGACCCATGGCCTCATTGCTCTCTGTGGCTTCATCCAATTCTCTCTGGAGCTTCCTGCGGTTGGCATTGATGCGCTGGGATTCTTCTTCTGCCTCCTCCAGTTGTCTCTTCAGCTGCTTCACCCTGGTGTTACCCTTCTCAGCCTGGGAGGAGAGAACCAGAAGTCAGGAAAGGGCAAAGAGCAAGGTGCTAAACTACTCTGGGAAAGAGACATCTGCCCAGCTGTGTTACCTGTTCTTTGTATTGCTCGGCTAGCTTCCTTTCGTCTTCCACTTGCAACATGACTTCTTTCAATTTCTTGTCCTTCTGGCGTAATGTCTTGGTAGCTGCTTGTTTTTCCCTACAAACATCAGAGGCACAAAACAAGTTTTCTGACTGCCGACTATTTGTAAAGCTGTTAGTCTTTGAAGAAAGACAGGAAGAGGCTATACCCTGCCAAATGGAGGTCAAACACAAGAGTTTGAAGTCTCATAGTGAGAAGTGCATTCATCTCCATCTCGAAGGAGATGCTTTCCTTTTGGGGGCATCAGATGGCACAGTGGATAGAGTCCTGGTCCTGGAGTCAGGAAGTCCGGAGTTAAAATCCAGCCTCAGACACTTACTAGCTGTGTGACCCTGGGCAAGTCATTTAACCTCATTTGCCTTAATCCACTGGAGAAGGAAATGGCAAACCATTCCAGTATTTTTGCCAAGAAACCCCATCAACAACACTGATGTGCTATGGTCCACGGGGTCACGGAGAATTGGACACGACTGAACAAGTGAGATGCAGAGGGCTTTTTCAGGGTGGGGGGGGGCAGGCATTGCTTGTTCCTAGTTCGTATTTAAATGACTTCAGTAAATACCAGAACTAGCCGCTACAGGAATATACTGCGATCCTTGACCGCAATTATCTATCACCAAAGAGGAAATGCTTTTACTTCAACATTAACCTTTCCATGGTTTGGAATAAGAAAATACCTTCTTCAGGTAAAAGAAAACTGATTTTATCATTAATGGATGATTTATACAAGTCCACATTGTGATTAATCACAGTCTGTGGTCCTCAGTTCCCTAATGCCTAGAGTTAAGGAGATAATTCCTGCCTTTCCTTGCCTCCAAGTCAGGACGTTTTCACTGGGTCTGGGGGCCTGAGCTAAGGACTTTGATCGCTACACATGGAGCAAGGTTCTCTGGTACCTGGCTTCCTGCTCCACCTGTTCCTCCAACTGGGCGATCTTGGACTCTAAGGCAGAGATGGTCGCCTTGAATTTGGATTTGACAGCCCCCTCCATCTCTTGGAGTTTGCTCTTCAGCTCCTTGTTCTGCCGCTCCAGTTGCTGCCGGGCACTCTCGTTCTTTTGGGCCGTGCTGCGCTCTGTGGCCAGTTCATTGTTGAGCTGCTCCGCCTGGGGAGATGTGGAGAAGGAAGTTCAGGGCTCAAGGGGAAGACCCGTTCAGCCTCATGAGGAAAGAAATTGTGACTTTCAATCTTAGTGAAAGACAAAAACCATCCAGGATAGTGATAGAAAGACTTTCATTGACATACATGCAAGGTATGATAACCCTTTCAAACCTCTGGTTTCTGTATGACCAGATTATATTAAACACTACAGGGTATGTAACAGCCCCATTACTCTTTTGGTTAATGGTAATAACATTAATAATTATGATAACGGTGTTTACATAGTGCTTTAATATTAAATTATCATTTAATATTTAAATAATGATAATAGCATTTATTTGCAAATATCTTATTTCAGCCTCACAACAACTTAGGTGCCATTTTTATCTTCATTTTACAGATGAAGAAACTGAGGCAGACAAGAGATTGAGTGACTTGTCCAGAGCCACAAAACTAGTAAGCATCTGTGGCAGCGTTTTTACTTGGGTCTTAACCAACTTCAGGTCCAGCACTCTATCCACTGGATCACCTCGCTGCCCCTATTAATGGTTAATGGCTATTGGAAATGTGGCTTCAGAGTCATACTGCAGATCATTGCAGCTAGGAACATCACGGATGCCTCAGTTCATCCATTTCAGGCACTCTGTCGAACCCTTACCTGCTGTGTGGCTTTCCTGAACCGGTCACTCATGGCCTCCATGTTGCCCTGTTCTTCTTCCAGTTCTTCCTCCAGTTGGGCAATTCGAGCCTCTAGGCGGCGCTTATCATCTTGCAGGGCATTCCTGAGTAACAAAATGGTCATGGGGTTCTGACATCAGCCAGAAACATGGACAATGTCCCCTCAAGCATCTGAGCCTGAATAAACACCAGCAGGTTTGTTGTCTCTTTCCTTTCCCTTGTCTTTCATTTGCCCATATCTCTTTCTCATGCCTACCACAGCTTTACTCTCAAAAAAAACAACTTGGTGTACCCTTTATCAAAAATTCCTAGATAGGAAATGCTGGATTTAATTCCTTTTAAGTAACAGTGTGTAATAAGCTCCCCCTGGATGGTTTTTTCTACTCTTAAATTCTCACCCCAATGACAAAGTTCTGTTGAGAATTTCCCTGCACTTCTCATTGTAAAGATGAGTTTGTTACTGCCAGTCTAAATGATTTTTCTAGCTAATTTGGCTCTATTATTTCAACACCAGGAAGACCTGAAGGAATGAAACTACTTTGCCCCATGTGCTCTTTGGGGTTTTTTTTTGCAGTATTACTTCCCCAAGGACTGAATGGAGAGGCTGGTCTCTTACCTCCCAGATACACTGCTGGCCAGCTCCTCATTCAATTCATCTTTCTCTAGGTCAGCTTGTTTTCGAGCCCTCTCAGCAGCAGCCAGATCCTGGAGAATTAGGGGGAAAGAGAAATCTGCTGTTTTCAAAAGAAGAGACTTTTGTGTCATTTTCCTAAAAGTCATTCATGGTCTCCCTTGCTCTTTGTCCAGCTGGGATGCTGGACAACTTGAGGATCATCCATGTCTATATCTTTGGAGAAAGTAGGCCAACCAAATCAGACTTTGAAATAGCCATTCAACTTCTTACCAGGAGAGAAAGGCAATTTATATCAGGAAAATAGAAAAGAACTTTAGTTTCCTTAATCTTATTACTTTCCCTGGAGAAAGATTGACAGGGCAAAGATTGATATGGGTGGATGAATCAAGAATACTGTTTTATAAGCCTAGAGTTACTCCAATGCAACTTGAGGATTTACCTTATTCTAGATGAGGTCTTACCTCTTGGAGTTGCATGAGCTCTGCTTCTAAGCTCTTAGCTTTCTTCTCGTTCTCCTTGGCAGTGGCAAAGATCTCTTCTCTAGAGGCCCGGGCATCTTCCAGCTCTCTTTGAAAGTCCTTCATCTGAGCCTGGATTGGTTCAGCAAGAATAGACAAAAGGAAAACTGTATCCCCAAGAATGGCTCTGTTCCTTTTTTTTTTAAACAAAGCTGTTCTTTAGCTTCTCTTTTAGTTCAAACAAAGATTTGTCCCGCTTACCACAGGAACCCACAAAGCTGTAGAGCTCCTCATGATTTCTTGGCTTTTAGCCTCAGACCCAAGCACTTATACGAGTCTCTGCTTTATTCTTTGGCTTTATTCTGTGTATCTGGAGTGACCTATTTTGGAAGAGGAGCCCCAAGGGGCTACTGGTCTACTATTCACATCTGCTGCTTAATATGGGGTCATGCACACAGCAGCTGCCTAATGCATGTTAGTTGTTGAAGGGGGAAGTCCTACTTATGTAAAAAGTTTGAGAGACATAATTTCTGGGTAATCATTTTATTAATAATGCCAGTGTGTTTACTAATATACAGAAGGTCATCTCTCTCTTAGACCAAAGACAGTCATTGCAGTGGGCTCAAGGTTTATATGCCCACTGGAAGATGGGTGTTCTTGAGGGTGGCAGTCAACTCTGGTTGATAATTAATGAGAGAATGAATATTACCATGAGGGGCTGAACTTAAACGAACTTTGATTATGTCATTTACTTCTAAGTTACCCCCAATCTTAAGCAATCTATTCAAAGAATTTATCCCACCCAAAACTGAGTAGAGAGCACAATGGTTTCCCCACCTGGGTAGTTGTCTGAACAAGATTGTTAAGAAAGTTAATCCAATCTCATTATCAGTAATGTCCTCCAAGAGACTGAACTTTTGAAATCAGGACTTTAGAAAAAGGGAACTCAGGATCTCCCCAAATCATTGGTTATTAATGGTCATTTCTCTCACTTACAAGGATGAATGTTAGAAAGACTGTGTCCTGTCTTTTTCTCTGACTCAGAGATTGATAGGTATACCTAGAGACCTGCATCATGCCCAGTGAACCCAAGGAGGAATTCCACCCACCTGGAGTTTACGGAGTTGCTTGATGGCTTCCTCCCGCCCTTTGATGGCTGAGTCGGCCTGTAGTTCCAGATCTTTGATGTCCACTTCTAATTTCTTCTTGGCCGCAGCTGCCAGGGCCCGCTGTTTTCGCTCATCTTCTAGTTCTGTCTCATACTCGTGGAGCTAACCAAGGAAAGGAAAGGTTGGTGTGGTGCAGGTTTGCTTTCTGGGAGACACCTGGATTCAGGTATCACCCCTGAAGGGTGGGTCAGAGATGGCAATCAAGAGGAGGTGCCTCTGGGATAGGAGAGCTCAACCAACAGAATTCCCAACTGCTTAGATGGAGTGTCTCTGTTTAGTGCCAAGGGTGGCTGTAGATATCCAAAAGAAGCCCAAATATACCTAGAGCAGACAATGGGGTCCCTCAGGGGAATCTGAAACAGCTGTTGGTGTGATCCACTACCACTTGTTGGTAAATATTTAACAATCAGCTCCTCCAGCACCTTCCCTTCCATCCCAAAGTACAAACACACTTTTATGTTTAATTTGCATTATTAACATTTTCTCTTTCATTTTCTTGATTCTAGACAATCAATAAATCAAGCTTTGATTTGTAGCATTTGCCATTTTCCAAGGGGTAAATGCTCACACTTTAATTTTAACAATCAGCTTTCTGGAGCTGGTATAAGTTGGCTCCAGGACACCCCCAATACACACATTTCTTTCTATTTCCTTCTTTTGTCTTCTTCCACTTTCCTAATCCTTCTTCCTTAATCCTCCCTTTCCCTTCCTCACATAGGTTATTTAGAATCAAAACTCAAGCTCAGATACCATCTTCTGCAGGAAGCCTTTTCCCTTGTATCTCAGCTGCTAACACCCTCTTCTCTAAGGCTACTTTGTAGCCTCTATGCACTCTATCCTGTGTATCCTGTGCATTACTACTTATATACATGTTGTTTTCTCCTTTAGAATGTCAACTCCTTACGAGCAGGGACTGATTACTATTCTTTGTCCCTCTAGCCAATCAGTTAGTAAACATTTATTAAGCACCTTTTATGTGCCGGGCAGCACTGTGCTAGGCACTGGGAATATATAAAGGAGCAAAAGACAGCCCCTGCCCCCAAGGAGCTCACAATCTAATGGGGGAGACAACAAGCAAACAAATACAGACAAACAAGCTATGTATAGGATCAATAGGAAATAATTAACGGAGAGAAAGACACTGGAATTAACAGGGGTTGGGAACGGCTTCTTGTAGAAGATGCAATTTTAGTTGGGACTTAAAGGAAGTCAGGGAAAATGGTTGGTGGAGGTAAGGGGGAAAAGCATTTCAGGCATGGAGGACATCAAGGGGAAATGCCCAGAGCCAAGAGATGGAGTGTCTTGTTTGTGAAACAGCCAGGAGGCCAGTGTCACTGGATGGAAGAGTGCATGCTTGGGGAATGAGGTATAAGAAGACTGGAAAGGTAGAAGGCGGCTGGGTTATGCAGGGTTTTAATGCCAAACAGAGCATTTTGTATTTGATCCTGGAGGCAATAGTGAGCCATTGTAATTTGAGTAGGAGAGTGGCATGGTCAGACCTGTGCTTTAGAAAAATCACTTTAGTGGCTGAATGGATAATGGACTGGAGTGGGGAGAGACTTAAGGCAGGCAGACACACAAGCTGACTATTGCAGTAGTCCAGGGATGAGGTGATGAGGGCCTGCACCAGAGAGGTAGCAGTGTTAGAGGAGAGAGAAAGGGGCGTATTTGAGAGATGTCACAAAGTTGAAATAGATAGGCCTTGGCAACAGATTGGATATAGGGGCTGAGAGTTAATGAGGAGTCAAGGATGACCCCTAAGTTATGAGCCTGAGGGACTGGGAGGATGGTATTGCCCTCTGATGTGGATGCAAACGGTGTCCTAAGGGTCAAAAAGAATATTAAGGGTTGCTCTTCCAGTACTTTGTGAAGCCCTGTAGCTTATTCTGTAACTTGAGGGCATCCTAAAGTCCTTTCCCGCTCATCTTGAAATATTGTAAACCTTCTCCTTAATCTGTACCAAAAGAATTTCTTTTGTCTCCTTTATCTTGTATTCCCCATGTCCTTAAGTCTTTAACCCATCTTGGACCATAAAGAACTCGTCTCCCTTATCCTGTCCTGTCTTTAATCTTTAACCTCCATAAAAAACCTCTAAAACTACATCATCATTCTGAAACCTTTATATAAGCATAACTCCCCCAAATATCAGGGTCTCACTTAGCTTTCTTGCTGAGGAGGCCCTTGTTTGTTTACAGGATAAATAAAGCTCCCGATGGCTACAGTGAAGGTCTAAGTGAATTCTTTCACACCTGAACCACTCTCCCAAAATCTGACCTCATCACTCTATAGTGATAAATACTAGTGCTTAGTAAATTGTCTGGCACATAATAAGCACTTAATGATTGAGTTCCATTTATTCTATAGTAAATGCCTTGAGAGGGGAGTACCGAGGGCATGGTATAGTGAGTAGACCCCTGGAGCTAGAGCAAGAGGACCTGACTTGGGATCACCGTCTTGCCACTGAACAGCTCTGTGACCATGTTGATTAACCTCTCTGCGCCTAAGTTTCCTTACCTTTAAAATGGAAATGATAATATTTGTCCTAGGTAGCATTGTTATTTACTCAACAACAGAGGTGTGTAAGGTGCTCCACAATTGCAAAGGGTTATGTAATTGTGTGCTGCTCTGGGACAATGTTTTTTAACAGCTGCCAATGTTGTAATTATAATATTGTATTTTAATAACTGCTAATATTATCATTAATTTTCAAGGCAGACTAGAGCTTCCTTATGGTATGGCTCACTATAACTCAACTGCTTTTGGAGTCCACGCATTGGGGGGTTAGTTAGCAGAAGGATTTTTGTTATAAAAGGTCTAATGGCATGAATGAATGAAAGAATGGGTATTGAGTTCTTACTACTCTGCTGAGTACTAGAGATACAAATACAAAAGCAAAGACAGTCCTGCCCCTCAAGGAGCTTCCATTAATAGGGGGAGACAACACACTTAGGGACGTAGGGGCTAGCCACACAGTTTTTTGTTATTATGTGAGCACTATTTGTTGAAGGCACCTAGGAATTTTTCCAACACTTTTTTTTAAGAATTCATGTTAGAATGTTCTGCTTTATGCTGAATTCTACATTTTTGATTTTTGTAAATTTTTAATTAAATGTCTCATGATTTAATATTTCTTAGTATCTGAAATTCAGATGATTTTTCTTTATTTCACTTTTACTATTTATTTTTAATAGAAGTTTTATTTGATTTCTGTATCATTGGCAAATATAGGTATTCTGATATATGAACAAAAGCATAAGAAAGTGATAGAAGCAGCATGACATAGGAGATGAGTTTGGAGTTTGAAGTCCAGAATACCTGGGTTCAAATCCACCTCTGACACTGACTAGTTATACGATCCTGAACAAACCCTATTTTACTCAGGTAACTCTCTAGGACACAGATTAAGTACAGACTGTTGTAAGGGAGTTCCAGTGTAGGAATCCCATATGCTTGCTGCTGGCCTTGCATTTGTGTATAAGAAACTGACCAAGTAAGATGAAACTAGCAGAAAATAACTGTAAATTATTGTGCATGTCTATTAACTACCATTTGCAAGTTAACTTCACCCCAAAAGATATGTATAGGGATCTTAACTTAATGGTACCTACATCATGCAAGTCAGGTGAAATAATATATGTATGTATCTATGTACATGTTAGCCATTATTATTATTGCTAATTTTTATAAGGGCCAGCCTCTCCTTTCCCTCCCCACCAGGAACATTACCTGCTTCTGCAGCTGCCTCCTCTTCTCTTCATTTTGCTCATCCCTTGCTTGGAGATCTCTCTCAAACTGACCCTTCAGGGCTTGCATGTTGACCTCCAGCCTCAGCTTGGCATCTTCGGTGGCCTGCAGCTCATCCTCCAGCTCCTCCAGCTGTGTCTTCATCTCCTCCATCTGGGTTTCCAGAGCTCGTTTGGACTTCTCCAGTTCATGGACCTTGCAGACAGAATAAACATTATTACTTTCACCATCATTTGTATAATCAGGCAGCTAGATAGTATATTGAATGTCAAGTGTTGCCCTGGGAATCAGGGAGATCTGAGTTTGAATGTTGTCTCAGATACTTTATTAGCTGTGTGACCCTGGGCAAGTCCCCTAACCTCCCTCATCCTCAGATTCCTCATCTATAAATATTGCTATCTATATTGCTCCTATCTCACACAGTTGTGAGGTCAAATGTGATAACGCATGTAATCTGCAAATATTAAAGTACTATATAAATGCCATGGCTATTATTATCACTATCACTGTTTTAGTTATCACATAACATAATGAAGATTACTGATGAGTAACACTGCTTTTAACTGTACATAAGATCTTTTTGACCAGAAATAACAATGTTATCCCAAAAGCAGATTTTTCCTTTCCTCCCTAGGTCTGCAATCTCTATCTTCCACATTGATTGCAATTCTTTCTATCTCAGCTCCTCAATATTATGGTGATATAAAATGGTTTTGGCCACAGGGGGTCTGTACTCTGAGCTCAGCCTTTACTTTTTGGATTAGACCCTGAATTTGTAGCTGGTGGGGTCTGGCAATTGTAGGCTCTTGTGGTGAGTAAGTAGAGGGACCAGTGCTGGTAGGCTGGCACAATATAGATGAGAACAGGGATCGGGGAAGACTCACATTTTTGCCCACGTCATCCTTGGAGCTAACCAGATCTTCCATTTCAGCTTTGAGCATTTTGTTGGTTCTTTCAAGTTCTTCTTTGGATTCCAGAGCCTCCTCCAGAGCCCGGGCTAAGGATAAGGCTTTTGTTTCCTTCTCTCGAGCCTCCGCCTCTGCTCTGTCTCTTTCATCAGCGTATTTGGAAGAGATGTTTTTCTCCTCTGCTAGCAACTGCAAAACAGCCCCAAAAAAATGGAAGTAAGCGATGGCTAGAGATAAGTGTTAAGGACTTTGGAGGTTGTATCTGCACACGTTTTCATCTTCATTTCTTAATGTCCAATGCAGAAAAAAAGTATTACCTGTAGAAATAATTTAGCTATTTTTGCAAACCATTCAATATAATAATTCTGCTTTAGTTTTTCTCAGTTGACCACATTAAAAACCAAAAGCAGCTATATGTAATTCTGTCATAGTCCAGTGATGGTTAGTGCTGGTCAGAACATGGCTTGATTGAAGGCAAATCCAAATAAAAACTTAATCCTGTTATGGGCCTGTTAACTTTGCTCCAGTCTCCTATCCACAAGTATCTGTCACAGATATATACTCTTGGTCACAAGGGTGGCCAGGGGAGAGTGGAGATAACCAGCACAAATTCATCTCTACCACTGGAAAAACTCAAAGCATAACAAACTCTTAGCATAATCCTTATCTGCTGAGAAAAAGTACAATATTACATAGTAACTCTTCATTTATACAAAGATCCAGCTACAGGAAAATTTAAGCTTCCGGAAGATAACCAGAAGTAAGAAAAACAAAACAACAAAAAAGCAAGCTTCCAACATCCATAATGCACTTTACCAGATGGGAAAGGTATAGAGTCAGAGAGAGTTAGATCCTCACCTAGACACTAAAGTAGGTTAGAAGCAGTGAGGGCAGACTGGCAACAGGGAGAAGAAATAGCTCACAGCAGTGGTAAGAGGAGAAAACTGAAAAAAAGAAGGTGCATTATAAAAACCACACATGTCTGGGACTACCTAATATAAAGGGAAGCGCTCTTATGTACTTGAGCTGTCCCAGAAGGCACGCCTGTACTACAGAACAATAGGAGATATGTGCTCTCTAGATGTATGTACATCTGCAGAGCCAAGCAGTTAAAAGCACTGAGTTAAAGATCCGAGGAGTCTTAGCCTGACGGGTCTGAACCCCACCTGGGCTCCTCTAGTGCTTTACAATTTAAGAGGAGTGGAATGGTCAGAAATATTCCTATTTCTGCCCACTTAGGGCAGTTAGGTGGCTCAATGGATAGAGTGCTGAACCTGGAGTCAGGAAGCTCAGAGTTCAAATTTGACTAGCTGTGTGACCCTGAGCAAACCACTGAACCTCTGTTTGCCCCAGTTTGCCCCAACTGTAAAATGATGACAATGACCGCATTTACCTCCTGGGATTGTCTAGGATCAAATGAGATGATATTTGCACAGTGCTTGATGCACAGTAGTTGCCATGTAAATATTTATAACCTTTTTTCCTTTTCCCTTTCCCTTCCCTTATCACTTGCTCTGTGACTCTACAGTGTGACTCATTTTGAGTTAAAAAATGGGTTTGTGAAGCTCAAAACAATAGGTTCAAACCAAGAAATTCCATAGGGATAAATATCAAATAATACCTTTAGATTAAAAAAAATCAACTTTCCTAGTTCAAAGTTGGAAAAACCATGGCTTAACAGCAATTGATATATATTTTTTAAAAAAGACTGAGGGATTTTAGTTGGCTTCCAAGTTCAATATTAGGCAACAGTGTAACACAGTTGTCAAAAAACCAAAAAAAAATTAGAGAATATCCAGGGAGAGATAACAACCAAAATGATAAACCAAATGCATTGTCATATGAGAAATGATTAACAAAACCGGAGAAGAGAAAAATTAAGGAGGATTTGATGTCTTCAGATATCTGAAGAAATATCTTATTAAAAAGGGATACTTGTCAAATTGGCAAAAAAAGATAAAAATCCAGAAACAGTCAATGTTGGATCAGCTGTGGGAAGATGGTTACACTAATATGCTATTAATAGAACTTTGAATTAGACCAACTGTTCTGGAAAACAACTTGGAATTATGCAAGAAAAATCCCAATTTCATAGTCTTGGATCCAACAGTCCTAGAAATATACCCCAAAGAGGTCAAAGACAGAAAGAAAAGTCCTGTATATGATAAAATATTCATAACAGCACTTTTTGTGGTAGCAAAAAAATGGGAGGAAAATGAGTGCCTATTGATTAGGGAAAGACTGAACAAATTCTGTGCCATAAAAATTGACAAATGTTAGGAATTCAGACTAAGATGGGAAGATGTATGTAAGCAGTTGCAGAGTAAAGAAAGCAGAATCAGGAGAACCATATACAAAATGACCATAGTAACGTAAACAAAACAGCAGTAACAGCAGCTGAACTTTAATCATTCCGGGTCCCAGAGAACAAATGACAAAAGACATTTTTTTCTCCTTTCTGTAGAAAAGTGAAGTTCAAAGGATATGGAATCTTGCAGTTGTCAGAATTTTTTCCTTTGTTAGTTTTACTAGATTACTTTTCTGTGTTACAAAGAAGGGGTCAATGTGTCTGTTGGAGGATATATCTTTAATATGACTTTAATATAAAAAAGCATCAATAAAACCATGAAAAATAAGGGATTGGACTTGATTTTGAAGGTAGAAGTTACAGGGAAAATAGATTTTGGCTTAAGAGAGAGAACTTTCTCATTAGATTATATAGGAATGTAAGGCATCCGTGAGAAGTCCACAATGATGAATAATCAAAAGATACAAACAGATAATTTTCAAAATAGCAAAGAAATTATTAATAGTCAATTGAAAATGCTCATCCTCAGTAATAATGGAGATGCAAATTAAAATAAATTTAAGGTGTCACCTCATCCCCATTAAACAGGACAATAAAAATTAAGGACAATGTTGATGAAGTTGTGAAGACACACATACATTCATTCATTGCTGGTGGAATTGCAAATTTGTAGAATGTTTTTAGAGAGCAATGTGGTAGGACACAGTAAACATTACAAAAAAACAATCATATTCTTTGACCCAATTATTCCATTGTTAGGAATATATCATGAAAGTTTTTTTCAGTCAAAAAGGAGATGTCTGTATAGATTTTCATAGTAGCATTATGTGTAATAACAAAAACTGGAAGTAACCTAAATATCCCACGGGGGAAGAATTAATTACATGGTGATACATCCATGTAGTAAGATGCTGTAATGCAATTAAAACTGACAGGTGTAAAGTATATAGAAATATTCAGAAAATATCTATATGAAATAACAAAAAGTGAAAAAAGCAGAGTGAAAAGAATGAAGTACACATTAACTACAATCATAAATGGGAGGAAATCATTGAGAATGAATGGGAAAAAAACTACAGATGCCTAATGAGGACATTAGAGAGAACAACTAAAAAACTGTGATGATACCTTATATATCAAAATTAAATGTAAACACTAATCAAGTTTAATTGGTTGAATCGATGTTCAATGTTGATCTTTGAATTAAACATTAAAAAATGGAATATCCTCTAGGAGGCAGTAAATACCTATTCACTGAAGGTGAATGACACCCCATCAGGTTGTGGAGAAAACTGAACTAAATTATTTCTAAGATCCCTTTGATAACTCTAGGAATAACTGATCATCATAACAATGACTCTGAAGTTACTGAGAAAAAGTTAAACTATATTTAGTATACTCTGCTTAAGAAAGCAAGGAATCTGTGCCTAACACATTTTAGAAAGATTTTATATCCAAAATGATTAAGATTTAGAAAAAAAAATTTGGGTCCTTAAATGATTTTGAGTTATTTGGAATAGTGTGTGTGTGTGTGCATGTAAGTGTGTATATATGCATGCATGTGTATATAAATATATGTGTGTGTGTGTATTGTATATACGTGTATGTACACATATATACACAGATATGTATGTGTATATATATACATACATGTGTACATATATGTGTACATGCATATATGCACATACACATACACATGTTCCTTGTCAATGCTGGATAAATTTAGCAGCCCAACAGTCAGAGTGAGCCTCTTAATGATAGTTTCTCTTATTGGTTTCCTTGCCAGGGGAGGTTCACTGTAAAGATAGATCCCTCTTCACTTTCTACATCTGGTTTATAGTTCAAAGGGTTTGGCAGCCCACAGATCAAGATCATTCCATGACCAGAGGTTAGGTGACAATTCATCGAGGAGAACTAGGGAACAAAAATACCCAGATGAACTCACTTGACCATTGTGAACCAAAATAGGAAAGAGACTGTAAGAGCAGATTCTACCTGGTCAAACTTCTTTTGTTTCTTTTCCAAATTGGACACCAGTTGGCGCTGGTTGTCCAAGTCCACAACCAGGTCATCCAGCTCCTGCTGAAGCCTGTTCTTAGTCTTTTCCAGTTTGTCGTAAGATGCTGCCTTCTCCTCATACTGCTGGGTGAGGCCTTCAATTTCTTTCTGGAGCTTCTTCTTGCCTTCTTCAAGGCTCTCTACGGTGCTAGCGAAATCTTGCAGTTTCTTCTTTGAATCAGAGAGCTGAAATACGAAATTCAGGTAAGAAGAAGGGTGTACTATAGTGTGAAATGAGCCCACCTTGTGTCCTATCCTTGTAAAACAAATTAAACCAAGATTTCTCTTCTTGAAGACATCCAACCAGTGGAGAGAATGGAGTGGCTAATAACTAAACGACATGGTATAAGTTCTCCATGGTCCACACTTTACAGTTTTCTAGGCCTAAAGATCTAGAAAGAAGTCAGGCTCATGAACTGAGCTGGGTCATGGATACAGCATAGATTCTTAGGACAGACCCTTCTGCCTCTTCCCAAATCCTGCCTGTCTCTTGACTGGGATCAAGATGGCACCTGTATATTAAGAGTTGAGATGTGCCGTTCCAGATTTTGCTTGGCTTCTACTTCCTCATCCAGTTGGTCTTGCAGGCTATTCCTCTCATCCTCCAGCTGGCGAAGTTTAGTAGACACATTCAACTTCTGTCGTGTTTCTTCTTGGAGCAGCTCCTGTGAAAAGAACACACCAAGATCCCTTACTGTAAGGATTTGTGTCTCAGCCCCACTCCCATTCCCTACCTGGTATGGCATGATACTTACTTGAGTATCCTGCAGCTGGGATCCTAGGGAGGCAACATCTTTGGCTAATTTGATGGTCTTCCCCTCTGCCTCATTCAGCATCCCAGTGACGCTCTCCACTTCATTCTAAGGTTCAATTACACATAAGGGGAGAAGGGTTGGTTGATTGATTCAACTGACAACTCTCCCTAACCATACACAAAATAGCACTCTATTGGACGGAAAAGCTAAAATCTGTTACATCTTGGGATCATTACTGAATTATTATCTGGGATCTCTAGAATACAGTCCCACCTAAGAATCAATTACAGAGCAAGCCTATGTTGGCTGGGATTTATAGAACCCAGTCCAGCTAAATTAAAGATATACAATAATAGAAAGGGCTAACTTGGTTGATGGTGGGTTCACCTTCACAAAAGCTGCATGACCACTTACTTGGTATATTATAGAGAGGATTCTTTTTTTTCAGGCACAGGTGTATATGCCTTTGAGTTTCCTCCCAATTCTGAATCATTGTGGTAAGTTGGCTGTAAGCACCTTACCAAGAGAGGCATAGGCAAAGATGACTCTGTGTCTGACCTGTTCCATTTCCATAAGGGGACATAGGTTGGACATTTACCATGGTAAGAAAGACATGCCCTTCACTTGGAAGTATGTTTATTAGAAGGAATTTGCAGTTCCCTATTCCCATACTTATTTCTCCATCTATTTGGGGGTACCTCAAGATAGGGAAGGTAGTACTTTATACCCATCCTTAGGACCCTAACCTGTCATAAATATCCTTTTTGTCGTGCTGGAGAAAATTGTATCCAAGATCTCTGCTGTTCTAGATTTTTGTAGTTCTAAGATAAACCATTTTTTCCCCTTCCTGGAATCCATCTCATTCACATTTGCGCAGATAGTTCAAATTAATAGAGGTCTGTACCCAGATGAGAAGTTGCTTTTGTTGTGATGATAAAATCAGTCCGCTACAGAACACTTAGTTTCCAAAGTACAGAGGGAAAAACACCCCTCCCCTATCCTAAACAAATAAAATATTAATAAGAAGTCCTTCTATACTTCGCTATTCACAGAACAGCTAAATCAGTACAAATGAGTCAAATTCCTGAGAAGGATGAAAGGGAAATGCAGTACTGGTCTTTAAGAATTACAAAATGGGTTGGTAACACACTGTTCGTTTCCACCAAGAGACAAAACTAAAGGAAATTGACTGATTTTGCAATAGTGGAGACTGAGGTTCACTATAAAGAACTTTCTGTGAGACTTCAGAATGAACTATTTGGGGAGGCTGAAGGAACGTCCCTTTGAAAGAGCTAAGAATTGCAAAAACAAAAACAAACCAAAAAAATCCATTGGCCCATTATGGGCTAGGTGCAGAGTTGGGTAAAGCAGCAGTAGAGAATGTACGGGTATAGAACCGGGAGGACATTAGGCAGCAGCTCAAATGAAAAGGGCCTGGGGGTCTCAGGCGACTGCACGCTCAAGACAAGTTCACAGAATGACAGAGCAGCCAAATCTAATGTGGATGTCAGGATGCACCGATAATAGGACAGAGCACAGAACAAGGGAAATTATAGACCTACTGCATCCTGCCCTGGTCAGACCACACTTGGAGGAGTCTGTACAGTGCTGGCTGCCATGTTTTAGGACAGATAATTGGCAAGTTGGAACATGTTCAAAGGAAAGCAAATAGTAGAATGAAGGGTTTTACAACTATTGCATAGGATTGGGTGAAGGAACTGAGGATACTTTATTCTGAGGAACGAAGACTTGAGGGGTTGGGGATGAGGTACGATAGCTGTCGTCAAATATTTAAGCTGTGTGACCCTGGGCAAGTCACTTAACCACAACTGCCTTGCCAAAAAACCAAACCAAAACAAATCAAATATTTGAAGGGTCATGAAGCAGAACTGGAAGCAACACTGAAGTTTCAAAGAAGTCGATATAGGTTCATTGTTAGGAAAAAATCCTGACCATTAGAGCTATCCAGAAGTAACCTCCCTGAGGAGAAAGTGAGTCCTCTAGCACTGAAAGCCTTGAAGCAGATGCTTGCTGACCACTTAGAATCAGGTACAAGGAATACCTGATTAAGAAGGAGTTGTCCTAGATGACCTCAGAGGTTCCTTGGCAACTCTGAAATGATGTGGTACTAGCCAGTGTGGTAGATAAGGCACTGGGCCTAGAGTCAGGAAGACCTGAATTCAAAGCCAGCCTCAGATCCTTACTCACTTTACCTTTGCCTCAATAAGGTGTGAGAGTAATCAGTATATAATTATTAGATGTTATTACCTCAATTTCCTCAACTGTAAAATGCGGGGTTTGTAATCCCCCAGCAGGGTTCATAATAACACTTATCTCCCGGGGTTGTCATGAAGAACCAATGAGATAATATTCTTAAGGCACTTAGCATAGCTCTTGATAGAGCAGCCAAATCTAGCATAGTTTTGGCACATATATTATTATATATTTTATATATAATGTATTATTATTGTGACCTCAGTTTCCTCAACTCTTAAGTTGAGGATTATAATAGCACCTACCTCGTGAGGATCAGAAGAAGTACTAATTAGAAAACACTTAGCCTAGTGCCTGGCACATAGTAAACACTACATCAATGTTAACTACTACTATTATTATTATTAATTACCTCGGTTTCCTCATCTGTAAAATGCCCAGGGTTGTTGTAAGGATCCCATGAGATAATATTGATAAGGCACTTAGCACGGTGCTCGGCACACAGTAGGCACTATATAATGTTAGCTATTATCGCTATTATGGTGACGATGATGTGATTTTGATGACTAGTTAATACTCAGAAGGTCTTTGCCGACCCCAAGATTTCAGCGGTTTCAGAAAGTTGAGGAAGTTCAAGCGGCCACTGCTGGGACCCTAGCTGTCTCTGCCCCTCCACTGGGGTGGGTGGTTAGGAGGCTCCCGAACTCACCTGAAGCTTGTGGACTTTGTCATTAAGCTCCACTCGAATCCGCTCCCCGTCGCTGCACTTGGACTGGAGGTCCTGCACCTGCGCCTCCAGTTTCTTCTTCTTGTGCTCCACCTCCTGCTTCGCCTGGTTCAGGGACCTCAGCTCATGGGCCAGCTCTGCATTTTCCTTCTCCAGACTCTGCTTGTTCTTATCCAAGTTGGCCTTAGCCTGTTGCAAAAGCACAAGAGGAGAAACATGACAGCTAACCCCGTAAGGCTGGGTGAGACCAAAGGATGCAAAAGCTGCTTGTGGAAGCAGTGGGGTCTGACTGAATTCAATATTTATGGAGCACATACTACATGTGTTTGTGGTGGGTGAGTAAAGAGACGAGTGAAAAAAACATAGTCTCTGCCCTCCAGGTGCTTACAACCTAATCGGAGACTAAGACAAATACACAGCTAAAGGACAACTACCAGTGGGCATTTATTATCACAGTCTCTGTGGGCCTCAGCTCCTTTTTTAAAAAATAAAAGGCAAAGAATAATTCCTCTCTACTATCCTACCTACTATAGGCCAGATAATGGAAAGAACCATAAGAAAGGTAGAAATTAAGGGAGGAAGAGATGATGAAAAGAGCCCTGAACTAGGAGTCGTCTAGGAATGACAGTAACTTGTGTTTACATAGTTTGTAAAGTCCTTTAAATACATTATTTTATCTGAGCATCACAGCCCTGTAACATAGGTGTGATTGTTATAGATGGGGAAACTGAGGCTCAGAGAAGCTAATGGCTTAACCAAGATTACTCGGCTAGAGTCTGAGGTGGAACACCAACTCAGATCTTCCCAACTCAGATCTCCCATCTGAGTCACACCCACCTCACAGGATGGAATCTGGGTTCTAATCCTTGTTGTGTCACTAATTAGGTGTATGATGGTAGACCCATTTAAGAGGCAGAGTCATGTTATATGATAAGAGAGAGGAACTTAACATCCCAAGACCTGCTCAGCTGTGCAGTGTGACTTGGGCAAGTCAATTAATCTCTCCAACGTTAATTACTAATCTCCTAGGTAGTGACACCTGCCCTCTTTATTTCACGGGACTATTGTGAGGATCATATAAAAGAATGTATGGGAAAATACTTGGAGAACTTTAAAGAGCCCTAGGGCTCTGAGGTAGTAGTATTATTATCTTCAGCCTCTGTGTGCCTCACTTTCTTTCAGGCATCTGTGGCCTTTTAGGTCCTTGGGTGTGGCCCTTTGACGGAGTCCAAGTTTTACAGAACAAATCCTTTTATGAAGAGGATTTGTTCTGTGAAGTTTGGATTCAGTCGAGCACAGTAGATAGAGCCCTCGGCCTAGAGTCAGGAAGACCTGAATTCAAATGTGGCCTCAGGCACTTATGGCAAGTTACTTCTGCTCTGCCTCAGTTTCCTCATCTGTAAAGTGGGGGAGTAATTGCAGAGCTGTCGTAAGGATCCAGTGAGATAATATTTGTAAAGCCCAGCACACAGTAGGTGCACAGTAGGCTCTGTATAAATGCTAGCTATCATCATTATCACTATGATGATGGACAATGGACAAGATAAAACCCTAGATTCAGAGGCAGAAAGATCCAAATTCAAATCCTCCCTCATGGACTTATTAGCTATGTGACTCTGGGCAAGTCCTTTAGCCTTTCTCACCCCCTCAGTCTTCCCATCTGTTAAATGGAGATAAATGAGATACATGACATCAAATAAGACAACACATTGTAAAGGGCTCTGCCAACCTTAAAACCCCAGATAAATGTTAGCTATCATTATGATTTCTATCAAATAAAAGGAGGGCAAATAACTCATCTCCACCCAGCTGTCTGAGCTGTTGTCTGAGAGACCAAATGACATAAGAGTAAGAGGCTTGGGAACGGCTTGTTCCCACCCTGCCAAGCTGCCTTCCTCCCTGAAGCTCCCAGGATGCACGCCGGGTTTACCCTCTTGAACTGCTCCAGCTGCTCCGTGAGCTCTTCTACGGCCTGTGTGTGTTTCTGTCTCATCTCTTGGACCTGGGCCTCATGAGTCCGGGTCTCCTCATCGAGAGCCTTCTTCAGTACTGTCACTTCTTGTTCCCTCTTGGCTCTGAATAGGAACAAAGGCATGAGCGTTGTTTGAACAGGGAGAGGGGGATGAAGAGCATGGGGGAGGGCTTCACTAGGGGGTGGGGAACCTGCAGCCTCCAGGCCACCTCTAGGTCCTCAAGTGCAGCCCGTTGACTGAATCCAAACTTCACAGAACAAATCCCCTTAATGAAAGGATTTGTTCTGTAAAACTTGAGCTCAGTCAAAAGGTCGCACCCCAGGACCTAGAAGGCCACATGTGGCCTCGAGGCTGCAGGTTCCCCACCCCTGGACTTACTGGTTCCTACTTGATGGATTATCTATGACCAGTCTGTACTTTCAAACCAGCTTCCCTTTGTGGTCTTGTGTTTGTGCGTGTGTGTGTGTGTGTGTGTGTGTGTGCGCGCGCGCGCGCGTTCTGCAAAGATGAAATAATTGTAATATCAATCTAACTGAAACATAATCTAGAAGGCAGACATTCACCATAAATCATGGGATGCAAGGCCACCAAACCCAACCCAACTCACTGCCAGGGTAGCTGGGGTAGCCATTGTCTGGCTACACTACTGGTCTCCCTCTCCATTCATGTGAATAACTGGGAGTTGAATTTTAAATAGCACTATTTAAGTAAAAAAACACATTAATTTTTTTAAAAGAGGCTCAAGTGTCTATTGTGGGAGAGAGCATGCGTGTGAGTTTGAGGGGCTATTGATTCCTTGGGACATGGAATAGATGACAGATTTCTGTACCTGAGTTCCTGCTGTGTGGCGGTGCTGTCCAGGGTATCCTCTAGCTCTGTCTTCAAGGCCTCCAGCTCTTCCCCCAGGTCTCTTTTCTGTTTCTCTGCCTTATTCCTTGCTGCCCTTTCTGAGTCCAAATCTTCCTGGAGGTCAGAGATGTGGCCCTCCAACTCTCGTATCTTCTTCAAGGCATTGTTTTTCTGGGCAATTTCATCATCGAGCCTGTGAGGAGGAAGTCATCATGGCCTATACCAAAGGGTTTATTTATACCCTATCTCTGTGGTGATGCCACAAGAAACTCTTTTCTAGTACCAGATGCTCTCATTCCCCCGATATCAGCAGTGTTCCTCCTATAATCATGGACACAAATCCCAGAGCCTGACAGAAAATGGGTTGAAGAAAAATGAGATAACCTGTTGTACCATTCCAGTCCTACTTTTTTTTGGGGGGGGGGGGGGGAGGGTTTCAGTCCTGACCTGTGATTTCACTAGTATTGAGTCTTAATTTGGAAATTTCCTTTAGTGATCCATATTGTTACCTCATATATAACTTCACAGTCTTAAAAGAGTTGTCTGAGGCAGCGAGAAGTTATTTGCCCATGCTAGTATATCTCAGAAGCAAGACTTGAACCCAGGTTTTCCTAATTCCAAAACCAGCCATCTAGCCACTATATCACCTTTCTTCTAGTCCTTTACTGGCACCAACTTAATTTATCCAACAATCACAGATGACCTACTATGTGCAAGGCATTAGGAGGTTCTATGGGCAATCCAAAAAAAATTGTCTAAGACTTGGTTCCTGTCCTCAGAAGCCTGGAAGGAGTTTACAGTCAAGTAGGAGAATAAACTATGTACACAAATAACTATTAACACAAAGCAGTATGTAATAAGTACCACATGAATGGTACAAAGGACTACGGCAACTCAGAGGAGGGAGGGATCACTTCTGGTTGGGTTGAACAGAAATGGTTTCAAAAAGGAAAGGATATTTAAAGTAGGTCTTAAAGGATTGATAGGATTTCAATGGAAGGAGGTGATTTGGGAGTAAAGAGAAGGCATTGAGGGATTCCAGACAGAGGAAAGAGCATTGAGGACAGGTTTGGAAGCAGGAAAGGGCAAGGGGCATTTTGAAAATGACAAGTAGTCCAGTTCTACTGGAGCACAGATAGAATTTATACAGGAAAATAATAGGAGATAAAGCCAGTAATTTGTTAGAGTCAGGCTTTGGAAGATCTTTAAGGAGTTTGAACTTCATTTGGTAGCCAGTAAGGAGATATCAAAGGTTTTTAAGGAAGAGAATCACTATGGTATTTAGATAGATTGATCTGGAAGTGATTTTTAGGATAGACTGGAAGGGAAGGCGATATTAGTTAAGAAAGTGAAAGCCATAGTCCAGGTATAAAGTTGAAAGGGTGTCCATGAGGCTGGGCATGGTAGTGGGAATCGTTCCCTGTAAGATATTTTGCAGAAGGAATGAATAGAGCTCAGTGACAAGTATGTGGAGTGGGGGAAGGGAGGCAGGTAGTGATAACGTACAGAAACAGGAATAAAAGTTGGCTGAGGCTTTGAAGCTGAGAAGAACATTGGTATCAATGGCAAAAAGAGGGGCAAGGAAGAGAGGAAGAAGTGGGTTAGGGGAGGAGAATAAGTCCAATCTGGGGCACGTTCAGGTTGAGATAATAATGAGACATAACATCTAAAAATATCTAACACGGTGTCATTATCAGGACCAAGCTTGGCCCTACAGAAGAGATCAGAAGATACTTCCCTCTCCCTTCTTTGCAGAGGTAGGGACCATGGGTGTGTGGAACGCTGAATATATCATCAGACTTGGTCCACATGTTAGCTTTGCCCTCTCCCAACCCCCACCTCTCTTTAATTCTGTTACAAATAGTGATTCACTGGGCAGAAGGGTAGGATCTAGTTGAAAATGAAAGTGACGTTAAAAACAAAAGATGTTAATTTTTTTTAAATGAGGAAAAAACCAAAATGTTCAGCAAGCAGTTGGAATTGTGGGCCTGGACCTTGGTGGGGAAGTCAGGGTTGGAGATATAGACATGGCAGCCAGTTTGTCACAAAAACTTCCCAGTTAAAGTTGTGAGGGGATAAGGTCACTGAGTGGGAGGGAGGGGCATAGAAGGAGAAAAGAAGAAAGCCCAGGGGATAACACACGGGGAGTTTGAGAAAGCCTAGAAATAACAAGCACAACAGCAAGGTTTATACAGGGCTTTTAGGTTCGCAGAGCACTTTACTACGTAGGTGTCTCGTTGGGTCCTCACAACAAACACTGTGAGGTCGATGCTATTGTTATCCCCGTGTTATAAATGAGGAAACTGAGGTGGACAGAAATTAAGAGACTTGCTCAGCTAATAAATATATGAGGCCAGATTTGAACTCGGGTCTTCCTGACTCCAGGTCCAGTGCTCAATTCGCCGTGTGACCAAACCTAATAAGATCTACAGATTGGTGCTTTATGATTAATTTTGCTGGGGGAAAAAAAATACGGGATGTCCCAAAAGTCTTAGTGCAGTTTTAAGCTTTGTTGGGATAAACTATGCATGTACACAAATAACTATTAACAGAAAGCAGCATATGATAAATACCACATGAATGGTACAAAGGACTATGGAAACTCAGAGGAGGGAGGGATCCCTTCTGGTTTGGTTGAACAGAAATGGTTTCAAGAAGGAAAGGGTATTTAAACTAGGTCTTAAAGGATGGATAGGATTTCAAAGGAAGGAGGTGGTTCGGTGGTGAAGAGAACGCACTGGAGGTTTCCAGAGAGAAGAAATAGCATTGAGGACAGGTTTGGAAGCAGGGAAGGGCTTAAAAACGTACTAAGACTTTTGGGACACCCTGTAGAACCACCTGCAAAGGTATTGTAAAATGACACCTGGGTTACCCAGGCAGGCAGAGAGAGTCAGTCCCACTTACCTGGCCAGAGCTGCTTGGAGTTCCTCTTCTTTCTTGGCCAGCTGCATTTTCAGCTCAGCGATTTGGGCCTGGAGGTCAGCAATCTGTTCATGGAAGTCACTCGCTTCTCCCTCTAGCTTCCTCTTCATTTTCTCCAGCTCTTGTCTACTCTTCTCTTCCTTCTTTAGACGTACTAAGAAAAAGGCAAGCATCTCTTGAAATGGAAGAAAACCTCTCGTGGGATGCTTGGGGAATGGGCCTCTGAACTTAGACGAAAAGATACTGAGTGAAGAAGTCAGAATCAAGAGAATGATACACGCAGTGATGACGGTCACGTAAACCATGATGGCAAAAGTCAGTTGAACTATAATAAATTGTAATGGACAACCTGGGTCCCAGAGAGAGGCGAGGTCTATAGATATAGAAAGCACCATACGCTTTCAGATATGGTATCTGTGTCAGCAGGCTTGGTTGTTAATTTTTTGGTTGTTAACAAGACATAGTTCAGTGGTGGATAGGAGCAGGGTTAAGGAGTCATGCTATGGTTATGAAAGCAAAAGAAAACAATACTATTTTTAAAAGATAAGGAAATGAACCTCTGCTGAGTACACTTAAATTGAGATAATCAGTAAAGTGATATCTAGTAATTCCCACTGTTCAAATAAGGACTTTGATGCATGAATAATAAATACAAATAAGAAAACTTTGTATTAATGTATTAGTTTGTGGTTTACAAAGTATTTCTCTCATAGCAGCTTTGGGAGGGGATATCCAGGGGTGTGCTAGAGTCAGCTTGAAGTAGCTGGCGAGACCCAATTGTTAAATTTTATTGTGAGCATTTACACTTTGGAAACTGGCCAGCTACAAATTGGGGCTTGATTTAGTGTTTTGTTGATCATCTGGACTTGAGAAGGTGATAGAAAAAAATGTAAACGGTGCAGATTAAACTTAAAAGTGTATCAAGCAACACACACATACACATTTTTTTTTAGGACATCCAATTGTTAAACATTTATCAGTACACCACCAGGTATATCATTTCTATTTGAGATTCTCCTCTGATATCCCTATACCTTAGTTCATTAGGGGAAAAGGGCAAGGGCAAGGGAATAAGCATTTCTATAACGCCTACTATGTGTCAAGCACTAGGCCAATCACCTTTTACAAATATTATCTCATTTAATCCTCACAACAACTCTATTATTATAATCCCCATTTTATAGTTAAGGAAACTGGGGAAACAGAGGTTAAGTGACTTGCCCAAGGTCATACAGCTAATAAGTGTCTGAAGCTGGATTTGAACTCAGGTCTCCCTAATTCCAGACCCAGCACTCTATCCACTCTGCCACTTCCCTATTTCTGTTGAGGACTCTACTTATCCTTCATCATACTTTTGGCACAGGGCAGATCATGAATGATTCTCTTAAAACATAGCTCCCTCCAATCTAACATTCTCATGTTCCTTTTCTAATTTCCTTGTTTCTTTATTTAAATAAATTCAGTTGCAAGCCCTTCTGGCTAGTGCATTTACCTTCCAGTTCTGAAATCATAGATTCATGTTTGTTCTTTAGCTTTGTAAGGTTCTTCGCTTTTTCCTCCTCTTCTGCCAGATTTGTTGTTAAATCACTTATCCTTTCTTCGAGGAGTTTTCTTTCCTTTTGTGAAAACAAGAAATATTGTTTGCTTGTTGGGAAAAAAAAATTCAGGTAGCAACTAAGAGAGAGAACATATTCCAGCCAGGAGTAACCTAGGAAAAGAGAGGAGGTCCCCATGATTTTGATACAGTTAAGGAGAATGGGAAAAGTCCTCAGAGAGTGCTAAAGACCTTGTCTCTGTCTCTGGCTCTGTCTCTTTGTGACTCTGTCTCTCTCTGTCTTTGTCTCTCTGTCTGTTTCAGTCTCTCTCTGTCTCTCTGTTTGTCTCTGTCTCTGTCTCCCTTTGTCTCCCTCTCTCTCCCTTCTCCCAAACTCATATATGTAAACCAGACATGAAAAAATTAAAAAGTAGGTGTTATATAGTTTTAAAAGGCCTGAAACACAGGTATTTAAAATTCCTGGAACAATCCAGCTGCATCTTGGAGAACAGAGAGAACATTTCAGATCCACATCAGTAACCCTGAACTTCTTAATCCCACAAGCTTAATCCACTCACTTTGGTTAATTTGTTGTTCTGATCATCCATGACCAGGATGTCATCCTCCATTTTCTTGATTTTCGCCTCAGCTGTGACTTTCTCAAGTTGTAATTTTTGCCTTGCAGCTTCTTCTTCCTCTAGCTGTTCCTCAAGGTCCTTTATTGGGGGCAAACAAATAATCACAGTCTCAAAATCTCAGAATAGGAATGGTCTTCTGAGGCCGCTTGGACCAACATCCACTAAGCCTACAACCTCTTCTACAAAGCTGGCCCCTTTCTCCCTTTCCAGGCTTTCTGCACCTTACTCCCCTTCACACACTCCGAGGTCTCCCTGAGCGTCATAACTTAGGACTGGCTGTCTTCCACGCCTTAGATTCTATGCCTTCTCACCACTACCACTTAAGCTTCCATGCTTTTCCTCCAAGGCTCATTTCAAGTACAGCTTTCATCCATCCCCATGCTGCTAGTGCCTTCCCCTCTTAGATTCTTCCATCCATTCTGTATACATCTTATAAGTACCTAGTCATTTCCATGTTGTCCCCCTCATTAGAACACGAGCTAATCAAGGGCAGGTGCCTGCACTTGGCCCACTAATAAGTGCTTAATAAATACTTGTCAACTGACTGATCATCTGAAAGGGAGGAGAGCTGAAAAGAGGTAAAGAGATCATCTGGACCAACCAAGCTACATTTACATATGAGAAACTGAGGCCCAGAAAGGAGCAGTGATTGGTTGGAGGCTGCTCAACTATTAAGGAGCTAGTAGAGCCTAGGCTTTCCTGAAGTAGAGAGAATTAGGGAGTTCTGAGGTAAGCAAGAAAGAGGGGTTGGATCTGGAGCCACTACTAAGGGTAGATGAGGGAAAAAGTCTCCTTGGCGTATATTATAAAGGGACATGCAACAAGGGACACTTCCCCCACGCCCCATTACTTTTTATAAATGCCAATAGTTTCGATACCAGAAAATGACTTTCTATGGCATGTAGTTTTGTGTGTGTGTGTGTGTGTGTGTGTGTGTGTGTATTTTTCTTGGCAAAGATACTGGAGTGATTTACCATTTTCTTCTCATGTGTTCTTATTTTACAGATAAGGAAACTGAGGCAAACAGGGTTAAGTGACTTGCCCAGGTTTTCACAGCTAGTGAGTGTGTGAGGCCAGATTTGAACTCATGAAGATGAATCTTTCTGACTCCAGGCTCAGCACTCTATCCACTGAGCCACCTAGATTGCACTACAGTAACATATAAAAACTTCCATTGGGCAGTAGCCTGTAATGGCGACAATTATTAAGCCCAGTATAGAGCTCACAGGGTCTGACAGGACCAGAAGAGCTCCCAGGGGCTCTAGGATCAATTTGGTTAGAACCAAGAACGTACGGCTGCTGAAAATTCTCCATGGCATGTATAGGCTTTGATTAAATTCAACACCACACCTGTCTTAAGTGTCTATGTGCAAAACACTGTGGAAGGGTGTAAGAATACAAAGAAAAAATGAAGCAGCTTGCAAAGAAGTTACATTCTACCAGAATCTGTGATGGCATTATCTTTCATTCTCTCTGTCTCTGTCTCTCTCTCCCTTCCCACTCTCATTCCTCTCTTCCACTTTCTCCTTTCTCTCTCATTTTTCTCCCTCCCTCCTTCTTTCTCTCTCTTCTCTCTTCTTTTATCCTCTCTCCCCCCTCTTCTTGCTTTTTCTATTTCCTTTCTTTTTTTCTCTTTCTTTTCTCTCTTTTCATTCCCCTCCTACCCACTCCCTCTTTCTGTCTCTCTCCTCCCTCCCTTTTTCACTCCTCTCTCTCACTCTGTCTCTTTTCTCTCTCTCACAAGAAACATGTTTTATATTATGGGATCACAGTCAGAGATTTGTACCTTTAGAACAGGAAGGGACCTTATAGATCATTTAGTCTAACCCTCTCATTTTATAGACAAGAAATCTGAGAGCCAGAGAGTTTATGTGACTTGCCAAAGTCATAAGTAGCAGAGGTAGGATTTGAACTCTGGTCCCATGATTCCAAAATCTATTGTTTATTCCACTCCACCATGTTGATCTAGAGTTGGAAGGGACCTTAGAAGTCACTTAGCCCAACCCTCTTATTTTACAGCTGGGGAAACTGAGAACCCAAGAGACTAGGTGGCTGCAATTCAAACTCAGGTCTAGTGACTCTAAATTGAGCCATCTTTCCACTGCACCCTTACCAGCATCTGCTGCGCCATCTTCTTCTTCTCAGCCTGCAGCTGCTGGCCCCTGTCCTCCTCTTCCTCCAGTCGGGCCTCCATCTCATGCAGGATCTCCTCCAGTTCCTGCTTCTTGGCCGCCAGTCGCACCCGCATCTCCTCTGCTTCCGCATACAGCTCGGTCTCGGCTTGGAGCTGTTCCTGAAGGAGGTTCTTTTCCTCGGACAACTGGGAAAATTAAAAAGGGATCCCAAGATTATGGCATGGGCTCTCCATTCCCTCTGCCCTCTCACCAGCGAGTGCTGACTCTACTGTAGATGAATGGCTATCCCATACCCTCGCCCTTCCCCAGGTATCCAACTTGTTCTGAGATACACCTTTGCTTTGGGTTTCTGAAAGCTTTCGGTGGTACCTGGGTGTGCTTCTGTTCTAGCTCCTTGAGTTCACTCTCTGCTTTTTGCTGCTTCTCTTTGATCTTCTGGAGCTCATCTTCCTTTGCCTGCATTTCTTCTTCTTGGCGAGTCACTTGGAGCAGCGGTTTCACCTAGAACACATAGGGATTTTATTTCTGTTGGGTATTTGATAGATGATGCACAACGAAGGAGTTATATTAAGTCGCTCTGTCCCAGGCCTTGGACTAAATGAAGAGAAGATTCCCTGAACTGGAATCATATTAAATATATCTTCTTGGTTGAAAACAATTAAAAATTAACTCCATCTCAAACTGGAGGCATTATAAAAGATATGAAGGCTAAGGGTAGGGAAAAGGGACCACAGAAAGGTGGGGTAAAGTGGGAAGAAAAAAGGCATGGTGAATGTTCAGGAAAGGAAGGTGTGCACAGCTCAGGGTCCAGTTCCACTCCAAGCTCAGTTGAAGTTTGGAATCACCTTAATGATATCAAATTGTCATGAAGAAAGAAGCCCACTCACCTTGGTGAACAGTCTCCACCACTGCCAGTTCCTTAGCTTGAGGTAGGCGGCACAGTTTCTCTGGATAACTTTCATGGCAGTGAGCTGCTGCTGCCTCTTGGCAAAGGCTCTGCAAACGAAGGCAGTGATACACTGAGGAAAGACCATCCCAAATACAGGAATTGTTCGGACCTAGCATACCCTATGCATATAAACTCTTCATCAGTGCTTTTAGACTTCTGGGTAGTATTTCCATCAATAGATTCAGCTATTTAAGCCCATAACCAGGCCCTCACAGTCTACAGAGTTGAAAGGGCACCCATTTTTCTAAATTACAAGTTCATGGCCCACTATTTTGTTATCCTTTGTATAAAAGATGAAATTCAAAACAAAAAACATTAATGGGGTTGCATTCTGGGGGTACAGGGAGGGAGGAAAGATTCAGGCATGGAAAAATATCTTTACTTTCTTGCCAGATAACCCCGACTCATTGCTTGGAATGCCATGATGACATCTGTGATCTTCAAGTCTCTCTCCTCTTCCAGATGAGCTAGGACACCAGTTCTAAAGAATATTTTACTTTGCCCAATTCTGTACAAGTTGGGATCGAGTTCTAGTGCTTTAATCTATGGAGAGAGGTGGAAAAACATTCTTATTTCCAATAAGAAGTTGAGTGAACAAAAACACAAGTGTCTTCTTAAAGTGTTAATATAGGAGCGGATCATTATTACAGGATCAAAGGTCTAGGTGCTCAATGTATGGGCAAAGCCTGTACTTACCATGAGGATACAAGCCTGTTTCCCATCCATGAATCCTTTAGGAATGGCATTTGATGCCAAGATCTCATAGCTGGAAATAAATGACAGAAGTTAGTTGGGGCTATTTCACCGTCACCTTTCTTATCAATTGACTAAACATCTTCACCAATGTAAGGTGTTCAGAAACAAGAGAATCTACCGTTGACGGAACTCCTGGAATACAATCCTATTGGGGAAGCCCTGACGACAGATCCGGATGCCTTCCAAGACTCCATTGCATCGAAGCTGCTCCAGCACCAGAAATGCATCAAGTTTTCCAGACTATGAAGGCAGTTAGAAAGTGATGAGGGGAAGGAGAAAGCGATGAGCAATCTAAGACCATATGCAAGCTCAGAAGTGAGGTTGTTGAGAGCTGATGTGTCCAGATCATACAGATTAAAACCACCCTCTACCAAAAGATCTAGTTAGGACAAGAATGCTGTTATAGACTTTCTCTTGCTCCTTTCTCTGACCTACATGCCCTTCTTTATGGCTGAAAAAAACCTCTGAATTTAATTTTCCCCTTTTTCTCACTTCTTCCTTTAGTCCCCATATTTGGAAGAGGATGTGAAGCACCCTTAACTGACCAGTGGAAGAGCTCTTGAGGTCATTTGAGGTCAGATAACCCATATTTGCCACTTTTTCTTTCTAGCCCTTATCCATATTTACCCAAGCATAATTAGAGTCCCTCACAGTATCCCCAGAGGGACCATTTTTCCCTATTCAAGAGCACATGAGATCGCAAATCCTTCAGCTTGGGCTTGTGGTCCCCTTTGGGGGAGAGTCTTAAAAGTTTAAGTTCATTTGGGAGGACCTAGGCAAAACCAGATAACCCTCTTTAGAAGCTGAATGAGACATAAGTTTTACCCGCTTTTCATGGTTGGGGATGATGCATCGGACAAAGTTGGGTGTGGTGTTTCTCAGTGTAGTCATTAGCTTCCCAAGTTGCTCCTTGTATAGCTGCCCCACTGTCCGAAACATGCCCTTCTTTGTCTTAGAGGCACTAGGCAGTGAGCTTTCTGTCATCTTGGCCATCTGGTCCAGCCCCACAATGCGATCCACTACCAAGCACATAAAAGAATCACGTCAACACCCTCCCCTCTCCCCGCCAGGTCGCAGCCCATTTTCAATGCTGCTCCACATTCTTCGTGGGCAGAGCACAGGGCCATGCTAGGATCAGGGGACTCGAGAATGGTGCATACAGCTTTCTGTGAGGAAATTCTTACAATTCCTTTCCCAATAGCTACAGTGGATGGAGAGCTGGATTTGGAGACAAGAAGCCCTGTATTCAAACCCCGCTTCCAAAACTTACTAAGTTATGTGACCATGGAGACAAGTCACATGTTTCTGAGCCTTGATTTACTGATTTATACAATGAGAATAATAGAACCTCATGCCAGATTTATGGGTTTGTTATGAAACTTAAATGGCATAATATATACAAAGTGCTTTGCAAATCTTAAAATATTTTGGGAAGGTCAGATATTATTTTTGCATGGACATGGTCACCCTCAGGACAAATCAAATGCTGTTCTTTGTGAGCTGAAGGCCCCAAGAGGTTAAGAATTAGGACTGGGTAGAAGAGGTAAGAGATTTGCTTAAAAACCTATCTGTGAAGCCTCCAAGGAGCTCATGAGTATTAAGGAAGTGAGCCTCTCTCTGATTAGCCTTTAAAAATGGAAATAAACCCCCTTAGCCCTTAGTGCGGGTCACATAAAGGCTATCTGGATCAGGAGCCAGGGGAACAAACATTTATTAGGCACCTACTATATGCCAAATATTGTGTTATGCACTTTACAAACATCTTTTAATTTTATCTTTATAACAACCTTGGGATGCTGTTATTTTCCCCATTTAACAGTGGAAGAAACTGAGGCAGACAGTGATAAAGTGACTTGTCCAGGGTCACACAACTTGTACGTATCTAAGGCCACAATTGAATTCAAGGTCTTCTATAATCCAAGCCCAGTCCTCTATCTACTGTGCCTCCTAGCTGCCTCTGGATCTACAGTGTCTCCCACAAAACTCTTTCAGATTGCACTTAGAAATAAGACAGCCTTGCAAATAAGTACTGGTCTATGGGATCTGGAAGAACAAAATAAAGTTGTGGGCACTAACTAAAGTTGGATAAGACAGAAAAACACTACCCTTAGTTTCTAATTGTGCTTCCTTAAGCAACTTACTACCTTTTCACCACCCTCAGGATGTAGATTGAACCTAGGTTAGTTTGGGGGCAGCTAAGGGCTGATTGCTTCAATAAAATTTCATTAACTCATCGTGTAGCTCACGTTGGGAGCTAGATTTCAAATCTCCCTGGCATGACTCTTGGCTATGGGGCAAGGCAGGATCAGATACTGGCTATAAACCTCATCTGGTAAGGAGAATGGGGAATAGGGGGGCAAATTTCCAGATTATCCGTGATAGTTGGGAAGGAGGACCATACCATCTTTCCACAGGTCAGCCACAAACTTGTCTGAGGAGGCATTGAGCAGAGAAGTCACATTATCATTCAGGGGGTCCATATTCTTTGTCAGCCAAGCACTTGCATTGTAGTCAACCTGTCAAGAACAATGCCATTTAGAAGTTAATTAATGAATCGATCTCAGTTAATAAGGCGAGAACAAGGGTTGGATCATTATGTGGCTATCTCCAGTGAGATTATAATAAAAGTAAACTGAAACTCATCAGTTATCACCGGAACCGAAATAACAAGTCAGTCAATAAACATTTATTAAGCATCTACTATTTAGTAAGCATCTCCTTTCTACTAGTAGATTAAGCATCTACTAAGTAAGAACCGCTAAGAGCTAGGGATACAAAAAGAGGCAAAAGACAGCCTCAAGGAGCTCACAGTCTAATGGAGGAAATCACAAACAGATAAATATGGACAAACAAGCTTTTATAATAAATAATAAATAGGAAATCATCAACAGAAGGAAGAGACTTTAGAATTAACAGGGGTACAAAAGGTTTCCTGTACATGATGAGGTTTTAGTTGGGACATAAAGGAAGGTGGCGGAGCCAGGAGGCAGAGATGGGGGAGAACATTCTAGGCACGGGGGACAGCCAGAGAAAATGCCTGGAACCAAGGGATGGAGTGTTTTATTTGTGGAACAGCAACAGTAAAGAGCCTTAAAAAAAAAGTAACTTAGGAAGCCTTCCTCAGATGTCGGCAAACTGAACAACAAGACGAGGGGGAAAGACATTGAATTTTATAACGGGCTTAATTTGTAGCAAGAGGGATTTAGACTAAACTTCCTAGAATGCCTCAATCAATAAATCAATCAACAAGCGTTTATTAAACGGCTACTAGGTGCAAACACCATGGGTACAAAGATAAAAATGAAAGTCACCATAGATCATAGCCTTAGAGCTGTGAAGCTCAGAGAAATTTAGTGATGTGTTCATGGTCATGCAATTTGAATGTGGCAGACTTGAATCTAAACTAAAAATAAAAATAATTGCTAATATTTATATAGCTCCTACTCTATGCCAGGTCCTTTACAAATATTATTTCATTTGTCCTCACAACAATCCTGGGAGGAAGGTGCTATTATCCCCACTTTATAGATGAGGATACTGAGGTAGACAGAGGTTAAGTGATTTGCCCAAGGTCACGCAGCTACTGTATTTGAACTCAGGTCTTCCAGACTCTGGATCCTGCACTCTAACCCCTTCCACATCTAGCAGCAGATTTATGAACCTTGCTCCAGGGTTCTTTCCACCCTACTACACTGAGGCTTGCACCACTTGGGTGGATTTAGAACGGTCTAATCCATAAGTGAGGGAATAGACTAGGTTGTTAAGATCCCACAATTCTCAAATTATTCTTGAAGTCTTACTTCCGATATTAGTTTCCAGGTTGTCATTTCCATTTAGACTGGACAAGTTTTTGAGCAGGGGGTTGGGGGAGAGGTATTCACAGGAGTTAGTCCTAAACCTAAAACGATTCCAAAAGACTCATGATGGAAAGTGCTATCCACGTCCAGAGAAAGAAATATGGTGTCTGAATGCAGATCGAAGCAGACTATTTGCTCTCTTTTTTTGGTTTTGTTTTGTTTTTGCTTTCTCATGGTTTCTCCCATTCATTCTAATTTTTCTATACAACATGACTAATGTGAAAATATGTTTAATAAGAATGTATATGTAGAGCCTATATTGGATTGCACACTGTCTTGGGGAGGGGAAAAGGGAGGGAGGCAGAGAAAATAAAAACTTATCGAAATGAATGTTGAAAACTAAAAATAAATAAATTTATTTAAAAAGTCCTAAGATAGGAGGGAGTGGCTCTAGACAGGGGGACTAATTAATACCTTTCCAGCATAGTGGATGATAGAGAACTCAGTCTTATCCTTGAGCTGCTTGGGTTTCTGAAATTTGGGATGACTGCCCTGTTCTGAGCATAGCTTCTCCACAAAGGACTTGTCTGTGGCTTTGGGGAACCAGCACTCCTCATCCAGCAGGGCCAAGACACCGGGAGGGTTGTTCTGGAAAAAAACAGCAGATCAAAGTCATGGCCAATTCACAAAACAAAACAAAAAGCATTCAAACTATGGAGAGATGGGATTGGGTGGGGGGGATATAATGAGAGAGAAGCAGAGAGACAGAGAAAGAGAGAATAGGCAACTTATATGTTATTTGTTTAACTTCAAAACATACAGGCATTCTCTTGCTGCCTATGATTTTCTTCCTTCTCCCTGTAATTATTCTTGGTGCCATGTGATGGTTCAAAATGAAATAATTTCCAAATAGACTTGACCCTACTTGGCATTCCCAACCTCGATTGCTAGGTGTTAGTGGCTCTTATTCTCTCACACCTTTATTTTCTTAATGGAGTATCAAAGACATTCTGTGGCTTACAAATGCCAAAACGCTAGGTGAATTTTCTAGTTTAGTTTCATTCTTCTTGGACCAGAGACTCAAAGTGGTAAAAGAAAGTATTCTATAGAAGGAGAACTTCTTAAGTCAAATCAACAACAAGCATTTATTAAGTGACACTGTGCTAAGCAAAGAGGACATTCCATCTCTCTGCTCTGGGCATTTTCTCTGGCTGTCTCTCATGTTTGGAAGACAATTCCTCTTCTACTCTGCCTACTGACCTCCCTGGCTTCCTTCAAATCCTAACTAAAATCTCACCTTCTACAGAAAGTTTTCCCTAACCTTTCTTAATTTCAGTGCCTTCTCTCCATTAATTATTTCCTATTTATCCTGTATATAGTTTGCTTTGTATATGTTTGTTTGCATGTTGTTTCTCCCTAATGGATTATAAACTCCTCAGGATGCTTTCAGAAAAACCTGGAAAGGTTTACATCAACTGATGCGAAGTAAAGTGAGCAGAACCAGGAGAACATTGTATACAGTAACAGCAATGTTGTATGATGATCAACTATGAATGAATTGGCTAGTCTCAGTAATACAATGATCTAAGACAATTCTGAAAGACTCATGATGAAAAATACTATCCACCTCCAGAAAAACAAGTGATGGAGTTTGAATGCAGATCAAGGCATACTTTTTTTAATCTTTATTTTTTCTTGTTTGTTTTGTCTGTGTTTTTTTTTCACAACATGACTAATATAGAAATATGTTTTGCATCACTGTACATGTAAAATCTATATCAAATTGCTTGCTTTCTCAATGAGGGGGTAGGGGAGTAAGAGATAGAGAGAATTTGGAACTCAAAAAAATTTTTTAATGAATGTTAAAAATTGTTTACATGTAATTGGAAAAAAATTATTATAGAAAAATATATAATACATGTTATGTATTATATATTATATCTAATATGCCATAATATGTATTATATGATATATCATATAATTATTGTAGATAATATATATGATAAATTTGGGATAATCAACAGAGAAAGTGCTAGCATTAAGGGGGATGTGAAGAGGCTTCTTCTGGAAGGCAAGAAGGCAGAATGAGAAGTCAAGGGAACCTCATTCCTTGTGATTCCATGTAATAATGAAAGCAATGAAAACCCTGAAATCCCTCAAACTGATCAGATATCCTGAGAAGACAATTTAAAACCAATATCCATAAAACAAGCAGCTATGAAACAGCTCCAACAGAACACCAAAAATACACCACTAGACAATCATCAGAAGGATGGACTGAGATAGAATCCAAAGCTGTATCATAAACCATAAAAGACAGAATGAAGAAATTAGAGGAATAAATGGAATCAGCAAAATAACAACCAATTAGCCATGAAAAAGGACAAACTGGGGAAAACTAGAGACTCTCAAGAGATGATGGAATACACCAGTATGGAAATCAGTAAGGAAAACATGAAAATAGGAAGAAATTACAGAGAACAGACAAGATAGCAGATGGCCTAGTCAAGTCAAGAGGAAAAATTCATAAAATAGTTATATTTTTTAAAGACTGAGAAATAATACCGATGAAAGGGATGGATTTAGAGGAAGAAGGAGAGGAGCAAACCTAGGATTACTGGGACCTCAGAGAAAAAAAATCTAAGAAGAAAGAAAATCTGACCACCATATTTTAGGAAATTATACAAGAAACACATCAATGGTCTACTAAAAAACAAAATTAAGTAAGATTTGGTTAGAGGGGGATGAGAAACCATAGTAGCAAATACAGCAACCTGGGCAGTAACCAAGACAAGGAGGCTGATAGATAGATAGATAGATAGATAGATAATATGTGTATGTATATGCACACACATATATACATGCATGTGTGCATATATACGCACATACATGTAAGCATATATTGACATACATGTACGCATATGCATGCGTGCACACGTGCACAGAGACATATATGTGTGTATATTGTATACGTGTGTATATACACATATATGCATGTATACATAGTAGCAGCTAGGTGGCACAGTGGATAGAGTGCTGGGCCTAGAGTCAGCAAAACTCATCTGTCTGAGTTCAAATCTGACCTCAGTTTCTGCATCTGTAAAATGACCCAGAAAAGGAAATGGCAAACCACTCTAGTATCTTTGCCAAGAAAACACCAAATGGGTCACAAAAAGTCAGACGCTACTGAAAATGACTGAACAACAAAATATTAGATGGATAAATAGATGGATAGATATACATGTAAATGTGTGTATATATGTATATATATATATATATATGTATTATTCACTGGAAAATGGACTTATCAATTAGAAGGTACAGATAGAATTTCTACTTTATGTAAAAAGTTCTTTTAATAATTAGCATCTCTAGTGCACTCAAGCAGTTGTTTACAGGTCATTAACTTTTTAATAAATAAGCTAGGCAGAGAAACTCTAAGCTTAAGTTTTGAGAATCCACTGCCAGCTGACAACCCCTCTTCCACACAACCCATAAGTCAATCAGAAAACCCAATGTATGGCAATACCATCTTGCTGTCTCTGTACAAACCACGCCCTGCCCCCAACAGAAAACAGTGAGGTATACGTGTCCTATGCACAAAGATGAACTCTCACCGGCCTCTCAATTAGTTCAATACAAGGTTGCAGATCCAGGCCAAAGTCAATGAAATTCCACTCGATCCCTTCCCTCTGATACTCCTCTTGCTCCAGGATAAACATAGTGTGGTTGAAGAGTTGTTGTAGTTTTTCGTTTGTATAATTGATGCAGAGTTGTTCAAAGGAGTTGACCTACAGACAAGGCGGATCGGAAGAGGCCCATGAACCACGAGAAATGAAAGGGGAAAACATGAAATTGTTGTCCCTCAAAGCAACTGGGGCACCCGTGGAAAATCCAAAGCCCATGATTTCCTCCAGCTAGGGTAGTTTATTGTGAAGAATTTAGCATATAACGTGAACTTGGAAACTAATGTCAAAGAAAGCGCATTCTACATTGAATGCAAAGCCAAAAGAAAAAATTGGGAATCTGGCCAATAAACATTAAAGATTTTTACTTACCTATTGGAAGTAGAAGGTACGGTTTAAAAAAATGCAGCCACTTCTGCTTACTTAACCTCCATTATTGCCAATACCAGAAAAACATGGCAAATCAAATTATCTAAAAGGCACATTTGTTAGGCTTGAGAATTTGGGATACTGTAATGTACTTTGTTACTTAAGGTAAGGGCATTACTGATGCTCCGGGAATTCGCTTGAAACAAAAAAATAAAGCCACACTTAGAAAAACTGATCCAAGGTCTCTGGCAAGCTTGTCTAAATTTCTGTTTCACGGTCAACTCCTCTCTCAAATGTGTCCACTCTGTGATAAGAAAAGCTAGCTTATCTCTCAGACAAAACCTGGGCAGAAGACAATTTCAAACCTTCCCAGGGTGAAGTGGGACAAGGGGAGAACTTGCAATTTTTTTTTCTTTGAGGCAACTGGAGTTACATGAATTGCCCAGGGTCATACAGCTAGTAAATGTCTGAGGCTGGATTTGAACTCAGGTCCTCCTGACTCTAGGACCAGTGCTCTATCCACTGCACCACCTAACTGCCCCAGAGCCCACATTTTCAAAGGCCTTCTCCACATTGCGTATGAAAAGTAAATAAAAAAGAAAGAGCTAAACAGAGCTCTGCACCTAGAATTAGGAAGAACTGAGTTCAAATCTGGTCTTACACCCTTACTAGCTATATAACCCTGAACAAGTCACTTAACCTGTCTGCCTCAGTTTCTGCAACTGTAAAATGGGGGATAATAATAGCACCTACCTCTCAGGGTTGTTGTGAGGAAAAACGAGATACTGTTTGTAATGTGTTTTATAAACCTTAAAACGCTACATTTATTATTATTGCCGTGGGTTTTGTAGTGGAACTCAATGCTGCCATGTTCCTTTCTCAAGAAGGTTCTATTTCTCCTGAAAGAAGCTGCGTCACAGGCCACAGTCATCGAAGCTCCTTGCGCTTTACCTCAAAGATCTCAAATCCAGCGATGTCCAGGATCCCCAAGAAGGACGCCCCTTGTCGGTGAGTTTTATCCAGAGCCTTGTTCACTCGGGTCAGTATCCAGCGGAAGAGGCGCTCGTATGTTGCTTTGGCCAGCGCTTCTACAGCAAAGTCAGCCTGGAGTGGTAAAGAAACCAAAGATTCGCATGAGTCAGGCCAATTTTTATTCAGCTTTTCATTTTGACTTCTTCCCAAACCTAACACTTTCCAAGAGAATGAAGATGCCATTCTCATAAAAGACAAACCAGAACACATGGGCTCATACTGTAAGAGATATACTGCTTAGCCATAGGAAAGAACTTCATGATGGAAGAGATTAAATGCTATTTAATAGGGAAATTGAATATTTTGATAGGGTGACTGAATGATATTTAGTAGGGTAATAGGATAATTAAATACTGTTAAAATGTAGCCAGTTTCACTCTGAGGATCTTTAAAGAGAGACAATAGGATGAATGATTCAGAGAGTGGGCTACTTAAAAATGGTTGGATTTGACCCCAGACGGTCCCTTTTGGATCCACTATTCCGCAGCAATCAACCCAATTGATATCATTACCTGTTCTTTGGTCTGAGCCTTCTGCACCACATCCCGCCCAACTTTGATCCGGGGTGTAAGGATGGACCTGGTGAAATCTGTCACGTTTATACCCATTAGATGGCAAACTTTCTGAGCAGCTACAAGGTGAAGAGATACCAGTGAGTTCAAAGATGAACAGGAGATTTGTAAATTAAGACATAAAAAGTGACATTTGTGGGATCTATAAATAAATCTATTATTTTAGACATAGCACAGGCCTAGAATCTAGGAGAGAGGTTTATAGTCTAGACAACTAGATTACAAAATTCCTTAAAGTTAGGGATAGTATCTGATTTATGTTTGTCTCTCTCTGCTCTCTGCCTCCTTCACCCCTATGATGGTTTAGGCATAGTGAGTCTTGGAGCCTGGTTGGAGGCAGGTAGGTGGTGCAGCAGATAGAGCACTGAACCTGGATTCATAAAGACCTGAGTTCAAATTCAGCTTCAAACTTACTAGCTACGTGATCCTAAACAAATCACTTAACCTCTGACTGCCTCAGTTTTCTCATCTTTAAAATGAGGTTAATAATAGCATCTACCTCCCATGGTTATTATAAGAATAAAATGAGATAATATTTCTAAAGTCTTTGCAAAACCTTAAAAATGCTAGCTCCTTTTTTACTATTTTTAGACAGGGGATTAGGTATAGACTGAGCAAAATGGTGTAATGGAAGGAGTACTGGCCTGAGAGTCTGGAGACCTGGGCCCCAGTGACAATTTTGCCACTCACTAACTTTCTTACCTTGGGCAAGTCACTCGACATCTCTCTCTATGTATTTCTAAAGTAAATGATCTCTAGTACCCTATCCAACTCTATAAGTCTATGGTTTTACCTTCCAAGGTCCTTTCTGGCCCAGGTATATTTAAATTAAATCCCTTTTAAAATATCCCTTTAATTAAAAAAAAAGTTATGTATAGATCTCTTTAGGTGTTGCGGAGTCTGAAAATGAAGTCACCAGTAATTTGACCACTTTTTCATGTCCTTTATAGGTTCTAATAACAACTAAGAATAAACTGCCTGGATACTACTGTATAAAAAATATCTTTCACTCTAATTATTTTGAAATAATTGGAAAAAATACCTGTGTTATCTGGCATAGATGCTTGATCTGTATTTCTTTCCTTCTTAAAGACAATATTTCCAAGCTGCAGGACGGATGAAACAACCTTCAACATGCCTGTGGTGAGAGAGAGACAGAGAAAGAGAGAGAGAGAGAGAGAGAGAAGACATAAATCTCAAAACAAAGACTCAATTTATGAGTGAGAATTTAAAAAATCATTAAAAACATGGATTTTACCCAATGCATTTCAAATGACAAGCTTAGAGCATGATGATATTATGTGTCAGGAAAGGGAAAATAACGTAATTTCCCACTCAAAAAATAGAATAAAATTAAGTAAAGGGAAATTTCACAAGTTAGATTATTTTAAGGCTATGTCTACATGTTATATATTAGGATGAAAATGAAAAATGAGCTTATGATGCAAATATGTTCAGATATTGAGATGTTTAGCATTATTTGCAAATGACCTTAGTTTGACTTTGGGCAAAAGACATATTTCCAAAGGAAAAAATAGTTGTAACCAGCTTGTAAAAAACATGGCCTGAGCAGTTTTCAAAACAAATAGAAATGATCCCAAATCATTTAAAACCTCTAATAAACTGAAAAAATGAAAATTAAAACGACCCTGAGATAATACCTCACACCCCTTAGAACATGAAAAACAATAAAATTGGCAAGGCCACATGGTAAATAGCATAATATTGTTCTGTTGTTCACTAAACTAGAATTGGTTCAGTCTTTCTATTTTTTAAAGGTAACATAGCTTTATTTAATAAGGGCTACAAATGTGTCTTCATCCTTTGATCCTGGTTCCTAGGACTATACCCTAAGAATGTTATTAAGGGGGGAAAGTCCTATTTGTGCAAAACTATTCATAGCATCATTAAAACTTGGAAGCAGTCCACATTCAGCCATTGGGGATTAACTGTGTAAATTATATGAACTTAGGGAAATATTATTGTGCCATAAGGAATTACAAGAGAGGAAATTTCTGAGTGTAGGAATATTGAATTAGCCTTGCATTTAGGGAGATCTCAGTCCTAATTCTGCCACTGCTTCATACTGGTTGTATGACCATTGACAAATCATCTAACATCTCAGTGCCTTGAGGCAACCTTCTTAGGACTATAGACTATAAATGGTTCACTGAGCTTATTTGCATTGCTTGGAGGATGCTTCCACAAGAGTTCCCTATACTGGTGAAATCACATGTCTTGATCACAAAAGAACTAACAAATATAAAGAATATAAATATGAGCAAACATATAAACCAATTCATCTTTGCAGCCACATAATTGGAATTTTAAATATTTCTTCCATTGAATTATTTCAATCAACTTAAGACCACCCTAATCTGACTGTTTCGATGAGGTCCCTTTGGGTGAAGGATCTTTATTCTTCTTGCTCTAAGCTCTTCTCTAAACCTTCAGAAGGGCTTCCAGGGGTGGGGAACCCATGGCCTCAAGGCCACATGTGGCCCTCTAGGTCGTCAAGTGCAGCCCTTTAACTGAGGATAATAACAGCACCTAACTCCTAGGGTTGTTTATGACGATCAAAGGAGATAATAATATAAAGCTCAGCACCTGGCCCTGGGGTGTTTAAGAAGCGCTTGCTTCTTTTCTTCCTTGTTGCACGGCTGAACAGATGTTTTCCCAGCCTATGGATTATATTGGAAGCTGTTGCACATTCAGATATTGGTAATCAACATTTTCTAGGGACCAGAGAGTATGACTGTTAGCCCCAGTGGTTGGGAAGGAGTAATGAATTCTGTGGCAGCTTTGCCTGTATCTGGAATGATGAGGATGAAGATGAAGATGAAGATGATGGTGGTGGTGGTGGTGATGATGATGGTAATGATAATAATAATAATATGATGATGATGATGATGGTGATGAAGAAGATGAAGATGATATTGATGGTGGTGGTGGTGATGATGATGGTGATGGGGATGGTGATGGTAATAGCTAGCATTTCTATAAGCACTTTAAAGTTTGCAAAGCACTTTACAAATATTATCTCATTTGATCCTCTCAACAACCCTGTGAGGCAAGGGTTATTATCATTCCTATTTTACAGAGGAGGCAACTGAGGCAGGCAGAGTTTAAATGACTTCCCCAGGTCACACAGTAAGTGTCTGGGATAGGATTTGAACTCAGGTCTTCATGATACCAGGTCATGCTATATGCACTGTGCTACCCAGGGTTAACAGGGCAGACAGCACTGTCATACCCACATCAAACCAGGCAGTGTTTGGTGTTCTTCATCAAGCTACATGCAAGGCTTCAGAGAGGAGATCTTTTGTTCCTTTGTGTTCCCTTCTGGATTTTTTCTGGAGCTTTTGCTGTGGGTATCCTAATCATGTGGCCTGTCCTGTGCCATTCGGGAGCCTAGACACACATACCATCAGAAGTATCCTGGTGAAAACAGAGTGTGTCACGGATTCAGCCCTGGGAGGCATCACTAATGCCCAGTGACCGAGCTCAGCCCCTCCTCCTTTGAGAAGAGTTTCCCCACAGAAAATAGGACACGACAGAGAATAGTAAGGGAAATCTCAATGTTTTTAAATGGGTATTTTTGAGTAATAATAATCTTGGGTTGTATCTAACCCAGAAAAAAGAGTCTTAAAGAATTACATTTTTGAGAAAAATAATTTTTATTTTAACGACCTCCATGGCATGTTCTGTTCTTATGGTGAGATACTATCCTATGCTGTTTATTTTAAGTTGTAACATTAACATGGCCTTACTTTTAGAGGCGTGCCAGCAAAAAAGAAACTTTTAAAAGAAACATTTATCTCTACAAAAGGTATTTTCTTTTCTTTTTTCCCCCAAAGATGAGCCCATAATATTATCATTTTGTTGAAGCTCTAATCTCTAGAATAACGAGTACAGAAAGCTCCTTTTTGTCTCAAAAGAACACTCTGATGCTGCTACCCAAGGGTGTGTGTCTGACATAATACTTCTGGACCCTGGACTTACAAAGCTGTTCCTCTTCACTGAAACCCATAATTGTCATGGCCTCCAAGGTCTCCTGGAACATCTCATCGTCCTGGGCAGCAGGAATGGGTACAAAGCCATTGGAAAGAAATGTATAGTTGTTGAAGCCTTCAACTAATAAATCATCTGAAAGGAGATAACAGCAATCAAGGCATTAGGATAATGGCATTTTTCAACAGGAAGTATTCTTGATTCCATGACAGTGACAAATCTAAAGTGATTTTAAAACCATCTCACTTGCACCTTACTCTTCTCCAAAAGAATGGAGGGAGTTGTCAAAAAAGAAAACCAATGCTTTTTATGCTGAATTTGATAGATATCCTTACTAAAGGTATAGAGCTGTCTCCAAGCTTGGAAACCTTTTACATTGAGCTTGCTTGGTTTTTTGTTTTGTTAAAATAACTGTTTAAAGGCCTGTTTTTAGACCAAGTCCCTTGGAAACTAATTTGATAAACCAAAGGCTGAGTTAAAGTAGAACTTTGGAGTAACTAAAATGAACAAAGAAGGGCCAAAGTGGGCATTTTGCCAGTTCCTTATTATCCAGGAAAATAGAGGCAAGAAGAGGATGGGAAAAATCAAATTTAATAATAGTGTCAATTCCTTTTTTTTATTTTACTTTTCATCGGCTATTAACAAGAATCAGAATCGCTTAGGAGTTTCACCTCCTCTCTTGCTCCTGCCCCACCTTCAGTAGGGGGTGCAGATATTCAATGAGAAGGCCAAGAGGCTAATGACAAAAGAGAGAGAGAGAGAGAGAGAGAGAGAGAGAGACAGAGAGAGAGAGACAGAGACAGAGAGAGACAGAGAGACAGAGAGACAGAGAGAGAGGAGAAGTAAATGGACTGGATAATTCACAAATTGGATTATTAGTTCTCAAATTACTGAGTGTTAACTTTATTTGGTCTTGTGATACGTGAGAAGGGAAGCCAGCGGTCATGAGTTGGAGGTATAGTCTCTTTTTGGGGTCATTTGGGCACTCCCCAGTGTCCTGAGGGTCAGGCAGTAATTTACCAGACCTGAAGAGTAAAGATGGGTCACAACCACATCACTCCTTTTCCTTTCAGGACCCAGGCCATTATTTCTAAAAGCTAGAGACATCATATGCAAGAGAAAAAGCTGAAGGCATTCAATTTCTTGTCTAATTCTTGTCTTGACACTTACTTCTCATTTGTTCCTTAGCCCCAGCAATCATGTAATAAAAGATGTGAAATGTCCTCTCATCTCTTGCTTGGCGAATGGCACGTGACTTTTCCAGCAGGTCTGGTTGGGATGAATTAAGGATTCTAATTGTCCAAAGGGCATTCTCCCTTGAGGCAGCCCAATCATCCCCAAAGTTCCCTACCAACAAAGGATGCTTTTGGGAAAGTATCCAAGAGCCTAAAAGTGGCTAGAAGTTCTCATACTTTGAAAACAATGTTCCTTCATTCTGGAAATGAACTGGCTGGCAAGGTTGAACCTTTTATCCCAAGCCATAGCACTCCTTGCCACACAGAAACTCGTCAAAGAATCGAGATGTCATTTCCTTCCTTTCCAGCTTAAGGCCCTGTCATGTACTAGGTAGGCACTTATTGTCTCCCCCATGACAATGTGACTTCCTTGAGAGCAGAAGCGGTCTAGCTTTACTATTTGTACCCCCAGTATTTAGCATATAGCAAGCACTGAATAAATGCTTTTTCACTAATGGATTAATTGACAGGTTGATTAAAAAGAGCCATAGTAGATCACTCCAGCCTCTCCAGCTCCAATGGTGGCCAGTCAGGCTAAACAATACCTTAGGGTGTCTGTGACAGGCCTAAAGCATAGACCAGGAAGAAAGAAACATAGGAGGGAATCAAAGTGATAGGAAGCAATTGTTGCTGTTTTTCAGTGTTTTAGTACTATTCAACTCCTTGTGACCTTGTAAAGCACTTAGGACAGTGTCTGGCCTCTAGTAGGTACTTAATAAATGTTTCTTCTCTCTTCTTTCCCCTTGGGGTTTTCTTGGTAGAGATACTGGAGTGGTTTGCCATTTCCTTCTCCAGCTCGTTTTATAGATGAGGAAACTGAGGCAAACAGGGTTAAGTGACTTGCCCAGGGTCACACAGCTAGTAAGTATCTGAGGCTAGATTTGAATTCAGATCTTCCTGACTCCAGGCCTGGCACTCTATCCACTGTACCACCTAGATGCCCTGTAACAAAGCAATAGAAGGGTATAAAAATAGAAAGGACCGAGAGGGGAGAGAAAGACAGAGAAAAGGGTCTGTTTATAGGATAGAGAATAGTAGAGTGCTGCTAACAACTGCATTTAATGAAATCCATATTGATACTCTCATAAAAAGGGATAGCTGAGACCAGATGAGTGACTGCTTTAAGCTCCTAGGGAGAAAATAACAGAGCAAGGGTTATTAACCTGAGATCCATGAACTTGGGTTGGTTTTTTTTCTAATTGTATTTCAAATATTTGATTTTCTTTGTAATCCTATGTACTTTATACATTTAAAAATATTATTCTAAGCATGTTTTAAATGAATAATAAATTAAATTTAAATGATAAAATATTAATTGTTAATCATGAATAAAGTTTAAATAAATAAATGTTTAAATTAGTAATAATGAATAAAGTTTAAATTAATAATAAATTAATAAAATAGTGAATAGATCATTAATCCTAAGAATAACATTTTAAGTGAATAATAAATTTTAAGCTTCAGACTGCCAAAGGGGCCATGGCACAAAAAAAAAAAAAAAGCTTTAGAATCCCTATGCTAGAGAACTCTTGGTCATTAGTGTTGGAAAAATTCTCACCAGTCTTCCTTTGAATGAAAATCTAATTCACTGACAACTTTGGGCCTACTACTGATAGAAAGGAGGTAGGGTATAGGACAGGGCTCAGTCAAAGATGAGCTCAAGAGGGAAGAAGAGTGAAAACCTGAGCCATTAAGTCAATGGGAATGTCATAAGCAGGGCTGGACCATCTCAGAAGTAAGTGTAACTTTAGAGGATGAGGGATGGAACAATGCTGGCCAGCTGGCTCTGGGCATCTACCTCATAACCTGGGCTCATGGAAATTTGCCCAGACTGATTCAAGTCAGTCACTCCTCCTTGGTTACTAACCACCTCAATTTCTCTGACAGATATTTGTTGTGGGGTCATTTCAGTCGTGTTCTACTCTTCATGACCCAAATAGGGTTTTCTTGGCAAAGATACTAGAGTGGTTTGCCATTTCCTTCTTCAGTTCATTTTACAGATGAGGGAACTCAGGCAAATGACTTGCCCAGGGTCACCCACTTAGTAAGTATCTGAGGCTGCATTTGAACTCAGGTCCTCCTGACTCCAGACTCAGCACGCTATCCATTGCACCACCTAGCTGCCCAACTAATATTTAGGCACCCGACAGTGGTCTATACACTCTGCCTAAAGGATCCTTCTTTGGGCTAGTTTTTGAAGGCGGGGTAGGGTGGGAAGGAGGGGGTTTTATTAAGGGAAAATAACAGCCAAAGTTTATGTGTTCAGCTGCCAGAAGACAAATTGGCAACCTGCAACATTGGCTGCTCCACAGAGAGACTTGAGATCTATTCAGCGATGAGCTTTGAATCCACAGTGGGTGGGCCAGGGGACTTGATGGTGAGAATCTTAACTAACAAAATACGCCTGTTTTGTTTTTTTTAAAGAATGAGTCAAATAAACAGCAGGATGTTACGCTGTTGAACAGCGCTCGCAAATGAAATGGACAAGAAACATATCCCAGAAAGTAAAACAATTTTACAAAGGAAAGAAGCCTTAGGCTTTAAGGCTTTAATCTATACTCCCTGTATCTAGCAGCTCAGCTATTACTGAAGGAACAAAGTTAGTGGGAGACTAGATGTATCAGGAATGAGAGTTTAGGGGAAGGGAAGAGGGGAAAGAAGAGAGAAGAAACATTTATTAAGTACCCACTAGAGGCCAGATACTGCCCTAAGTGCTTTACAAATATTATCTCATTTGATTAGGGGTTGGCAGATCTATAACTAGCAATTCTGACTCCTGGGGCAAGCTGAGCGACTTTGTAGTAAAAAATAATAGCTAGCAATTACATAGTGCTTTAAGGTTTTGCAAAGTGCTTTATATATGTTATTTTATTTGATCCTCACAATAACCCAGAGAAGTAGGTACTATTGACGTTTCAGTCACGTCCAACTCTTCATGACCCCATTTGAGGTTTCTTGGCAAAGATACTAGAGAGGTTTGCCATTTCCTCCTCCATATCATTTTACAGCTGAGGAAACTGAGGCCAACAGAGTTAAGTGACTTGCCCAGGGTCACACAGCTAGTAAGTGTCTGAAGCCAGATTTGAACCCAGGTCTTCCTGACTCCAGGCCTGGCATTCTATCCACTGCACCATCTAGTTGTCCATTTCCCCCTTTTATAGATGAGGAAACTGGCTAGGAGAGGTTAAGTGACTTGCCTAAGGTTACATGGCTCAATTAGGGTGTGGCTGTTGGAGGAAAGGGGAGTAAGTGCACCATGTAGAGGCTTCCTATTTTAACTAATGAAACTTTCTAACCAAGGACTAAGCTCAGACAGTTCTAACTTCTAACAGCCTGTTGCATACTTTTTGTCAAAGCCCCAGTTACTCTGCCCTAGTTACAACTTTGGGACGGAGGGGAAGGAGTAGTGGGGAAGGGAGAACTAACTACCAGTCAAAGAAAGAAAGCAGATTCTGTTGAACAGTGATGTGAAAGACAAGGAAAATTCTATGGATAAGGCTGGACAGAGAAGCATGATGAGCAGCAGTCCACACCCCAAATTCTCTTTTCTTCACTGATAGGGATTTTGCCTGAATTATATAGATAATTATCTCATTTTTAACTTGGACTATGGACACAGGCATATAGTTCCTGAGTCCTTAAATTTATGTGCAAGAAAACACCAACTGCTATGTGCAGCTCTCCCTCATATAAATGTTAAATTAATTTTATATTTTTAGGAGGATGAGAGATAAAAGAATTATGGACTAAGAATATTAGAAGGGAATTTAGATACCACCTCATTGTAGGCTCATGGGTTAGAGGTCATCTAATCCATTTCCCTCTTTTTAGAGAAGGGTAAATGGAAGCCCAGACTGGGTATTTAGGGTCATATAGGTAATGAGCAGTAGACTCAAGATTTGGGTCCAGGTCCTTTACCAGATACTCCAGCTCTGTTTTGTACTTTACCATGCATGCCACCTTAGATCCAGTACCCTCATGTAACAGATGAGAAAACTGAGGTCCCAAAATGTGAAGAGATGAAAAGTTTTTGCTAAAAACGTTTATAATGCCCATATTCTGCCAGGTAAGTATTCTCTGAGCAGCAATGGCATGCCAAGGTGAGATTTCTGTAAACAAAGTCATTAAATGTTGCTTAAGATGCTCCTTAATTCAATAGTGACCCTCTTGGCATACCCCAGTATTCCCACTTCAGCCAAACCTCTGACTGCAGCTACTTTAGAGAAAAGAAAGGGGCAACCACATGGATAGAGGCTCTTCTCATCTGCTCATGCCATCCACAATAATTTTTGCCCTTCTTAGATGTCCAGTATGACCGCTGACATCACTCCCCTCAGCCCTCTCTAGTAGAATTCCATGTTTTCCAGTCTACTGTAAAGGATACATGTTTCAATGTTGGCTCCCACGATGTAGCCCGTGACATCAAAGTTGATGCGAATGAATTTGCCCTACCAATGAGAAGATACGTTTTTGTATGGCTACTAATTAATCTGCTTCAATGCTATGCTTTAAGAATGAAAGGAACAAGTCAGAAAACACATTCTCAATTGCTTATTTAACAGAACTGAATCCCCCTGCTCCCCCGGGATTGAGAACATCTCTATTGTACTCCTTAGATAAAACCAAGTGACATCTATGGACGGTACTGGGTCAGCCAGCAACCAGGCCAGATCTCGTTCAGCTACTGGGCCACCTGCCATCAATCTCCTCCGTTAAAAAGCATGTTATGCTAGAATGCAGCGAGTAGGCTCCTATTTGTTCTCAGGTCACTTTGTATGATCAAAGATCCAAAGTTGGAAGGAATTTCAAAGGGTATCTCCCTTAAGTCAAGTGACTTGCCCCAGGTCACAAATGTAAGGGGAAGAGACAAAAATCAAACTTGGGTTTTATGCCTTCAAGTTCAGGACCCCTCCCACTGTACCACAAGGCTATATCTTAGGTAGTTCTCTCCAATGCACCTGCATATGAGGATCTGAGGGATAACTTTGGCTCCATATTTCTGATTCCCAGATACAGGACATCTCATACCACATCAGAGGGGTTGCCCTAACTTATACTCTTTACTAAGACTGAGTATGAAAAAATGAATATATAGAAGAGCCCAGTCCTGGAGGGAGAGGGAAATTATACTCAGAAAAATGAAAATAACTTGTGGCCCTTGGGGGAAAATGTTTGTGGAGACCCTTGCTTGAGTCATTTAAAGGTATTCCACTTGGTTGGGTGATCATTGAGAAGGAAGGAAAGAGCATCTTTAATGAATGCAGCGGTGATTGCCGTAACATTTTCCCCAAGAACTATGGAGAGATATGAGAATTAGGTTGGGGGTGTAGGGAGGGCACGGAGTCACAAAAGCATGAATGGATTCTAAACATTCTTCCTTAATGGAGGCTACGTATAACTGCCATTCAATTTGCATATGCATGAGGAGATGCCCAGTTTACTCCAAGGCCATTTTCAAGTTCAACATCTTTCTTATTTCCCCACCCTCTTCTCTGCATCTCCTCATCCATCTACTTCCCAATCAGAGTTCCTTCACACCAGAAGTGCTCAATAGAGAATGGGGCGGGGAAGTGAGGCACTCTTAAAGCGCTACAGATTGGAGACCAGTAGATTGAAGGAACTGAGGCAGAGCATTAGGGTCACATTGCCATCCTGATCCACTCTGACTTGCCCTGCATGCTTATTCAAGCTGGGAGACGCCACCCTAGCACTCGCCCTCCGCAGGAACCCTGGGTATTCTGGCTACTTACGAATCTCGAGGAGTTGTCGTTCTTCACGGTTTTGGCATTGCCGAAAGCTTCCAGAATAGGGTTCGCTTGTAGAAGTTGTTTTTCCAGCTCACCCTAAAATTCATTCACATTTAGTTATCAGAGAAGTCAACATAAACCCTAACGCTTCTGCTCCTGATGGTGTCGATAATAGACTCCATTTACCCTGTGTATTATTCTTGTTACTACCCTTTAGGTTGTTCCTAGGGGATATTTTGCGTGTCCTTAATCATCTGAATGTCACAGGGAAGAAAGAGTATGGCTTCTGCTGGCTGTATAAAGAAGTTTACCCTTTAACACTGTTCGCTTCAAAGATCAAAGCATACTTATCTCTGGAACATCACTGCTATTCTAAGCTAAACCACAAAGTAATGTTTTTTTGGTTAAATTTTTTTTTTTGCAAGGCAAACAAAACAGGTAGAGATTTCTTCTTCAGGTTTGCTTTCTGTTTTATTTTTTATTTTGTAAGGAAAATGAGGATATCATTAGAAAAACCTGCCAGGAGTCGCTTTAATCTAACAGCAGCAGAAAGCTACAAAGCATACTGCGTCAGCTCCATTAATCAGGTTAAAATGCGGCTGAGAATAGAAACAACCACTTTGTCTCTCTGTTGGACCATGGGCTCCCATGCACAAAAATGGAGCCATGTTGTTAATGATGACAGGGAATAATAGCTAATTAGACAGGTCATGCCAGAAAAGCAAATATGCACTTTGTGGTCCCTTAGCCTGATTCCAGCATCACAGTACATCAGGTTTGCCTGCCAAAGAGACATGCTTATGCATTCTTCCAGTTGGCTGGAAAGGATTCATTTCTTAGGGCCTTGTATTATTCTGCCTCCTTATTAGTATATGCTTAGTCTTCCCTCCCTTGTTGAAACAATCTTTTCACTTCGGGGCATCTTGGCTCAGGTCTCTGGGATTTCAACTCTCTGAGCTGAGAAGGATTTTCAGACAAAGGTAAATGACAGAATTTTCTCCTTGCTCTATTTGCTCTGGGGAAATGAGATAGGAAGCTACTATTTATTTATATGTATATTTATAAATACACTACCACCCCCAAGATTCCCAGGATGTCCCTACAAAAATAAAAATGATTTTTAAAAAGTAGAAAACATTTCCACAGAAATTGTTAATAACTGCTGGAATTCCCCTTTACCAGATACATGGAAAGTTGCAGTTTAGGGTTTGTGGTTTCTCTATCTGCTTCTCCAAGTGAGGAAAGATGAGAAAAACCTTTCTTTAACCCCCTGTTATGGAGCTGGTCTATACAATCCTAGCTAACTTGCTATCAAGCAAGCTACTTACAGTGGAGCCTAGTGCTATCCTTCCCAGGCAAGCTTTCAAAAAAGTTAATTTCCCCTGTCATAGGATCATAGATTTATATCTGGAAAGGACCTCAGTGCTTGTCTAATTCAACCCCCTCATTTTATGTCTGGGATGAGTTAAGTGCAGTCATACCTAGAGCCAAGAAGATGGAAAAGATGACCGCTAATGGTCTTATAATCCTAGAATTCTGGCTTCTAGCCCCTTGACTCTTAATTATAATTCTGGCAAGACCTGGTGTTGTTGGATAGCTAGTGGCTCCAGTGATCAATCTTATTATCCTGCCACTAGAGCTTGCATTTTGCAAATCAGAATGGCTGTTCTGGAAGCTTTATGTCTTGAGGCTGAGCAGAGCTGGTGGGTAGAAGGACATGCCAAGACGAACGGACAGACAGACAGACAGACAGACATCACAAACAGCACTGCAAACGCATGCACAGGGACACCGCTTTAGAAGCACGGTCCCACTGGGGGAGACGACAGGCATGCCAAGGCTATATTTTTTATCAATCAAACCTCGAGAGTGGAGGGTATATTTCACAACAGTCCTAAAAAGCTCAACCTGACAGGACAGAAATCTTTTGATTGTTTCAATCGGAAGTTTTGGTGGTCAAATTTCAGGCTGATCGGCTCTTTCAGGATCGTAGGGAAATTCATTTGGATAAGGAAAACCCATCACAGGCAGATAAGGATGGGAATTCCAAAGAAACCTCTGCAAATGTCAGACAACAAATTCTCTCGGAGGAGTCTGACACAGGCAGGGTCCATGTGCGAACATACTAACGAGTGCTACTGTTGCTTCGGGTTGTGAAACACAAGAACCTAACACGTTCTACCATCAACTACGGGCACTGTTGGTGCAACAACAGCATGCAGATCTATACTCTGTGCCTTCCCAAGCACACTGAAGAAAACACACTCTAATTCATTTACTCACGTAAGCAAAAGATGGGCCTTGCTGTAGTTGAATAATGTGGCATAAAACAAATGTCAATGTTATTTCAGTCACATAAACATTGGGTCTTGTGGGTATTTACTTATGTCTCTTTATTTCCACCCCCCTACACACACACACACACACACACACACACAGCTCAACAACCCCAGTATAGTTTTCCTAGGAAAATGGACACACATTCCTTACTCATTCCTTCTATTCCCTTCTCTCTCTCTCTCTCTCTCTCTCTCTCTCTCTCTCTTTTTAAACTACTAAGAACACAGTCACATCTTTCAATTCAGAAAAAAAAGGGCTAAAATGTTCTCTCGGCCTTAGGACTGAGCAGGCATAAAGTCATAAGCTCATAGGATATCTAGTCTCCCTAGTCCCTATTTTACAGAAGAATTTAAAATGACTTGCCCAGCGTCATACAGCTAGTAAGTATAAAAGGTAGGATGTGAACGCTGGTCTTCCTGCCTCTAAATCCAGTATATTACCCACTAAATTGGCAAGAGTGGGTGGAGATAGTAGAATCTTCTTGGTGACCCACAATGATAAACTGTAGTATAGGACAGTCTCTGGCTCTTCCCATAGTCAGAGACTAACTTGAATATTACAGTTTAAGGTTGAAATACAGGGAAATGGTTTTTCTTGTTTGGGTTTTAAGATTGAATAGGAACCCAGAGCCACAGGGACAGGCCACAGCAAGAAACATTAGCTCTCTCTAGATATCTCTGAATTTCTGTTCTTTGTCACGTCTCTGGCTCTATGACATAAAGGCAAGCTAAACTTTTAGATGGTTACAGAATTAAGTCATGATAATCTATAGTAAATAATAGATAAGGGTGAGCAGGGACCAATGAACTCCGCAGGCAATCCCCAAAACTCATCTCGGCCTCTTCCATTCACCAAAGCTCTTGGCAGAGATGTGGGTGCTGTCAGATAGATAAAATGGACTAATTCCAGATTAGTTTTTCACTTCTTCTCTGGTACCAGGCTAACATGAAGAGGCACAGTCTAGAGGCTGGCTTTAAGGAAGGAAAAGTAATAGAATCCAGAAGGATTCAGAAAGGGCCTTAGATAATCCACTAACTGAATGGATCAGAAGTCCCAGAATCATCAGGGAACGACTAGAGGGTCCTTCCCCCATGCCAGCCTGTTTGAGTTTCTCCTTTCTTTCTCAGAGAAGAAGAAACAGGGATACACGTAGAAATGAGCAAAATCCATATTACAACTGAGAAATCTTATTAGAAAGTTGTGCTTCCCTGAAATCGTCACTTGTGAGAGGACAACTTATTTCAGTTTTCTCTAGGCTGACTGGCTTTGAGAGAGCAAACATGCCTTCAGAGTCCAGGTCCTTGCAGAGTTGAGCTCATGCAAGGCTCTGCTATAAATAGGCATTATACATGTGGCAGCTATGAAGGCTTTTCTCTCAGCAAAATACATTCCTGTTTTAGGCCTAAGAGCCCTTCAAACAAGACTTTCCTCCCCTCACCTTTTTTCCATAGACCCCAAAGCCTTGACATAATTGCACGTTCTTAATGGGTTATATCTCTGAAAAGGCATCCAGGTAGCCACAAATTAAGCCTTTTTTTCCTACCCCTGGTCAATCTGCAGTGCAAACCCCCAAAGAAAGGAAGAGGCCACTTACAGTGATGCTTGTGTCCTTTTTGCCCTTATGGGAGGAAGCTACCACAGCCAGATACTGGATGACCTTTTTGGTGTTTTCTGTTTTCCCAGCTCCAGATTCACCTCTGAAAGACATGGAAACAGTAGACCATGATGCTCTCTGCCCACTGACAGGCAGGAGGAGAAATCAGAAAAAACATCAGGAACAGCTTATTGGAAGAAGCCTATAGCAGGAGTTTGGATTAGAATCCAGTCAATCAAAGAGCATTTCTAAAGCACCCACTACGTGCCAGGCACTGCTCGGAGCCCTCAAGCCATCTGCATTCTACTGGAAGAAACAACACATACATATGTAGGTATAACAAAGATATACAAAGTAAATATAAAGCAACAGTTATGGGGAAGGGGAGGAAAAGAGAAGCAGCAATTAATACAACCGGCTAATTGAAATCCAAATTATTTAGAAGTAACAGAATATTAAACATCAGCAGTATTATTAGCCTTAATATTATTAACCATGAACTTCCCATTTAAGTAGAAAATAGTCTCAAGAAAGGGGCTGGGGACAGCTAGGTGGCACAGTGAATAGAGCACTGGTCCTGGACTCAGGAGGACCTGAGCTCAAATCTAGCCTCAGATATCTGACACTTACTAGCTGCGTGATCTTGGGCAAGTCACTTAATCCCAACTGCCTTGCCTTCCCCCCTCCAAAAAAAAGGGGCCCAGAATAGGATGGGACAAGTCCTGCACAGAGGAGGCATACGTTCAATATGTTTTCTCATACGAAGCAGAATGGTGTTATGGAATTTGGAATCAAAGAAGCCAGGTTCGAATCCTGGCTCTGCTATTCTCTATAGCTGCGTGACCTTGGGCAGCGAGTAACTTGGCCCTTTCTTGCTTTGCTTTTCCTCCTTTGTAAAATGAGGAGATTGGACCAGGTGACCCCCAAGGTCTACGAACTTATAGATGTACAAACTACAAGCTCTAGTCTAGACCTACGTTCCACAAGTTTAGGTCCACAGGCAGAGTCTCTGGAGGTTCAGCAAAACCTAGCCTTGGTAACCAGGCAGCTTGGATGAGAAGTGACCTCACTGTTAGAAGGAAGGTGACAATGTTGTGACCATCAAGCCTTTAGTGAAATGGAAGGGAGGGGAAAAGGAAAAAGGCATACAGCTTAAACTTTTTTCCTCTGTCGTTTCCCTCCTTGCCTGGCACACTTCTCCAGATCCCTTCCTTTTCTGTTCCTTAAGAGATAGTTAAAAAGAGTTTTGAAAGAAGTCTGTTTGCCCTCAGGGTCAGGTTCAAGGCTTCTCTGGAACTGAAACGATGCCACCAGAACTATTACAGTTCCTGATCTTTTTCCTAATTAGGAAATGAAGAAATTAAATTCCTCTACTGGGGCCTCATTAAGAATTACTCATGTTAAACCCAAAAAGAAAAGAAGTACATGCACTATCTTTCTGTACATAATCCTGTTGACCTCCCTTATCCAGAAGATAGCTCATAGGAAGACTCAATTTCTCTTAGGTTTTAAGTTAGGAAAAGTGAGCATCAGATTCCTGGTAGCAATTTAAAAAAAAATATTTTGCATGTTTTAATAGTGAGATTATTTAAAATTTTTTCACATATATAATTTTTTTCCTTGTAAACAAGCTTATGGGTTGGGTGAAAGACCAAGGTTTGTGTTCTCATTTTATGTAAAAGGAAGAAAAAAATATGGCAAAAGAAAGGAAATCATCTTCACCACAATTAGACACACTGAATTGCTGTGCTAGAATGGATCTTAGACATCATCTGGTTGAACCCCCTCATATTATTTTTTGTTGAGTCATTTCAGTCATGTCCATCTCTTCCTAGCCCTATTTGGGGTTTTCTTGGCAAAGATATTGGAGTAGTTTGCCATTTCCTTCTCCAGATCATTTTACATATAAGGAAACTGAGGCAAACAGGGTTAAGTGACTTGCCCAGGGTCACACAGCTAGTAAGGGTCTGAGGTCAAATTTGAACTCTAGTCTTCCTAACTCCAGGCCTGGCCCCCCTGGCCATTGCTCCATCTAGCTGCCCATTTTTTTTAATCTTTAAAAAACTGGATTTAATAAACCCCAAGTAAAATGAGCATTTCCATATACAAACTGAATTTCCATATATAGAACTGAAAAAAGAGGAAAACATGAAACTTGGAATTTTCATTATGAAATGCTTGCTTTTCCTTTTTTAAGTATAAAATAAATTTAACATTAAACTTTCATACTTGTCCTACTTGTTTTGTTTCCTTCTGTCCTTCCTTTTGCTTTCTTCTGTGCATTTTTAATGCCCCAATAACCCTCTTTCTTTCTTTTCTTTTGTTGCCAGCCCCCCTCATCCCCTCGACTTTCTCCCCTCATCATTAGAAAAAAGAAAAACAGAACGCTTGTGACAAATAGGTATAGTCAAACAGAATGAATTTCCACACTGGGAATGTCCAAAAATGTTTGCCTCATTCTGTACATCACCCCTCCATCACGGAGTGGAGGGCATGCATCCCCATCAATATTTCCTCTATAACATTATTTTACCAGGAAGGAACTGAGAACTCTGAGTGGTACAGTGGCCTCTCCCAGGTCTTTTGACTTCATGTCTAGTGACACAATTAGGGACAGTCAAGCACAGAAATGGGACCCAGTTCTACTGACCATCAGAGGGATGATCTTACGTGCTCCAAGGACATTATATCCATGTCATGTCCCCTGGCCTCTAGGAGATACCAACAACAGGGATGGGAAAGGCAGCATGGTCTAGTACAGGGCTGTTCAAAATGCAGCCCGCGGGCTGCATGCGGCCAGCAGTGTGAGTTATGCAGCCGCCTACAAGCTTAGAAATTTACATAAATGCTTCAAAAACCAAAGCTGAGCTACCGCAGAGCTCTCATTAAAATGGCAAACCAAAATATATTATCTATTGTTTCAATAAAAATCTAAAGTTGGACAGCCCTGGTCTAGTAGATAGTGATCTGGTCTTGAGTCAGAAAGACCTGAGTTCGGGTCCTGCCTTTGTGACCCTGGCCAAGTTACTTAACCTTTTAGCGCCCTCAGTACCTGTCTAAGACTATATATTGTAGCACAGAGCTACATCAGCAGAACTTCTACTCTGAGAACCCCCTAACCTATGAGATCACAGGGCTGGGAAGTGAGTAGGATTGGCAACCTTTCAGAGGTGGGATGATATAGTCCTGCTGTCCTGGAAAGGCAGGGGAGGGGAGGAGGATGTTTGTAGGTCAGGGTGGGAATTAGTCAGTGAGGTCGGAAAGGAACCAGTCAGCTTAAAAACTTCTCCCCATACTGGCTATTTTTTTAAAACATTTAATTGGATTAACATATTTTTCTTTCATATGCCCATTCTCTACCCCTCAATTTTCTCCCTCCCTCCCCCACCTAACACCCTAGAATTAAGCCTGTCACACTTTAGTGTGAATTACTTTACCCTAATCTCATAATACCTAGCCAAAAAAAAAAAAAAGGACTGAGGGGTCCAGAGTTTTGATTGACTGAGAGTAAGGAGAGATTTTTTTAGGACACTGAGGCACACCAAAGGCACAAACAGATGTGTATACTTCTTATAAAGATGCAGGCATATGGTACATCTCACATAGAACCTGAATATACATAGAAATACCACACAAAGGTAGAGAGGTAGGTTGCAATCGACAACAATAACAGCTAGCATTCACACAGCGCGAGGGGTATGCTGGTAAATGTTTAACAATCTGCTCTCTAGGGAAAAAATACCATATACATGACACATATTTAAGTTCAATCCTCATCGTTGACATTTTCCCCATTACTTTCTTAAGTCTAGACAATCAATGAAACAATAAATCAAGCCTTGATTTGTAGCATGTGCTGATTACTGAGGCGTAAATGCTCACACTGGAAATTTAATAATTCATAGTAAGCCGGCTCCAATATAACACTACGAAACTTTAAAGTTTGCAAAGCAATCTACCAGTATTATCTCATTTGATCCTCACAACAACCCTGGGAGGCAGGTGCTATTATTATCCCTATTTTACAAATGAAGAAACTGAGGCAGAGGTGAATGACTTGCCCAAGGTCACACACCTTAGGAAGTATCTATGGCTGGATTTGAACTCAGGTCTTCCTGAGTCTAGGTCCAATACTCTACCTGCCGTGCCACCCAGTTGAACCAATATCTAGGTACTTAGATATTCACCACCCTTCTTTTCTAGGATTAATTTAAAATTTTCCACCTTGAATGTGTTTTTTTCCCCTATCTTCTCCCTTTCACAATTTAACACTCAGGCATGTTCCATGCGAGGGTCTCGTCCCCCACTTTGGGGAGAAGGTATTGAGCCCAGAGTTTGGAAATCTAGTTTATCCTGTGTTTGTTGCTTGACTAAGCCAGTTTCATGTTTTATTGATAAAAAAAAAAGAATATCCCAGGCAAACTTCCAAACAAAGCAGACCAATAGGTTTTCAAATTGATTTACCAGTCAGATCACTGTTTCTTTGGAAAAATAAAAAATCTCTCTTTCCCACCCCCTGGCTTCCAAGTTGGCTCTCTGGTACAGAGCTAGTAATTCTCTAAACTGCTTCTCCTTTCTCTCTGGGCAAGGGTAACCGTGCCCATCTCCCTTTCTTAAGTCCCTGGAAGTATTGCCATATATGGCATCTTTTCCCTTTTAATTACCCTGTCATGCTGTAGGGCCTCTGGAACTCAGCATAGATTCTTGGAATACACTGCTTAACCCTTTGTTTCCCAAAGGCATTACCAAAGTTTCCATGTGGTATTCTGGGGACATGTTTACTTTTGCTGAGAAAGTAAAAAGTGTTCTGAACCATGGCCTGTTTCCAGAATTCTCTGGGGCTTAGGTTGTTTCTAGCTCTCCTTCCTCACCCCTTGTCCTTCTAAAATGTCCTTCTTATTCACAGATCACAGAATTTCAGGGTTGGAAGGCACCCTGGCAGCCAATGGTCCAACTGATAGCCCAAAAAGAATCCCTGCTACAACACACCAGAGAAATGATCATCTAACCGGGGTGGGGGACCTGTGGCCTCAAGGGCACATGTGGCCCTCTAGGTCCTCAAGTGTGGCCCTTCCATCAAAGAGGACCTAGAGGGCCACATGTGGCCTTGAGGCCACAGGTGCTCGGCCCCTGTAACGTCTCCTTACAGAATTCTAATGATGGGAAACCCACTACTGACAGGAGTCTATTTCATGTTAGCATAGCTCTAATTGTTAGGAAGCTTTTCTTTATATGAAGCCTAAATTTGCTCCGTTGTAACTCCAACCCATTCCTCCTAGTTCTGCGCCTTGGGGACAAACAGAATAAATTGAATCTCTCTCCTACAAGGTGGACTTTCAAGTATTTGAAGACAACTAGAGACTTCTCCAAGATAAAAAGGCCCCAATTCCTTCAGCTGATTCTTACACGGCATGAGCTAGAGGCCCTTCATTGTTCTGGTTTCTCCTCTCTGGACTTGCTTCAGATGGTACCTGAAATGCATCACAACATTCCAGATACTGTCTGACCAAAGCAGAGTATGATGGGCCTCTCTTAAAGCAGTCTGAGACTGCATTAGCTTTATCACATCACCTGAAACTAGGCATAATAAGGGAGATAATTCTGCTGAAAATAACCACAGAATGTGCTCACTATCAAACCAAAACCAAATAATTTTTGGATGATTCTTACAATTTGTCCAAATAATGACAGATAGATTTAGAGCAGAAACAGACCCTGGAGCTGGGGTTCTTGACCTTGTTAATTGAAAATCAACTCAACAACATGTCTAACTCTTCATGACCCCATTTGGGGTTTTCTTGGCAAAGATACTGGAGTGGTTTGCCGTGTTCTTCCACAGTTCATTTTACAGATGAGTAACTGAGACAAACAGGGTTAACTGAATTGCCCAGGGTCACACGGCTAATAAGTGTCTGAGGCTAGATTTGAACTCAGGTTTTCCTGACTCCAGGCCCAGCGCTCTATCTGCTGTGCCACCTAGCTGCCCTGGTTCTTAACCTAGAAGTCTGTGAATATAGGTAATTTTAAAAAATATATTTTTATAATGGTATTTCATTATAATTAGGTTCCTTTTTAATCTTATATATCTTATTTTATGCATTTTAAAACATTATTGTGAGAGAAGGTACATAAGCTTCACCCAGACTTTCCAAAAGGGTCTATGATGCACAAAAAAGTTAAAAACCTGCCTTAGACGTTATCTAGGCCAAACCCCTCATCTTATAGATGAGAAAACTCTCACCCCCAGAGTTTCAGTGACATGTCCAGGGTTACACAGGCAGTAAATGTCACAGCTAGAATTTGAACTCATAGCCTTTGACTCCAAATTTAGCATATATTCCGCCATACGATGCTGTCTCACGTGTATTATAGTCTTAGAGCAAGGACCACAGTATCAGTCACCCCACAAAACTTTTACTACTTCTTCCTCCAAATGCCAACGTCAGCATACCTGTGCCTGAGTGGTAGTGTACAGAAGGCTTTAGAAAAACAATTTTAGTATCCTAAGCTATTTTTCAATTCCTTTTTTTTTAATCTGCCTTTCCCAGCAGTCTAACTTTTTTTTCCTTTTTTTAAATTAGGATTAGCCCAGTTTTGAAGATGGGAATCTTTGGGATTATTCCATGGATCTGGCTAATTTATTACAACTCATATTAAGAAAATGATAATAACATGTTAATCTCACTGTCTGTTGTCACTACACTGGAAGAGCCTGTAATTCCACCTAAGTATACAGCAATAAAAGTCACAAACCTCATTTTTGCTCCCTGATTTGCTCAAAGTATTTGTATTTTGCTCAAAGTTAAATTCTTGTTATCAAGCTAGTTTTCTTTTTTGTCAGTTGCTTTGTACTCAGCTTGTAAACACATTATGACTCATTAAGTGGAATGTTTTCCTCTATGCCACCAATGATCATGTATGCAAGTTGGCATCGCATGACAACTATCTCCAGTTTTCAAGATTATGAAAAACTTTTTATAAAAGAAAGGCTTTGTGCTACATGACCCTAGGCAGGTTACTTAAACTCTTGAGGCCTCAGCATCTCTATCCATAAAATGGGAATAATACTCAATCAATTAACTCACTTTTCCTAGACTGTTCCCCCAAACCAGGTAAGGTTCTCTAAACAGAGGAGTGAATCAGGATCCTTGAATTAGAGAACAGAATCCAGAGGACTAGAAGGAATTGCAAGAGCTCTAGCTTCATAATGCTTAAACAGAGGATTAAATGACTCATCTGAGTTTCCATTGATAGTATTGTCACTCAATCAACTGGCATTTATTAAGCACCTACTATGTACCAAGCACAGTGCCAAGAGCTAGGGATACAAAGAAAGGCAAAAGACAGTCCCTGCTCTCAAGGAACTCACAGTCTAGTGAGAGAGAATGCATGCAAACAACTATGAACAAACTCTCTCTCTCTCTCTCTCTCTCTCTCTCTCTCTCTCTCTCCCTATATATATATATATATATATATACACACACACATACATACATACATATATATGTATACATATATGTATATGTACATATATGTATGTATGTATGTATAGAGAGAGACATAGATGTAGATACGACAAACTGGAAGGAATCTCCGAAGGAGGGCAGAATCTCCCATTCCCTGCTTCTCTTTAGCACTGTCTCCTTACCATTATCCTTTCAATTCCTTGATCTTTTAAGAAGGCTGCCCAAGCCAGCCATCTCCTCGCTTCACACTAGGCTGTACCCCTTGGGATTTCTCCATCGTTAGAATGTAATCTCCTTGAGGGAAGAGACTGGCTTTCTTTTTGTTTATGTCTGTATTCTCAGGGGTCAGCTCGATTGTCTGGCACTACTAAGTGCTTAATAAATGCTTGATTGACATATAGTTGACTGACTATCATTTCCCAAAGTCTGAGGATCGTAGCAAGGTAAGAGTTGAAAGGAACCTTAGGGAAAATCTAGGCCAGTCCCCTCCTTTCCTAGACGAGCTGATGTTAGCCTTGTGGATTTTCCAGAATTGCAGCCCTATACATATTGAACTGCCTCACCTACCAGATAAGAACAATTCTGACTTCCCCCACCCATCCTACTGCTCCTCTTGCCAGGCCATCTTCAGAGAAAACAACACCGCTACCATTTTCTCTCTCATGAAAAAAGAATGTTTTTATTGAGGCTTTTAAAAATTTCCATCATTTTCCAATTTTTATTGTTGTTGAGTAGTTTCAGTCATGTCTGATTCTTCATGAGCCTATTTGGGGTTTTCTTTGCAAAGACACTGGAGTGGTTTACCATTTTCTTCTCCAGCTCATTTTGCAGATGGTGAAACTGAGGCAAACAGGTCATACAACTAGTAAGTGTCTGAGACCAGATTTGAACTCATGAGAATGAGTCTTCCTGATTCCAAGCTCAGTGCTGTATCCACTGTGCCACCTAGCTGCCCCCTCATTTTCCACTACCCTACCCCAATATAACTCTCCTTTGTGGCAAAGGAAAGCAGATAAGCAAAACCAGTTGACACACTGACCATGTCTGATATTGTAGATAGCATTCCTGATCCATAGTCCACCACCTCTCTGCTAAAAGAATATACACCATCCTCTTTCCCACTCTACCCATCTAAATCAACTTGGTCCAGAAAAGAAACCCACATGAATTCCTGGCCCACAGTAGCTTAATTTATTTGACACAAATAGAGGAAGTCAGATCTTCACAGCCTCAAGATGCCCTGTGATGCTCCCTCACTCACTTAATTATCATGCTTAAGAGAAGGAACTGTTTCTGAGGGGAAGAACCCTTGTGTTTGAGTGAAGATTTAGGGTTCACCACCCATTCCATATATTTCGTCACATTATACATCTCCAACCTCCAATCCACAATAGCCCTCCTGCATGCTATGTTTTCTAACTCTAACCCTGCCACACTTGCTTACGGACATAAATTTATTGGATCATCAATCTAGAACTGAAAGGGAACTCATAGGCAAGATAGGCCAATTACCTCATTTTACAGATGAAAAAACTGAGGCCCACAAAGACCAAGATTGCTCACATCCTCACTTCGAATTGTATTTAAAGGAAATAAGACTAAAAAACCCCACTTAGAAGTAAACGTCAGCCTTCCTTACTTAATTTCAGTAGCCAGAAAAGTTAGCTAACTGTCTAAGAACTCCTGATCGCATTGTCTGTTTGGCTTACTGAGTCTGGTCATTACCTCTGAACCAAAGCCAGAATATTTCATGCCAACTCATATAATCTCCTGATAACCTAAAAAGTCCTTCTTGTTTCAGCACTGCCACAGGCAGAGCAGGAATGGTTCCAGGCCAGCTCATTCTCTTCATTAGCTCCCTGGACTTAGACACTCCCAGCCTTGCAGACTAGAAAGTAGAGAGTATATGAGGAATGACAGCTAGGATTATAGCATACTACCTGATTCATTGTTGTTGTTGATGGCGGTGGTGATGGTGGTGGTGGCCCTTCCTTATTAAGAGAACCAATGACGTCAAAGGCGATGTCTTGACTTGCTCAAGAATTGGATTTAAGTGAGGCAGAGTTACCCAGAGTTGTCAGCCTCACTCTCTCTTCCTGAATCCTAGTTTAGATTTAGATTTAAAGTCGGAAGGGATCTTAAAAGTCATCTGGCATAATCTCCTCATTTTATAGATTAGAAAGAAAACTGAGGCCCAGAGAGGGGAAGTGATTTGCCCAAGGTCACTTGGCAAGTGAGCAGTGAAGGTGGGATTTAAACCCAGTTCCCCCACTCTAAACCTAGTGCTCATTCCAATTGACCATGCTGTCATGGAAGAGTGACTTCCCTCGTGGAATCCTATGGTTCACACTCTAAGGTTCAATATTAACAGCAAAGTGACTATCCCTCTGGATTTCCCTGTTTTTTCTCAGGCAGGATGGGTCCATGTGGCAGAGAGGACATCATTTCTGAATACCTAGAGGTTCTTGGTCACCCTATACCTGGAAGGTTCTCCCTCTTCATCCTCTGCGTCTTGGCTTCCCCAGATCTTTTCAGGTTCCAGCTAAAATCCCACCTTCTACAAGAAGCCTTCACAATCACTCTTAGTTCTAATACCTTCCCTCTATTGACTATTTCTAATGTGTCCTGTATGTAGCTTGTTTGTATACAGTCGTTTACGTGTTGTCTTCCCCATTAGAACATAAGCTCCTTGAGGGCAAGGCCTGTCTTTTACTTTTCTTTGTATCCCCAGAGCTTAGAACAGTGCTTGGCACATAGTAACTACTTAATAAATGTTCATTGACTAAGGCCAGCCTTAGGAACTGGTGAACTCATCAGCTTGGCCCTTTCTCTGACCTAGAAATGTGTTCTATGGTTACAACCTAGACTAGGACCCAGGACATTCCATTTCATTGTATTTCCTCCCACTGTGTATGCTGGCTACAAATAATCAGACAAGTGGGGGCGGCATGATAAGAGAAATGTAGTTAACTCTTAACAATCTTGGAATCCACAGAAAATTTAAAATCCCAAATTGGTTTCATACTTTCACTCAGCACATCTGTGGACCACCTGATCCACTTTTACTTGGCTCAGCGAAGGCAAACATTTAAATATTAGGATCTTAAAAATCAAGGAATATTAGAGCTGGAAGGGGCCTCAGAAGCAGAGATCACAGACTCTCTGAGCAGGAAGGGGCCTTGGAGGCCAACAAGTTCAACCCAAACCTGAACAAGTACCTATTCTATAACATCTCCCCAAAGTGGTCATTCAGCCTTCCCTTGAAAACCTCAAGTAAAAGGATATCCATGATCTCCCTAAGACATCCCATTCCATGGAGGTTTGTTCCAAGACTGGAGTCAGGAAGATCCAAGTTCAAATATGACCTCAGACACTTACTAGCTGTGTGGGCAAGTCACTTAAACTTTGTCTGCCTCAGTTTCTTCATCTCTAAAAGAGGAATATTAATAGCGTCTACTGCCCAGAGTTGTTGTGGGAATGAAATGAGATAAGTGCTGAGCAAAAGTACTTGGCGTAATGTAAGTGCTATATGAATATTACCTATTATTATGAATGACAATAATAATTGTCAGGAAGTTTTTCCTTGTATCTATCTTAAATTTGCAACTTCTACCCACTGCTCACAGTTTTGCTCTTCTGGACCAAGCAGAAGAAATCTAATTCTTCTTGCCCATTGATTACTAGATAACATCTCTCATTAATCCCTATTAGATTCATTCCAACGTCAGGATCATTTTTGGATTCTGACCCAGTTGTCCAATGTGTTAGCTATCTCTCCTGGCTTTTTATTCATTGTAAATTTGAAAAGCATGCCATCCCTGGGTTCACTCAGCTCACTGATAAAAAATTTTGGGGGGGGAGGTGGGGAGGCAAGGCAATTGGGGTTAAGTGACTTGCCCAAGGTCACACAGCTAGTAAGTGTCAAGTGGCTGAGGCCGGATTGGAACTCAGATCCTCCTGACTCCAGGGCCAGTGCTCTGCTCACTGCACCACCTAGCTGCCCCCTAAAAAAACTTTTTGAAGCAGCACACAGGCAAGCAGAGATACCTAGGGCCCTCTATTAGAGACCTTCATTCAGAGTCATGATCGAGCCACTGATGACCATACTTAGGGTTCAGTTATTCAAACAAAACGACCTCCAGCCCATCATATCATCTACCACATCTCCCCGCCTTGTCCATAGGCGAGAACAGTGATAGCAAGAATAGCTAATATTTTTACAGCTCTTTAAAATAATTTAAAAAAATAGAGCACTTCACAAATATTATCTCTTTTAGAGAACTCTGAGAGGTAGGCGCTATTATTAGCTGCATTTTGTGGGGATGGGGAAACTGAGAAAGATAGCGGTGAAGTGATTGGCCCAGGAGAAATGAATCTGCCTAAGACATTTTATTAAATATTTCGCTGGAATTTAGATCTGTAGCGCTTAACTTTGTTTGCCTCAGTTTCCTCATCTGTAAAATGGTCTGGAGAAGGAAATGACAAACCACTCCAGTGTCTTTGCCAAGAAAACCCCAAACGGGGTCATGGAGAGTCAGACAGGACTGAAAAATGACTGAGCTGAACTGAGGTTTGTAGCAGACTACGTATATCTGGAGTATTCTCTTCCCCTATCAATCTAGTATCTTCGTCCAAACAAAAAGGACATAGCACGACCTGTTCTTAATAAAGTTATGCTATCTCTGAGAGATGATCACTACATTTTCTGGATTTTCAGAAACTCTCACTTTTATAATTCATCCTGGAATTCTTCCAGGGCTTGAAGTCAAGTTCAAAGGCCTATAGTTTCCAGACTTTACTCTTCTCGCCTTTTCCCCCCCTTAAATCAGGGGGATTGCCTTTCCCAATTCCTACAGCCTGTCTTTGGTTCTCCAGGCTTTCAAAGGTCATTGACAGTGACTCAGGACCTACAACTTGTAGTTCATCTATCCTCGGAAAGAATTCCCCTGAGTCTAATGAGTGTGTCTAGTCCAAGTTCCTCAATTTACAGGCACCTGAGGCTTTGAGGAGTAAAGTCACTTACCCAAGATCATAAAGTAAATTAGTGGCACAGCCAGGGATAGAACCCAGATTTTCTTACTCTAAGCTTAGTCCCTTTTAAGAGGTAGGGGCTCCCAAGGATTGGTGACATTTTGTTATGTCACATTTTGTAGGTATGAGGTTAGGGTCTGACAAGTAAATGAGAAGCAAAGCATACTAGTAAGGTAGATAGAACATACTCGGAGGAAAGGAGACATAGGTTGGAACCTTGTCTTTATCGCTTGCTAGCTGTACGATTCTCAGCAAATCACGTGACATCTCTGAATCATCTGTAAGATGGGCACAATACTGCTGCTTACAAATTAAATAACACATAATGTATGTAAAGTGTCACATATAGGTGAACTCTTATCTTCAGAGTAAAAACATACAAATAGTGTATTCTAAAGTGAAATATAATTTTAAAAGATCTGGTTTGGATCTATGCCCTCAAATGATGTTGCAAAATAAAAAATTAACTGTACTTTGAACTTATGTAACAGTTTTCATGTCTGACTTAATTTTATTCTTATTACATTCCACTGAGATAAGAAAGGTGGGCAGAATCACCATATTTTGCTAGGGAAACTGAGTCTCTAAGGAGTTGCCAAAGTCCTCAAGTGAATAGAGCTAGAACCCAAATTACTGCACTAGTTCTTATTTCCATCAGCGGTTTAGTTGTGTACAATTCAATTTACAAGCATTTATTAAGGGCCTACTATGTGCCAGTAGGTGACGGAGATCCAAAGACAAAAGTGAAAATAAGTCTTCAAGGAACTCACATTCTACTGGAGATGAGGGTAGCACATGCACACACACACACACTACATATATATACACATACATACAGATAAAGAAATAAACACAAACTATATAAATACATACACACATACAGATAAATACACACGCTATATTTGTTCAAATTCAAATATCCATATTCAAATTATTTGTATATGTGTATATATTCAAAATAATTTCAGGGTAGAAGTAAGGATGGTAGTACACTAACCCACCTAAAAAAAGCCCAAGAGCAACTATTAGGACATTTTTGTTTGTTTTTGTGTTGTCTTTTTTAAAAGAAGGGGAAAAAACTGACCCAAATGGAAAAACAAACTAACTGGAGACCGGGTCCAGAGGGGGAACAAGCCATCCATTAATCACCCTACATGAAAGACAAAGAACTTATTCAGGGAAAGGAAGAAAAGCAGTAATCTATAGTCCATCAGAAACAGTGCATTTTTTATAAGGGTCAACTTTGGCCCTGGGAGAGATACAGGATCCAGCTGTTGGGAGTGAGTCACCTCCCGCAGAAGAGACAGCTACCCTATCCATAGCCTCTGGGAGCAGAGATCTGTATCACACCTGTCTCTGTACTCATTCCTGGAAACTCAGTGGCAGCTAAGGAGTGGGACCTGAGGGGAACTATCTCTACCCAATTCATGCTAGCTCTAGTCCCTAATATAATCAGTCTAGGGTCTCTTAGATCATTAGCCTCAAATATCACTCATGGATGCATCTGGCTGTCTTCAAAGATTTAATGCACTGAAGCTAGTAAGCAAGGCCCCAATCTTTCTTGCTGGGTACAACTGGAAAACTCCACCTGTCTCGGGATATAGAGCTTCAGTCCTCTTTCAAGCTCATCAACAGAACTAACGGAATTGATTCTTCATTCTCTCCCTATCCTCTTTAGGGCTGGGGAACCTGTGGCCCTCTAGGTCCTCAAGCGTGGCCCTTTGACTGAATCCAAACTTCACAGAACAAATCCCCTTAGGGATTCACACAAAGGGTCACACTTGAGGACCTAGAGGGCCACAGGTTCCCCACCCCTGCTATATTCAACGGAGCTCAGTCTTCAGGTGGCTTCCACATAGTAGGCCAAGAATACTCATATGATATCAAGCCCCTAGGAAGTTTCCAGGGGTTTATTCCAGCCATTACTGCTCCTTCCTCCTCAGAAACAGGCAAAAAAGTAGAGTTCTCCTCACCTCCTACTCATCCATGTCAACTCTTCACCTTCCCTACCCCCTTCCATATCTCTGGGGAACAATCCAATGACTGTAATCATGGGGCACATTCATTTAAAAAGTCAAATTTCCCTCTGTGTGTAGGGTGGTGGTAATGATGGAGTTTTGTTGGAAGAACCAAACTTTAGAGAAACAGGGAGACAGAAACAGAGAAAGAGACGCGGGAGGAGTCAGGTCATAGATCTTGAAAAAACTGAGACAGACACAGAGACAATGGAATTGCCAGGGTCTCAGGCCTAAGTAAATCAAAGGGAAAGAAAGAAACCTAGGAAGACTTGTATGAACTGATGTACAGTGAAGTTAGCAGAACAATAATAACAACGTTGTAAAGACAAACAACATTGAAAGATTTAGGAACTTTGAGTAACGCAATGATCAGCTGTGATTTCAGAGGACTGATAATGAAGCCCATTAACCCATCTCCTCACAGAGAAGTGTTGGACTCAAGGTACAGAAAAAGACATACAGTTTTTGCACGTGGCCAATGGAGAAAAATATGTTTTTCTTGACTACGCATATTTGTTTCAAGGGGTTTTTTTTGTTTTGTTTTGTTTTTGCTTTCTTTTCTATTTTTAAAGAAGGAAGGAAAGACAGAAAATAGGTTTTTGTTAATTGACAAAAATTATTTAATTTTAGAAAAATACAAGGTTACCACATTATAGTATAGAGAATAGTAGGAAAGCCAGAAGGGAACAAAGGCATAAAGCTTTGAAAGTTACATTTTGAGGTTATCATATGCTTAAAATAAAAAGCAAACAGTTCCTAAGAAGGATTCTCAGTTTCATATAAAATCCTATATCTCTCTTCTATTTTGTATATGGAAATACTCATTTTATTCAATGTTAGTTTCAGAATGAAAAAATAAAATAATATAAATCAGAGGGAGGGAGGGAGGGAAAGTCAGAGACAGAACACAAGTACATGTCTACATATGTGTATTAAACAGATTGAAAACAGCAGCTTCACTTACGTGCACAGGATAGACTGATCTTCCCGGTCTGTGAACAGAAAAGGAAAAAACCTAGGATTAGAATCAAACCAAGAGCTGAGAGTTCTTAATGCCACTTTAAAGACTTTTAATTTCTCCTGTCTCCTACTCGGCCTCACCACATCTGTGAGGAGTAAGGGGAAGGATTAACCAACTATCCCTAGCTCACAGAGAGAGGCCCAGGCCTTGACAGTCAAACTCAGAACCCTAGGGCAGGTCAGGGACCAAGCACAGAGTCTCAAGGCAGGTCACGGACCAAGCTCAGAACCCCAGGGCAGGTCAGGGACCAAGCTCAGAGCCCCAGGGCAAGGCAAGGACAAAGCTCAGAACCCTGGGGCAAGTCAAAGAACAAAGCCAAAAGGAAATCCAAGACCCCTGGTGCCAGGAGCATCAGTTCCAGAGCGCTATGAGAATCCTGGGGGCACTACATCCAGCCATTTCTCAAATGTCTCCAGATAGGTGATTCCTTTATGCTATAGTTAGCACTCCCTCCTAGCTGGGACTCTGGGCAGCAAACTTCTTTTAAAAGTGCTTTTAGTCTCTAGAAAGAACCCCTAGAATGGCCTAACACTCCTGCAAAAGAATAAGCTAGAGCCATTTGTGTCTCTAATAGTCCACAGGCAATTACTGACCACCCACTGTACTAGGCATATTGATTGGTGGGAGATCCCAAAGAACTAAAAGATGTGGTTTGTGCCATGAAGGACCTTGGGATCTTGGGGAGATTTATCCATGAGATGACAATGAGAACAATTACAAAGCAGCTTGTGGACAGATGGGAATGAGTCATCTGCGCCAGATAGAGTTAGACAGGAAAAACTCTGTTCTCTGGGCCAGGGAGGAAGCAAATATCCCCTCCACGGAGAACGAATGGACCAATCAACAGAAGTGTCTGGAGCAGAAATCCTATAGTAAGGGATAGTGAGAACAAAGGCTAGAGAGGTGGCATGAAGAGGAGCAAATATTGTGTGCAGCATACCCTCTGGGGATTTTATATAATATGTTGGAGATGAATCTATTTGCCTCAGGCTTTATAATCCCTAGAGGCAAACAAACCAGGCTGATGCAGCCGCAAGTTCTTAGATCTTCATCTGCTCACAAGTAGTCATCCCAATATCACAGAATAACACGTGACCAGAGGCAAAATTCAAACCAAAGCCTTCTCAATAACTCATTCATTCAAGTGACAGAAGGATCTAGTTCATGGTAGAATCATGTGGTGCTAACGTCTCCCAAAGGAAGGGGGAAAAAGAGGTAAAACTGCAAAGGGAATTTTAACTTCTGTTCTTTCTCTCCTTTCCCATCCCTTTTAAATTTATGGAATTCCTCCAGGGAGCTGGATGGGCTTTGAGTATTTGTGGGGATTGTGGAAAGAGGTGCTGAAAAGCTCAAGCCTGAGCAGATCTGAACTTCAAGCCCCGGGGCTGATAAGACAGCCTTTTAGCTGGAGTAGTGAGGAGCTTAAAAGGCCTAGAGAGGGAGGCAAGACCTATCAAGCCGCAGAAAGCAGCCAGAGCCTTACCAAATACCAGGCCTTTGAGAGAGGGAGCCTAAACTAACTTTCCTGTGATTAAAATTCTCAATTTCAAATCCAGCTGAGTCCTTTTTAGGCCCTCATCCTTTGACCTTCTAGGCTAGGATTCTTAAGTGGATGAATTTGATCTCCTTTAACCTTGAGACAGGCAGATAGCAAATACTGCTCTCTTACAGAAATGTGGGAAAAAAAATGAGGTGTAGAAAAGGATAGCGTTAAAAACAGAATCCCAAAGCCCTGAGTTGGCCATCTCCACCAACTGTAGCAGTTTTTGGGACTTTTTTTGGTTAGTTTAGAGAATTCCCAATGGGAAAACTCTTGGCAAGTGGTCTGTAACTTATAGCTTTGGAGAGTTGAAAGTCGTTAAGCCACTGACTTGCCCAAGGTTCCACAGCTAGTCTGTATCAGAGGCATGACTTGAGCCCAAGTGTTGCTGGACGACAAGGATAACCTTTCTATACTCTTTAACACGCTGCCTCAAAAAAAAATGTTGCCTTTCTCCATCAGTTCAACTGTTACCTCCCACCAGCAGTTACCTGTACTGAAATCCTCTCTGTCCTTCCACTTTTACTCAATGCCAAAAATCTGCTTGAAAATAGAATCATATCAAATACAGATAAATTCAGGACTGAGGATAGGAATAGTCACACCGCCCAGATGGACAGGTTCCCATGACAATGGACTTTGACCCCAAAGGCCCAACTATTTTGAGACAGCAGTTGTGATTGTGTGACAAACAAATCCTCTTAATCCATTTTCATCAATGACAAAATGGAATAATTTTCCCACTGATCAAAAAAAAAATTATGCTTAAAGTGTGAGGAATATACGTGTCAGATTTTAGCCAGAGGGCACTTCGCAGGACCCCAGAGATAATAACTGGAGGATGATTGACTTGGGAATGCTAGCTAGAAGGCTGCTTAGCGGTGGAGACCCATGGCCTGGGAAATTCCCATCTGAAATGCACTGGTTCGAAGCGTGGGAAGCCATCTGAGATCAGTTTAATGGGAGACACTGATATTCCACATAGTTATCAAACCATGAATATTCTGGACCCGGGGAGTAAAAGCAGACTAGGATTGTTTGGTGCTTCCTCTTTCATTCATTCCTTGAGCCCCGATTTGATTTTGGATCCTGAAAAGGAGGCCTGGGTTTGAATTTTGCCTCTGCCACTGCTTACCCTATTCACACTGGGTAAATTCTGCCAGGTAGCCTTATCCCAAAATCTCAGTTTTCTTGTCTTTGACATGGGGGTGATTGTTCTTGTTTTCTCCCTTAAAAGGCAGTCGTGGATGACAGTGTCATAATGGCTACAAGGATCGTTCACCAAAGCTGCCAACTAACTACTGCCCAGCTTCCAAGACACCAGAGCTCTTGCTCTCTTTTGAAGGCATCTCATCTCAGCCATCCGTGCCTCCCAGGCTTACAAACCTCATCTTCATTCCTCTCCCTCCTCCCCTTCCCTAGAACTCTAAACAGCTGAGTAAGTAAAGAGAAGTCCCTAATCTCTCGCTCAGACTTGGATTTCTCACTCGCTTAGAAGTGGTTAGCATCTCAAAAATCCTGGTGAGAAGAGGCAGATGGTCTCTACATCCAGGGTGAGTTTTCCCAGGAGATGAAGTGACTTGGCAAATCCCTTCCCAGCTCCCTCCTCCAGCCTGCCCTTGGAACCATGGAAGGCCCCCAGCTCCCAACAGAGTTGGCTATTTCTGCCTGATCACAAACATAATCTGATGGTTTATCACTATGAAACAGCAAGTTGGCAACCTGACCATAAAAGGAGAAAATGAAGCTTTGAGCTCCACTCACTTGCTTCCTGCTTCTTTAGACTCGTTCCTGGCTAGACTGCCCAAAGGGTATGATTCCCATGCCAAGAGACTGGGATCCAGGGAAAAGGAGGCCTTTTACCAACCGAGTCCTATCCCAGCTCTCATCTGCTTTAGTTGTATCTAGAAACTAAATTCATTCTATTTCCTCTCCTTTCCCCAATCCCATGGAATAGCTTTTCATCAGGGGACCCTCTGGTCAAAACCTGCCACCAGAGACTCATGAATGTGTCACCTCTACCATCCTGGTAAATAAATCGTAGCTACTGCTTACCTTCTCAATGGGTGGGGGAGGGGAAAAAGAGAGGCAAAGAATTTGAAACTCAAATTTTTTTAAAAAATGAATGCTAAAAATTTTTTAAAAAGAAATGAAAAAAAAATGCTGATAAAGAGAAAATCCAATGCCAGGGCTAGAAACAGATCCCTAATGCTAGTATGTGGTTCTCATATTAGTATGAGACAGACCTGAGCATTAATGGATAAGACTAGTGGTGTGCTGGTAAATGCTTAACAAGTGACTCTCCAAAAAACAAACAACGGCAACAAAACTATACTCCCAACACACTTTTAATTTTAATCTGCATTACTAACATTTTCTCCGTACTTCAATAGCTCAGCAAGTATTAATTAAGCTCCTACATCATGCCAGGCACTAGGAGCAAATCTTGCTTACTACCTGTTTTTGTACTTCCTGTAATTTACATTTTTAAATAAAGTTTAATCAGCCCTTGGGCTGTAGTTTGCTGACCCATGATCCTAAGGACCCAGACCCTATTTGTGAAGACTTGATTAGGAAAGAAATGGGATGCTAGGTAGACAGCTGAGAAGGGAAAGTCACTACACTCATTCAAACAAGGAGGCTAGTTTTTTTTTTCAGATGCTCCATTTGGATTTCAGAAGATGGCCAAACAGCCTCTCAATCAATCACAGGGTAACAGAATCTTATTAGATGGAAGGGACCTTGGACACCATCTCCTCCAGTTCCTATGTGAAGTAAGAATTCTTTCTGTAATGTATCAGGCTAGCCTCCACTTGAAGACTTCCTGAGGCAACCCACTCCATTTTAACAACTTTAATTGCTAGGTAACTCAGAATGAACCAAAATCTGGTTCCCTGTAACTTCCACCCATTAGTCCTAATTATGCCCTTTGAAGCCAAGGAGAACCAACCTGATTCCTCTTCTAATATGAGAGAATAATGATCATGTGCCTCCTAAAGTTTCTCACCTCCAGAATAAACATTCCCAGTTCCTCGAGGGCTCCAAAATACTGTGAGCTCTTTCCAGAAATCAGATCCACCCTCAAAGGATGAAGGATTTACTATTTTTGAAGGTCTTCAAGCAGAGAGACTAGATAACCAGTCTCTGAGGACATACAGGAAGGCATTTCAGCTTCCAGAGGAGTTGAAATAAATGATCAAGTTTTCTTCCAACTCTGAGATTCTGTGATATGCCAACATTGAGGACATTTTTTTTACAAAATATGTCGCAATGTCTGGAAACAATTTCCAAAGAGATACTGAATCACAGAATGTCGGTGTTGAAAGGGACTTTACAGATCATCTCAACTATTCCTTTTACTTGACAGGTGAGGAAGCTGAAATCTCAGAGAAGTTAGAAAATTGAGATCCAGAGGGAGGCAGTACAGTGAGTGGAAAGAATCCTGGACTTGGGGTCAGGAAACCTGGGTTTGTAACTCTGCTCCAATATTGACTAGGGCTGTGACCATGGAGAATTCACTCAAGCTCCCCAAGCCTCAATTTTCTCATCTGTGATATGGAGAGAATAAAACTTGCCCCATTTACCTCAAGACAAGATTGCTGTAAGGAAAGGACTACAAAGTCCTTACAATGCTAGACAAAAGTGAATAATTTGTATTTATGCCAGTGACTGTGAATAAATGGTCCAAGGTCTTATTCAGCAGAGCTAGGATTAGAAATCAGACTTCATTCAATTTCCAATTTGGAAGGAGCATAGGATCACAGACTAGAACTAGAAAGAACTCTAGTCCCACACCCACATTAGACAACTTGAGAATTTGCCCAGGGAGACACCACTTGCTTACTTGGAGCCGTGACACAAAGTCTTCTTCCCCCAAATCCAATATGTTTTCCACTCTACGTGGATGGAATCATGGGTTAGTCACTTTATCTTGGTAGACCTCAGTTTTTTCATCTGTCAAGCTAAGTTAAGTCAAGACATATTAAGCACCTACTTTCCAGGGACATTGGCCCCTGTGTTGTTCCCCTTCTCCCTCTCCAGACTCCAGGCATTTTCTCTGGCTGTCCCCCATGCCTAGAATTCTCTCCCTCCTCATCTCCACCCCCTAGATTCCCTGAATTCCTTCAAGTGCCACTTAAAATTCCTCCTCCTACAGGAAGCCTTTCCTGACTCCTCTTAATTCCAGTATCTTCCCTCTGTTGATTATCTCCAATGTATCTTGTCTACATCTTGTTTGTACATATTTGTTTGTGTGTTGTATCCCTGTTAGAATGTAAGCACCTCGAAGGCAGGGAGTATCCCCCACCTTTCTTTGTAGCCCCAGTACTTAGCACAGGACCTGGCACAGTTAATACATCCTTATTGACTGAGTATGTGCCAGGCATTATGCTAAGTGCCGAGAGTACAAAGAAGGGCAAAAATCATCCTTCCCTCAAGGAGCCCACAATCTGAAGAGGGAGACAACATGCAAATAACTATGTACAAAAAAGATATACAGGACAAACTGGAGATAATCTCAGAAGCAAGGCACTAGCATTAAGGGGAATCAGGAAACGCTTCTTGCAGAAAGTAGAATTTTAACTGAGCGCCAACGCCAATCGTCCTGACCTACGTCAGGAGAGAGTGAGGCTGATGACATGGCACAGCTCTGTCTCACTTAAATCCAATTTACTTGCAAGTCAAGACATCACCTTCCTGATGTCATAGGTCTTCTTTGAGAGCGAAGGGTGAACAACAAACAACAACAAGGATTTTAGTTCAGTCTTGAAGGAAGCCAGGGAGACCAGAAGGTGAAGCCTAGGAGGCAAAGAATCCCAGGCACAGCTAACAAAAATGTCAACTGAAGAATATGAACTAGATGAGGAGTTTTTAACCTTTTTTGTGTCGTGGTTCCCTTTGGCAGTCTGGTAAAGTCTATGGATCCTTTTTCTCAGAGTGTTCATTGCTTCCATTCATAATTGAAGGAAATGCTAAGTTTCATTTATTCTTTAATGAAAATAAAGATGTACATGCAACTGGGCAACTGGGAAATAAGATATACGGGCAATGGGGTATAGAAATCTATCTTGCCCTATAGGAAAATAGAAGAAAAGGGGATAAGAGAAAGGAGGGGTGATAGAAGGGAGGGCAGACTGGAGGAAGGGGTAATCAGAATGCATGCTGTCCTGCAGCGGGGTGAGGGGAGAGATCGGGAGAAAATTTGGAATTCAAAATTTTGTGGAAGTGAATGTTGAAAATTTAAAATAAATACATTTTTTAAAAATAAAATCTTTGAAGGCCATCTCAGGCAAAAAACAAAGAAAAGAAAGATATAATTTTTTCCCATCCAAGTTCATGGATCCTCTGAAATCTATTCACAGGCCCCTTTGGGGTCCATGAACCCCTGATTAAGAATCCCTAGACTAAATGAATTCTAAGGCCTCAGCTCTAGAATTATAGGATCCCATGACTTAGAGATTATCAGCACCAACCTCCACCTGAAGCTGTATTCCTTTCCTACAACATCTCTGACAAATCATTCAGCGTCTGCTTGAAGACCTCCAGTGATGAGGAACTCATTATATGTTAGCTCGTTCTATTACCGGACAACTTGAATTGCTAGGAAGTTTTTCCTTATAGTGTCTTGTAGCTTCCACCCTTTGGTTCCTAAATCTTCCCTCTGGGGCCAAACAGAACTTGTCTGACCTGGCTTTCACATTACCAGTCAGTCAACACCCCAATGCTAAAAGCTTGTAGGAAAGGAAATGTGTTTGTATACTGTCTTGTAAATGTTCTTCGACATTCTCCAACAGTGTATAGTCTGTCTCCACAAATGGCCTGTGGACAGATGTTTTCAATTTTCTATCTTTCTCCTACTCCAAACTTCTTCAAACTTCTTCAATGCTCTGCCCACAGCAACAGCAGTAACAGTATTAGAAACATTAGTAATAGTAATTAGTAATAACTAATTAATAAGAGTATTAACAGTTCACATTTCTATGGCATTTGAAGGTTTATAAGTTGGTTCCCTATAACAACAACCCTGTGAAGTGGGCAGTACAAGCCTTATGGACATCATTTTACAGATAAAAGTAATAGGGGTAGAGAGATGAAGTTATTGTCACACAGCCATGCAGCAGAGCAGCTAGGTGGTAAAGCCGACACAGTGCTGGGCCTCATCTTCCTGAGTTCAAACCTGATCTTAGACACTTACTAGCTGTGTGACCCTGCACAAGTCACTTAACCCTGTTTGCTTCAGTTTCCTGATTTGTAAAATAAGCTAGAGAAGGAAATGGTAAACCATTCCAGTGTTTCTGCCAAGGAAACCCCAAACGGGGTCACAAAGAGTCAGATGCAACTAAAAAAATGCCTATATACATAGTAAACCTCAGAGCTAGGACCCAAACTCCAAATTCAAGCTATTGTTACATGACTGATAAAACTGGAAGAAATAAAATAGATGGATAAAGAATACATGTGGAGAAGACCCAAGTTCAAATCTGGCTTCAAACACTTACAAGCTGTGTGATCCTGATCACTAAATCTCTGCCTCAGTTTCCTCATGGGTAAAATGGGGAGAAAAAATAACATCTACCTCCAGGATGTTGTGAGGATCAAATTATTATATTATTATAAATTGTTCAGTGCCTGGCACCTAGTAAGTGCTATATAAATGTTAGATATTATTATGATTATTTCCAAAGCAACATACAAATAAATGCAAATTATAGAAAACAATATTTTTTTAATCTGGAGAGAAGATATTTGTTGACAAAAATACAGTTAGTTAAATGTAAATGTGTAAAGCCCTTTTTATTGCGCTATATGTTATATCATTTTCTATTGGCAAAAATATTTAAGGTTAATTTTTTTTATTTGTTCAAATTCATTAATTTCTATCCAACTGTTGTGGGTTTTTAAATCAGTGTTCTCATTTATAAAATGTCTCTTAACTTTTATTTTGGGCCAGAATCATTAAACATCAAGCAGTAGGTGGGGGAGAGACCCAAATGAGTGCAAATTAATATGGGTCAAATTGGTTACCTATAATGTGCTGAAAACCTGTAGAGTACCTCTCACTAATTAATATTCACTGAGCCTTTAGTACACTCTCACCTGGTTTCAGAGATTCAGGACAACTTGGCGACCAATCCCTGTAATGGACCTTCTACTTGGCCATTGAGATGGTATTTCTATTTCTATTTCCAGAAAAAAAAAAATCCACACTCTACTCCCCTGGCTATAGGCATAAAGCCAAGAAATAAACAGTGAGAGACAGAACTTCTGACAGAATCTTGTGGGTGCAAGTGTATTTACATAGTATGTATATATAGCACATGTCGCACCCCTTTACAGATATGTGGGAAGCTAAATATTTATCTTAGGGTATAGATGTCTATGTATACAGCCAGAGATGTTGCATCTTCCTGTGGCTGCCAACACATCTTCTACTGAAGATCTTGTTGGTAGAAAGACTAGTAGGAATCCTTGGGGGAAGGGTGAGAAGGAATAAGGGGCAGTATAATACAGAAGAAAGAGAGCTGGCTTTGGAGTCAGAGGAACAAGGTCCGCAATCCCTCCTCTGGCACTACCGTGTGACTCTGGGCAAGTCACTTAGTGACCTTGGGCCTTAATTTCTCCATCTTTAAAATGAAGGGTCAGACTAAATGATGTCCAGGGGCCTTTCCAGATCCAAATCTGTGATCCGATGGTTTTTTACAAGACCCTCTTCTCTACTTTCTTCCACTCTCATGGCTATAACTACCACTTCTATGCAGATGACTCCCAAATCTACATCTCCCATCCTGACCCGTCTTCTTAGTGCCAGACACTCATCTGGGCGTCTCATTGTGATCCCAAACTCAACATGACCAGAGCCAAGTTTATTATCTTTCCCCCTAAACTTGCTCCTCCTTCTGGTTTAGCTGTTTCAGGTAATGGTACCCCCCCCATCTCTTAGTCTCCCATGTTGGGAACCCTGTGTTACCAATGACTCTTCTCTCTCACTTTAGGTCACTATCAACACCTATTGGTTTAACTCCTCTATGGTCTCCTGGATCTGTTCCACTTCTCTACTTCCATTGTCTTAGTATAGGTCAGGGGTGGGGAACCTGTGGCCTCGTGGCCACATGTGGCCCTTCAGGTCCTCAAGTGCGGCCCTTTGACTGAATCCAAACTTCACAGAACAAATCCCCTTTATAAAGGATTTGTTCTGTAAAACTTGGACTCGGTCAAAAGGCCGCACCCAAGGACTAATAATAATAATAATAATAGTTGTATAGCACCTACTAAACTATGTGCCAGGCACCATGCTGAGCACTTTACAATGATTATCTCATTTGATCCTTATTACAACCCTGGGTGGTAGGTACTATTTATTACTATCCCCATTTCAGAGATAAGGAAACTGAGGCGAATAGAGATCACATAACTTGCCCAGCTAAGTAAGTCTCTAAGGCCAGATTCAAACTCAGATTTTCCTGATTCCGAGACCAGCACTCTATTTATTGACTGCACCACCTAGCTCCCCCAACCACCCATCTAAACTATTGGAGGCAGCTAGGTGGTGCTGTGGTGCATAGAACGTCAGGCCTGGAGCCTCAGTTTCCTCATCTATAAGATGATCTAGAGAAAAAAATGGCAAACCCCTCCAGTATCTTTCCAAGAAAGGTGATGGAGCATGCATGTTAACCAACTCTTGACAGAGACGTGAACTTAAGGTACAGCCTGAGACATTATACATATGTGTATATATATATATATATATATATATATATATATATATATATATATATATATATATATATATATATATATCTCTACCTAATATATACATACATACATACATACATATGTGTGTGTATATATGTATGTGTGTGTATATAATATATATATAATTATATATATAATTATATATATATATATATAAAAATAACCAATATGGGAATTTGACTTGCTCGATTAAGCATATATGTTACAAGGGGTTTGTTCTTCTTTTCTTTTCAATGGGAAAAAGAAAGAATAGAAAATAGATTTTTTTTATATTTGGGGAGAAAAAAAGAACCGCAGTGAAACCATAAGAATAAGAATTTGTACCTGTACTATTATGTGGGGATAATAATATTTGCCTTACCTGCCACAAAAGAACTTTTCTGAGGATAAATTAAAATAATGGATGTGAAAATATTTTCAAAAACTAAAAGCATCCAATGTATATAAAGTATTAAAATCATGACTTTTCTTAATACTGTATGAAATAAATTGTACCATTATAGAATCCCAGATCTAGTTTAACCCTATCATCTTACAAATGAAGAAACTGAGGCACAAAGAAGTTCTGAGGCCACAAATAGTAAGCATTGGAAGTGGGACATAAGCCCAGATCCACTGACTCTAGAGGCAGGGTTCTATGCACTGTACCAAGCTGACTCCCTAGATGCCGGGCTGGGAGAGCAACAAATTGCTGTTTGGTATACCTTTGCATATCCCCCTAGTGACTAGCACAGTGTTCATGTGGGTATACAATAAATATTTGTTGACTTTGATTTGACCTCCCTGAGTTTATCAGGGGGCAGTAAAAGAGATGCATTTACAAATTCACCATTGCCAGCAATGACCTCATCCAGCTATTTCTGTGACAAGATCAGAAAAATTAAGAGTTTCTGATGCCTTGCAACAGCATCCACTCTTTTCTAAGTTAAGAAAGAGGAATGGAGAGAGAGAGAGAGAGAGAGAGAGAGAGAGGGAGAGAGAGAGGAAGGGAAAGAAGGAGAAAGAGGGGGAGAGAGAGAGAAAGAGAGAGAGAGAGATAAGGAAGGAGGAAGAGAGAGGAGAGAAAGAGGAAGGGAGAGAGAAGAGAGAGAAAGAGGGGGGAGGGAGGAGAGGGAAAAGAAAAAGGAGAGGAAGGAGGGGAAGAAAGAGAGAGGCAGGGAAGGGACTGAGGGAAGAGAAAGAGAGAGAGGAGGGAGGGAGGCAGAGAGGGAGAGGGAAAAGGAGAAGGAGAGGGGGAGAGAGAAAAATGATCCTTCTCTAGCTGGCAAATCAACATACCCTAGTTTATGGAGACCAAAAAGGGATAATTATTGGCTTATGAAGTCAATCTTTTTTTAAAGAGTGGCTATATCAGTTTGACTATAATTGGGTGAGAAAAGATATTTATTGTTGGCACCTAGTACAGGGACTGTAGAAAAATATCCAAGTTTCCTTTCCACAGTCACAGTGTAATCTTATCTGTCATTCATTCCTTCCGGGACCCAGGAACAACATGGGGAAGAAAGTGTCCGGAGGGACTGATTATCAAGGAAAGCTAATTATGCTTTCATCACATTTGTTGTATTAATTCACTTAACTTCAATTTTCCAACCTCTAAGCTCCCTGAGATTTCAAAAGAACAAATTGCAATAAATAAATAAACAATGATGCTGGAACATGTCTGCCGCCTGCCTCTGCTCCCGGGTTTCCAGGGGTTGGGGTCCTGTACATCTGTCAGAGACTTTCTGTTCTCCCCTCACCAAAAGTAACTCATGTTTTTCTGTCAGTCTTAGAGGCTCAGTGACCACACACTTCATTCAGTAGCTGCACCTCTATTCTTGAAGGATAAGAAGTATCTCAGCCTGTGGTATCTTCTTCTCCTCCTTCTTCTCCCCCACCCATTTCTCCTGATGTGGTTATATGATTCGGTGGCCATCATACTCTAACATGAACCTTCTATTCTAGTCAGGTTCTCCTTACTATTCCATGAATTCCCACCCAACGCGCTTTCCCTCACCCACACCTTCATTCCCATTATTAACTTTTCTGATCCCTTCCACCAAGATCTATTTGTCAGTCACCCTCACCCATCTCCCTCTCTTCAAATATCATAGCACTTAGAGCCTACTGCACAGTATTGTCTTCCACTGTTTTAACTCAGAAGGTTCTTAATAATTACACTATCAGCTCCTTTGAAAACAAGGATTGTACTTCCCAAGTGCTTAGCACAGGGCTACATGCACATTAGAAGGACACTAAATACTTGCTGGTTGATTGACTGACTGACTGATTCAGTACCAAACAACCCCCCCCATCTCCTTTTACCCCCACCCCATATAAGTCCTCTGATCTTTACAGGTTTTCCATGTAAGGTAGAACATGGAGCATAAATAATGTAAAGATTCGGGCCACAAAATTTCCCCTTGTCCCTCCTCCCACAGTACCATATGCAAAAATAATAATCAAGCCTCCTAAGTAATGCCAATACCCTTGGGTCAACCATTCCTTGAGGTTTTGCTTCATTATTTAATAACAATGGCTCCTCAGTTCTTTTCCCCAAACTCCTTCAGGATGGAATGAGCTCCACAAAGCTGGCCAGGCCCATTTCCCGAGAGACCAGGCCCCACTAGGCTGATTTTTTTCAGGAGCTCGGGTGGCTGCCATCCCTCCCTCCTCATCCTTAAAAACATGACAATGGAACAGGAATTATCCCCACTTAACATGGTCTTCTAGGTACTTCAGAGTGGGTCTCTTTCCTATGCCCTAGACCAGAATGTACCTCACTGTCCCAGGTTTAAGGATATCTAAGAATTCCCGAGTCCAAAGACAGCAGTTACATTCAGGAAAGCAACTTCTCCTAACTATTCTCCACTACACACAGCACATGTACCTATCAATAACATCCAGATATATCCAGATACACTGCCTGGCTTTATTAAGCTTTTAATAAATGCTTTTTTTGTGGTTATGTAGTCATTCAGTCGTGTCCAACTCTTCAAGACCCCATTTGGGGTTTTCTTGGCAAAGATACTGGAGTGGTTTGCCGTTTCCTTCTCCAGCTCATTTTACAGGTGAGGAAACTGAGGCAAACAGGGTTAAGTGACTTGCCCAGGGTCACACTGCTATTAAGTGTCTGAGGCTGTGAGGAAGACAGTCAGGAATATGTCTTCCTAACTTCAGGCCTGGCACTCTATCCACTGCACAACCTAGCTACCCTTAATAAATGCTCTATCTAAATTAATTCATTTCCACTGAAATATTATATTTGAATTTTTATTGTATTACTATATTTTGGATTTTTTTTACATAGCTAGCAAAATACTTGAACAAACTGAAGAAATACTGAGGCAGAGCTTAGTTCTGCTCTGGAGAAGGGAGGATTTGAGGCCATGAAAAGTAGGAGAGATCCCTGGCATCTGTCTGAGGCGAAGGGGTTTGTGCTACTCCGCTGCTACTCTAGGTCCATGAGGCAGGGAGAAGAGGTCAGAACAGCATTCTCTTGTGAGGACCTGGGAGCTGGCTCCTAGCACTGTCTATGCCCGTATTTGCCAAAGCTATTTGTTCCCCAAGCCATTTCTTCCCTCCCCCACTCCCGCCCCTTAGCCCTCCTCGTGTGGGAGGCTGCCTTATGAGGGAGCTCAGAGTTGGTTTTTCCCTTTTTCAGTCACAACATTCAGGGACCCTCTCTGCCTGCCAAAGAATTCCCTGACCCAGCCAGGAGAAGCCTGTGTGGCTCTCAGAGGCAAGCAAAGGGAGTGATAAATTTTCCTTGGGTGAACCTCCCCTCACATCCTCCTCATCCCCAAGGAAGATCAGAAGGGCCCTTCTCAAGTGTCCTCCTGTCACCCCACCTGGTTTGTCTCCCACAGCTCACCCCTCAAGAGGAGGCCCAGCAGACGCGGGGTGGGGGGGGAGACAAGGAATTTTGAAGCTTACCTTGCAGCATACTCCTGTAGGCTGTATCCGCAATGGCGTAGATGTGGGGTGGCATCTCATGCCTCTTCTTTCCTTTGTACATGTCAATAATCTTCTCTGAATAAATGGGCAGGTGTTTATAGGGATTGACCACAACGCAGAACAGGCCAGAATAAGTCTGTCAAATGGAAAGCCACAGATATCTATGCTTACTCGAAGATATTCACAAACAGCAAATAAAGGAGAAAAAGCAACTAGTATTATACTAGAAACCCTTCCATATAACAACAGTGCGAAACTGGCAGGACTAACATCAGCTTGATAAACCAAGGAATAAAGGCTTGTTGAATGAAGGAATGAATCCATAACTTATTCCTTTAGATTGTAAGCTCCTTGAGAACAGGGACTGTCTTTTGGCTTTCTTTGTATTTTAGCACAGTGTCTGGCATATAGTGGCCACTTAATAAATGTTTATTGATTAATTGAACATCATCAGTCTTTTACTGTGCGTGTTGGTTAATGTTTCAGGAGACAGGATGTGGCCTATCATAAATCTGAATCCAGGTAACAACGAACCACGTAATAACAGGGCTCTTCTCTGTTCATAGTGCCTGTAGTTCTGTAGCTGTTATCCCATTTCCCAGCACTTTTGGGAGGCAAGTGGAGGAGAATTAAATAATACTATAATTCTCATGTTAGAGACTGGGAAAACTGATTGACAAAGATGGTAAATGATTTCCATAAAGTCACAGAATAAGTTGTAGGAAATGGTCATAACACTAGTCATGCCCCACTTTTGCTCAAAAATCTTCAGTGACTCCCTATTGTTTCTTAAATAAAGTTTACTCTCCTTTGCTTAATATGGAAAGCCTTCTAAAATATATCTTTCCAGACCTCTCTCACATTATTCCTTTACACATACTATTTTATGCTCAACTTTCTGTCTGTGCCCCAAAGATGTACTGTCCTCTAATCCCTCTGTTTCACTTTAGCTATATACTCTATATCTGAAAAAATCTCCCTTTACCTTTTCCTGTTGAATTTTTACCTGTTTTTAAAGTCTAACTAAAATGCCACTTTCTCCGGAAAGCCATCTCTTATCCCTTTAAATAGCACTGTTTTATAAATACATGTTTAAGTATATATACACACATAAATATATAAATATATATATATATTATTGTACCCGTATATATTATGTGTGTATTATATTACATGCGTATATCCATAAATATGTGTATACACACATACACACAGTTGTGTGATATTGTCCACTACAAATATGTTTGGGGATCTTATCTCTCCACTAGATCATCAGGTCCTCAAAGCCAGGATCCATAGGGATCATTTCTGATCTAAACTATATATAGTTAGCAAGGTAGCTAGATACCTCAGGGGATAGAGCGGTCCTGAAATTAGGATGATCTGGGTTCATTTCTGATCCCAGATATGTAGTTATATGACCCTGGAAAAGCCACTTAACCTCTGTTTTCCTCAATTTCCTCATCTGTAAAACTCAATAATAATAGCATCTACCTCCCAGAGTTGTAAAGTAGTCTGAAAACATTAGAGCATCAATCACGTCAATGCTAGCTATTACCGTTCTTATTTCGCTAAAGCCTACCCAGCTGGATGGTACACAGGAGGCATTGAAGAAATGTTTATGGATTGCTCATGGATTGAACCAGTGCTGAAAACCAAGCCTGAGGACTCCCTCAGACGTTAAGATTCAGAGGATAATAGGTTTGAATCCTTGTTCTGACTCTTACTGTGTGATCTTGGATACGTCACTCGGTTTCCTCATTGGTGAAATGAGAAGGTTGGGCTGAATGACCCACAAGGTCATTTCTAACTCAAATTCTGTGAAGCCATGATTATCAGAATCCTAGGCACATCCTCTAGCCCTCAGATTACATACAGCCTACCTAAGGAATTAAATGCATATGTCTAAAAACTGAAGAATGCTCTTGAGGTCCATTCCTATGTTTGGTAAAGATGTCCATGGGTAATATTTCACTGATGCCAGAGGAATGGTCTCTAAAATGAGCCAGGCCAGGGTGGCCTTAGCATTCATTTATAACGTGGCACAATCGCTGAAGTCCTCACTCTCCCATTATGGAGAATAGGGATAATGCCAATACAAAACCTCTCTAATGGTTAGGGCTGGGGTGACCTCTTGGAAGCAGTCCAGGTATAAATAAATAAATGAGTTCTTTCTTCTTTTTAGGCAGCTGGTAGTTCAGGAGGTAAAGCTCTGGGCCTAGTCAGAAAGACCCAAGTTCAAAACCAGCCTCACATACTTCCTAGCTGTGTGACCCTGAGCAAGTTACTTAACCTCTCTTTGCCTCGGTTTCCTTAACTTGCTAAATGAGGATAATAATACCTCTTCCCTCACAGGGTTGTTATGAAGATCAAATGAGATATTTGTAAAAGTGCTTACTTAACACAGTGTCTGTGTTAGCACATAGTAGGTGCTATGTAAATGCTTATTCCCTTCCCCATCTTCCTTAAACTGGTCAATGATTGGTTGTTTGAGGTTGTCCTTCTGGGCCAAGCTTGAGTCTCTACCTCCTCCATAAAATCGTCCCTGACTTTCCCAGCTGATCATTCTTTTTTAATAAGTTAATCTATTTATTTTTCGTTTTCAACATTCACTTCCATAAGTTTTAAATTTTTTCCCCCTCCCCAAGATGGTGTGCAATCCAATATAGGCAATCACAGTTTTTTCCCCTTTTCTTGGATTCCCGTGGAACACGGACTCCATACTAGATAATCACTGGATCATACAGTACATCATGTTGTGTTCTTCCCCAGCTGTTTCATGTACATGAATCTTGTTTCCCGGCAAGATCACAAGTTCTCCTAGGGCAGAGGGGATTTTCTATTCCTTCTTTTTTATCCTCTGCCTTCCCCGCACTTGGCAGAGGGCTGAGCACACAGTGGACACTTGCTAAACACTTCCTAATTTGATGTGAATCTAATTGGACAGTGCAGATTGCAAGAAGTCTAGGTCAGGGCCATTAGACTTTTTTTTTTCTAATAAATCTGGCAATGATACTATCGTTGTGCAAATTCACTGGGACTTGTTCTTCTTTTAATTGGGTTATAATAATAGTTGATTAAGTTTTCCTTTTCCCTTCCCCTCACACAATCATCTTCTTCTATGTCTACATCAGGACATCAGCTGCCATGTCCTTCCTACCTCCAAGGGTTGCTTGCCCTGGCAAGCTTTTGAGCGGGCACCTTGCCATGGGCAGGTTTCAAACATCAGCCCAAGGATTTCCCTCTTGCGACCGTATTAGGAAGAAGTTGAAGTTTTCCTGGACACTTTATATAGTAAGCCAACAAACCCCAGAGCCACGTCTGTTAGGAGAGCTGGCTGGCTGGTCCTGTTGCCCTCGGCAGGAAGCAGGAGCCAGAATCTGTTGATGGTCCTATTTGTGATACCTTTACTTCCCTGGCATGCTGGGAAGACATACATTCCCAAAATGGCTAAGCCAATTCTTGTTCAGGAAGCTCGGTCCTCCTGGCGAGTGTCTTGGAAGGGAAGCATTTCTTGCCCCATCCCCCAGGAAGAATGAAGAGCTGAAAGAATGTCCTCTTGTATTCACTGAGGAATTCAGTCTTAGGGGAGAAATATGGAGTACAAAGAATAATGATGCCCAACTTTTTCTTTGCTGCTCCTGTCTTCCTGAAGTGTACCTCCTTTTTCCATCTCACAAAAGTCTGCCTCCAAGGCCCTGTTCTAGTCCTACCTTTTTAGGAAGCCTACTTCCAACCCACTTTTGACCTCTTCTTCCTCTGATCTTTCCTTGTGATTAAATGACAGAATTTTGGAGTTGGATGAGAGACTCAGAGGTCATCTAGTCCCAATTATACTCAAACCACAAATCCCAAATAAGTGAACATCTACCCTCTATATGAAGACCTATTGAGATAGGCAACTTATTATCTACCTGGGGCATCTCACTACATTTTTAAAAAATTATTTTTTATTTTTAGTTTACAACATCTAGTTCCACAAGTTTTTGAGTTCCAAATTTTCTCCCCCTCTCTCTCTTCCCCCCTCCCCCACCAAGACAACATGTAGTCCAATGTAGGTCCTACATATACCTTCCCATTAAACTTAGTTTCACAATAGTCAGGTTGTAAAGAAGAATTATAACCAATGGAATCTCATTCCATTTTTTGATAGTTCTAAAAGTCAATTCCTCACAGCTTATCACTTCATTGGGTTTATGAGTGATAACATCTTCCCAACTCAATTATAAGAAACTTGAGGGCAGGGACAAGGTCTCACTTTTATACCTACTCACAGCACCTAGGAGAGTTCTAAGCTTATATTGGGCACTTAGTAAATATTTGTTGAATGAATTATTGGCTCAGGAAAAGTGCAAAAAGAAAGCTGCTCTCTGAATGACCGTGTGGTAGAGTGGGAAAAGCCGTGGACACAGATGTCAAAAGACAAAAATGATTGATGTTAGAGAGGCTAGAGAAAGATAGGTAAACTAATACGCTGTTGGTGCAGCTGTGAATTAGTCCAACCTTTCTGAAGAACAAATTGGACCTCTACTCAAAAACTCACTAAGTTGTACATACTCTTTAACCCACCCATTCCACTACTGGGCACATATGCCAATGAGATCAAGGTGAAAAAGGTCCCATGCATGCAAAAATATTTATAACTAAACTTTTGTGGTAGCAAAAAACTCAGGTGACATGGTTTAATGGATAGAGAGACTGCCTTGGAGTTGGGAAGCCTAAGCCTCAGTCAAGAGGACTAGTAATGAAACATTAAATATGCTTCCCTTGTCTTGCAGAAAGATGGTAGATGAGGGGTGGGGAAATTTGGATTCAGTTAAAGGGCTGCACTTGAGGACCTAGAAGCTACTTGTGGCCTCAAGGCTGCAGGTTCCCCACCCCTGTATAGGTGCAGAATGACCCTTGCATTAATTTGTTTTGCTTAAATAGGCTTCTTTGTTATTAGGAAGTGTTGGGGTCATGAAGAAAGTTATTGGAAACATAAAAAAGAACCTCAACAAAACATTGATTAAGAGAAGAAAGAAGCCTGGACTCAAGTCAAACTTGGGTCCTGAGTTTGCCCTAACTTACCCTATGACTTTGGTCCAGTGACTTCCCCTCCCTGGTTCTCATTGTTCACTCTGTAAAATGGAGTCGTTGGCCTGGTGAACTCCAAGGTCCCCTTTATCTCTAAGATTTGAAGAATTCAGCCAATGCTAACAAAAGGCCCATAGCTCTAAGCTCACCTTGCAGAACGAATAAAAGTTTCTTCATTATCAAAAATAAAGTCTGATTCACCTTGGCAGTTTAGCTGCAAGAAACAATATCACCTTGCAAGTCCACTTATGAAAAATTTTTGCTTTGGGGCAGCTGGATGTCTTGGCCGGTACCTCCTCTCCACCTTCGTGGATAGCAGTTTCTATTAAGTGATTAAGTCAGCTGGAAAGGAAAGGTCTAAGAGCAAGATCATCACATGGTTTGAAAGGCTTTAATCTAATCTACCCAGGGAAGCAAAGCGGGAATTTGGGGTATTTAATTACATTTTCATCTATGACTGCAAAGATATTTTAGGGACTGTATTTTATGTCTCTTCATCTTTGTTTAAGTCCCATAATTTTTCTGCGTCTATTTTCAGCCCAGGTACTGTTTTTGAGCACAGAAGCTCATAAAGAGACACAACTTTTCCCTTTAAGCCTCTGATGGAGACAACCTGCATTTGAAAGAGATTTATGGACCCAGGGAACCAAATCTTGCTTCTCAGTTTTTTCATGTTTGGGGGCTATAAATGTTTTCTCTGCACCAGCAGCTCAGACCAGTGTTCTTTTTTTAAATAGAAGATAGTCCTGACAAGGCAACTTTCTTCTCATCCTTTTCCAAAATTTCCACTGATCGGGTGGTATTCCTCAAAAACAAATCTGCGATTTTCTTCAGGCAAAAATGCAAAATACAGACTCTAAGATGGCAAGATGAAGTCACTGACTATGTGGGGGAAAGTCTGTCGCTTCTTCATCTAGCTAAAGACTACTCATCCTTCAAGCCCCAACTCAAGTCTTACTTCCAATGACTCCAGCTGACACTGATCTCTCTTCTCTCTAACCTCCTCCTGCACCTTGAGTGATAGATTCTTAAGAGGTGAAAAGGGAGGGGCAGCTAGGTGGGGCAGTGTGTAGAGCACTAGCCCTGGAGTCAGGATGACCTGAGTTCAAATCCAGCCTCAGACACTTGACACACTAGCTGTGTGACCTTGGGCAAGTCACTTAACCCCAATTGCCCTGCCTTCTCCCCTCCAAAAACAAAGAAAGAAAAAAAAAGAGGCCCAACTCCTACCCAAAACTTTAATCCTATTATGTGGCCATGGATCTTCCCTAAAGGACAAAGAGGAAACAGGATATTGGGATGGAGGTGTCTGCCTTTGGGGAGAAGGGAGAAACAAAGGCCTGGACTAATTGATACTGTCTATCATGGAGTTATCTATCCCACTTTGGGAAGTTCCTGCCATTCTTCAAGAAGAAAATGTCTTCATGAGTCACAGTTTCCCCTGGAGTCTAGGCTATTCTAGTTGAAATCTGATCTCTCCTGGTGATACAAGTAGGTTTCCAGAGCAGAAGGACTTAGGAGTTTGGGTTTCCAGGGTAACATGATGTATTAGAAAGAGCACTGAGCCTAAAGTCAGGGCATATGGATTTATATCCTGGCTCTCATTCTTAATAACTGTGTGATCAATTGTAGGCAAAGAATGACCTCACTGAGCCTCAATTTACTTATGTGTGAAATGGGAGGGTAACAATATTTGTACTACCTACCTTATAAAGGCTGTTGTGGGAAAAGTGCTTTATTGACAGTTAATGCTGATGCTGAGTAAAGTGGGCAGAACCAGGAGAACGTTGTACCCAGTAACAGCAACATTGTGCAATGACCAGCTTTGATAACTTAGCTCTTCTCAGCAATGCAATGATCTAAGACAATTCCAAAAGACTCATGATGGAAAATGTTATCCACATCCAAAGAAATAACTATGGAGTCTGAATGCAGATCAAAGCACACTGTTTACTTTCTGTTTATTTGTTTTGTCTTTCTTGTGGTTTTCCCCTTTTGTCCTGATTCTTCTTTCACAACATGACTAATGTGGGAATATGTTTAATATGATCATACATGTACAGCCTATATCAGATTGCATGCTGTCTTGGGGAGGGGGGTGGAGAGGAAGGGAGAAAAATTTAGAACTCAAAATCTTATAAAAGTGAATGTTGAAAACTAAAAATAAATAAGTAAATTATTTTTAAGTTAATGTGGTATAAATATAAGTTGTTATTGTTATAGAGGCATTCTCTGGAGATCCCAGAAGGACCCTCAACTATCCTTCATGACAGCCTAGCTTCCAGGTTGTCAAAGTCAAATCAGGATAACCTTTTTCAAGGAAGGCTGCAAAAAGCTTTTTATGTTCTTCCCTCTGTGATTATCACTAATTTCTCCTGCACAGTTGTTTGCATGTTGTCATCACTGCAAGACTGTGAATTCCTTGAGACTGATGACTACTGTCGCATCTTTGTAACCCCCAGCACTTACCACAGTGCTTGGAATATAGTGGATGCTTGATAAATGTCTGTTGACCTGACTTGTTGATTCTAAAAGGAAACAAAAGCCACTAGTTTCCCTGTCCCTAGGCCTAAGTAAATGGAAGAAAGTAATGCCATTTGAGGCTGTTAAGTTTGGGAAGCCACTGGGATTCCCCCTGGTGTCTGCCTGGCTAGCCCCAAAGGCCCCCACAATTCCCCCAAGTGACTAGAAAGAGGATTGTATTAAGACAAGGAGAACCTCTCCCCAGGGTACTTACATAAATAAGTCCTGAAAAGTATCTCTCCCTCAGGTTATGTAACACAGATGCTTCGTTGAGGCAGGTCAACTCTGCCATGTCTTCCACTTTGGAGAATTTGGGTGGATTCATCTTCTGGATGTCATCTTTGTTAACTGTGATTTTCTTGCCATTCTCAGCCAGCTCTACAATTACTTCATCCCCTTTCTCCTCTTTGATGCTTGCAGCTTCGAAGCCCTGCTTCTCTGAAGGGACCCATACTAGTCTTTTGGCTGTCCAGTCGGCCTGGGCCACTGGGCTATTGATGAAGTTTTTGTCCACGAAGAGGAACTTTTCGTCATCACTGAGCTGACTTTTCTGTGCCATGGTGTCTCAGTGATCACCTGGAAAACAAGCCAAATGTGGTCTGAATCAGCCTGATTGAATCAGCCTGATGCATGATTTCCAAATAAACTCCCCAGCATCTGTAGAGAATGAGTTATTGGCTGTGAAGGCAACCTACCATCACCAATCATCACCCAAAAATACTTATGCAATGCCTATGAGTAGAAAGGCCCCAAGGCTGTGTTCCTAGGGTTACAGGACCCATGAGGTCAAGAACTTGTTTCTGTTGTATTCTCCGCTCCTCTCCCCCGGCAATGCTCAATGCAGTGGTTGATTTGTAAGTAACTGGATAAAGGGAGAAGGGGAGGCTGGGCAAATATAGTCTTACTATAGCTTCAGATCGGATAGTATTAGAAGCTAAGGAATGAAGAGTGGGGAGTAAACGGTCATAAGGTCATAAGAACATAGGGACTTTAGAGGACATTTAGTCTATCCCTCTTGCTTTAAAGAAAAGGAAACAGGGTCAGGACAACTAAGTGACAATTATCACAGGCCTTTAAGTGTCAAATGTAGGATTTGAATCCAGTTCTATTACCTCTTTCCACTGTACCGTGCTGTGTTAGATGACATGGAGAAGGCAAGGTCTCTGCCTTCCACAGGACCACAAGATCATAAATTTAGAGTTGGGAAGGAGCTTAGGGGTCATCTAGTCCAACCCTTTTATGTTATACTTAGGACACGGATGCAAAAGTGTAGGAGTTTGGCTGAGAAGAAAAGCAAGAGAAGTTGTGGGGATGGTAGGGTCTAGGAAAGATTTAAGGGTTGGGTGAAATGGACATGTTTCTTTTTTTGTGTTCAACTTTTCATTTAATAAAATGTAGTTACTAATTATATGGAAATAAATAAATAGTACAAACATGAAATAAACACTTCACATCCACGTGGAATCCTCTCAAAAAATTAATCTTGGGTTAATTCATAAAATCTGACAAATTCAAAAGTGCAGAAATTATACACGCTATAAAATATTACAAAACTGAAAATTACTAAATATAAAAAATCAACATAGCTATTTTTCAGCAAATCAGAGCACATCAAGAAAATAGATTTTTTAACTATAATATCAATTACCAGAACTGATGAAAATAATTTTCCCATGTTGTAATAGATTTATTTGATCATAGAAACTTAGTTTTGATCCACAATCATTTAGGAATTTCTCTTTTGGCTGCCATTTTTTTTAATCATTTTTTTATTAATGGCAAGACCAATACCCTTTCTTCAAGGCAGATAAATTCAAGGCTTGTTATCATTGCCTAAGACAAAACTTTTGAAAGTCTTGTGGCAAAGCTACTGGTAATAATATCCTTTATACATATGACCTCAAAAGAGCAAGGATATTTTCCTTGTTGGACAGAATTTAGCACTGCTAGTCACCAACATCATCAGGGTGCCAGCATCAACCTTGATGAAGTCAGTGATCCTGTCAATTCTTTTAAATTAATTTGTTTTGACATGTCCCATTTTAGAGTTAGGTAATTGAGACCCAGAGAAATAAACCAAGTTTTTCAAGGCTGAACAGGTAAGGACAGGTAAGGAACAGGTAAGGTCCGTTGACTCTAAATCCAATATTTTTTCCATTGTGCTACACTGTCACAAACGTAGAAAAGGTAATAGAATATTAATAGAAACAAGATATAAGACATGCCATAACAACATGGTCAGCAAAAAGATGCTTTTTGATCCAAATAGAATATGTTAAAACTTATTTTTTTTCAGTTGGGATTCTTCTTTTTTATTCAAGACTGTCCCTTCTGGTTGCCTAACATTCTGGAATTCTTCATAGCCCTGATAGTTAGTTTTCCAACATTCATTATTAGAAATAATAATTTGTATAAATATCTTTTGTTAAACTTACTGAAATTTTCCTTCTCTTCCCCGCCAATGAAATTCATTTATAAAGAAAACCACTTTTCTCCCAGAAAGATGTATTTTTTTAAAATTGATATAAAAAATAAAACAAAAAAATGAAAATGTAAAATATAAAAATGAGAAATTTTTTCTTCCCCATGTTCAATCTTTTAGTTTCAGACGAGGAAAAAATAAGATGAAAGTTATGGAATCACAGAATTTTAGACAGAAGGGACTGCCATTTACCCAACCCACACCTGAAAGGAATCTCCATTATAATCTGATAGGTATGTGGTTGTCCAACCTCTATGTGGTGACTTCCAGTGAGGGAAAACTTTCCACCTAGAGAGAACCATTGCATTTCTGGACAATTCTAATTGTTGGAGAGTTTTTCAGGACTTTGAGGCTAAATTTGCCTTTTTGTAACTTGCACCCATTGTTCTATGGTTTGAGGACAAAACAATTCAAATCCCTTTTTCTTGTTAGCAGCCTTGAAGACAGCTGTCATATCTATAGGAGTTTATCCTTTGGTAACCAAATCAAGAAATGATCACAGATTCAATGACCTACTCTAAGTAGCTAATTGCCAAATTTATATTTCTACCCTAGACTTATCATCTTCAGTCCCACATCTCCACTTGGATGTCCCTTCAGCATCTCAAGCCCAACATTTCCAAAAGAAAACTCGTTATCATTTACCCTAAACCCATTCCTTCTCCAAATGTCTTTATTCCTATTGAGGGCACGACTATCTTTCTAGTCATCCAGGTTTACAACTTCAGAGTTATCATTGACTCTTTCTCTCCTTTATCATAACTCCCCTTATTCAATCAGTTGCTAAATCTCATAAATTTTACTTCCACAATACCTCTCACTCCTATGCCTTTCTCTCTTGTCTATTTTTAGAATCACCACCCAGTTCAGGCCCTCATCACCTCTCACTAAGGCCTCTAAATGAGACTCTCAGCCTTCTGTTTCTCTTCTCTTTAATCCAGCCACTACACAGTTTCCAAAATAATTTGCCCAAAAGGATCAATATATACAAAAATATTAATAGCAATTCTTTTTTGTGATAGCAAAGAATTAGAAACCTAGGAGATATCCATCAATTGGGGTATGGCTGAACAAGTTATGGTATATGAATACGATGCAACATGCTATCCACCTCCAAAAAGACAGCTGATGGATTCAGAGTGTAGAATAAAGCATATTTTCTTCTCTTTCTCTTTCTTTTTCTTTCTTTTTTTAGGACATGGCTAATGCAGGAATTTGTTTTGCATGTTTTACATATTTGTAATGGGTTTGTTTTTCTTGCCTTCTCAATAGGAGGGGGAGATGGATAGAGAGAGAGAATTTGGAGCTGAAAATAGAATAAAAATGAATTAAAAAAAATAAAGAACAAAACAAAAAATAATATTCCTAAAGCATAAGACTGACCCTGCTCAAGAATCTTCTGTGACTTTCTATTGCTTCTATGATAATAAAATAAACATCCCTCAATTTGACATTTAAAGCCCTTCAGCATCTGGCTCCCGCCTACCTTTTCAGGCTCATTCTCCATTAATCTCCTTCATACACTCTACATCTGGCCTACTTTTTGTTTGGCATTCTATTTCTGGCCTTTCTGTCTTTATATAAACATGCCTAGAATGCACTTCATCTTCATCTCCACCCCCCTAGGAGTCCTAGTTTATGTCAAAGCTCAGCCCAGGTGTCATTTTCCAATGGAAGTCTTTCCTGATTCTTCTAGCTGTTTGTGCTCCCTCCCTCCCTCCCCGAATTGTCATCTATACACTTGTGTTTACACATAGAATGTAAGCTCCTTGAGGGCAAGGACTGTTTCTCTTTAATCTTTGTATTTCTATGGTCTAACACAGGATCTTGTACCAAATAGGCACTTAATAAATGATTGTTAGGATGGATTGGATTTCAACTACCTGCTGGACATCCCAGCAGAGATGTCTTCCTGTCACCTCAAACTCTGCATGTCAAAAACTGAACTTATCATCTTTCTCCCCAAATACCCACCTCCTCTGAATCCATTTCTATTAATGGTAAAACCATTCTTCCACTGGAGATCAAGCTCTGAGGGTCGTTTTTGGACTTTCCTCTTCCCTCACCTCCATATCCAATTAGCTGCCAAATCCTACCAACTCCATTTCCGCATTTCTTACATTTGTGCCGCTCCCTCCCCCCTTTTCCATTCATCCTCACTTCAACCACTCTAATTATCTAATTATCTCTCACCTAGATTTTGTCATAGCTTTCTATGTAGACTCCCTACCTCCAGTCTTTTTCCTTTCCAATTTGCCCATCATACTTCTGACAAAGTAATCTTCCTAATTCAAAGAATTAGGAACACACCATTCCTATGTTCATGACATTCAAGGCCTTCTATAATCTGACTGCAATCTACTTTTTCATCCTTATTTCCTACTACTGCCCTTCACAAATTACATATTCCAGTCAAGTAAGTGCACGCATCGTTCTCTGATTTCATCTGCCCTTCATACCTTTGTGCACAATGTCCCCTATGCCTGGGACAGTATTCTCTAAAATCTTAGCCGTCTGAATTTCTTCCCTTCTTTCAAAGCCCTATCTATGTCCAACTTCTTTCACAAAACTTTTTTCAGTCCTTCAACTATGAGAGTTTTCTTCCTTCTCAAACATCTCAGAACGCTCTCTCTTTAGGCCACCTCTATATGTATTTTATGATCTGTGTGTTAGTTATTTGTATATTTGTCATATCTCCCGCTAGAAATTATAAGCTTTATTGTAGGGACTACATCTTATTTCATGTCTGAAATAAAAAGTTTTGAAGTTGTGTGATTTGTATTACACAGAGCGGGTGCTTAAGAAATGTTCGTTGAATTGACTTAAATCTTAAACATATCTTTATATTGGGGATTGTTTTTTTTTTTCTGTCCTAGACCCCTTTTGTAGTCTGGTGAAACCTATGGACATCTCAGAATAATGTTTGTAAATGATTGAAGGAAATGCTCAATTTCAGTTAGAAGTTAGTGAAAATAAAGATGTAATTTTTTTCCTATCTAAAGTCACAAACCCCCTAAAATCCTTTCATTGACCCCTTAGATGTCTGTGGTTCCCATATTAAGAACCCCTGCCTTAGAGAATATTTCACTTTATCTAACAACCTAATAACAAATTCCACAGGCTGTTTAGTGATCATGCTGCCTGCTACAGAGGATATGAAGAAGTATAAAATATGTCTCTACCCTCAAAGAAAGTCAAAAGTTTAGTTGTAAAGGTAAAAAAAAAAACTGTCCTCCTTCGCTTAAACATGAATGTCTCTCAAGACACTGCCCTGGGTCTCTTCTCTCTGCACACTTTCCCCCTTCATGAGCTCATCTGCTCTCATGGATTCAATTACTTTCTCTGACTGCCAAGTGTGTGTATCCGGACTTCATCTCTTATCAGAATTCCAGTCCTGCATCTCCAACCACCAGTGCTACTGCTTGTGTTCACTGCCACAATTTCCACCAGGGTGTCCATCAGTATCTAAACTCAGCATGTTCCAAACAGAACCCATCTTCTTCCCTAAATCCTTCCCTCCTCCCAACTTCCCTTTCTGTTTCTGTTGAAGGCACCAATAATCACTCAAGGTCATAATCCTTCTGAGACTACTCTTTCTCTGCTAAGTAAGTTTCTCAAGAGAAAACTAATGATCCTAACCCCATAAACCCATCCCTTTTCCAAATGTCCCTATTTCTGTTCTGGGTACCACCATATTTAGTTATCCAAATTTGCAAACTCAGTTATCCTTAACTCTTCCCCTCCTTCACCACCACCCCCTACCCAATCAATTGGCAAATCTTGTTCCTTCCTCCAGAACACGTCTAAAATCTATAGTTGGATCCATCCTATTTCTAGTCCCCTAGTCACCAATCTACTTCAGGCCCTCATCAACTCTTCTAGATTGCTGCAACAGTCTCTTTAACTGGTCTCTCTACTTCCTCTCTCTCCAATTCATTTTCCACACATCTGCCAAACTAATCTTCTCACACTGCCTTGTACTGTTAATTATCTTCCTCCACTGATATGACTAGGAGTGTGCTGGTAAATGTTTAACAGCCAGTAATCTGGGAGAAAAAAAAATGTACCCACAACATCATTAAGTTTTATCTTCGTTATTAACATTTTATCTATCACTTTCCTAATTCTAGGCAATCAACAAAACAATAAATCAAGCTCCAGTTTACAACATTTGCCAATTTCCAAGGTGTAAATGCTCACACTGAAAATTTAATAATTAGCTCTTTCCCTTTGGTACAAGCTGGCTCCAGCACATCGCTGGATATGAACCATGCCAATCACTGTCTTAAAAACACTAAGACACTCCCTATTTCCTTCAGGATAGAATATAAGTGCCTCGGCTTCCTGTTTAAGCATACTCAAAATCTGACTCCAACCTACCTTTTCAGTCTTATTTTATACAGCGTGTCTCAAAGGTCTTACGGTGCTTTTAAATAATTTAAAACTACCAAGACCTTTGGGACACTCCACTAGCACTCTGCATTCTGGACTGCTATCTGGTCCTTGAATTCAAGATTTCCCCTCCCCTCTGCCATGCACTGGCTGTCTAGAGAGGCAGCACCCTGTAGTAGAAAGAATGCTGACCCTAGAGTCACACGGCCCTGGGTTTATTTAATAACAATAACTAGCATTTATATAGCGCTTACTATGTGCCAGGGACTGTGCTAAGCACTTGACAAATATCATCTCATTTGTGCCTCACACCAACCCTGGGAGGGAGTTACTATTGCTGTCTCCATTGTACAGATGGGGAAACTGAGGCAAGCAGAGGTGAGAAGAAGTGATACAAGGACACTCTCAAGGTCTCCCTGAGGAAATGATTGGGTGACATGAGAGACACTGGTAAAGGACCACCCGGCATGGTGCGCCTGCATCAAAGAAGGCAGCGAAGCAGAATTGCAGTAGCTCAAAGGAAACATGAGAAGCACAAATTTAGAGACATCTTCACTCCAAATGTTCATGTGGATTATTCGTGCCTGACCTGTGGCAGAGCTTTCCAAGCTCATATTGAACTGATCAGCCACAGTCAGATACACTATATCCTGACTCCAACATAGTGATGTCATTTTGGTCCTCTTTGAGAATGAAGGACGACAACCAGTTCTAGTCACATAGTAGATAATTAGTAAATGTTTATGGAAAGAACCTCAGACGTGGTGCCAGAGAACCTGGGTTCCAGTTCTGGTTGGGCCATTTGGACAAGGGCCTTTGGGTCTTAGTTTTCTCATCTCTACAATGAGACGTTTGCACAAAATGATCTGATCCTATGAATTGAGTTAAATTAATGTTAAAGCAAGAAAGGATCTTGCAGATAACTTAGTCGTTGAATCTTAGAACTTTAGAGCCAAGACACCTCAGAGGTCATCTGCACTGTGCTTGGTACACAGTAAGCACTATGTAAGTACTATTTATTTATATGATCGTTATTGTTAATATTATCTGGTCAAAGCCTTCATTTTATAAATTAGGAAACCAAAGTCCAGAGAAATGGGATTATCTACTTCAAGGAAACAGAGCTGGTCAGTGGCAGAACCAAGATCCAAACCCTAGTGTTCTAATTCCCAAATCCAGTGTTCTTTCCATTACAGCATCCTCCTGTCCTTATTCTATCAATCAGTCAAAAAGAAGTTCTTAAGCGCTTACTCTGTGCTTGGCAGTATACTAGCTCTACAGAAGAAAGAAGAAAAAAAGGTGATTAACACAAGGCATCACAATTATTGGTGCCAGATAAGAAGCACTACAAGGAGAAATCATTTTAGTCTCGGGGTGATCAGGGCTTTACAATAGGATTTGAATACAACAGAATTTGAATTAGTTCTTGTAGGGTGGAGAAGATTTAGATGGATAGAAGGAAGGAAGGCAGGCATTCTGAATGGGAATGCAAGGAGCAAAAGATAAGTTTGGGGGATAATGAGTAGGCCAGGCATCTTTCAGGTACTGAGGACAGATGTAGGGCTGAGAGTACTGGCTTTTCACATGCAAATTGGATTCATTCCAGAAGAAAATTTTCTGGGACTGTAATTGTGGGAGGTAGAGCCTCTTCTGCCAACATGTTCCAACTCTATATCTTCTCTTCCAAGAATGGTCATCCAGAATGAGAATGTGTGACAATCAAGATATATTGTATAGCTCATATTCATGATTTAGCAAGAACTATTCCAGGAGTTATTTCTGAAGTTGGAATGAAGAATTTGGCCTGATCTGTGAGAAGTTATTCTTATCACAAAAGTCAGTGTCCATCTGTGTCCCCCCATGTACAACTAGAAATAAAGTGGGTGCCAATAGATTGAGCATGCAATACATGAACATAAGGAAATATCGTTGGCAATGTTAGAAAGGACAAATTCAGAGATGCATATGATTTGTTGGGCGTGGTGGTACATGCCTGTGATCCTTGCTACTGGAGGAGACTGAGGCTAATGGATCACTTAAGTTTGGGAATTCTGAATTGCAGTAGACTAAGTCAATGGGGTATCTGGTATCAATATGGTGAGCCTCTGAGAATGGGGGTGGGGCAGGGGGCAGCACCTGGCTGCCTAAGGAGAGTCTAACTAGTCCAGATTGGGAATGGAGGCCAATGTCCCCAGGACAATCAGCAGTGGGATTGGGCCTATGAGTGGATATTGCACTTTCAATGTAGGTGAGATAGGGAAACCTGGTCTCAAAATTAAAAAAAAAAAGGAATTGTATAAACTGTTGTAGAGTGAAGACAGCAGCTGTCAACAATACGTATAATAAATAGAGTAATATAAATAAAAATGATACTAAAAGGCAACTGATCTCAGATTGGAGGAATTGAGCAATACTGGTTTCAGAGAGCACACCACCGCCTTCTTGGTAGGGAGTTAGAGGACCATAGGTGCTGAATCCTGCATACACTATCAGTCATAAGGTCAATTTATTTTGCTTAACTGTTTTTGTTTGTGACAATGGATGGTTCTATGGTGAAGGTGAATACTGGGAAACATCCATGGTATTTAAAATTTTTTTAAAAATCAATGTCTGCTTTTCCACACTAGCTTCTTTGATGGGCTGGAGTCCTTACCAAAGAGACAGACTAAATCAGTCTTATCATAAATCATTCCACTGAGCTACCACAGTCTCCTAAAAGAACTCCTAAAATGGGAAACTGATTTAGAGCTACAGAATCTGACTTTGCTTTGCAGAACAAATGGAAAAGGTAAATAATGTTCATCCCAATGATAAACTTTATTCTTTTTCAGGAGGGGGAAATAAATATTATTTTGTTCTTTGGAGGAGCTAGCCTGCTTAGGAGAGGGGAAGCGTGATTCCCAAATATTGACTCAGAAAAGAGAGAAACTGATGAATCACTCTATGAATCTTAGTATTTGTCCTCCTCTCTTTTCTGTGAGTAACAGGGAAAGATGAAGACTATCAGCAAGAAACATACATCATCTAATATTGAGTGATAACATTCAGGTTAACTTCCTAAATATTTCCTTAGGAGGTCATAGGCTCAGAGCTTTAGATCTAGAAGGGACCATCTAGTCTGGCTCCGCATTTCACAAAGAAGGAAACTGAGACCTAGAGAGGTCACACAGAGACTAAGTGGCAGAAGCAGGATTTGCATATAGGTGTTCTTTCCAAACTCCATTTTGCCCCTCCTCCCATTTCATCATAAATAATAAAAGCTAACATTTGTATAAGGGTGGCTAGGTGGGGGTGCAGTGGAGTCAGGAAGACCTAAGTTCAAAGCAAGCCTCAAACACTAGCTGTATGACCGTGGGCAAGTCACTTCACCCTGTTTGCCTCAGTTTCCTCATCTGTAAAATGAGCTGGAGAAGGAAATGGCAAACCACTATAATATCTTTGCCAAGAAATGGGATCACTAAAAATTGGACATGATTGAGACGACTGAACAATAATAACGGCATTTATATAACACTTTACAGAGCACGTTGCTAAAACAACCCTCTGAGGTCTGTTAATAGGTGTTATTAATTCCATTTTATAGATAGGGAAACTGAACCTCAGAGAAATGATTCAGCTGATATTTAAGTAGCCCTTTAAAATTTACATACCATTTAATATATATATATATATATATCATTTCATTTGAGCTTCATAAGAGCACAGTGAGATAGAAAACCAGAGATATTATTTTCATATTTAACAGATGAAGGTCAGAGAAACTAGGAGAGTTGCCCAAGGTCATATAGCCAGAAAGTAGCAATGTTGGAATTTGAACAAAGGTCTTCCTGACTCCAAGTCTGGGATTCTATCTACAATTCTATTGTCTCTCAAGTTTAAAAAAAAAAAAAACAGCTTAGAGTCAGGATTTAAACTCACATCTGCATCCAAGACCAAGGCTCTTCCCATTACACTACACTATTTTTCCTATATGTTGATCCTTTGTTGTAAGCAATGCAAATGTTTCATTATCTCTCTATGTATTTATGCTCTTAAGTTTTCTGCACTTCTTTAAATCTGTCTGTATTTATGTCATTGGTCACCAATTACGAGCTCAGAAGAAAAAGACCGCATCTGTCCGATTCATTCTGTATAACCCAAAAGATGCAGAGATGGAGTTTGGTTTGTCTCCCCACCCCTCACCTTCCCAACCTATACATATCCCTGTCCAAACCCTCTGAAAATGCATAATTGGCTCTGAGGATATAATGAAGAGCTAATGGAATAATTTTCACTGAAGGGAATACCTACAATGCAGACAACTTTCCATAAACCACAGATTGGTGAAAAAAATTAATGGCAGAAATAAGAACCCAGGAGTTGTTGCCAGAAACCTGTTCTAATCCAACCCCTACAAGCAAAAACTGAGATCAACCCCAAAGAATTCATTGCTCTCCAAAAAAGGAGAGAGAGAAACCAACTTTGCTTGGTGAGGAGCATTGCTTTCCATTTCTCTGATATTCTGCACAGTTATGATGTGCTAATTCTACTTTGATCAAAGAAGACCAGGAGTAGTAGAAGAGAATCAAAATTTCAGAAAACTTTAGAGACCGGTAGTGCTTCAGTATGGATGGGGACTAGATTTGAGATTTTTTTTAGCATAGAAAACCCCTGGATGGGGCCCTCCCTCTTCTGATACAAGTTGGCACCTTCTCTGTAAGTCATAATCTTAAAAAGTTGTCTAGACCACTGAGAGATTCAGTGACTTACCCAGGTCATACAGCCAATATGAACTAAAGGCAGGCCTTCATCCCAGGTCATCTTAGATCCAAGGCCAGACTGCCTCACAGTATATCAGCGACATCAATATAATTTATTAATGAAGAACTCTAGCTTCAAAATACAACTTTCATTATCAATTCAACTTTTGACTCTTTCTGGAAGGTACTGCATCTGTAGCCTCATGTCTCCTCTCCCACTGGACCAAGAGGAGGAAGAGGCATACCCTTTGTTCTTCTTCACTCTCATTACAAAAGTTCTATTCCCATCATCACTGAGCAACTTCTCTTCCTTCAATGGCTGCTCCATTCATCTATATCAACCTAACCAGAGCCTTCTTTCTATAATCTACAAGTTTCTAGGTCATTCTCCTTTCATTCTCCAGAAGTCTGATACTTGACTTACCCCTAAGCACTGCGCATATCCTTAGGGTCTTCAGTCTACATGTTGATGTGCCCTTAAAATCCTTGGCCTCCCAGTTGATCAACACTTCAATTTCCATGATCTACATCTTCACTCCACCTCAGTGACACATGGGGACTTCTCACCCCAGATCTTACCATCGTCCATAATTGTTTATCCTCTATGATCCAGAACTCTGACCTTCTTCCAACAGATGACAACTTCCATCCTCACCCTCCTTCTGCCTCATTCCTCCTAATCCTATTCTTAATGCCCACTACGACTTCTACCCATCATTGTTGTTCCAATCACTGGTGCTCTGACTTAATTTTCTTCCCAAAAATTTTGACCCTGAATTTGACTAGTTCAACTCTACACTATTCTCTACATTTGAATGCTTATTTGTCCACCTCTACAATTCCCCACTCATGCTTCGCCAATCTCATCTCTGTATTAGCCCGTCATCTATCTACTCTTAATCACGTGCTACTGAATAGTACTAGATATACAGAAATAACACATCATCCATCGATTGGCCCCACTACAAGTTTGTGTTAACTAATCTCTACCAGGCCATCACTGCTACATGCCAATCTTTTTTTTTATTCTTCCCTCATTTATTTTATCACATTCTCTAAGTGGCTATTAACAACATTCCCTTCTCTCCTAAAGTCCCCTATATCATCCTTACCTCCTCCTTTTCAGCAGAGGCCCTACCTTCCACACCTTACTGAGACAACTAGGACCATTCAACATGAGCTCCATCCTCTCCCCTACTCCACAACTAAGGACTAAACTGTCCCCCATTCTCTTCTTTGCTCCAATCTCACCAGAAGAGGTTGCCCCTGCCTCTTTTTTCAAGGCAAACTATCCTACTTGGATTGCTGATCTCTCCCCCACTCTTTTTTCCAGGACCTTGTTCCTTAAATCAGAGGTGTTAAATACAGCAATACTTTCTGAATACAACCCAAATGTATTAGAATGTAATTGGGAAATACTTAAGGAAATAAATAAAAATACAACAAAACACAGATAACATTACATTTTAAAATTAAATCAACATGCAGACATCCTTAAAATTTGTGGCCCTCATTTCCACTTGAGTTGGATGCCACTGACTTAAATCATTCCTCTCTCTCTCTCATCTTCAGCCTTTCATTAAGCATGAGCTCATCCATCATTGCCTACAAATATGCCTAGGTCTCCCTATTCTCAAAAAAAAAGCTTCACTTCACCCTTCCATCCCCTCGAGCAATCATCTTTTATCTGTTCACTTTCATAACCAAACTCCCAGATAAGGTTATCAATACTCATTGTCCCCAGCTCTTCAACTCCCACTTACTCCTCAAATATTCCGAACTAGCTTCTGATCCCATGACTAGTCACTGGAGCTGTTGTCTCCAAGGTTATCTCCTAACTACTAATGCCTGAGATCTTTTCTCATTCTCCAACCTACTGGATTCTCTACAGGTTCTGATTTTGTCAGCTACCCTCCTCCTCCCACATAGTCTTTCTTCCCTTGGCTTCAACATTAGGTGAATGGGGCTTTGCCCCAGTGAACTCACAAGGGGAAAAGGGAGTAATCTCTCTCTCCCCATGGCCTTGCCCTGGCACTTTGATTCAGAGTGCTCTAGAGTAGGGCTTCTTAAACTTTTTCCACTCACAACCCCCCTAATCACTTCTTAAACTGTGGGTAGAGACTGCGTAAGGTCGAGACCCATAGTTTAAGAAATGATATTCTAGAGGTCTAAGGCATAACTACCCCTCACCTCAACCCATTGATCATTTCCCACTTGACTCCAAAAGGGATGAAATTTCAAAAGTTAAGCGGGCCCCCTCCCCTCTGTGCCCATGGGCAGCACCCCACTCCCACTAACTAAAAATCAAATTGGATTCATCTCAGGCACAGTTTCAGCTCAAATTGAATCTACACCATTGCCCTTTCAGTTCATTAAGGCCAGCACGGCATCATTTGTGACACTGCTTTCCTGACTCTCCTTTTACAATTTGGTCAGGCTTCTATTCCGACCCCTTTGTTAGATTATCATCCATTAGAAAATGCTATCCACAGCCAGAGAAAGAAATGTAGAGTCTGAATGCAGATCGAAGCATACTGTTCTCTCTCTCTTTTTTTGGGGGGGCGGTGTTTCTTTCTCATGGTTTTCCCCTTCAGTTCTAATTCTTCTTTACAACGTGACTAACGTAAATAGCTTGTAAATGTGTTTAATATGATTGTACATGTAAGGTCTATATCAGAGTACACACCATTTGGGGGAGAGGAAGGGAAAGGAGGGGGAGAAAATTTAAAACTCAAAATCTTACAAAAGTGAGTGTTGAAAACTAAAAATAAATAAATAATTTAAAAAAAAAAGATTATCATCCATCAACCTGACCCTTAAGTGTGGGTGTTCCCCAAGGTCTGTCCTGACCTCTTCTTATTCTAGCTACACTGTCTCTTAGTGATCTTATTTGCTACTCTGGGCTCAATGATCATCTCTATGGAGCCGATTCCCCATCCTCTATATCCATGAACTCTAGAATCCATTACCATACTTGCTAGACATCTGCACCTGGCTGGGTTACACAAAACGAAACTCATTATCTTCTCCCTTAAGTCTGCTCTTCTCCCAAGCTTCCCTGTTTCTGTTGAGTCACCAGTGGTTATGTCTTGTCAATTTGACCTTCACATCTCTCACAGCCATCCCCTTCTTTCTACTCAAAAGGCCATTTACACTAGTTCAGAGTCTTCATGAACTATCTCGATAGTTTCCTAATTGGTCTTTGTCTGCGGTCTCTCCTCTCTCCAATCCACCCTTCAACTAGATGCTAAACTAATCTTCCAAAGGCACAGGTCTGATTATGTAACCCACCTACTCAAAAACCTTCAGTGGCTCCCTATACCTCTAAAATGAAGAACAAACTCTTCAGCCTGGTGTTTCAAGACCTGTGTAATCTGGCTCCAATGTACCTTCCCAGATTTTGTTCACATCACTCCCACTCCACACACTCTAGGTTTCAGTTACCCTGCACAATTAGCTACTGTGTAAACTCAGTATTCTGGCTCCTTCATCTCACATGCCTGTCCCACCATGCCTGGAGAAGACTCTTCATCACTGCCTCTTAACAGACTCAGGTATAATCTCCTACAAGAAGCCTTTCCAAACTCCACACTTGCTAGTGTTTTCTCACTTCTCTAATTACCATGCATTTACTCACCCATTATATCCCTTGGACAGAATATAAGTTCCTAGAGAACAGTAATAAAATTTCTTTCTCTCTTTATATCCCCAGGCATAACACAGTGCTTTTGCAGAATAGGAGTTTGACAAATGTTTGTTAACTGAACTAATTCCAATCCTCCTCTTCACAGAAAAAGACAGGAACAGGGGAGTTGTGAGGCTCAAATGAGATAATGGATATATTATTATATTATATTATATTATATTATATTATATTATATTATATTATATCATATTGTATCATATTTTATTATATTATATATTATTATTATTATTTATTACTAGCTTCCCATCTATTGATGACGTAATTCCCTGAGGTTTCTACCGCCCTCCTGTGGAGCTTCAGCAATGTTTGCAGAGCCACAGGAGGGTATGCTGGTAAAAGTTTAACTGGGCAATCCAGAAAAAAAAAAAAAGAAATGTACATGCATTTTTAAGTTTAATCTGCATTATTTACACTTTCTTAAATCTAGACAATCAACAAAACAATAAATCAAGCCCTGATTTGGAGAGATGATTGATATTTGAGGTGTAAGTGCTCACACTGAAAAATTTAACAATGGGCTCTCTCAAGTCAGAGCTGGCTCCAACACACCCCTGCACAAGAAGGCTCTTTAAGCACTCAACTTCCACAAGCTGCAAGAAACAATGAAATAGAAACAAGGGAGTCAGAGGACCTGGGTTCATATTCTGTCTCTGATGCGTACTACCTGTATGACCTTTGGCAAGTCACTAATTTCCATGGCCCTCAGATTCCCCATCTATAAAATGAAAGTCATGGACTAGATGGCCTTGGAGGTCCTTTTGGGCTGCAGGATCTCTTGAGTCATTCTCTAGCAGGGATTCTTAACCTGGCATCAGTGAACTTGTTATCTTGTTATATATGTATATATATACACACATATATATGTATATGTATGCATATGTATATATGTATTATGTACACATAAAATACATACATATTTTTGATACTGTATTTAGATATATCGGTTCTTTTGGAATCATATGCATTTTATTTTCTCCATTTAAAAATATTGTTCTGAGAAGGGGTCCATAGGCTTCACCAGACTGTCAGAGGGGTCCATGATGACAGAGAACATAAGAACTCCTCTTCTAAAGAAAAGTATGCACACAAATTGAAACAGTCTTGGGAGATGCATGAACAAAGATCTAGATGGGTTAGATATTGCAAAATATTGTCTGCAGCCAGGGTTTAGATTTCCAAATTTGGGAGTAATGAATGAGCTATATGCAAACAGAGTTGGTGCAGGCAAAAATGGACACTGAGAGGGGATAGAAAGAATGTGACACAAGAATGTCAGTTGTACTTGAATCTAGATTCTAGATTCTAGAGGAAAGTTTGAAAAATCAGCCCCTGAAATACTAAAATAAAGACAAATATTTCTTGTTGCTCTATTTCTAAGTCCTTGAGCATGACTGAAAGAAAGAAAGAAAGGAAGGAAGGAAGGAAGGAAGGAAGAAAGACAGAAAGAAAGGAAGGAAGGAAGGAAGGAAGCAAGAAAGGAAGAAAGAAAAAGGAAAGAAAAAAGAAAGAAAAAAGAAAGAAAGAGAAAGAAGAAAAGAAGGCAGGCAGGAAGGAAGAAATAGCAGATCCCTTAGGAGAAAGATCAAAGCTCCGACCCTGATGAGTCAATACTTGGATAACCCAGCCTTCAACACCCACACAGCCTTAGCTGCCCAAATGGTGACTGAGCTATTCTTGAAAAGAGACAGATCACTGGCCCATCTTATCTGCAGTGGAGTTCACTACCTATCTCTTCACAGCCTTATCAACCCCTCCTTCCACTACAACATTGAAGAGCCTGTGAATATCTCAGGGGTGTGTTATGCAGGATGATATGAAGGCTCGGTGAAAACTCTTTTACAAAGTACTGCTAAGTGAATGACTGAATTGCATGAATCTATCTCTGAGTGCCCCTGAATACAAGATAGCACACATAGTGCCTAGAGTGCTGCATTTGGAATCAGGAGACCTGCCTTTGAATCTCATCTTGGACACTTAACAGCTTTGTGACTCTAGGTAAGGGACTTAGCCTTTCTGAGCCATGGCTTCCTCATCTGTAAAGTGAGAATAATTATACTTGCAGTACCTGCCTCACAGGGCTGTTTTGAGGCTCAAAATAAAGTGCTATTTATGTAAAGCACTATGACAACCTTAAGGACTGCATTAAGTTTTAGATATTATTTTCCCCTGGTGGAATACAAGCTCCTTGAGGGCTGGAATTGATTTGGTTTTTTTTCTTCTTTGTATTCCCAGAGCCTAACGCAGTGCCTTGTATATAGCAGATACTTAATAAATGTTTATTAGATTGAATTAAGACCCATACACCATGAAAACTTCAAAGTCAAATGAACAGGTGGCTTTCCTCCAGGGCTGATCCTGTATCCCGGCCAATTACTTGTTTCTGGGTTCTTTATTTATCTCCATCATTAGTTTTTTAAGAGCTGCTCATTAGTCTATGTAACAAGTGCTTGAAGCACACCAACAGGGAATGTCCAAGAGTCTGTGATTTGGGATTTTAAGGAAGTGTGTTTTGGATGAACTTTATTTCCCAATAGAGAGTTTGGGTAAAGATCTTACTATCTGAGTATTAACACAGAGACAACTAGAAACAAACCTAAGGCTTTGAATCTTTTCCCTGACAATTTTAGCATCTTATGAGCCATGCTTGAATATACTGGCTAGAATTTTTTCTATACAGGATCACACAATTCAAAGGAGCTTTTGAAATCACCTCATCCAACTCCTTCATTTTAAAGATGAGGAAACCAAGGCCCAGGCATGTGAAGAGACACATGATTTTCTCTAAAATGACACCATTAACTGGGGATGCCAATAGTTATCTGGAAATGGACCTAAAGGTCCCTGAATGTGAACCACCTCTGAAATCATAAAAAGCCAACAGTGACAGAGTTGGGAATATCAACTCTGAATGCATGTTCTCCCAGGTAAAATTAGTATCTGGAGGGAGACCCAAGGAGAGATAGTAAGATGTATTAAGTGGCCTCAAAGGACCACAAAATTTTTATCCCGAAACATGGAATTTAAGTCCATTATTTAGATGGCATATGACTTTTATGAGGAGGGTATGTCAACTTCCAAAGAATAAGAAAATTCTCTACATGTGGATGGATCCCCAGGCAGAGTTTCCTGTAATGGCAGAACCTAACTCTTGGTTCCCTTCTGCAATCTCAGAAAAGATCAAACAGAACATGTCACTGTATATAGTGTATATCTAAGAATCTAAGAATCCTGACCCCTGGAAAGAAGCAAGAAGCAAGTGTGCTCCATTGATCCTTTCTTACTTTTAGTTCCTCTAAGATCCTAGATAAGATTTTTATTATCTGTTTTTATGAGGAGAGAGTAGGTATCAGAACAAATACAAGTGTGCCTGGCTAACTTTGACTAGAAGATAAAAGAGATAAGAGATATGAGAGAGTTTTCCCTTACAAAAAGTATTTATAGGTTTCTTTGACTCAGTTTCCCCAGTCAAGCAGATTTCCTGCCCTCTCAAAACTCATCTGAGCATTAAAAATGATCCGTGATGGAAATTATTCTCATCAGTGAAACCTATTTCTTTTTTTTTCAAATGAATTTTATTGGTTACCAGGAGGTGTACTTGTGTACAAAGACATTTGTCATTTTCTGGCTATCTTCTTTTACCTTCCATGATGGTTAAAAAAAAAAAAGAATTCCATAGAGACAGAAAGCCATCTGTCTGGGATGCTCTTCTGCCTGTAGGGAGGGAGATGGACACAGTAATCCTTAGAGGTCCTAAGCAATATTGCTATCTTGGGATTCTATATCCATTTGCTATGTTTCTAACCTGGACAAGTGAGGGGAGGGCAGGCTATCAGTGTCAAAGAGCAAATCCTAGAATACCTTCCTATTGATCTCAAAATCTAAGGAAACCTGTACCTCAGAATCATCAAAACCTTGGAACTAATCATAGAAATAAGAGATAAATGCCATCCTGCTAATTTTCATCTGTCAGAACTAATGGACAACTCTTGCATTTTCAAAATAATTTCTCCTGTTTCCATATGAAAATTCTTCCAAATTCTTGTGTAGCCTTCATGAAATTCTGTCTTTCCTCAAGGTAACTGATCAAGATTATTAAATGAGTTTTTAAAGTAGGAATAAGGGCAGAAAAGGAGAGAAATACAATTGTGTCATAAATCTAGTTCACTGTCCTCTTCTAATGGAGTGAGGTCTCTGAATAATCCCAATAAAACTTGAAATGTGCAGTTGACCTCTCATTTGATATAGCAGAGAGTTCCAATGATCGCTTCTAATTCAGAACACACCCTAATATGTCAGTTAAATTTGACAAAAAGGTAAATTAAAAGGAAAGCCTTCTTTGACAAAAAGATTCACAGTAAGTTTGGCTGAATCACTTTCCCGGTCTGTAAAGCAAGGAGTTGAACTGAGTGATTTCCAAGTTTTCTTCTAGCTCTGAAATTCTGTGTTTTGTATATTTAAAATACAGACCGTATGTTTAAAGCCAAGGACACCTGTTGCGACTTTATACACTGTGGAGGGTGATACTATTTTCACACACACGCACACACACACACGAATATGTTTGGTCTTCTTAAATAATAGGAGCAAAAGTTCTCTTTCCTCCAGAATTGTGATAAAAATCAATTAAGCAGGATTCTTTCCCAACAGTCTCCATATCTCATAAAGGGATAGGGTATGAAAAGATAAATTCCTTGATTCACAACTAGCAAGTATGAATAATTTGAAAAGGGCTCTGGGTGTTCAACATATGAATGCTACCATAAAAGGACATGTTCTCCTCAATACTAGCTGTTCCGCAGAAATGTAATGATAACAAATTCAAAACAAATACCTTGTAGGGAATAACACGCCTATCTCCAAGTGATAATAAAAACATAGGGCTTTACATGGAAAGAATCACAGCATTTTCACGTAGGAAAGAAAACTAAGAAATCTCTGACAGCTAGTCTTTCAGATTTTCATTTATTCACTCACTTATCCATTCAACAAATATTTATTGAGAACCTACTATGTGCGAAGTACTGTGATAGCTATCGGGCATGCCACAAGAATCCACCAGATGAATTCCCTGCCCTAAAAGACTTTACAATCTAATAGGAGAGCTAAGTCACGCACCTAAATAACTATTTACAAATTGTAACATAGCAGTTCCTAAGAGAAATTATGAGTCTGGATAAGGATAAGGTCACTTAAAGTGATATAAAACGAGCATTACTGAGATTATCAGCTTTGGCAGGATAAGGAAGGTTTCACAATGGTGGAGGCAGCTTCCACCCCCATTTATATCTAGTTCACCTCTACTCTCAAACTGTGAAAAGAACACTCCCCTGGAAAAGTACCCAAACTTCTAGTAATTCACAGAAAGCCCATTTATTTTCTCCTCAAAGAGATGCTTACCGATACACATCATACACACGCAAAAATGAGTTATTTAACAGACAAAAGACACTTGGGATTTAGACTTTTCTCCACTAAGCCCTGAGTTAATACAGCCCTGAGAGTAATACAGCCCTATTAAAAAAAAAAAAGTGCATTTTATTCTGAGGAGCTCGAGAAACTTTTACATACTGCCATCTACTGACATTCTTTAACCATGTCTTAGAACTCTTTCACATTGAAAAAAATTATTGTAAAGGGCATTTAAAACACACAAGAGAGGAATAACTCCGTTTCATAGCTGTCTGGCTGGCTCCTGCCTCTGACACTGGCCAATTTGCAATTTAACATAAGCATCAGAACTCTGTAATCAAATCTACACGGATTTCCTAGTCCCGGATATTTTTTTTGGAAGGGAGGTAAAGAGGGGTGAGTCTATTAAACAACTACCGCCTTGAGTTGTTTCCGTAAGTATCAAATTCCTTGTAAGGTGCACAAACTGAGATTTACATAGATGATAAAATAGCCTGGGGGAAAATGTGCTGCATAAATAAATATACTGGATAATAACACTCGGGACCTTGGATGGCCAATTTTCATTACTGGCTGCCTAGAACGTGCACAAAATTGACTGTATATTCTGTTGTCTGGGGATGATCCAACGACTCCATTCCCGTTTTAAAATAGGATTAAAAGGACCATACTGATGGTGCATGATGATGCTTTGAGATTTTGATGAGGCATTTTTTGCACACAGAGAAAGTCAGCCCCGGTGAACACTTTGCTCTTAACTAAAAAAGTTTCCCCAAAGTTATACAAATATCCTCCTTATTACAAGCATCTTAAGGCAGATCCTCAACCCTGGGTCTTGAGTGACAGAGTAAGGGTGACATATGGTGCCAGTCTCCCCCCACCCCAAACTCCCCTCGAACCCCTGTTGTCCACTACTTACAGATATCCTATTGGAGAAGCGGAGAAGGAACTGGAGAATTCGGATCCTGCACAGTTCACAGCTGGGACAGTCCAAATCCCCTCTGTCTCTCCAGCCTCTCTATATAGAGCTGATGTGGGGTGGGAAGGATGGGGCGGGAGAGGGGGAATAGAGAGAAAAGGGGAGGGGGGAGGGGGATGTGGGGGAAGGGTCTAGGTCCAGGATACTGCCCCCTGCTGGGGAGATTTAATGAAGTGACCCCAAGAGCTTTACAAACAGCTGCCAGGAGCGTGATGCTGCGGGGCTGGAGAAGAAGCAGAATGCGTGGTCTGGGAGAGGATCGTGCTGAACAAAGTCTCCAGGTCTAAGCTCCAGGTTGTAGGGAAGGTGCAGAGCGTGGAGAAGAAAAGGTCCTATCTCTTCCCCCCCCTCCCTTTTTTAAATTGCCAAACACTTAGCAGCTGCAAGTACCCTGACTTTAACCTCTTCTTCCCCACTCAGGGGCCAGCGACAGGGGTTCGGGCAAGGATTGGGGCACAGAAAGTGCGGAGCTGGCATCCATCAGTCTGTATCCCACGGTCATGCCTTCTCCTTCCCTCCCCCAAGACCCTCTCCGCGCCCTCCTAAAATATGTATTTCTCACATTCAGCCTACTTGGGGGGAGGACTGAAAAGAAGAGAGGGTGACACTGCTGGGGAGAACATGGTAAGGGGAGAGGATTTTGTATTTTTATAGAATGTGGAGTAAGGATCCCCGGCTTCTAGGAGCCAAGGGCCATTTATAGTTCTGTCCGAAGTCTTTGGGGGAAGGGAAACTTTTCATATTTCGTAGTTTTCTTCCACCACCCAAAACTTCATAGCCACCCACCAAAAAAAAAAAAAAAAAAAAAAACCAACCCTCTGCGGACACACACATAAGCGCGCACACACGTACACACTCCTTGGGCACCCCATAAAAGGAAGAAGAGGGAAAAGCGAGCTGGGAAATTACCAGGGGGCTAGAAAGGGACGGGCAACCCCGGGGAAGAAACCCCGGTCCTTAATATTCTCGTTAAAATTCTTCCCCTACCATTTTCCTCTCAATCAAGGCTGAGGTGACCTCTCTCTCTCCCTCCCCCTTCCACAGCCCCGCCCCAATTGGATGGATAAATATCTCCCAGGATGTGGAGAGTCCTAGGTGTGAGACATCCCAAAAAGGGAAAGCCAAAGTTCCTCCAGGAATTCCCATCAGCTGCATACCGGATACGGGGCTGCCCGCTACCCCTGACTAAATATGGTACCGTGGTAGCATCCCAGCTCCAACGTAGTGCCCTGGAGGGCACTTTGGCATCCACTCTGAGGTTCCCCAACGTACTCTCTTTCCTTTTCCTAGCTTCTCTAGACATTGTCAGGAGAGATGAGGAAAGGGGGTGCAAGGAATCACATCCCACGTAGGTTGTCTCTATGAATGAAAGGGAAACATGAAACAGTTCTTCAGATAACTCTCTTGTTGCTCAGTCATGTCCGACTCTTCCTGACCCCATGAACTATCGCTGTCCCTTGAGTTTTCTTGGCAAAGATATTGGAGTGGTTTGCCGTTTTCTTCTCCAATGGATTAAGACAAACAAAAGTTAAATGACTTATCCAGGGTCACAAGCTAGTGTCTGGGGCGTGATTTCACTCAGATCTTCCTGACTCTATGCCCTGAGTTCTAACTACTAAACCATCTAGCTGCTTTCAGGTAACTCAAGTCACTGCAAACCCCAAATGGGTATCAGGTATTTGAAAGGGTGACTCTGAGGAGTTGCACTGGATTTACTTCATTCTTCCCTTTTCCTGGATATTCACTCTCTCTGCCCCTTCCTGAGCTGTCATAGTAGAAAGGTCAGAGAGAGACCAAGCCTTTCCCTGAAGACCCCAGGGAAATTTGCCTGACAGCTGACTCTGTCCCCCATCCCAAGGGATTTTGCCTATATAGAGTGTGGCTTATCCTTTGGCATAGTGTCCAAGATTTCTTCCCACCCCTCCAGCATAAAGGTTACCTTTTCATTTTAATACACTCTTCCCAGCCCAACCATAAATCCCCCCTACTGTCACAGAAAAGTTAGGGTTAGTTTTAGCTGAGCAAAACAGATGTAAAGCTATTGGGAAAATGATAAATGGTCTTCTGCCACTGAGGCATTTTAACAGCAAGCACACTGTAAAAGGAGTGGAAATTGTCTGTCCCTGGGTTGGAGGATCTGCTAAGAAGATATTTTGTAGCAGGTTTAATACAGTAATGGTGCTGAGCCATGAATACTGTGAGGGAGGGAAACACAAGAATGAAAGAAAACCAGAAAAGAAACAATCAAGAGATTGTAGATTTTTGGAAACATTTGAACTTAGACATCAAGGAACCAATTATTCACTTCCAACTCTGTGAAATTGTGGAGACAGAAGTTGATGCCTCAGAATAAGAATAGATATTTTTGTTTGAAGAATTAGCTTTTCCCTTCCAAATGGTCTTCCGTGTAGGAAATATTGTTGTTAAGAACAAAATGAAAAAAAAAAAAAGCAACCTTGGGACATTAGTAATGGTTACCCTCCTTACAAATTATTTAATTCCTTAAGGGTAGGAATCAGATCTTCTACCTTTTTGATATAATTCTGGTAGTGCTCAATTATGCACAAGTTTTGTTATTGGTTGTTGAGTTGGTTCAGTAGTGTCTGATTCTTCGTGACTCCATTTAGGGTTTTCTTGGCAGAGATACTGAAGTGGTTTGCCGTTTCTTTCTCTAGCTCATTTTGCAGATGAGGAAACTGAGGCAAACAGGGTTAAATGACTTGCCCAGAGTCACACAGCTAGTAAGTGTCTGATGCTAGATTTGAACTCAGAAAGAGGAGTCTTCCTGACTCCAAGCCTGGCACTCTATCCACTGTGCCACCTAGCTGTCCTATGTATAAGTAAGACATTCAATAAATGTTTGATGAATGACTAAATGGATAGATGGAGTTTATCACCACAAAAGGACCGAAGAACCTTTAACAATGTCCTGTTACATCAACTCTAGAAATGATTTTAATCTAATGTCATTTAATTAGATGTTTGCTCAACTTTTTACTTGTTTCTCTTAGCTACTCAGATGACTGAGATTCGCTCTTTAATCACTCGCCAAATAGTTATTATTGAATACCTACTGTGTAGGTATGAAGCATACATATTATGACATTCTGCTTTCAATGAGCTTACAACCCATTAGCATAAACCCACTAGCATAAACCCATTAAAATCTATCTCCCCTTTCCAAATTTGTTTTTTATAAAAATTGAATGTGTCCTGTAATTCATATCATTTTTCAGTGCATGCTTATATATTTTTTCCATTTTGACAATTCTCATATTAGTGTGTGCCCTATGTTTGAAGCAATACATTAAATAAAATCTAATCAATCCAGAACCAGGTTCTAGAAAGTACCATTCTCAAGATGGTTTCACATCTGCCAGAATGTTAATACTGATAGCCGCCCCCAGCAGCATGGTGTTGGGTCAGTTTCAGTCAGGTATGACTTCTCAGTGAAAGATTAAGATGTCCAGGAATATGACTCAGAGCATATTGGCATTGATCAAAACCCTCCCTTTGATTCTTCTTTAGTTGAATATCTCCTGTTTTTACTCTGCTACCCAAAACCTATAACACCCTCTTATTTTTAAGAACATCACAGATTGGACTGACCCATTTCACTTGTCTGTGTACCTTCAAGATTTAATAGTCAAGAAGCTATCAGCTATGGGGCAGAGTCAAGATGGTAGAGTAGGACTAAGAACTCACCTAAACTCTCTCCAATTTCCTTCCCAACAACTTTAAAAATAATGCCTCAAATAGAATTCTAGAGCAGCAGAAACAACAAAAATTTAGGTGAAACAATTTTTCAGCCCAAGGCAACTTAGAAGGTTAGCAAGAAAAGTCTGACTCACTGAAGTGGTGGTTGGCCTGGAGCCTCCAACCCTAGCACTTGCCAGTAGCAGGCCTTGGAGGTGGCTGTATAAGTGGCAGCCCATAGATGGTAAAATTAGTCAGAAAAATTACAGGGATCCTTTGCCAGTGCTGGGTTTAGGACTCTATTGTATCATCCATATGCAATTCTGGGTTACGGTTCCAGGGCAAAGAAGAGTACTAGTGCTTGAGGCTGTGGTGGAACTGTGGCCCTGGTCACAGTTCTGGAGTGGAAAAGAATGCTTGTGGTTAATCACAAGGGAGCAGGGGTCCTAGTCTCATTTCTAAGGCATTAAGAAACACTAGAAATTGTGGGAGAGCTGGGGACCCGGTCACAATTTCAGGGTTAAGAGGAATGCTGCTATTTGTGGCTATAGGGGAACCAGGTCACTTCCTGGCAAAAGAATAGAGCACAGGCCAGGAGAGCAGTGACCATACTTCTCCTTAGATCACACCACCTTGGAAGCGCCAACAACCTACAAGCCCCTAGAACTAACTCTGAAAACAGCAGCATGAAAAATTTGAAGCTTGGGACTGTGTCCCTTCCATCTCAGGAGCAAAGACCAACTTAAACATAAAGTTAAAGTCAAGAAGTAGTCTAGAAAAATGAGCAAATAACAAAAAAGAACCTGACCATAAAGAGTTACTATGGTGACAGTGAAGATCAAGACACAAAGTCAAAAGGACACAACAATGTCTAAAGAGCTACAAGCAAAACGTTAAAGAAAAAGTGTACACTGGACATAAGCCCAACAAGAATTCCTGGAAGAGCTCAAATTTTTTTTTATGAAAAAAATTTTTTTTAATGAAATAATTTTCCTCTGTAGAGGAAAATCTGGGAAAAGAAATTAGAAAGATGCAAGAAAATTATGAAAAGAAAGTCAACAGCTTGGTAAAAGAGGCACAAAAAAAATACTGAAGAAAAGAACTCCTTAAAAAACAAAATTGGTCAGATGGAAAAAGAGGTACAAAAATTCACTGAAGAAAAATCCTTAAAAAGTAGAACTGGGGGGGCGGAGCCAAGATGGCGGCTGGAAAGCAGGGACCAGCTTGAGCTCCCTGCCGAGCCCCTCCAAAAACCTATAAAAAATGGCTCTGAACCAATTCTAGAACGGCAGAACCCACAGAACAGCAGAGGGAAGCAGGGCTCCAGCCCAGGACAGCCTGGATGGTCTCTGGGTGAGGTCTATTCCACACGGAGCTGGGAGCTGGGAGCTGGGAACGGAGGGGAGCAGAGCCCAGCCTGAGCGGTGTGGACCAACAAGACCAGCAACCGGGCAGAGCATGCCCTAACGCCCTGAATCAGTGAGCTGCGGCAGTTATGAGACTTCTCAACCCACAAACACCAAAGACTGCGGAGAAGGTTAGTGGGAAAAGCTGCGGGAGTAGGAGTTCCCGGTTCGGCTTCCAGCCCCGGGGACAGTGGAGGTGGGGCAGCTACAGTTGCTGCTGCTTCTGCCCCAGGCCCACCTGGTGGGAGGAATTAAGTGGTGGATCAGAGCAGGAGTGAAGAGCCTGCTGAAGATCTAAGCCCAGTTAGGGCTGGGGGTTCTTGGGGAAGGAGGAGTGCTGGGGTGACAGAGCTGGCACCTCCCCCCCAAACGTGGAACATAGAACTCGTTAGTCTACAAGCAGTCATACTCCACTGAAAAACTCAAGGGTCAAGTTAGTTGGTTGGAAATATGGCCAGGCAGCGAAAGCACACCCAGATTCAGTCTCAGACTTTGGATTCTTTCTTTGGTGACAAAGAAGACCAAAACATACAGCCTAAAGAAGACAACAAAGTCATAGAGTCTACAACAAAAGCCTCCAAGAAAAACATGAACTGGTCCCAGGCCATGGAAGAGCTCAAAAAGGAGTTGGAAAAGCAAGTTAGAGAAGTAGAGGAAAAATTGGGAAGAGAAATGAGAAGGATGCGAGAAAACCATGGAAAACAAGTCGATGACTTGCTAAAGGAGACCCAAAAAAATACTGAAAAATACACTGAAGAAAACAATACCTTAAAAAACAGACTAACTCAAATGGCAAAAGAGCTCCAAAAAGCCAATGAGGAGAAGAATGCCTTGAAAGGCAGAATTAGCCAAATGGAAAAGGAGGTCTAACGGACCACTGAAGAAAATACTACTTTAAAAATTAGATTGGAGCAAGTGGAAGCTAGTGACTTTATGAGAAATCAGGATATTATAAAACAGAACCAAAGGAATGAAAAAATGGAAGACAATGTAAAATATCTCATTGGAAAAACCACTGACCTGGAAAATAGATCCAGGAGAGATAATTTAAAAATTATTAGACTACCTGAAAGCCATGATCAAAAAAAGAGCCTAGATACCATCTTTCAAGAAATTATCAAGGAGAACTGCCCTGATATTCTAGAGCCACAGGGCAAAATAGAAATTGAAAGAATCCACCGATCGCCTCCTCAAATAGATCCCAAAAAGAAACCTCCTAGGAATATTGTCACCAAATTCCAGAGCTCCCAGATCAAGGAGAAAATTCTGCAAGCAGCCAGAAAGAAACAATTTGAGTATTGTGGAAACCCAATCAGAATAACCCAAGATTGGCAGCTTCTACATTAAGAGATCGAAGGGCTTGGAATACGATATTCCGGAGGTCAATGGAGCTAGGATTAAAACCTAGAATCACCTACCCAGCAAAACTGAGTATCATGCTCCAAGGCAAAATATGGATTTTCAATAAAATAGAGGACTTTCAAGCTTTCTCAGTGAAAAGACCAGAACTGAATAGCAAATTTGACTTTCAAACATAAGAATCAAGAGAAGCATGAAAAGGTAATCAAGAAACAGAAATTGCAAGGGACTTACTAAAGTTGAACTGTTTTGTTTACATTCCTACATGGAAAGAGGACATGTATGATTCATGAGACCTCAGTATTAGGGTAGCTGAAGGGAATATGCATATATATATATATATATATATATATATATATATATATATATATGTGAATGTGTATGTATGTATATATCTATGTGTATATATATGTGTGACACAGGGTGAGTTGAAGATGAAGGGAAGATATCTAAAAGAAATAAAATGAAATTAAGGGATGAGAGAGCAACATATTGAGAGAGGGAGATAGGGAGAGATAGAATGGGGTGGATTATCTCGCATAAAGGTGGCAAGAGGAAGCAGTTCTGTGGGAGGAGGGGAGAGGGCAGGTGAGGGGGGAATGAGTGAACCTTGCTCTCATCAGATTTGGCCTGAGGAGGGAATACCATACATACTCAGTTGGGTATCTTACCCCACAGGAAAGGAGAGGGAGGAAGATAAAAAAAAATAAAAGGGGGGGATGATGGAGGGGAGGGCAGATGGGAGTGGAGGTAATCAAAAACAAACACTTTGGAAAGGGGACAGGGTCAAGGGAGAAAATTCAATAAAGCGGGATGGGTTGGGAAGGAGCAAAATGTAGTTAGTCTTTCACAACATGAGTATTGTGGAAGGGTTATACATAATGATACACATGTGGCCTAGGTTGAATTGCTCAACTTCTTAGGGAGGGTGGGTGAGAAGGGAAGAGGAGAGAGAATTTGGAACTCAAAGGTTTAAAATCAGATGTTCAAAAACAAAAAAAAAGTTTTTGCATGCAACTAAAAAATAAGATACACAGGCAATGGGGCGTAGAAATTTATCTTGCCCTACAAGAAAGGAAGGGAAAAGGGGATGAGAGGGGAGGGGGGTGATAGAGGGGAGGGCTGACTGGGGAACAGGGCAAGCAGAATATATGCCATCTTGGAGTGGGGGGGAGGGAAGAAATGGGGAGAAAATTTGTAATTCAAACTATTGTGAAAATCAATGCTGAAAACTAAATATGTTAAATAAATAAATTTAAATTAATAATAAAAAAATAAAATTAAAAAAAAAAACAAAAAAAAAAGTAGAACTGGCCAAATGGAAAAAGAGGTACAAAAGCTCACTGAAGAAAGTTATTTCTTAAAAATTAGAATTGGGCAAATGGAAGCTAATAACTCCATGAGACACCAAGAAAGAATAAAAATGGAAAAAATGAACAAAGAAAATGTGAAATATCTCATCAAAAAACAACTGACCTCGAAAATAGATTGAGGAGAAATCATTTAAGAAATTTTGGACTACCTGAAAGCCATGATAAGAAAAAAGAGCCTAGACATCATCTTTCAAGAAATTAATAAGGAAAACTACTCTAATATCCTGGAACCCAAAGGCAAAAGAGAAATTGAAAGAATTGAAAATTAAGAGGTGAGATAAAAGGATGCCATAAGAGAAGGAGTGAGAGATAGGAAGAATGGGGAAAATTATCTCTCATAAAAGAGGTATGCAAGGCAGAGCTTTTATAGTGGAAGAGAAGATAGAAGTGGTGTCAAATAATGCTTGAACCTTACTCTCATCAGAATTGGCTCAGAGGGAATAATATGCACACTCAGTTGGATATAGAAATCTATCTCACCTACCAAGAAGTAGGAAGGGAAGGGGATAAGAGAAGGGAGGGGGCTGATAGAAGGGATAATAGATTAAAGTGAGAAGCAAAACAGAATTTTGAGGAGTGACAGCATAAAAAGAAAAAAAAGGATAAACAGGGAATAGAATGGATGAAAATACAATCATTGTAACTGTTAATATGAATGGGATGAATCACTCATAAAATAGAAGTGGATAGCAGAATGGATTAGAAACCACAATCTAACAATATATTGTTTACAAGAAACACACTTGAAACAGAGACACACACAGAGTAAAAATAAGGGGCTGGAGCAGAATCTATTAGGCTTCAGCTGAGGTTAAAAAAAAAAAAGGAAAAAAAGCAAGGATAGCAATCACGATCTCAGACAAAGCAAAGGCAAAAATAGACCTAATTAAAAGAGATAAGCAGGGAGGCTACAATTTATTAAAAGGTACCCTAGACAATGAAGTACTATCAATAATAAACATGTATGAATCAAATGGTGTAGCATCTAAATTCTTAAAGGAAAAGTTAAATGAATTACGGGAGGAAATATAGTAAAACTACAATAGTGGAGGACCTCAACTTTCCCCTCTCAGAACTAGATAAACTTAACCATAAAATAAGCAAGGAAGAAATTAAGGCGCTGAATAGAATTTTAGAAAAGTTAGATATGATAGACCTCTGAAGAAAACTGAATGGGAATAGAAAGGAATATACCTTTTTCAGCAGTACATGGCAACTTCATATAACAAAATGCAGAAAAGCAAAAATATTAAGTGCATCCTTTTCAGATCATAGTTCAATAAAAATTATATTCAATAAAGGGCCATGGAAACACAAGTTAAAAATTAATTGGAAACTAAATAATCCTAAGGAATAAGTGGATAAAAGAACAAATCATAGAAACAATAAATAATTTCACAAAAGAGAATGACAAAATGAGACAACATGCCAAAATTTATGGGATGCAGCCAAAGCAATTCTTAGGGGGAAATGCCTATCTCTAATATTTACAATAATAAAATCAAAAAAGAGCAGATCAATGAATTGGGCATGCAACTAAAAAACTGGAAAAAGAACAAATTGAAAATCTCTAATTAAGCATCAAATTGGAAATCCTGAAAATCAAAGGAGAGTTTAATAAAATTGAAAGAAGTCCCTTGAGCTAAAAATTAAAACTAGGAAATGGTTTTATGAAGCAACCAATATATAAACCACTGGTTAATTTGATTTTAAAAAAAGAAAGAAGAAAACCAAATTTCAGCACCAAAAGTGCAAAGAGCGAATTCATCACCAATGAAGATTGAAGCATATTGTACTAGAAATGCTAGCTATAGCAATAAGAGAAGAAAAAGAAATTGAATTAGAATAGACAATGAGGAAACAAAGCTATCATTCTTTGCAGATGATATGACAGTATACTTAAGAGAATCAACTAAAAAAACTAGTGGAAATACACCTGTCAGATTGGCTGACATGACAGAACCAGAAAATTACAAATGCTGGAGATGTGGGAAAATTGGAATACTAATGCATTGTTGGTGGAGTTGTGAACTGATCAAACCATTCTGGAGAACAATTTGGAACTATGCCCAAAGGGCTATGAAAATGTGCTTACCCTTTGACCCAGCAATACCACTTCTAGGGCTGTGTCCTAAAAAGGTCACACAAATGGGAAAAGGACCCACATGTACAAAAATATTTATAGCAGCTCTTTTGTGGTGGCAGAGAATTGGAAGTTGAAGGGATGCCCATCAATTGGGGGATGGCTGAACAAGTTGTGGTATATGAATGTAATGGAATCCTATTGTGCTATAAGAAATGATGAGCAGATGGACTTTGGAAAGACATATATGAACTGATACTGAGGGGAGCAGAACCAGGAGAACATTGTACACAGTAACAGACACATTGCGTGATGACTAACTTTGATAGATTTGGCTCTTATCAGCAGTGCAAGGTTCTAAGTGAGACAACTTCAAAAGACTCATCACGGAAGATGCTATCCACATCCAGAGAAAGAATTACAGAGTCTGAATGCAGATTGAAGCAAACTATTTGCTCTCTCTTTTGTTTTGTTTCTTCTTTCTTGTGGTTCATTCCATTGGTTATAATTCTTCTTTGCAACATGACTAATGTGAAAATATGTTTAATGTAAATGTATATGTAGAGCCTATATCAGATTGCATGCTGTCTTGGGGAGGGAAGGAGGGGGAAGAGAGGGAGGGAGAGAAAATTTGGAATTCAAAAGCTTGTGGAACTGAATGTTGTAAACTAAAAATAAATAAATTTTAGAAAAAAACTAATGGAAATAATAACTTCAGCAAAGTTGCAGGATATAAAATAAACCCATATAATCAGTATTTCTATATGATGCCACCAAAATCCAGCAGGAAGAGATAGAAAGAGAAATTCCTTTAAAAATAACTGCAGGCAATATAAAATACTTGGATGTCTACCTGCTATGACAAGCCCAGGAACCATATGAACACAATTACAAAACACTTCATACAAAGTCAGATCTAATCAATTGGAGAAATATTAATTACTCATGGGTAGGCTGAGCCAACATAATGAAAACGACAAAATGACAAAAATTAATTCTAAATTAATTTATTCAGTGCATACTAATCTAATTGCCAAAAAAATTGTTTTAGCAAGCTAGAAAAAAATGATTTAACACAATTCATCCAGTCTTAAGAACAAATGGTCAAGAATATCAAAGGAAGCTATTTTTTTAAAATGTGAAAGAAAGCGGTCTACCTATACCAGATTTCAAACTGTATCATAAAATGGGAATCATCCAAACAATCTGGTACCAGCTAAGAAATAAGAGTGGCGGATCAGTGGACTAGATTAGGTACACAATATACAGTAGTAAATGACCACAGTTACCTAGTGTTTGACAAACTCGAAGATCCAACTTTTGGGGAAGAACTCACTATTTGACAAAAATTGACAGGAAAACTGGAAAGCAGTTTGGCAGAAACTAGGTATAGACCAACATCTCACACCATATACCAAGATAAGGTCAAAGTGGATTCGTGCTTTAGACATAAAGGGTGATATAATCAAATTAGGGAAGCCTGGAAAATTTTACTCGTCAGATTATAGATAGGGGAAAATTTTATGACCAAACAAGAAGAGTGCATCATCGGATATAAATTGAGTAATTTTGATTATACTAAATTTAAAAGGTTTTGCATAAACAAAACCAATGCAGCCAAGATTAGAAAGATGGCAGAAAACTGGAAAAAAATTTTATAGCAAGTTTCTCTGATAAAGGCCTCTTTTCTCAAATATATATAGAATTTAGTCAAATTTATAAGAATATATGTCATTCCCCAACTGATAAACAAAGAAAGGATATGAACAGGCAGTTTCCAGAAGAGGAAATCAAAGCTATCTATAGACATATTTTAAAAGTCTAAATCACTATTGGAGAAATGGAAATTAAAATGATTCTGAAGTGCCACCTCGTACCTATCAAATTGGCTAATATGACAGAAAAGGAAAATGACAATGTTAGAGGGTGTGTGTGAAAATTGGGACATTAATGCACTGCTGGTACAGTTGTGAACTGATCCAACAATTCTGGAGAGCATTTTTGGAACTATACCCAAAGGGCTATAAGATTGTGCATATCCTTTGACCCAGCAATACCATTACTAGTTCTGTCTCCCAAAGAGATAAAAAAAAAAAAAAGGAAAAGGCCTTAAAATGTACAAAAATATTTGTAGCAATTCTTTTTGTGGCAGTGAAGAATTGGAAATTGAGATGCCCATTAATTGGGGAATGGCTGAACAAGTTGTGGTATGACTGTGATGGAAGACTATTGTATTATAAGAAATGATGAGCAGGATGCCTTCAGAAAAACCTGGACTTACATGAACTGATCTAAAGTGAGCAGGCACAGAACACTGAACACAACAGCAATATTGTGTGATGACCAACTGTGAAAAACTTTGTTGTTCTCAGCAATACAAAGATCCAAGACAATTCTGAAGGAGGACTTAGGATGAAAAATGCTATTCACCTCCAAAGAAAGAACTGATGGAGTCTGAATGCAGATTGAAGTATACTTTTTTTAACTTTCTTTTTTTGAGGGGGGTGGGGTGTGGGCTTTCTTTTGTAACATGGCTAATATGGAAATGTTTTGCATACCTGCACAAGTTTTTATCAACTTGCTTGCCTTCTCAAGGAGGGGTTAGAGGATGGAGAGAAGGAATTTGGAACTCAAACTTTCAAAAAAATGAATGTTAAAATTTATGTGTAATTCAGACAAAAATAAAACATTCTGGAAACTAATTATCAGCACTCAGATCCATCTATCCTAAGAGTTGTAGAGGAGTCGTCTGGGCTCTTTAGAAATCAGTAACATATACTTAACGAGCCAGAAATCTTGCTTTCAAAAAATGCTCCTGTTCAGTCTGCAGTAGATCCCTAGTACTTCCATATTGTTAATACTTGTTTTGTAAATGCTTTTGGCCAAGTCACCTAACATCTGTTTCCTCAACTATATAAAAAAAAAAGGTGGGCCTAGATTAGATGGCTTTTGAGATCTCTTCCAGTTTTAGACCTATAATCCCATGTTTACTTAATAAGTGATGACTTACCCTAACATTACAGCAATCCAGGTTATCTCCAAATATCATATCACAAAATCTTATGACAAAATTAGCTTAAATTCACTTTAACAATTGATAAATGACACAAAACCAAATGACAATAAGGTGACGACACCTAAGAAGTGATTAATACTAGCTTATTGACTGTTTAAAAAGCAGTTAGGAATTAGTCCTTTATTTATACCCTTTTAAAATCAAAAGGTACTTTATTCTATGACTGTAAAAGTGACATACAAATAAACTTATCTCTATATGCAGGTCCCAAACCTGTTGATTTGTCAGACTTAAACTTCTCATAATTCTAAAACCCCGCCTTTGCTACCAGTTCATTCTCCATCTTCCTTAAGTGTTTAGTCTTGACTTTTTCCTTATTTCCTTTTGGGTATCCTTTGTAATCAATTTTTCTTCCCATTAATCCTATATATTCTTGAGAACTGCTAAAACCTCTGCCTACTAAAAACCACCAATGCTTTATTAATAAAAAGGCTTCATGATTGTGGTGAGCTGATTATAAACAGTCTTTTGTATAGTTAACATCTCTTCCCTTGAGATGTAGTCTTCCTTTTAGTGTCTTATGCATTTTTCTATCCTAAAAACAGGATCTCATTTAGGTAAAGACTGCTTGGTGCCAACTATTATCAACATAGCAAATAATTTTAGTAGCCATCATTAAGGTGAGTAGAAATTCATGTAAAGAATTAGGAAAGGCACCACATCTCCCAGTTCTGGTTCTTGCTTCAACAGTGTTTGGACGGAACAGATCTGGGGTCACCAGCTCCCCTCGGTTTTGAACTTCACCTTTCTGCAGTCCGTCAGCCCCTGGGACCAGCCGACCCCCGCCTCCGGGACCAGCCGCCTCCTCCCTTCACCGACGGTGCCATGAGCTCTAGCTCCCAGATCCGCCAAAACTTCTCCTCTGAGGCCAAGGCCGCCATCAACCGCCTGGCCACCCTGTACCTGCAGGCCTCCTACTCCTACCTGTCCCTGGGTTTCTATTTCGATTGGGACGATGTCGCCCTGCCTAGGGTGTCACGTTTTTTCCGTGAGCTGGCGAAGGACAAACACGAGGGTGCCGAGCACCTTATGAGGCTTCAGAACCAGCATGGGGGCCGTGTCCTCCTCCAGGCTGTGCAGAAACCTGCCCAAGATGAATGGGGCCGCAGCTTGGATGCCATGCAGGCTGCCCTGAACCTGGAGAAGGACCCGAACCAGGCCCTCCTGAAGCTGCATGCCCTGGGCTCGAGCCAAGGGGATCCACAGCCCTGTGACTTCCTGGACAGCCACTACCTGGGTGAGGAAGTAAAGCTTCTGAAGCGCTTGGGCAACCATCTGACCACCCTGCACCATGTTCAGGTGGACCCCCAATCCGGGCTGAGCCTGAAGCATGACTAGGGGGAGCGGCCTGGGCAGGCAGCCCCAAGGCCGAACCAAGAATGCCCACAATAAAGCTAGCTGCTCACCCAGCAACAAAAAAAAAATTAGGAAAAAAAGTTAATCCATATAATCATATGACTGGGCTTAAGGGGATCCCGGAATGATAAAATGTAGCCAAAATCTAGTTTAGAGTTATTCCAAAATAGCGTATAACTTCACATGAGAACGGTCACCCAAATGTCTTTTTAAACAAAGCTGACACAAAAATTACAAAAAAGTGCTTTAACCTCATTTATTGAAAGATACACTTAAATTATCAAAGTCATTGTAGTATAAAAATCGTTACAGGTAACATTGCATCTGAAAGCACTAGGGTCTATATATGACATGATTCTATTTAGCTTCCATTTTGATGTTTTGACATCTGCATCCAAAATTACAGTACTCAATTTTGACTGCCTTTGGTCCTATATGATTCCAATTCCTGAGGTAAATTCAACGTTCACTGCCAACATCCTTGAAGCCTGAAGTTAATCTGGGGAGAATCCAGACATTTATACTCCCACATACAATACAATGGAACTCATAACTGTAATCACATAGTACAAATTTAATTTTAAATTAGTAACTAGTTCTCTTGCGTTTTTATGTAGTGTTATTCAATCAACTCTACTTAAATTCTTTACTGTACAGTAGACTGATGTATTTAAAATCTTATGACTTACGGTAGCACTTTAAAAATCTTTTGTATTCTGGTGACACTTTTGATCTGTTAATCCCCAAATGCTAAACATTACCTATTACCATCAAATATAAAATCAGTACAAAGTATTTTCAACTGGAAATAGCCCCTAACATTAAGAAACAAGGGTCTCCACTTAGGCTAAAATTTTTCTAGATACCTTTTAAAATTTAACTTCTATTATATTGCATTCTGCCAGTAAGGCACCATACTTTGTAGCAATCAGATACATCCCACAGCAACTGGGAAAATATTAACTCCACATTATACATGTAACTAATGAATGTGGGAGAAAGCAAATTTTAGAAGACCTAACTTTGCAAGAAAATTTCATACTACGTCCTATTGTGAAGCCAAAATAAATTTTAATGAAGACTCCCAGATGTGAGTATGGGGTAGGCATTTTAGTATTTCATCCTTTAACTATACAATTGAGGACTCTATAAAAGCTAAACAATACCATCTTTCTAACAGGTAGACACATTCTGGTATTTTAATTCAAAGCCTGTCCCTTCATGCCTGCAATTTCACAAGTCCATACTACAAAGTGGGCCCTTTGTTTGACTTGATGGAAATTTAAAGAGCTAATTCTTCTTCCAACCTCTAAATTAACCCTTCCCGAAAAAGCATAAACTTTTCTAAGGTAAGAGATTACTGAGAAATTAAAAATTCATATTCTAAGGCAATTTTAAAAACCTGAACTATTAAAAGCTGAAAAAACAGCTTCTTGGAAAATCACCTTACATTTCACAAACTACTGATTAATCATAGTTTCTCCAGTTTTAATATTATTTTTATTACCTTCGCTTTTTAATTTTGTTCCCTATACATTCATATATGCAAATTTAGGTATTTTGAAGTAGTTTTGCTATGCTACATAATTTTAGTTGGACAAAGAAATACAGCAAATGAAGTATGTTGAAAAACATACAGCTATGTTCAGCCCTGTTTCCCAGTAGGGACAAGGAAGGCAAAGAGGGGAATTTTATAGTAAATGAAAGCATTTTCACTTTGTACTAGTTTGTAGTCTCCTAAAATACTGCCTAAAAACAAAATGCTTATCTTCCTCAAATCAAATTCAGCAAGCTAGATGACAAAGTTAACCTTTATTCACAAATGTAGAAAAACATGAGATAGCTAATTATGTTCCAAAAACTAACATTTCTACAACGTACATATATATTATTTATATATTGTTATATCACAATAAATACCAATTTCCTATATACATATAGAAATTAAAAATGTATATTTGCACCAAATGAAAGCTATTTCTTCACAGCTTGAGAAACATGATGATCTTCTGCATTAGTGCCCGTTAACCTCCACTTTTCTAAATGACCACCTGAAATTTCAAATACATACAAAATTAACATTTATACAGAATCAAAACTGGCAAGTCAGTTCTAAATAAATTTTACTATTACCAAAATCTCTTCTTCCATTTAATGAGAATTTTCCTTGGCTTCTGAAAGAAAGAAAACTTCTGAAGGAATTTTCTTCAGATACCACCTCATCATACGGAAGTCAGCGACCCAAGATTCTTGAAGGCTATGAGTTTGAATTACTAACTCTGATATGTAATGTTAATCTAAAAAGGGTCTAGCAACAGATAACTGCTCAAGGATCAGTCTGGTTAAATTTGGAGTTTATTATCAGAAGGTTGGGCACTAGGAGATGAATTTGTGGCTGCAGCAAATCATGAAACGACCAATGAAGGCAAGGAGGAGCTATGATTAGTAACTGCGGAGTGAGAACCCACTTAATGAAATCAGACCTTTCAAGTTTTTAAGAATGAGAACTTTGTATAGTTTGGCACAAAAAGAAAAGGACTGTATCCTCCTTTTGGTAATTACATTTTAACATAATTTTTGCACATACTATTAAAGAGTAGTAGGAATTTACACTATCACAATTTTAAACAACTCATTTTAAGGCAAAAAAAAAACTATACTTGGCAAGTAAACCTATATGAAGAGAACTGAAATCACTTTACACTCTAATAAAGAAACAGAAATCTCACAAGTTTTATGTGATAGCATTTTTAATCAGTATTCTGTAATGCCACAGTTTCTCCCTGAAAAAAAGATTCTTGTTTAAAAAAAATTTCTGCTTCCAGAGCACCCTCTTGTGGTAGGAAGAGAATTTACCTGGTAGTTCTCATACTATTATCCTTAAAAATGACTTTGTATATTCATTCACTGAGAATTTCCATAAGTTATAGTAAAATATGAATAAAAATCACTTAGTTTCCAGGAAGTATAGGATATATGACAAGTATGCCGTAAAAATTAAAAAGAGAGAATTCTTACAGCAATATTGAGTATTTTATCCACTTCTTATTTTCTCTTATGATAAATACAAAGTGTGACTATTTTAATAGTGGTAAAATGTAGAGGATTATGGGTGGACTTGTAGTTAAACATCTAATTTTACTGAAAGGTATCTTGAAATGCAGTGAGTTTTGAATAATAGGATAAAATAAGGACACTAAACAAGTAAGTGCTCATTTTTGGTGGGAGAATGAGGAAAATGAACAGAAATAGATGTAAACTTAGAACAGACTTATAAAAAGGGTATAATTTATCATAAAGGAATTTTTCAATTTTAAATGCAAGTTCATATGAAGATAAGGTCAAAATGGGTACATGATCTAGACATAAAGGGTGACACCATAAGCAAAACAGAGGAGCAAGGAATAGTCTCCCTATGCCATGGGGGGTGGAGAGAAGTAATCAAAACCAAAGAAGAGACAGAAAGTATTACAAAAAGTGTTTTACTTTTTAATATAATCATTTTGATTATATTAAATTAAAAGGCTTTTGTACAAAACCAATGCAACCAAGATTAAAAGGAAGTAGAAAGCTGGCAAACAATCTCTACAGCAAGAATCTCTGATAAAGGCTTCATTTCTCAAATATATAGAGAACTTATTCAAATTTATAAGAATAGGAACTGGCAATTTTCAGATGAAGAAATCAAAGCTATCTATAGGCATATGAAGCAGTCCTCTAAAACACTTTTGACTAGAAAAATATTTATTAAAACAATTCTGAGGTACTACCTCAAACCTATCAGGTTGGCTAACATGACAAAAAAGGAAAATGACAAATGTTAGAGAGGATGTGGGGAAACTGGGCCACTGTTGGTGGAGTTGTGAACTGATTCAGCCATTCTGGAGAGCAATTTGGAATTATGTCCAAAGGGCAACCAGACTGCATACCTTTTGATTCAGCAATATCACTACTGGGTCTGTATTCCAAAGAGATCACAAAAAAGGGAAAAGGACCTACATGTACAAAACTATTTATAGCTGCCCTTTTTGTGGTGGAAGAGATTTGGAAATCGAGGGGATGCCCATCAACTGGGAAATGGCTAAGCAAGCTGTGGTATATGAATGCAATGGAATACTACTGTGCAACAAGAAATGATGAACAGGCTCATTTCAGAAAAACCTAGAAAGACTTGTATGGTCTGATGCAAAGTGAAATAAGCAGAACCAGGAAAACATTGTATATGGTATCAGCAACATTGTGTGATGATCAACTATGAAGGAAAATGATTCCCATATCCAGATAAAGAACTGATGAACTCTATCAAAGCATAGTTTTTCCACTGGCTTTATTCTTTATTGTGGGATTTTTTTCCCTTTGATCTGTTTCTTCTTTCACAACTATGACTAATGTGGAAATATTTTTACATGATAGCACATGTATAAACTATATCAAACTACCTGACATTTTCAGAAGAGGGGAAGGGAAGGAGAAAAATTTGGAACTCAAAATCTTGTAAAAATGAATGCTAAAATTTTCCTGACATTGTAACTGGGGAAAAAAATAAAATACTATTTAAAATAAATACATAAATAAATAAAAGCAAGTTCAGTTGTATGAGCCCCTTTATATTACTTGTTGACATCTTAAATTCCAACTCCTGGAGCTATTATCTTACAGATACTTCATACCAACTAACAAAATCTAACTGTGTAAATAAAAGGTATATAAGCCATAAACTTAGATTTTCTTTGCCTTTGGGGTGGGGTAAGGTGAAGGAAGTTTCTTTAGGTTTCCTAATTAAGACAAAGGCAGACTAGTAAAGCTGAACTGGCGCTTGGAGATAATCTGGTTCAACTCCATTATTTTACAGAGGTTAACCACTTGCCCAGGACCACAAACACACACACCTCTCTTCAAAACCTATCCATAACAGTCATGTTATAAAAGAAAACATAGATGGAAAAAAACTGAAGAATATTAAATAAAGTTAAAAAAAATATGCTTCAATCTGTATTCAGACACCACCAGTTCTTTCTCTGGGGATGGATGGCATTTTTCATCCTAAGTCCTTCAGAGTTGTCATGGATCATTGTATTGCTGAGAATAGCAAAGTCATTCACAACTGATTATCTTACAATATTGCTGTTACTGTATAATACCCAGTACATTTCACTTTGCATCAACCCATGTAAGTCTTTCTAGGTCTAAGAGCATCCTGCTCATCACTTTTTACAGCACAATAGTATTCCATCATAATTACATACCACAACTTGTTCAGCGATTCCCCGATTGGCATCCCCTCAATTTCTAATTCTTCACCCTCAGAAAAGAGCTGCTATAATTATTTTTGTACATTTAGGTCCTTTTCCTTTTTTATCTCTCTTGAGATACAGACCTAGTAGTGATATTGCTATGTAAAAAGTATGCATGGTTTCATAGCCCTTTGGGCATAGTTCCAATTTGCTCTGTAGAATGGTTTAATCAGTTCAAAGCTCAAACAGTACATACATTAATGTCTCATCTTTCGCACATCCCCTCCAACATTTGTCTTTCTCCTTTTCTGTCCTATATGCCATTCCAATAGGTATGAGGTAGTACCTTGGAATTGTTTTAATTTGCATTTCTCTCATCAATAGAGTTAGAATATTTTTTCATACAGCTACAGATAACTTTGATTACTTCATCTGTAAACTGTTAATATCTTTTGATCATTTATCAGTTGGGGAATGGCTCATTTTTATAAATTTGACACAATTCTCTGTATGTCAGAGAACTTATCAGAGAAACTTGCTTCAAATTTTTTTTCACAGTTACTATTGCTAACCGTATTTCCCCTCTAACCTATTCCCCCTACCCGTTTATTCTACTCTCTCTCCTTTTATCCTGTCCCTCCTCAAAAGTGTTTTGCTTCTGACTACTACTTCTTCAAATCTGCTCTCCCTTCTTTCACCCTCCCCCACCTTCTCTTATCCCCTTCCCCTTCTATTTTCCTGTAGGGTAAGACAGATTTCTATAACCCACTGCCTGTATATCTCATTTCCCCAGTTACATGTAAACACAATTTTTAACACTCCTTTTTAAAACTCGAGTTTCAAATTCTCTCCCTTCCTCCCTCACGAAACCCCCACATTGAGAAGGCAAGCAATACAATATAGATTATACATGTGGAGTTATGCACAATATTTCCATAATAGTCATGTTGTGAAAGACTTAACTATATTTTCCTCCATCCTATCCCACCTCCCGTTTATTCTATTCTTTCCTTCCACCCTGTCCCACCTCAAAAGCTTCTGATTACCTCCTCCCCCAGTCTGCTCTCCCTTCCCCTCTACTTTCTTGTAGGGTAAGATAGATTTCTATATCCAACTGTGTATGTTATTCCCTCTTTCAGCCACTTCTTAGGAAAGTAAGGTTTACTCATTCCCTCTCACCTTCCCCTCTTCCCCTCTGCTTTTTCTTGCTTCTTGCATGTGAAACGGTTTACCCTATTCTACCTCTCCTCTTCTCTTTCTCCCAGTACATTCCTCTCTTACCCTTTAATATTATTTTTTAGACATTATCCCTTCATATTCAACTCAAACCTGTGCCCTCTGTCTGTGTATGTATATATATATATATATATATATATATATATATATATTAAACTATAGTAAGTCCCTTGTGACTTCTTTTTCCTGTTTATCTTTTCATGCTTCTCTCCAGTCTTGTATTTGAAAGTCAAATTTTCTATTTAGCTCTGGTCTTTTCTCAAGAATGCATGAAATTCCTCTATCTCACTGAATGTCAATTTTCCCCCCTCATGGATTATACTGAGTTTCGCTGTGTAGGTGATTCTTGGTTTTAATCTTAGGCCTTTTGACCTCCAGAATATCATATTTCAAGCCCTCCAATCCTTTAATGTAGATGCTGCTAAATCTTGCGTTATCCTAATTGTTTCCACAATACTTAAATTGTTCCTCCTTGGCTGCTTGCAGTATTTTCTCTTTGACCTGGGAAATCTGAAACTTGGCTATAATATTCCTAGAAGTTTTCCTTTTGGGACCTCTTTCAGGAGGTGAACTGTGGATTCTTTCAATATCCATTTTCCCCCCTGGTTCTAGAATATCAGGGCAGTTTTCTTTGATAATTTCTTGAAAGATGATGGCTAGGCTCTTTTTTTTTTTTTTTTTTTGATCACAGCTTTCAGATAGTCCATCAATTTTTAAATTCTCTCTCCTGGATCCATTTTCCAAGTCAGTTGTTTTTCCAGTGAGATATTTCACATTGTCTTCTATTTTCTCATCCTTCTGGTTTAGTTTTATAATTTCTTGATTTCTCATAAAGGCATTAGCTTCCATTTGCTCCATTCCAATTTTAAGTCATTATTTTCTTCAGTGAGCTTTTCTACCTCCTTTCGCATTTGGCCAATTCTGATTTTTAAGGCATTCTTCTCGTTGACTTTTTCGGACCTCTTTTGCCATTTGAGTTAGTCTATTTTTTAAGGTGTTATTTTCTTCAGCTTTTTTTGGATCTCTTAGCAAGCAGTTGACTTTTTTTTTTCATGATTTTCTTGCACCACTCTCATTTCTCTTTGAAATTTTTCCTCCACTTCTCTTACTTGATTTTCAAAATCCTTTTTGAAGGTGGCAAGAGGAAGCAGTCCTGTGGGAGGAGGGGAGAGGGCAGATGACGGGGGAATGAGTGAACCTTGCTCTCATCACATTTGGCCTGAGGAGGGAATACCATACATACCCAATTGGGTATCTTACCCCACAGGAAAGAAGAGGGAAGATAAAAAAAAAGGGGGGGAATGATGGAGGGGAGGGCAGATGGGGGTGGAGGTAGTCAAAAACAAACACTATCTAAAGGGGACAGGGTCAAGGGAGAAAATTCAATAAAGGGAGATGGGTTGGGAAGGAGCAAAATATAGTTAGTCTTTCACAACATAAGTATTGTGGAAGGGTTATACATAATGATACACATGTGGCCTATGTTGAATTGCTTGACTTCTTAGGGAGGGTGGGTGGGAAGAGAAGAGGGGAGAGAATTTGGAACTCAAAGTTTTAAAAACAGATGTTCAAAAACAAAAAAAAAAGTTTTTGCATGCAACTAGAAAATAAGATACACAGGCAATGGGGCGTAGAAATTTATCTTGCCCTACAAGAAAGGAAGGGAAAAGGGGAGGGGAGTGGGGTGACAGAGGGGAGGGCTGACTGGGGAACAGGACAACCAGAATATATGCTATCTTGGAGTGGGGGGGAGGGTAGAAAGGGGGAGAAAATTTGTAATTCAAACTCTTGTGAAAATCAATGCTGAAAACTAAATATGTTAAATAAATAAATTTAAATTTAAAAAAATCCTTTTTGAGATCTTCATGGCTTACTGCCAATTCACATTTTTCTTGGAGGCTCTGGATGTAGAAGCTTTGACTTTTGATACTTCGGTTGTGTTTTGATCTTCCTTGTCACAAAAGTAAGATTCTATAGTCTGAGCCCATGCCATGCTCTCTGCCCCCCCCCCCCCCCCCCCCGCTATTTGCTCATTTTCCCAGCCAAGTACTTGACTTTTTAGCTCTTTGTGAAGGTAGGTTTCTGCTTCTAGTGTGGAGGGAGCACTGCCCCAAGCTTCAGGAGTTTTGTGCAGTTTTTTTCAGAGATACTCCAGGGGACCTGTAAATTTTCATTTCTTCCAAGGCTGTATGATCAAAGGAGAGGTGTTTACTCCTCACCTGATCTGTGCTCTGGTCTGTGAGTGACAACAAGTAATCTTTTCTGCCTGGAAACTATGAGGAGGATTCCCTCTCCACTGCTGCTACAAGCTCCACCACGCCACCACTTGTCCTTGCTCCAGGACTGCCACCTAGGACTGCAATCCAGATACAAGCACAGGCAAAGCAAGAGAATCCTGCCTCAGGACCAGCAAAAAGATCCCTGCAATCAGCTGCTCAATCCCCCCACTGTCTGTGGGCTGAGAGTTATAGAAACAACAACTGCTGCTGCCACCCTGTGGCTGGGGCTAAGGCTGGACTGTGCTCCTCTCTCTTACCCAGGTCCCACAGACCTTTCCTACTGACCTTCTAAGTTGTCTTTGGCATTTGTGGGTTGAGAAGTCTGGAAACTGCCACAGCTGCCAGTGATTCAGTGCCCTGAGGTTGGTTCCAGCCCTGTCTGTGCCAGCGTGACCCATGCTGAACTGCATTCTTCTCTCAGACTTGTGCAACAGACCTTTCAGGTTGTCTCGGGCTGGAAATTTGCTTTTATTCCACCATCTTGGCTCTGCCTCCCTCCAATTTTCTTGATAGTGATTTATCTAATTAACAAAATGTATCATATAGCCAACAACATTAAATATTTACAGGAAAACTTTCTCAAAAGGATGTTTTTCTTAAAAAATGACCAGGAAAACCCACTACAAGCTTCATAGGAAAATGACTTATAACCCAGAGATCCCAAAGTTGATTAAGGTACTTCCATTTTGTTTAGCCATATTTAAATGTGAACTGTCATTGTTAGTGTAAATATTAACAATGCCAGCAGGTGAATGTTAATTTACAAAAATTCAAATGGTAGTAACAATTTACCTAAGTGTTCATTCAAAGTCAAGTAAGCAGTATGAGAAATCTAGGTGGGACTGTGAATAGTCAACATTTGCTCTAAGCCAATCATGGATTCAATTTTCTCTTGCTACCCTAAGTCCCAGCTTTGGGGCATAACATTTAATAGGGAGATGAGCAGCTTTCCTTGACTGGATATAAGAAGCCTCAAGGTACTAAAAAAAGTCTAATTAAGGTTTTTCTCCTTGTTAGAAAAATCAAAAGATCACTAAAAAAGGGAAAGCTTTGAAATGAAGTGGAAACATTTATCAATAAATGCTGTATCCAATTAGATACGTTAGAATCCATCCCCCACTATATCCCCTGGAAAGAGCAGTCTATTCATATTTACTTAGCATCTTCTTCCCTTATTTTTACATGAAGGTTGGGACAGAGAGCAATTAATGTCAAAAAGCTACTTTTTATTAATTCCTAAGAAAATACTTTAATGGATTAGAGAGATAGCTAGTGAACACCCAGAAAAGGAAGGCTTCATTACAAAAAAGCCAATATAGGTTTATCAAGAGTAAGTCATGTCAAACTAATTTTATTTTCTTTTTGATAGAATTTATTATTAAAAAAGTAGATCAGCAAGTGTTGTGTCCCAGATATCTGTGCCGGGCACTACAAATGGCTTGGATAAAGGCATAAATGACATGTTCATCAAATCTGCAGTGACACAAAATTAGAGGAGGGATAGCTGGATGACAACCAAGATCTCTCCAAAATTGATAGATTAGAACACTGGGGCTAAATCTATTAAGGTGAAATTCAATAGGATAAATAAATATAAAATCTTATAATTTCCAAGTACAGAATGCGGAAGGCATGATTAAATGGCAATCTGCCTTTAATAAAAACAAAACAGGGGGCAGCTAGGTGGCACAGTGAGTAGACCACCAGCCCTGGAGTCAGGAGGACCTGAGTTCAAATCTGGCCTCAGACACTTGACACACTTACTAGCTGTGTGACCTCGGGCAAGTCACTTGACTCCAATTGCCCTGCTGTCCCCGCCTCTGAAAAAAATAAATAAATAAAAAATAAACAAAACAAAACCCAAACAAACCAGGGACTTTAAAGGAATTCTAAACAACCCTCCTCACCTCATGCCACCCCAAAGGGAAAGAAAACCTATGTTTACTGCTTACATTACCTTTTATATACACAGTTAGATTTCTGTTAGTTGGCATAAATTATCTGTAAAATAATAAATAGCTCCAGGAGTTAGGAACTTAAGATGTCAAAAAGTAACATAAATGGCTCATACAATTGAACTTGCTTTTAAAATTGAAACATTCCTCTATGATAAAATATTCTCTTTTTCCAACAGCCTGTTCAATGTGATATGGCAGTGCTGTGGCAGCTAAAAAAGCTAATGTAATCTTGGGCCACATGAAGGGAGGTTTAGCTTCCAGGAATAAAGAGATAAGGCCACTGCTGTGTTCTGTCCCAGTAAGAATACATCTGGCACATTTAGGGATGACAGTAATAAATTATCTTGGAGGAAATCCAAGGAAAGGCAACCAGAATAGTAAGGGGTTTTGAGTCCATGTCATATGAGGATCAACAGAAAGAAGTGGGGATGTTTAGCCTGAAGAGAAGAGACCTGCTAGCTGTCTTCAAGGATCTGAAGTACTGTCATATGGAAGGGGGATCTGACTTGCTCTGTTTGGCACCAGATGACAGAACCAAGAATAATGAGTGGGAACTGCAGAGGCAAATTTAGGCCTGATCAGTAAAATGTCATTTGTGAGTAGAATAGGCTGTTCTGAGACTCAGGGAATTACGTACTTTTCTCCCTGTGCCCCACCCCCAACCCCCATTTGGGTGTTTTCAAGCAGAGGCTGGATACCACTTGTCAGGGAGTTGCAAGGCATTTCTTTCCAAGTTAGGTTATAGGGCTACAGAAGTACCTTTCAACTTTAAAATTCTGTGATTCTCTTAAATATACTAGAATTCAGTCTACAATAAAGCTTTCATCAGGAACTCTTACTTCTGAGAAGAAAGATCAATTTGAATCTCAGATTTTTGTTCATGATCATTTTCTCCTTGGGATTCCCTCAGTATAGCATGTTGGGGCTGGGAGGTATAAATTAATACCACAGTGCAACAATATCTGGTACAAAATTAAATAAATTTATTTTCATAATGAAATATTCCAAGGGGGGTGGTGGTGGAGCCAAGATGGCAACTAGAAAGCAGGGACACAACTAAAGTTCTCCCCCTGGACCCTCCAAACACCTATAAAAAATGTCTCTGAACAAATTCTAGAACTGCAGAACCTACGAAATAGCAGAGGAAAGCAGGCCTCCAGCCCAGGACAGCCTAGATGGTCACTAGGTAAGGTCTATCCCTCAGAGCTGGGAGCAGAGCAGAGCCCAGCATGGGCCGGGCCAGGACCAACCAGACCAGGAGCCGGGCAGCACAGGCCCTAGCTCCCTGAATCAGTGAGCTGTGGCAGGTACCAGACTTCTCAACCCACAAACTCCAAAGACAACAGAGAAGGTGAGTGAGAAAACCTGCTGGGACAGAGTGAAAGGAGTTCGCAGTTCGGCCACTTCCCCTGGGGGCAGTGGAGGTAGTGCAGCTACAGAACTACAGCTGCAGTTGCTTCTGGCCCCAGAACCACCTGATGGGAGGAATTAAGTGGCAGATCAGAGCAGGAGTGCAGAGCCTGCTTAAGATCTGAGTCAGGTCCAGGTTGGCAGTTCTTGGGGGAGGAGGAGCACTGATGTGGCAGAGCTTGTTGTATAGAAATAGCTCTGAAAACAACAGCACAGACCCTCAAGCTTGGGACAAAGTACTCTCTACTCTACAAGCAGTCATATCCCCACGAAAAACTCGAGGGTCAAGGCTGGGAACATGAACAGGCAGCAAAAACAGTCTCAGATTCAGACTCAGACTTTAGAATCTTTCTTTGGTGACAAAGAAGACCAAAACATACAGCCAGAAGAAGTCAACTAAGTCAAAAAGCCTACATCAAAAGCCTCCAAGAAAAACATGACCTGGTCTCAGGCTATGGAAGAGCTCAAAAAGGATTTGGAAAAGCAAGTTAGAGAAGTAGAGGAAAAACTGGGAAGAGAAATGAGAGTGATATGAGAAAACCATGAAAAACAAGTCAATGACTTGCTAAAGGAGAGCCAAAAAAAATACTGAAGAAAATAACACCTTAAAAAATAGACTAACTCAAATGACAAAAGAGCTCCAAAAAGCCAATGAGGAGAAGAATGCCTTCAAAGGCAGAATTACCCAAATGGAAAAGGAGGTCCAGAAGACCACTGAAGAAAATACTACCTTAAAAATTAGACCGGAGCAAATGGAAGCTAGTGACTTTGTGAGAAATCAAAATATTATAAAACAGAAACAAAGGAATGAAAAAATGGAAGACAATGTGAAATATCTCACTGGAAAAACCACTGACCTGGAAAATAGATCCAGAAGAGATAATTTAAAAATTATTAGACTACCTGAAAGCCATGATCAAAAAAAGAGCCTAGATACCATCTTTCAAGAAATTATCAAGGAGAACTGCCCTGATATTCTAGAGCCACAGGGCAAAATAGAAATTGAAAGAATCCACAGATCGCCTCCTCAAAAAGATCCCAAAAAGAAAGCTCTTAGGAATATTGTCACCAAATTCCAGAGCTACCACATCAAGGAGAAAACACTGCAAGCAGCCAGAAAGAAACAATTTGTGTATTGTGGAAACACAATCAGGATAACACAAGATCTAGCAGCTTCTACATTAAAGGATTGAAGGGCTTGGAATATGATATTCTGGAGGTCAACAGAGCTAGGATTAAAACCAAGAATCACCTACCCAGCAAAACTGAGTATCATGCTGCAAGGCAAAATATGGATTTTCAATAAAATAGAGGACTTTCAAGCTTTCTCAGTGAAAAGACCAGAGCTGAATAGAAAATTTGACTTTCAAACACAAGAATCAAGAGAAGCATGAAGACACAAAAAAGAAATGAGAAATCACAAAGGACTTACTAAAGTTGAACTGTTTTGTTTACATTCCTACATGGAAAGATGATGTGTATAATTCATGAAACCTCAGTATTAGGGTAGCTGAAGGGAATATACATACATACATATATATACACATATATATATACATACATACACACACACACACACACACACATTATATATATATATATATAGACAGAGGGCACAGGGTGAGTTGAAGATGAAGGGATGATATCTAAAAAAATAAAATAAAATTAAGGGATGAGAGAGGAATATATTGAGAGAGGGAGAAAGGGAGAGACAGAATGGGGTAAATTATCTTGCATAAAAGTGGCAAGAAAAAGCAGTTCTGTTGGGAGGGAAGAGGGGGCAGGTGAGGGGGAGTGAGGGAATCTTGCTCTCATCGGAACTGACCTGAGGAGGGAATAACATATACACTCCATTGGGTATCTTACCCCACAGGAAAGAAGGAGGAAGGAGATTTAAAAAAGAGGGGACAATAGAAGGGAAGGCAGATGGCGGAGGAGGTAATCAAAAGCAAGCACTTTTGAAAAGGGACAGGGTCAAGGGAGAAAACTGGATAAAGGGGGATAGGAAGGAGCAAAATATAATCTTTCACAACATGAGTACTGTGGAAGGGTTTTGCATAATGATACGCATGTGGCCTACGTTGAACTGCTTGCCTTCTTAGGGAGGGTGGGTGGGAAGGTAAGAGGGGAGAGAATTTGGAACTCAAAGTTCTAAAAGCATGATGTTCAAAAAAAAAATTTTGCATGCAACTAGGAAATAAGATATACAGGCAATGGGGCATAAACATCTATCTTGCCCTACAAGAAAGTAAGGGAAAAGGGGAGGGTGGGGAGTGGGGTGACAGAAGGGAAGGCTGACTAGAGAATGGGGCAATCAGAATATATGCCATCTTGGAGTGGGGGGGGAGGGTAGAAATGGGGAGAAAATTTGTAATTCAAACTCTTGTGAAAATTAACGCTGAAAACTAAAAGTATTAAATAATGATTTAAAAAAAAAAAGAAATATTCCAAGGAAAAAACAATGTAACATTAGCAAAACAGAAATTAACATTCAATTACAGTAACAGATGTGTTTTTCAAAAAACTTACATGCACTTCATGTGTTTTTCAATTGAGCTGCCTGCCAAAATTTCATCTTGGAAGCTGCAGTGAAGATCCTTTTATGAAAGTGGTTTGGATGCCATCTTTATTCGCATGTAAGAAATGAGATATAATTCCATATAAAAGAGGTCTGTGGTAGAGAGAAAATAAAATAAATAAAGGCAGCAGATAAAGTATTAAAATGAAACATTCATTTTTAAAAAAGTAATTTCTAAAAAAAAGGATTACAAAAATCTTATAAAACATTTTCTGACATAAATACTAACTGCTGATACTTCTTTTAAATCCAAGATAGTCATTATTATTTTACTACACACCTTCCAAAAACATGTTATCAACAAACACATAATAATAAGGGCTTAAAGGGACCTTAGAGACCACCTAAATCCAACTATTTCATGTTGAAGATAAGGAAATAAAGGACCACTGGGGATGAGTGACCAACTCAAGGTCATACAACTAAAGGCCAAAATCAGGACTTGAACGCAGGCCTCTGGATTCTTGTGGCATTGTCCTCTCTTCTCTTTCCTGTTTGACTTTTCCTTCTTGGTCTCCTTTGCCAGATCATCATCCATAGCATACCCCTTAATTGGGAGTACACCCTAAAACTTTATACTGGACCCTTTCATGTTCTCTTTCTTGGTGGACTCAGCAGTTCCCATGGATTTATCATCTCTACCTAATGACTCCTGGATCTAGTTCAAGTCTCTATCCTAAATTCCACGTTACCAACTATCTTTGTACGTTTAGAATAGGATATCCTATAGGCATCTGAAACTAACCAAGTCTGAAACAGAACTCACTTTGACACCCCCTCCCCAACTCCCAACCACTCCTTTTAAAACTTCTCCCTTACGGTCAAGGGTACTGGCATACCTCCAGGCACCCAGATTTACAACTTGGGAGTCATTTTCAACTGCTCACTTTCCCTCACCTCACACATACAAGCATTTGCCGAGCCTTGTCCATTTTACCATCTCTCATATGTACCTCCTTCTCTCTACTCACAAAGCCACCATATTATTTCAAACAATGGAGATCTCTAGCCAGGACTACTGAAATAGTTTCATAATTGGTCTTTGCTCAAGTCTTTGCTCTCTCCAATTCATACTCCACGTACCTGCCAAAGTCATATTCCTAAAGGCTATGTTTCTCCCTACTTAACTTTAAACTCTAGTAGTTCCCTATCACCTCTAAGATCAAATACAAATTTTTCTATTTGAGAGGATCTAAAAAACCCTAGATTGCACCAATGAGCTGAAAATAAAAAGGAAAAATTTAAGTGTGATAAATGTAAAGTCCTAAACTTGGGTTTAAAAACTCCACCACACAAGAACAGGATAGATAAGGAACAGCTAGAAAATAGTTCATGTGAAAAGAATTTGCAAGTACAAAATGAGTCAACAGTATGATATAAAAACCATTGCAATTTTAGGTTGTATTACAAAAGTGAAATGTCCAGAGCAAAGAAAACCACATCTGGAATTGTGTTCAGTTTAGGGTGCAATATTTTAGGGCACTGACAGGCAGGAATATTTAAAGGAGGGTAACCAGGAAAAGGGAGGGACCTAAAAGAATGCCATATACAGGATTGATGTTACTAAGGATGTTTAGTCTGGGAAAAAAAGGGCTTGCCAAAAATACGGTAACTGTGTTCAATTAGGTGAAAGAGTTGCTAAGGATTAGACTTATCTGGCTTGAACTCACAGAGCAGAGCTAGGGGTAACTGGGTATTTTACAGAGATTTTACCTCGCATAAAAACTTTTCCTAACAATTAGAGCTAACTAAAATTGCAATGGGCTATAGTATCAGATAAGGTAGAGAGGTCTTCAAGCAAAGGTTAAATGACCACTTGTTGGGGATATATAGATCCCAAGCTGTATGCGGCCCAAAACAATCTGTAGGATGGACCAAACCAGATTAAAATGTCATCAAAATGTAATCAGATTAAAATGTAAATTTAACAAAAAAAATACAATAAAACATAGAAAATGTCACATTTTAAAATTAAGTCAACATGTGGCCTGAAAGAGGTCCTTATGTATGGTTTAGTTTCTTGAGTTTCATGCCCCTGTTATAGTGTGTTTTCATGATCTGAACAAGGACTGACAAGAGGCAGCTGTACAATGGCATGAACACCTGCATCTGAAAGCTTTGCCTCTTACTACCTATATGTTCTTGAGCAGGTTCATTTTCTCATCAGTAAAGAGTGAGTTGCCTAAACACCTAAAGCCAACTTTCAGCTCTAAATCTAGGATTCTATTATCTGAGTTTTCTACCACTTCTGTTATTCTATAGTTTTTCAATGCAAGGACTATGTCTAGGCCTTAACAAATATCTATTAAACTGCTACTCTTAAAACAACTGTATTACTCAAGTAAAATACTAATTCCAAAAATTCAACATCAGCCTGGAGGGGCAGATTTATTTTCAGTGCAGTATGTCAAAATTTCAACTAGAGTCCGGCACAAAAATATTATTTTTTCAAAACAAGGAAAAACATTTAGCTTTAACATGTAGAGCGAAGATAACTTTCTCTTCATTCTGTTATAACTATTGGTTCCACTTTGGTCATTTGACCATAGAATTTGGGTTCTACCAGCCCTGCAATTTATTAACTGGATAACTTTGGGCAAGTAATTTCACCTTCTGCATCTCAGTTTCCTCATCTATAAAATGGGGGTGGGCACAGGGTGAGGGTTGTTGTATTAGATCGGAGGCTGTTAATCTATAGTGCATAAACTTTTTAAAAAAATATTTTGATAATTGTATTTCAAGATAATTAGCATCCTTCGTATTTTATACATTTAAAAATCTTATTCTGAGGAGGGGCCGATTAGTTTCACTAGAAACCAGTGCCAAAGGGGGTCATGAAACATGAAAGGTTAAGAATCCCTGTACCAGATTACTTCTAAGATCCCTTCTAGCTCTGATTATATGATGCCATCCTAAATTAACTGACTCAAAAGGAAAAAAAAAAACAAAACAATTTTTTTGCTAGTTGTGCTAGTTTGGGGAAATTTTTTAAAAAATATCTCAAATCTTCCTTCACGTAGGTCTGAAAATTTTATTTTTTTGCGTAACCTGATTTACTAAAAAGAAATTCAACTTTTAAAATATGGATTTGATAAAAGGGTTCTTTCGCTTATTTTTGCTCTAAAACTAAATATTATAAATGTCTCCATTTTCATTACTTGCTATTCACTTAAGGCAAAACTTTCTTGATTTTATTGTATTATATGCTTGGTATTCCTTCCTAAAAGAGGATCATCGCACATGTTAAATAAAACAAGCCTCTTTAAAGTATCTTCAATATGTTATACATACAAAAGAAGCTGGCAAAACTAGAAATGTGTAAGTCACACATTTTAAAAGCTAGATAGTATAGTCACAGACTAGGAAAAAAAGCTTTCAAACCACTCACCTTTTATTAAACATAACCCCCTAGATAAATTCTTGGAATATCCATTACCTCAGATATTACACACAGCAATCACTTTTAATTTTTAAAATAATTCTAGGTTTAAATTATAAAAAATAAACACAACACTTATTTAAAGTTATACTGTCCTTACTTCCATATTCCACACAATATGAAACAATTAAAATAAAAACAGGAATTTTTTTTCAAACAGCAAAGAAATAGTACTGTATCTGAGATAAGCCAGTACCTACCACTAAGCAATGAAGTAAAATAATAAGGTATTATGCCATTAGTTATGAAATAATTAATTAGTACTGAACTCTAAAGCCCCATATACTTGGCACATGAATTATTTGGAGAGGCTAAGAGAAAACCCCTTGAAAATTTATGAATAAACATGACTTAACCAAAGGACTATTTCTGGCCAAGAAAACAAATCAGTAATTTCCTTCATATTGATTTTCCAAACATTTTTCCTTCATTCATTCAGCTATAAATATTTATTTCATGCCTATCATGTGCAAGAAACTGCTAGGTATCTATTGTAGAGGATATATAAACAATAAGATACAGGCTTTAAATTCAGAGAGCTTTTCTCCAGGCAACCACTGAATGGTCCCAAGAATCTTGGCTAGGGTTTACTGGAGCAGACCTAAGTAAGCATTTGCAAAAATATCTGGCTTTGTAAGCTGCCTTTCAAGAAAATCTGTTCTGCCACAAGAGCTCAAAATTGTCTACTTCATAATTCTTGGTTTACAAACTACTGTTAGCTGAAACAAACATTAGGAAACTGCTTGTCTATATGGATGTGAATGAAGAAAACAAAAAAAAGAAAACAAAAAAAAACTTCTTACACTGTTTTTGCATTCGAGTCTTCATATATATTTAATTCCTTAATGAGAAATTGTCTCTCCAATGGCATTACTGGTTGACCAGATTCTGAAAAAGTAAGACTATTTTTATGAAATCCTCAGGAACCATAAAACACAAATATAATCCTGCAAAGAGTGGCATTTTTATGTTTTATAAAGTTATGAAAGTAAACACCCTATACCATATAATCAACTGAATTTTCTAAGAGGACAATCAACAAGAGATTAGAAATCAGATCTGGAGGCTAGCTGGTATTCTTTCAAAAATATTTTTAAAAGACATATGAAATACATCTAAACTTAAGATTATACAACTTTGCTGACATTGCTACGTTGCATTTTCTCCTAGGTTAAGTACCAGGGAAAAACCCATCAACGATAGACAATATTATCATGTAGTGTTAGATAGTGTTAAAATAGTTAACACCTCCTTCATAATCAGATGAGTAGAAAAGGTGACATCAAAGCCCACTCTGAATCAGTGAGACTGACCTTTAAGGAACAGATTCAAAGATCGACAAAGTCCTTGTCCCAATAGGTACGTATCCTTTTATCTTTGAAGAGTGCTATTTTAAGGTGATGAATGGCCTTGAACCACAACCATAGAGAATTACTACACCTAAGCTTAACTTCAAGCTCGTTTTTGTTAGGTATCTGACTTTTCCTCACCCCATAGCGGTTTTTTGACAAACATAGTGGAATGGTTTGCCATTTCCTTTTCCAGGTCATTTTACAGGTAAGGAAACTGGGGCAAAGAGGGGCCACACAGCTAGTAAATGTTTGAGGCCACATTTGAACTCAGGTCTTCCTGACTCTGCCTGGCTCTCTATCCACTGTACCACCTAGCTGTCCATCAAGCTCTTTAAGTGCCTTTAAATTTTTTAGTTTCTTCATTTCATTCACTAGCTTAGAACACAGTGAATGTTCAACAAAAATTAAAAGCTAATAAATGATGAAGGTAATCTAATGTCTAAATATAGGTACAAATAATCACAGAATATGGCCTCCCACCCCTTAAAATGATGTATTTTGTGTTCGGCCCTTTCTCATTAAAATTTTTGCTTCACTTTGATCTCTCAAATGTGAGAACGGTCATGTTATTCTACTTGGCAGGGCTTTAGAAATCTTACATATATATATACATACACACACACACACACACACACATATATATATGTATGTATGTATGTCAGTAAACTAAAGCATTAGTGGAAAAATTTAAGTGTAATATGTAAGATCTTCAAAATACACTACCTACTTAGTGTAGCAGAGATGAGAAAAGTAGAGCCTGGATCAAATTTTAAATTACACATCAGAAATTTTAAAATTATACATACCATATTTCAACTATGTGTAATTTTTTCATATGGATTATTTCTTCCACCTATAAAGTTTACAATCCATTTCAGACCTGGTCTTTAAGAATTTCTATGACTGAAAAATTCACTGGTAATTAACCTCCCTAAACTTAGCCAGACTGGTCTTTGGCCAAAAAACTCAAAGAGAATTTTCTAGCATTGCAGGTCCTGTACTACAATGGCTTTAAAAATTAATGTTCGGTATATTCTAATTATGTTCCTATCTTTAAAGTTCTATATTATCAAGCCAGTTAATCCTGACAGGGAACTCTTAACTACCTTTGACACAAGAATACCTGTACTGATAACAGGAACACTAAACAAAAGATTAACTTAGCTAAATTGACTAAGAAAATACCTAATTATCGCAAGAATATGACTTCTCCAGAGATTAAAAACCAAGCATTTGACTGGTCAATAAAAAGTAAAATATGCATGTATTAAGAGAGTTTCTTTTGCAAAAAGATACAAGTAGGATCAGGAGATCATTGTGTATAGTAACAGCAATGTTGTAATGATGATCAACTGTGAAAAACTTGAATGTTCTGATCAATATAATGATCCCAAACAATTCCAAAGGACTCATGAAAAAATTCTATCCATCTCCAGAGAGAGAACTGATGAACTGAGTGCAAACACAAACATAATTTTCCTCACTTTATATTTTGCTTTTTTTTTGGGGGGGGGGGGGATATGGCTAATGTGGAAATGTTTTGCATGATTTCACAAGTATAACTGATGTCAAATTGCTTGCCTTCTCAGGGGTGGGAGGGAGAGAATTTGGAACTCAAAATTTAAAAAGAATGTTAAAAATAAATAATTTTTTAAAAAGAGCACTTCATTTATCAAGTTGTTTTCTAGTGAGCTGGTAAAAGTTATGAAATCTTGGGTTAGGCTTCCGAAAGAGATCAATAGACTATTTCAAGTCCCAAGTTATCTAAATGTTTTCGTTGACAAAACTAGATCATCAAGCTACATCACACTCCAAAAAAATGAAGAACAATTCACTTAACAAACAATCCACACTTACCAGCTGTAAGGACAGATGCTGAATACTTGTATTTGTTGAATTCCAAATACTCCCGAATTAGTTCATTAATTAGGAGGTTTTCATGAGACAGGGGTGGAGGTTTTTCACCTTGATCATCTAATGCATTAAAAACCTCTGCTCTGATCTTGGCTCTTAAGTGTCCCAGTACACCCCTTTTTTCCAGCGTATCCTTCAAAACTATTAAATAAAATAATAATATTTTAGTGCAAGAATTGCAAGTGAAAACATTGATCATTCTTATATACTCTTATAGAGCAACTTGGGACACAGACTAAAGGAAATGAATTGTAAAGCACTATCAACAAAGCAATGAATGACAGCCTCAGACTAAGCCTTGGGCTGTCACTAATCTCTGGACCCAGCACTAGCCCACCTCCCCATTTCTACCTACTTAGCAGATAACTGTTTAAGGTACCCTCAAATCCAGTTCTCCCTACTGTTTTTAAACTCTTGCCAGTCATTTTCCAATAGTAACTCTTAAGATATACAGAAATAAAACATATTTTAAAACTATATAGTACCTTTTTTTGTTTCTATTTTAGTTAATAAACCAAAACACGCAGGGGCTCGGGAAGATGGTGAAGCAGTGAATACTTGACAGCATAGTCACATTCAGAAATTTTCCTGTAAAGTTTGGCAAATCCAAATACTCCCTATGGTTATTGAAGCAGTGAAGCCATCTGCCTTTTAAAATGACTTATTTTCTACCCGATGCTAAATCCCTCAATCATCTATGTAAGTACAGCTGCAACCCCAGCAGCCTATGCACATATTATTAGTTAGCAAGTATTTACAGAGGACCCGTGCTATATTTTATTTCTCCTTCACCTGCTGCATATAAGTCATCACTGAAGTGCTGAAAAAATGCACGGTTCCTTCAGAGAACTTCTACTCTAGCTAAAGAGACCAAATTATAAATTTATGGAATCTAAGAGTTGGAAAGGGTCATAGACATCATGTAGTAAAATTTCTCACTAGAGAAATGAAAATAATACACTACTAAACTGTGGGAAAACAAAGGCAAAAGACGGTCTTTCCTCTCGAGATGCTCACAGTCCAATAGAAACTATAAGCAAAAAATAAGCTATATATGCCGAGCGATGTAAGCCAATTAGGATAAAGAGGAAATAACCCTAGAATGAAGGATCAGTAAAGCCTTCCTGCTGAAGATGGAATTTTAGCACTTTTTGAAAACCTTAAGGTGCTACAGGAAAGCTAGCTGTTATTATAAGGCAAGCTACAGGTGACTCATGGAGCTGCCTCGGTGGACCCGTTTTTGCACCAGGGATGCCCCGGGCGGGATCCCGTTCCGAGCCTACATGATCCCACAGTGGATGGCATGGATGAGGGTTGGCGGCGTGCAAAGATTGTCATTTGGGGGGCAGCGGAGGAGTTCTGTAGATCAGATGTTGAGGGAAGCTGTGAACACGGTTTAAAGATTTGAGAAATGTTTGGATCGCACGTGCCCCTCCCCCCAAGGGTCTAGCAGATTCCGGGAAAAGTATCAACACAGCAGGCGCTCACAATGCTTACTGACCGACCAATTAATCAACAATCACTTATTAAGCGTGTACTACGTGCCAAGCCCTGGAGATACCGAAAGTAGCCAAATAAAGCAAAGGCCCTGCCTTCAAGGCGCTTACCATCTAACGGGGGGCGGGGGGGATTAAAGCACACTGGAAAACACTTCCAGGCCACAGCCCGTCTCTCACAGCTCCCGCCGCCCACCCGCTCCTCTCCGTCCCGATTCCCTCCCCAGCCCAGTCCGGCCCCGAAGCCAGCCTCCCTGCTCCATCTACGTCCTCGGCTACCTGCTTTAAGCTCCGCCACAGTCGCCATTTTCCAACCGCCGCCCGAGAGAAGAGAAAAGAAAAGATAGGCCGTAGTACCGGCAGCGCGCCTGCGCGGCGCGCCGCCCCGCCCTTCCGAGGCCCCTGAACGCACGCTGAGTCTCCAGCCTCTAGTGCATCACGTCCGGTGCGCCCTCCCGTCCTTAAACCGGTCCCGAGTATTGGTGGAGATGCGCAGACGCGTTGGCCCTATGGGCCAATTGGGTGGTGCCGTGGGCGGGGCCTCTGACCCTGTTAAGCTGCCGTAGAGACGCGTGTATGCCGCAGAAGCGGCTTAGTTGTGTTTGTTTACGCAGGCTCAGCTTTCAGTTGTGGCGTTAGAAACTTGATTTATGTATGGGACCACCTGGACTAAGAGGCCTGGATGGGTTTCGATAGCATCATTAGAGAAAACATCCAAGTCCATTAACTCTCATTAGATCGCAGGTGTCTAGATGAGTATTTGAATATGCAAGGTGGATCAGATGGGAAGGAACTCAAGAATAAAAGAGACTCTGGTTGGAGACATCCAGCAGTGAGGTGATGAAGGCACAGTAGTGAGAATGCAATAGAAGTGGTAAATCCGAGAGATGCTTTCAAAAATTAACCCCCCAAAATGGTGACAGACTGTATATAGAAAGATGGAGAAATTGAAAGAGTACAAATAACTTAGTTACATAGTGCTTTAAGATTTGCAAAGCACTTTACACAATTATTTCATTCTCAAATTTATGAATAGAAACTACTATGAAAATTATTTTCTTCTCAAAATGACTCTATGAGGTCGAAATCTGCCTGTATCATTATCTTTAGAAATCAGAGAATCCTGAGGTACCACTTCTCACCTATCAGATTGGCTAATATGACAACAAAGGAAAATGTTGGCTGTTGGAGGGGACATGGGAAAACTGGAATACTAATGCATTGTTGGTGGAGTTGTGAACTGATCCATCCATTCTGGAGAGAAGTTTGGAACTATGCCCAAAGGACAACAGACCTGTGCATACCCTTTGATCCAGCAATACCTCTACTAGGTCTATATCCCAAAGATATCCCAAAATAGGGAAAGGGACCTATTTGTACAAAAAATATTTATAGCAGCTCTGTTTGTGGTGGCTAAGAATTAGAAATGGAATAGAGGCCCATCAACTGGGGAATGGCTAACAAGTTGTGATATATGATTGTAATGGAATATTATTGTGTTATAAGAAATGACAAGCAGGATGGTTTCAGGAAAACCTGGAAAGACAGCGAGCAGAACTGGGAGACAAGAATATTGTTCGATTAAAAAACTATGAATGACTTAGTTATTCTCAGCAATACAATGATCTAAGATGATCCAAAAGGCTAATGTTGAAATGTCCTATTTGCCTCCAGAGAAAAAACTGATATTGCTTGAATATAGACTGAAGCATGCCATTTTAACTTTCATTCCTTTTCTTTTGAGTCTTCTTGTACAAAATGACTAATATGGAGATGCTTTATATAATTTCACATATATAACATATCTGATTGCTTACTGTCAAAGGGAGGGGAAAAGGGAAGAAGGGAGGGAAAGGATAGAACTCAAAACTAAAAAAAACGTTTAAAATTGTTTTAACATGTAATGATGGGATAATGTATGTTTAAAAATCAGAGAATCATAAGTTTAGAGATGAAAAGGACTTTTAAGGCCATTTAGTCCAAACTCCTAATTTTACAGATAAGAAAACTAAGTCCCAGAGAGGAGAAGTGACTTACCTAAGGGCACACAGCTAGTAAGAAGCAGAATTTCAACACTGACAAGGGAAAGAGGCAATTCCCCGTAATAAAATGATATCCCCTGCTTTCAAAAATGTTATCAGATTCTTTTCTGAGGGATAAGTGACTGGTTCATTCAATCCCTTGCTTACTGGGAGGATTAGAGATTAAGGCATTATTAAAATTACTATTTCATGCCTCTAGGATCAAAGTGGGACAGAAACTGCAGGTCATTTGAGTTCAAAAGAGTAAGGCTTCATTGACTAAGAATTAAAATGATTCATCTGTTAAACAGCCGTTGCTGGGAGAAAAGGAACCCTCCCCACCCTCCTACCCTCCCAAAGGTGGAATTTCATGGAACACCTCCCTATCATGTTAGGACGGCTTTTTTTTTTTTAACCATACTACATGTCCTTTACCTCAGAGACCTCTATCCTGCAAGAATCTGAGAACCAAATCCAAATAGTTGATTGAAGACAAATTTGGGGGAAATTTGCACTTTTGGACCCTAGAAACAGCACAAATGCTCTTATACCTGTAGAATGTGTGCAATACATATTGAAGACCCAACAGTTGCCTTCAGGTATTTGAAACCTGAAATATAGATGAGGATTTGGATTTGATCTGCTTGGCCCCTGAAGGCAGAACTGGGAACCTGGAGTGCGAAGTTACAGGGAAGCAGATTTCAGTTTGATAAGAGGAAAGACTTCCTAACTAAAATACCTCTTCCAATGGGGAATGGAGCCTGGAGGATAGAGGATTCCCCTTCACTGGAGGTGGGGGAGCAAGTCCAGACGTCCACTCCTCTCATTTAAATATGCAGATACTTGACTAAGAATCCAGTTAACCCAGGACAAGCAGAACAAAACAGCCTGAGGAGGTAAGTAAGATACACTCAAATCACCTTTTAAAAACAAATTTATTTGAATGTGGAGGGGAGAGACCTTGGAGAGAGACCTTAGGACTGAGGGCTCTAATAGGGAAGGGCTCTAGGCACATTATAAAGCTGCTGCTGGAGAGGCCCCCACTGGACCAGAGACTGGGGAAGAATTTATGTAAGTTGAAGCTTAGTTGGGATTCAACTCAGGGAGTGGTAAAGGGAGAAGCACACTATCTGTTGGCTTCCTATTTAAGAAATTATTCTTTCTAACTAGGTGCTAAACTCTAAATTCTGGTGCCCTAGCTCAAAGTGCTGGTCACCTCACCCTAGGTAGGCCTCTGGGTATAGATTACGTTGTATGACTTCTCTCATAGCTCTAGATACTACGACCTCGGAGATCTCTTCCTACAATCAGATTTTGCGGTTGTATATGTATGATATTTACCAGTACATTGATCAGAAGTCACCAGCCTTATAAAGGGGAGAAGCCAAGTTGTGGTGAACAACTCCAGGTTTTCCACAACACAAAGAAGGGAGTGGGGATCGCAGCTGATTTGTAGGAGTAAAACAGCACTCCGAAGGCTCAAAGTTATTTTCTCACTGTTTTCCTAATTAGGAATTCTTTGGGGTTAACTTGCCCTTATTTTAAAATTTAAATACCTTGGAGAGGGTTAATCCCTTGAATTATTGTCATTTTAGAGTGAATTGCTAAACCTACCTTGGGGCAGCTAGGTGGCAGTGGGTAGAGTGCTGACTCCAGAGTCAGGAAAACTGATCTTTCTGAGTTCAAATCTGGCCTCAGACACCTACTAGTTGTGGGACGCTGGGCAAGTCATTTAACCTGTTTGCCTCAGTTTCCTTATCTGTAAAATGAACTGGGAAGGAAATGCCAAACCACTCCAGTATCTTTGCCAAGAAAACCCCAAATGGGTCACAAAGAGTTAGACTTGACTTGCACAATTGAACAACAAAAAAAACCTACTTAAGATTAAGTAAGAAGGTTTCACTGTGGCCAGGAAGGAGGGCATAGTTGTCTTTCTTTAAGAAAGAAGCTTTATTAATGCTTTTTTTTTTTACAACCCTTGTTTCCATCATATAAGAGTAATTTTCAATCTTAATATTCTTGGGAAAGAGCAGGCCCCATACTAGGACCCTTGAATGCTAACCTTGCAGAAAGATCCCAGGGAAGACCCAGAGCACAGGTCATTGAGGCAATTGCAAACTTGATGCCCATAGCCGGGATTCTAAAGGTCCTAAAGAGAGGACTATATCTTCTATAATATGGGAGATATTTATATATTTATATAACTTGAGATAAGATTCCACTCAGAGTCAGTCAGCCAGGTAGATTTGAAATGCCTGTAGCTTAAAGGAGCTCATTTACTACAGGTTCTCTTAAGAATAATAGGTCCCACCAATTCAACCAAGATTAGACAGAAATCAGAAAGCTGGGAAACAATTTTTACAGCAAGTGTTTCTGATAAAGGCCTCATTTCTCATACAGAGAACTGAGTCAAATTTATAAGAATACAAGTCATTCTCCAAATTGATAAATGGTCAAAGGATATGAACAGTCATTTTTCAGATGAAGAAATTAAAGCTATCTAGTCATATGAAAAAAATGCTTTAAATTACTATTGATTAGAGAAATACAAATTAAAACAACTCTGAGGTACCACCTTATATCTATCAGATTGGCTAATATGACAGAGAAAATGATAAATGTTGGAGAAGATGTGGGAAAATTGGAACACTAATGCATTGTTGGAGTTGTAAACTGATCTAGTCATTCTGGAGAGCAATTTGAGACTATGCCCAAAGGACAATCAACCTGTGCATACTCTTTGATCCAGCAATATCACTTCTAAGTCTGTATCCCAAAGAGATCATAAGAAAGGGAAAAGGACCCACATGTACACAAATATTTATAGCAGCTCTTTTTGTGATGGCAAAGAATTGGAAATTGAGGGAATGCCCATCAGTTGGGGAATGGCTGAACAAGTAGTGATATATGAATGTAATGGAACACTGCTGTACTATATGAAATGATGAGCAGGTGGACTTCAGAAAAACCTGGAAAGACTTACATGAACTGCTGAGTGAAGTGAGCAGAACCATGAGAACATTGTACACAGTAATAGCAACATTGTGCAATGATCAACTATGATAGACTTAGCTCTGCTCAGCAATACAATGATCCAGACAATTCTGAAGAACTTATAATGAAAAATGCTATACACACCTAGAAAAAGAACTGGAGTTTGAATGCAGGTGGAAGCATATGACTTACCCTTTTTTTGTTTTTTTTTCCCCTTGGCTTTTCCCTTTTGTTCTGTTCCTTCTTTCACAACATGACTAATGTGGAAATATGTTTAACATGATTGCACATGTATAATCTATATCAGATTGCTTGCCATCTTGGTGAGGGGGGATGGGAGGGAGGATGGGAGAAAAATTTGAAAGTCAAAGTCAAAATCTTATTTAAAAAACGAACTTTGAAAACTATCTTTACATGTAATTGGAAAATGAAATACTGTTTATAAAAAGAGCGAAAGAAAAAATAATATTAGATCCCACCTGGCTTTATCTGTACTTCTATCTTCTTTCTACAGCTTTTCATCCATTCCTGTTTGAAACTAACCCTGCACCCCAAGCTCCGTTTCTCTTGCCTTATTACCAGCCCTTTTAAAAAATCACCTGATTAAATCAACCATCCCCCTAACCTGAACTCTGCCAATAACTAAGATCCTTCCTTACCTGCTTTCTCCTGTAGGGTGCTACCCCCATTCTTTTGCACACTAGGACCTCCAAACTATTTATCCCTGTCTTCCAGGCTTTCACCCCTGCTTTAACCTCACTTTCCTCCCTTCCCACACTCATCCCTATTGTTAACCAGTTCATCTCTATATGTCCACGGTTCTGCTACTTATTGCCCCATCAATTCCTAGGGAAGCACAAACCTTGCCAAACACCAATCCTTTATTATTCTCACATCTGCTTCCTTTGCTCCTGCTCATTTGCTGCTAAAAGAAGCTGGAGTGCATCAGAAAACCAAACTGAATGAGAATCTCTGACAAATTTATTATCTAATCTCAACTGGGCCCTTACCCCAGCAAGGTAATCCTTTTATTTCCCCCTAATTGATTCTCTGTCTCACTCCCCACAGAGGTTGCTCCAAACCTTTTCTTCTCTCCCTTAGCATCCCACACTATCCTCTCTTCCCCATCTTTCTCAGCTGAGGACCTTGTCTCTTATTTTACTGAGAAAATGGAGGCCATAGGTGATGAACTCCCTCTCCTCCCCTTCTCTGTAATGCAAAATATCCATCCCCTGCACTGTTCTACTTTCTCTCTAATCCTCAGCCTCTCCCTATTTATTTCTTTTTTCTCTGCTTTCTATAAACAACCCAAGCCTCTCTTTCCTCAAAAAAAAAACCCTTACTGAGCCCTACTACTCACTTATGCTATGGTCTTATATCTCTCCCACATTTCACAATTGACCTCTTAGAAAAAGTCTATTTTCCTGTGTCTCATTTCTCAACCATTTGCAATGTGGCTTCAGAACTCATCTCTCAAATGAAACTGTTCTCTCTTTCTTGTCACCTGTGACCTTTTAATCACCAAAGCTGATGGCTTTTTCATATTTCTTATACTTTTGAACTTCTTTGTAGCATTCGATGTGGTTGATTACCTTTTCTGCCTGGATACTCTGTCTTTTTTTGGTTTTCATGACATTGCTCTCTTTTGTTTCTCTTCTCAACTGTCTAATGACTCCTTCTCAGTCTCCTTTGCCAGTTCATCTTCCATATCATATCCCCTCCCCTAACTATGAGTGTGTGTCAAAGTTCTATCCCAGGTCCTTTTTCATTCTCTTTCTATATCCTCTCACTTTAGGGATTATTTAAGCTCCCCTGGGTTTAATTATAATTTAATACGAATGATTCACAACTCTAAACCAACCCTAATTTCTCTCTTAAGTTCTAGACAAATGATGCAAGAAAACCGTGAAAAACAAGTCAATGCTAAAGGAGACCCAAAAAAATACAGAAAAAAAATATTGAAGAAAACAACACCTTAAAAAATAGACTAACTCAAATGGCAAAAGAGCTCCAAAAAGCCAATGAGGAGAAGAATGCCTTCAAAGGCAGAATTACCCAAATGGAAAAGGAGGTCCAAAAGACCACTGAAGAAAATACTACCTTAAAAATTAGATTGGAGCAAATGGAAGCTAGTGACTTTATGAGAAATCAAAATATTATAAGACAGAACCAAAGGAATGAAAAAATGGAAGATGATGTGAAATATCTCATTGGAAAAACCACTGACCTGGAAAATAGATCCAGAAGAGATAATTTAAAAATTATTAGACTACCTGAAAGCCATGATCAAAAAATGAGCCTAGAAATGGTCTTTCAAGAAATTATCAAGGAGAACTGCCCTGATATTCTAGCGCCAGAGGGTAAAATAGAAATTGAAAGAATCCACTGATCACCTCCTGAAAAAGATCCCAAAAAGAAAACTCCTAGGAACATTGTTGCCAAATTCCAGAGCTCCCAGATCAAGGAGAAAATATTGCAAGCAGCCAGAAAGAAACAATTTGAGTACTGTGGAAACACAATCAGGATAACACAAGATCTAGCAGCTTCTACATCAAGGAATCGAAGGGCTTGGAATATGATATTCCAGAGGTCAGTGGAGCTAGGATTAAAAGCAAGAATCACCTACCCAGCAAAACTGAGTATCATGCTCCAAGGCAAAATATGGATTTTCAATAAAATAGAGGACTTTCAAACTTTTTCAGTGAAAAGACCAGAGCTGAATAGAAAATTTGACTTTCAAACATAAGAATCAAGAGAAGCATGAAAAGAATCAAGAAAGAGAAATCAAGGGACTTATTAGAGTGGAACTGTTTTCTTTACATTCCTACATGGGAAAATGATGTGTGTAATTCATGTGACCTCAGTATTAGGGTAGTTGAAGGGAATATACATATGTAGAGAGACAGAGGGCACAGGGTGAGTTGAATATGAAGGATGATATCTAAAAAAATAAAATCAAATTAAGGGATGAGAGAGGAATATATTGAGACAGGGAGAAAGGGAGAAATAGGATGGAGTAAATTATCTCACATAAAAGTGGCAAGAAAAAGTAGTTCATTGGAAGGGAAGAGAGGGCAGGTGAGGGGGAATGAGTGAATCTTGCTCTCATCAGATTTGACCTGAGGAGGGAATAACATATACACTCAATTGGGTATCTTACCCCACAGGAAGAAAAGAGGAAGGGGATAAAAAAGGGGGGACGATAGAAGGGAGGGCAGATAGGGGGAGGAGGTAATCAAAAGCAAACACTTTTGAAAAGGGACAGGGTCAAGGGAGAAAATTGAATAAAGGGGGACTGGATAGGAGGGAGCAAAATATAGTTAGTCTTTCACAACATGAGTATTGTGGAAAGGTTTTACATAATGATACGTGTGTGACCTGTGTTGAATTGCTTGCCTTCTTGGGGAGGGTGGGTGGGGAGGGAAGAGGGGAGAGAGAATTTGGAACTCAAAGTTTTAAAAGCAGATGTTCAAAAAAAAAGTTGTTTTTGCATGCAACTGGGAAATAAGATGTACAGGCAATGGGGCATAGAAATCTATCTTGCCCTACAAGAAAGGAAGGGAAGAGGGGATGGGAGGGGAGTGGGGTGACAGAAGGGAGGGCTGACTGGGGAATGGGGCAATCAGAATATATGCCATCTTGGAGTGGGGGGAGGGTAGCAATGGGGAGAAAATTTGTAATTCAAAATCTTGTGTAAATCCATGCTGAAAACTAAAAATATTAAGTAAATAATAAAATGAAAGCAGACTAGAAACCTTTATTAGAAAAACAAAGCCTGTCTGGAAGCAAATAAACAACAGGATTCTCCTCATGCTGTTTTCTATAATTATATGAATAATTATACATCTACCATCCAAATCCCAGGGATATTCCATGGACAGGTGGATCACAAATTACTACCTCGGGTTTGAGCCTTATTGTAATGAATGACTTTGTCAAGGACAATGGGTGCCAAAAGGCTTTTCCCCAGAATAGTTAAAAGGGATGAGAACAGTGCACTCAGTTGATAAATAGCAGCACTTCAACAATAGAAAGATTGCAACAAAAGGAAGAGAACAGGGCATCTCCTTCAGGAAACTTAACCTTGAACATGAAATTTTGATTTAGATACTGAATAGGATGATAAAAGTTACTTGGGCCAATAGCCTATACAAATAACCCCAGATGTCCCCACAATATAAGTGGTACATTATGAAGTCCTTGGTGTTACAGGTATAGAAAGACTGAAGCCGTGTAATCACAGACTCTACATGCACTTCATCATAGCAAGCGATGGCAGGCTCTTACTTCTCATTATGTCTCAATACTCAGCCTATGTTCTAGTTAGGTTATATCCGTCCTGCTTACTAGCTCCTCCTCCTTTGACTCATTTTTTTTTCACCTGTAATGTCCTCCCTCTCTTTATGTAAATTCCATTCCTGTTCAAGGCCAAGTTTAAGTTTTGACTTTCACAGGAAGCCTTTCCTGCCCACTACAGCCAATATGAATCTCCACTATCTTCGAACTCATATTCTATGTATTTACAATCATAGAGCTGGTAGAAGTCATTCGAAGTAATACCGTATTCCATGAATCACCTCCGCAAAATAATACCAATAATAGCTAGAATTTAATATAATAACTACTATTTATAATTTATATTATTATTGCCATTTCATTCTGGCTCGCAAGCCACTTTACATATATCACTTTATCCCCACATGTGAAATTTGCTGTCTAAGATATCAAGTACATTTTCTCATGAGTCAGAATCTTCCTACCTGTCTCTAATTTCTACAAGATGGTCTTAGCGATGATCTCCAAAGCTGTAGCCCTAAGTCTAGGTCCTCTTCCATTTAACATTCCTATAGATATCTGAAGGCAACCGTCTTGTCTTAATTAAATATTCTCTTCTCGGGGCTAAATATCTCTAGTTCTTTTTCCAGATCCTGATATGAGCCCCCAAATTAATACCCATTTAACAACTATTGACATACAATGGTTTTATATTTGAAACTTTAATGAAAAGAAACCCCCAAAGGACGGTAAAGACAAAAGAAATCAGTGGAAACAATGTAAATGATATATTAACGTCCCAGAACAAGTTGACATCAAGAGAAAAGGCAAAGTAAAAAAGGTAAAGTGAAAAGGTTAGTGAGAGATGCTGAGCGAAGAGTTGTTACTTTATCATTTTATTTTAGGGCACGTGAGATTATTACTACTCTAAACTAGCAAACAAAATATTCAAAGAGCGGAACTTAACTGAACATGCCACCTAGACAACTTCAAAGGCAACCACATAGTGGCTCTAATTGTGGGGAGCTCAGGTGCCTACTAGGCAGAGAAATAGAAAATAGTCCTACTAGGGATACTAAATGAACCAACTACTGAAGTTGCGTTCCTACTCAAGTTGCAGTCTAGTGATCCAAGTGGGAATTTCTCGGGGTATGACTATATTTTTATTAACACAGCCTATGATTAGAATGGGGGGCAGCTAGGTGGAGCAGTGGATTGAGCACCAGGCCTTGACAGGAAGACCTGAGTTCAAATCTAGCCTCAGATAGCCTTACAAATCAGCCTTCGTGACCCTGGGCAACACACCTAACCCTTTTTGCCTCAGTTTTCAAATTGTAAAATGAGCTGGGAAGGAAACTGCAAACCACTGCAGGTATCTTTGTCAAGAAAACCCCAAAAGGGGTCATGATGAGTTGGACACAACTGAGCAGCAACAATAACAACAAAAACACGATTGCAATAACTTTTGGAGCATTTTTGTTATACTTTTAACTCTTACTGAGCTTAAAGTTCAGGAAAATTCAGGGGGTGGGCTGCAGCCAGCTCTGATCCACTAGGACAGAGTTGGACCTATTGTTAAGTTTTCAGAGTGAGCATTTACACCTTTACGTTTACATCAGCAAATGCTACAAATCAAAACTCGATTTGTCGTTTTGTTGATTGTCTAGACTTAAGAAAGTGATAGAGGAGATGCTATTAATGCAGATTAAATTTTGAAGTTTGTCATGCACACAGATATTTTTTGGAGAACTCGTTAAATATTCATCAGCACTACCCTGACTAAACTCCACATGCAGTCAAGAGGGAAGGAGATGAATACTGGGGATAAATATGCCAGTGTAAAAGATGGAAGACATCAATGAAAAACTGATGTAAAAACTAAATCCACATGGAATTCAGTTATATCTTCATTTCCCATAATTATACAATTGATTTTTTAGAGTCAAGAGTAGGACTTTACTTTTATCCCTATTAAATGTCATCTTGTTACTTTGGGCCCATTGTTCCAGCCTATTAAAATTTTAAGATTCTGACTCCTTCATCTAGAATATTATTTATATTTCTTAGTTTTAATAAGGATGCTTTCTTATGTCCTCATTTAAGGCAATGATGAAAATATTTTGGAGAGTAGAGCAAACAAAAAAATTTTGTGGCACTCGACCCCTAGAGATCTCCCACAAGGCTGGTATCTGTATGTTAATCAGCACTCCTCCAGCACAATTGTTCAACTAGCTCCTTTTTGCTTCACAGTATTATCTTTGTATGAGAATATTTGTCACATTAGTTAATAAAATAAAAATGTACCATGTCTAAAGTATTCCCTGACCTATCACCCTATTAAGGATAGTGTTGGGGACCGGATCTATGTGTTCATGGAATCAGAATTGCTTGGCGAGGAAATTGCCTCTACCAGTGCAGGTTAGCACCTCTGCAATTCATAGCTTTAGTGAGTTGCTTAGGGCACTGAGAGGTTAAGTGATTTGCCCAGGGTCACACAGCCAGTACATGTTAGAGGGAGAGTTTGAATCCATGTTTTCCTGGATTTGAAGCCAGCTTTCTAGTTGCTATACCATGCTCTCTCTCTTTAATATAATTGCCAGTTTAGCAATTATATTAAAGGATGGACATGTTCTTACTTTGGAAGATTTGTTCCTATTTCCCTCCTGCCAGGAACTATGAGTTCATCAGTGTGGGCACTCCCTACATCAATGCTGATTAAAATTTCTCTAAGAGTTAGCAGCTGGTTTTTGAGAGTTGCTATCATAAAAAAAATCATCATGCTAGGGACACCATGGTAATGAGTCTCTCTGTACTTGGCCATGCTGGCCTATAGGCCACAGATACATGTGGCTTATTGCTTCAGCATATACTTTCAGACTTTCCATTTTGGTAGAAGCTGGCATAGCATAATTCTGTTAGCATTAGCCTTCAAGAATCCAGGGTAACCTCCATATCATGATGAAGCTATAGAATAAGAATTTAGTGGAATTTTGTTCTTTGTGAATCTATATTGGCATTTAGTAAACAATAATTACTTTTTCTAAGTGCTCACGAACCATCTGTTTAATAATTCATGTTAGAATTTTTCTAGGGATCTGTGCTACACTATTCTGTAGTTTCTAGGGTTTACCTCTTCCTCCTTAAAAATCAGGACTTCTCCCACCCCTGCCCCTCCTTCAATCTTTTGGTGTTTTTTTTTTTTTGGTTTGTTTTTTTTTTTAACCATTCTTCACAATTACAAAAAAAAGAAAAAAGAATGATTGTGGTTCACTTTTTAGGTCTGCTAGTTCTATTTGGTGTCAGTATTTTCCACAAAGCTTAGTTTATTTTTTTCTACGTTTTTGGCACTACGTATAAAAGTATATGACACTCTTTTGTGTCTATCTTGGATTATTTTTTACTCCTTCCAGTTTAAAATCTTAATTTATCACAAAACCACCTGCGCAGCTATATTAATTTCTTTATATGATTTCTCTGTTTCCTTTTTATCAGATTTGCTTTTATATTAGGATTTTGTTTTTGAGAACCCCTCCCCTTCCCATCATACCCTTCTTTAGTTATTTTCCTTTTAAGAGTCTCTGACTGTGGGATCATACCTGTTACTAGTCTGAATTTTAAAAATCTGTTTTCCTGAAACTAAGGTGTATTTTACAAACACACACACATGTATATATGTATGTATGTGTGTATACATATAGTGTAACTATAGATATATATATATACACACACACATATATGTAACTATGCCAGGCATTGCTTTCCTGAGCTATTATGAAATCAGAGATGACATAGACACTTTTTCTTCTCACTTCTAATGAGATTTTGTTGTTGTTGTCATTTTACATGCACAATCATACAAAACTTTTCCATATTAGCCATGTTGCAAAAAAAAGCAAGAAAAATAAAGTGAAAAAATTAAACTTCAGTTTGCATTCAGAGTTCGTCATCATCATCATCATCATCATCATCATCATTCTCTTTCTCTCTCTCTCTCTCTCTCTCTCTCTCTCTCTCTCTCTCTCTCTCTCTCATCATGAGTCCTTTGGAGTTGTCTTGGATCATTGTATTGATCAGAGTGGCTAAGTTTTTCACAACTGATCATCATTACAATATTGCTGTTATAGTGTGATCTGTACAGTGTGTTGTACAGCGATCTGGTTTTGCTCACTTCACTCCGCATCAATTCATATAGGTCTTCCCAGGTTTTTCTGAAACCATCTCCCTCATCGTTTTTTATATAATAGTATTCCATCACAGTCATATGCCACTTGTTTAGCCATGCCCCAAATCATGGGCATCCCCTCAATTTCCAATTCTTTGCCACCACAAAAGGAACTGCTATAAATACTTTTGTACTTATGAGTCCTTTTTCCTTATTTTTGATCTCTTTGGAATACAGACCTAGTAAAAATGAGGCCTTTATCAGAGAAACATGGTAAAACTTTTTTATATTACTTCATTGTTCATAGTACCATTTAGCAAAATGTCATTTCCCTATTTATCTCTTTTAATTAGGTCTATTTTTGCTTTTGTTTTGTCTGAGATTGAGTGCTACCCCTGCCTTTTTTTTTTTAACTTCAGTTGAAGCATACTAGATTTTGCTCCAGTCCTTTATTTCAACTCTGAGTATCACTTTCAGGTGTGTTTCTTGTAAACAACATATTGTTAAATTCTGGTTTATAATCCATTCTGCTATTCACTTCTGTTTTATGGGTGAGTTCATCCCATTCACATTCACAGTTATGATAACTAATTGTGTCTCTCCCTCCATCATATTTTCTTCTGTTTGTCCTTCTCTCTGTCTTTCTACCCTGTCCCTCCTCAAAAGTCTGTTTTGCTTCTGACCACAGTCTCCTTTGGTCCACCCTCCTTTTTATCACACTCCCTACCTCCTTCTCTTTTCTCCTCCATCTCCTCTATTGGGTAAGATAGATTTTTATACCCAGTTGAGTGTGTGTGTGTGTGTGTGTGTGTGTGTGTGTGTGTGTGTGTGTATTCTTCCCTCTTTGAACCAATTCTAATGAGAACGAGGTTCAAGCATTGCCCTCCTCCATTTTTCCCTCCACTATAAAAGTTCTTCTTCTAATGCCTTTTTTATGTGAGATAATTTTCTCCCTTCCCCCTTCTCCCAGTGCATCTGTCTTTCTCACCCATGTTTTTTTTTAGATCATCACAACATAATAGACTCACTCTTGTGCCCTCTGCCTATAGAGTCCTTGTAACAGCTCTAATAATGATAAAGTTCTTAGGAGTTACATGTATCATCTTCTCTTACAGGAATAAACAGTTTAACCTTATTGAGACCCTTATGGTTTTTCTTTCATAGTTACCCTTTGATGCTTCTCTTGAGTCTTATGTTTGAATATCAAAATTTCTATTCAGTTCTGGTCTTTTCATCAGGATTGTTTGAAATGCTTCCATTTCATTAAATGTCCATTTTCCCCGTAAAGGATTATACTCGGTTTTGCTGGGTAGATTATTCTTGATTGTAATCCTAGCTTCTTTACTTTTGGAATATCACATTCCAAGTCCTCCTCTCCTTTAATGTGGAAGCTGCTAAATCTTATGTGATCCTGACTGTGGTTCTATGATGTTTGAATAGTTTCTTTCTGGTTGCTTACAATATTTTCTCCTTGACCTAGGAGCTCTGGAATTTGGATATACTATTCCTGCGGTTTTCATTTGGGGATCTCTTTTGGGAGGTAATCAGTGGATTCTTTAGATTTCTAATTTACCCTCTTAATAAAAGATATTGGGGTAGTTTATCTTGATAATTTCTTGAAATAGGGTGTCTAGGCTTTTTTTTTATCATGGTTTTCAGGTAGTGTAATAATTCTTAAATGACCTCTCCTCTATCTCTTTTTCAGATCAGTTGTTTTTCTGACAATATAGTTCACATATTTTCTTTTATTTTTTCATTCTTTTCACTTTGTTTTATTGTTTCTTGAAGTCTCATGGAGTCATTAGCTTCTAGTTGCCCAATTCTAACTTTTAAGGAATTATTTTCTTCAGTGAGCTTTTCTACCTCTTTTCCCATTTGCCAATTCTGCTTTTTAAGAAGTTCTTTTCTCCATTGAATTTTTGTACCTTGTTTACCATTTGTCCGATTTTGTTTTTAAGATGTTATTTTGTTCATTTTTGTGCCTATTTTACCCAGGTGTTAATTCTTTTTTCATAATTTTTTTGTATCATTCATATTTCCCATTTTTTCCTCTACCATTCATCTCTTTCTTTAACTCTTCTAGGAATTTTTGTTGGGCTTGTGTCCAATTTACATGGGTCTTTCCTTTGAAGCTTTACTTGTAGCTGTTTTTACATTATTGTCTTCTTCTAAATTTATATTTAGATCTTCCCTGCCGCCATTGCAGGTTTTTTATGGTGAGGATTTTTTTTGTTCTTTGGTTATTTTTTTTTTTTTACTGAGCAATTTCTTTTTTTTTTAATTTAAATTTATTTATTTAACATATTTGGTTTTCAGCATTGATTTTCACAACAGTTTGAATTACAAATTTTCTCCCCATTTCTACCCTCCCCCCCCACTCCAAGATGGCTTATATTCTGGTTGCCCTGTCCCCCAGTCAGCGCTCCCCTCTAGTCACCCCCCTCCCCTCTCATCCCCTTTACCCTTCCTTTCTTGTAGGGCAAGATAAATTTCTACGCCCCATTGCCTGTGTATCTTATTTTTTAGTTGCATGCAAAAACTTTTTTTGTTTTTGAACATCTGATTTTAAAACTTTGAGTTCCAAATTCTCTCCACTCTTCCCTTCCCACCCACCCTCCCTAAGAAGTCGAGCAATTCAACCTAGGCCACACATGTATCATTATGTATAACCCTTCCACAGTACTCATGTTGTGAAAGGCTAACTACATTTTGCTCCTTCCCAATCCATCCCGCTTTATTGAATTTTCTCCCTTGACCCTGTCCCCTTTCCAAAGTGTTTGTTTTCATTACCTCCACCCCCATCTGCCCTCCCCTCCATCATCCCCCCCCTTTTTTATTTTTTTATTTTTTTTTTATCTTCCTCTCTCTTCTTTCCTGTGGGGTAAGATACCCAACTGAGTATGTATGGTATTCCCTCCTCAGGCCAAATCTGATGAGAGCAAGGTTCACTCATTCCCCCATCACCTGCTCTCTCCCCTCCTCCCACAGAACTGCTTCCTCTTGCCACCTTTATGCAAGATAATCCACCCCATTCTATCTCTCCCTATCTCCCTCTCTCAGTATGTTGCTCTCTCATCCCTTAATTTCATTTTATTTCTTTTAGATATCTTCCCTTCATCTTCAACTCACCCTGTGTCTGCTCTCTCTCTTTTACATATATATATGTATATATATATATAAACACACACATATATATACATACATACACATGCATACATATACACACAGATACATACATACATACACATTCACTTATATATATACATAAACATATATATATATATATATATGCATATTCCCTTCAACTACCCTAATACTGAGGTCTCATGGATCATACACATCATCTTTCCATGTAGGAATGTAAACAAAACAGTTCAACTTTAGTAAGTCCCTTGCAATTTCTGTTTCTTGATTACCTTTTCATGCTTCTCTTGATTCTTGTGTTTGAAAGTCAAATTTTCTATTCAGTTCTGGTCTTTTCACTGAGAAAGCTTGAAAGTCCTCTATTTTATTGAAAGTCCATATTTTGCCTTGGAACATGATACTCAGTTTTGCTGGGTAGGTGATTCTAGGTTTTAATCCTAGCTCCATTGACCTCCGGAATATCGCATTCTAAGCCCTTCGATCTCTTAATGTAGAAGCTGCCAGATCTTGGGTTATTCTGATTGGGTTTCCACAATACTCAAATTGTTTCTTTCTGGCTGCTTGCAGTATTTTCTCCTTGATCTGGGAGCTCTGGAATTTGGCGACAATATTCCTAGGAGATTTCTTTTTGGGATCTATTTGAGGAGGTGATCGATGGATTCTTTCAATTTCTATTTTGCCCTGTGGCTCTAGAATATCAGGGCAGTTCTCCTTGATAATTTCTTGAAAGATGGTATCTAGGCTCTTTTTTGATCATGGCTTTCAGGTAGTCCAATAATTTTTAAATTATCTCTCCTGGATCTATTTTCCAGGTCAGTGGTTTTTCCAAGGAGATATTTCACATTGTCTTCCATTTTTTCATTCCTTTGGTTCTGTTTTATAATATCCTGATTTCTCATAAAGTCACTAGCTTCCACTTGCTCCAATCTAATTTTTAAAGTAGTATTTTCTTCAGTGGTCTTTTGGACCTCCTTTTCCATTTGGCTAATTCTGCCTTTCAAGGCATTCTTCTCCTCATTGGCTTTTTGGAGCTCTTTTGCCATTTGAGTTAGTCTGTTTTTTAAGGTGTTGTTTTCTTCAGTGTATTTTTCAGTATTTTTTTGGGTCTCCTTTAGCAAGTCATTGACTTGTTTTTCATGGTTTTCTCGCATCCTTCTCATTTCTCTTCCCAATTTTTCCTCTACTTCTCTAACTTGCTTTTCCAACTCCTTTTTGAGCTCTTCCATGGCCTGGGACCAGTTCCTGTTTTTCTTGGAGGTTTCTGTTATGGGCTCTTTGACTTTATTAATTTCTTCTGTCTGTATGTTTTGGTCTTCTTTGTCAGCAAAGAATGAATGCAAAGTCTGAGACTGAATCTGGGTGCGTTTTCGCTGCCTGGCCATATTCCCAGCCAACTAACTTGACCCTTGAGTTTTTCAGTGGGGTATGACTGCTTGTAGACTAACGAGTTCTATGTTCCACGTTTGGGGGGGAGGTGCCAGCTCTGTCAGACCCGCACTACTCCTTCCCCAAGAACCCCCAGTCCAGACTGGGCTTAGATCTTCAGCAGGCTGTGCACTCCTGCTCTGATCTGCCAGTTAATTCCTCCCACCAGGTGGGCCTGGGGCCAGAAGTAACAACAGCTGTAGCTGCCCCACCTCCGCTGCTCCCGGGGCTGGAAGCCGAACCGCGAACTCCTTCCACTCCCGCAGCTTTTCCCACTAACCTTCTCCGCAGTCTTTGGTGTTTGTGGGTCGAGGGGTCTGGTAACTGCCGCAGCTCACTGATTCAGGGCGCTAGGGCCCCCTCTGCCCGGCTTCTGGTCTGGATGGTCCACGCCGCTCAGGCTGGGCTCTGCTCCACTCCATTCCCAGCTCCCAGCTCCTAGCTCCCAGCTCCCAGCTCCGTGTGGAATAGACCTCACCCAGAAACCATCCAGGCTGTCCTGGGCTGGAGCCCTGCTTCCCTCTGCTGTTCTGTGGGTTCTGCCGTTCTAGAATTGGTTCAGAGCCATTTTTATAGGTTTTTGGAGGGACTCGGTAACGGAGCTCACTCTAGTCCCTGCTTACCAGCCGCCATCTTGGCTCTGCCGACTTGTACTGAGCCTCTTTGGTTATTTTTACAGCATATTTCTTGACTTTGAACTTTATGTTAAAGTTCGGCTTTGTTCACCTGGGGGTAAAGAGGCATTGTTCCAAACTTTAGGCCTTTTGGTGCACTGAGGCAAAATGAAATGAGCAGAACCAGGGCAACAATTAATAACTATATTGTGAAGACAATCACATTTGAAAGTCTTAGCAACTCTAATCAACACAATGATCAATCACAATTTGAGTGGACTCATGAAGAAATAGGCCATCCATCTCCTGACAGAGAGGTGATGAACTCAGAGTGAAGATTAAAGGGAAAGGGAGGCCTGGCAATAGAACTGTTTGTTTGTCATCTCAGAATCAGTCAAGTTGTTCCCAGTAAATTATACAACAGTTAGTCAGTAAATATTTATTAAGTGCTTTCTAGGTGTCGGACACTGTGCTAGGTGCTCAGGATATGAAAAAAGGCAAAATGTAATTATGTGCCCTCAAGGACCTCTGTCTAATGGAGGAGACAACATGAAAACAAAATATGTATAAACAAGCTCTACATAGGACAAATTGGAAATAATCAAAAGAGAAAAGGCACTAGAAATAAGGGGAATCTAACAAGGCTTCCTGTAGAAAGTGGGATTTTTTTTTAATTTAATTTTAAAATTTTCAGTTCTAAATTCTCTCTCTTTCTCCTCACCCTCTTCCACTTATCTGGAAGGCAAAAAAAACAAAACCCATGACAAATATATATAGTCATGCACAACAAATTCCTGTATTTGGCATGTCACAAAAGAAAGAAAAGGAGAAAGGAAGAAAGAAACAAAGAAAAAGAAACTATGCTTTAGGCCTCAATGTTGAGTCCATCAACTCTTTTTCTGGAAGTAGATAACAGTTTTCATCATGAGTCCTTTGGAATTGTGGCTGGTCATATCTTGATTAGAATTACTAAGTCTTTCAAGGTTGATTATCTTTACAATGTTGTTATTTTATAAATTATTCTCCTGGTCCTGCTCACTTTACTTTGCACCTACATCATACAAGTCTTCACGAGTTTATCTGAAACCATCCCAAAATGTGGGGTTTTACCTAAGACCTGAAGGAAGCCAGGGAAACCAGAAAGTAGAGATGAGGATGGAGAACACTCCAGGCATGGGGAAGACAGTGAAAAGTTGTAGTCAGAGTGTCTTGTTAGAGCTACAGCAACAAGGCCAGTATCATTGGAATGCAAAATACATGGTGTGTGTGTGTGGGGGGGGGGGCTGGGGAAGGTATAAGAAGACTGGAAAGGTGGGGGGGGCGGTTTTGAAGGGCTTTGAACACCAGATGATTTTTATATTTGATCCTGGAGGTAATAGGGAGCCAGTGGAGAAATTGACAGTCTGGGAAAGTTTAGAGTACCCCTACAGATGACAGATAATTGAGTGTTAAAGTCACCATCACCATGGACTTCAACAAAATTGCAAATGAGTTTGTTTCTTTTTATCCTCCTTTCTCCATCTATTTCTCACTGCCTCTTATCTCTTCTCTTAATCCACTCCCTACCTCTCCTGGCAGCCACCCAGTTAGTTACCTCATGCCTCACCCAGGCCTCACGCATCCAAATTACTCTTCTCCCCCCAATACCTCTCTGGCAAAACTAACCTTTGAGGGGGAATGGGTCTGTTCTCATGTCTCTGTTAGGAAGAAGTAATCTAATGTTCAGTTTGGCTCTTTTGCTTCTAGGACATGTGATATAGATGGAGATTTGGGGGGGCTTTCCCTGACCTATGCTGTCCTCTTTCATTCTACTCCTCTGTTAGCATTTCTTGTACTGTTGGCTAGTATTTACAAAATTTGAAGTCTGCTAAAGCCGATTTTTATCACCTTATTGGCAGTCCTTCACTCAGTCAACAAGGATTTATTAAGCCTTCACCATGCCAGAACCCTGTGCTAAGCTCTGGAGATCCAAAGAAAGGCAAAAACATGAGTCCTTACCCTTATGGAGCTAGCAGTCTACTGGCACAGACAACATGGAAATACATGTTCACACAAGATATATACAGTGCAAACGGGTTGTATCAAAATCCAAATCCTTTGTTTTAGTCACTATTCCCTTGCTTAGGTATTAGTATTGTGTGGTGTTGGCCAGGTGCCCAGAGCCTCTGTGAATACAGGGTATTAGAGTACTTGTTTTTCTTACCACAACCTCAGAAGGGGAGGGAGGTGAGAGAAGTATTGCTATAAGGGCACAGAAAAGAGAGAAGCAATAGCTCTTGGATAGCTTAGGGAACTAGCAAAGAAATTAAAGGAAACTTTAATAAGAACAAAATCCAAACCTGCCCATGCTATTGCCAGACTTCTTTAATGTCATCATCACCACTATGTCGACAAAAAGTATTTAAATGTTATTCAACAGCTATTCTCCTGTTTTGCACTGAACATCCTCATCCTCCCCCATTTGATCTTACATAGAGATCTGTATTTACATTAGTCCAGGTTTTGTTTTGTTTTGAAATCAGATCAAGGAGAAAAATAGGGGGTAGGGAGGCAAGGAATCCATAAGCTTCCTGTTTTTCATTCTTTGTACTTGTATTGCTAGTGCCTGACACAATGTAGGTGTTTAATAGTACTCCATTGGTTTACTTGGCCTCTTGGAAGAAGTGGCATTTCAAGAATTCTTAGTCTGAGAGAAAGAAAGAAGACTAGGGGATTGACAGAGACCACAAAGGGAGCCCACTTCTGTTTTATTCTGCTCTTGGATTAAGACTGATCTGCCCCCTGATCTCCAGCTATTGGACTTCCCTGGCTTCCTTCAAGACTCACCTCAAAGTCCACTTCTGAAGGAGACATTTCTGGGTTCCCCTCCATATGTTAATGCATTCCATCTTTTCTGCATATATTTTGTAAGTATATAGATCAGGGGGCTGTGTGCGTGTGTGTGTGTGTGTGTGTGTGTGTGTGTGTGTGTAATGGACCCCTCTGGCCGTCTGGTAAAGCGTCTGGTCCTCTTTTCAGAATAATATTTTTAAATGCATAAAATAAAATAAAATACATAGGATGTGAGCTCTTCCAGAGCAGAAACTGTCTTTTGCCTTTCTGTTTCCCCGGTGCTAAGCTCATTGCCTGACACATAGTAGGTGCTTAAATGTTTGTTGACTGGTTGACAAAGATAACCAATCATAATAAAATAGTTATCAAAATATTTTTTTTTAAAAACCCCACAAGTTCACAAACCCTTTATTCAGTTTGTTTGTACACAGTCGTTGGCTTATCGTCTCTATCTTTAAACTTGTGAGCTCTCTGAAGTCAGAGATGGTCTTTTGCCTCTGCGTCTCTAGAGCTTAGCACAATGCCCGGTGCGTTTTAAACGTTCTTTTTGTCCTTGCGGTTGTCATCCTGTCCCCCGTTAGATTGTAAGCTCCTTGGGGGCAGGGTCTTTCTTTAGCCTCTTTTTGTGTCCCCAGTGCTTAGCACAGTACCTGGCACATAGTAGGCCTATATAAATGGTAGTCCTTGCATTATTATTATTCCTGTAATGGTTACTATTGTTGTCTTCCCCCTTTAGAACCGTAAGCTACTTGAGGGCAGAGACAGCTTCTTTTTCCATCCCCAGAGCTTAGCATAGCGCCTAGCACATAGTAGGCGGCTTTATGTTTATTGATTGGTCGATTGATCTTAGATATCTGAGTTCTCTCCCCCATTAGAATGTACGCTCCTCGAAGGCTGGGACGTGTGTGTGCGTGCGTGTGTTTCTTTTGTGTCCCCAGCCCTGGAACACGATGAACGTTTACTAAATGTTTGTTGATTGCTTGCTTGACAGTGACTAGGGCGTGTGTTCGGGAGGAAGGCATTTTGGGAGGCCTGGGGATGGGAAAGTAGAGGGCCTCCCCCGCGCCCCGCGTTCCTCAGTTTCCCTCTCTAGCCTCTCCCCCCGCCCCCCCCCCCCCCACTCTGCCCGAAGGTGAGCGCGGACGACTGGGCGGAGCCGGGCTCCATCCCGGTGACGTGCGGGCCAACCAGGCGGCGTTGCGGCTCCCTGGGTTCCCTCCCGGCCGCTGCCGCCAGCGCCGCCGCCTCCTTCTCCTCCGCCTCCTCCTCCGCCTCCTCCCGGCTTTCTCCTCTCCCTTCGGAGCAGCAGCCGCCGCCGTCGCCGCCTCTGCTTCCTCCAGCCTCCGCACTCGCTGTTGCCCCTGGCTGCTCGGCCGCCAGTCCATCCGTCCTTCAGCCGGCCCTGCCCGGCCCCGGCCCCGGCCCGGCCACATGGCGTTCCCTCGTTTCTGCAGCAAGGACGGCTCCGACCCGCTCTGGGTAGATAACGCGCGGGGCTGGGGAGAGGCCGCTCCCGGGCTGGGGAGGGCAGGGCCGGCCCGGGGTTTCTGAACGGGACCCTGGACACCCCGCTGGGCGAGCCCCCAGTCCGCGGGAGGGGGAGCGAGGACCTACTGGTCTGCCCTGCCAGGGGCCACCTGGACTGCCGCTTCGAAGCCTGGGGGGAGGGGGGACGACCGCGGCAGCATGCCCGGCACGCTCTGGGGGCGTCCTCAAAGCCTCCCCTCGCTGCTCCTGGGCTGGGGCTGGAGGCTATGCCGCGCTCTCCTCCAGTCCCCACCCCAGAGTTGGTGCTCTCGCTTCCGATGGTTAGGGGTGGGTGGGAATCTGTTTGGGTCGGACTTGGAGTCGTAGGAAGAATGGGTGCAAGGAGGTGGAGCATCTGCGTAAGTGGTGAAAACAGCTCGGCACCGGCTTCCCCCATCTGCCCCTTACCGCCACCCCCCCTCACGCCCCCGCGGGACCCCCGCCAGAGTGAAGTGTGCAGGAGAACTTGAGTGTCTCAGCTGCGTGACTTCAGTAGCCGCTCTCCCTGCGGAGTATATGCGTGGCTGAGGCTGGAGACTGTGAAGGGTGGGTGAAGAGAGGAAGCGGGAAGGGGCTCTAGGTTCTGTGGATGTGGGAGGTTGTCCGGGGACATCCCTTCAGCTGGCCTGGGTCTCCTGGGCCGGGCGAGCTGCTTTCTCTCATCTGAGTGAGTGGGATTGGGGGCATTTCCTTAGACGCACAGAGGTACTTTTCCTTCCTGTGGTTCCATGCAAATAAGTGTACTTGGGGGATTTTGTGGAGAGTTTGGGGTTGATTGCTGAGCCCTCCCTCGAAGTCTGGGGATGAATTTACTGTTCGCCCCCATTGGAAGTCACAAAGCATGACTGCTCTGGCTGTGTGTTGTCCTCTCATTGTGCTACTGGGGGAAACCACTAGAAGGGACCACTAGGCGGGAGGTCGGGTTCCCCCACTGATGATGATGCTCTGGGCTCAGTAGCCAGGGAAGTAAAAAACAAAGCAAAATAAAACACTATAATAGTAAAAAACGAATCCAACAGTTAGTTTGGTGCATGAGGTCTTTGAGGATGCATCTCCAGGAGTAGTAAGACCTGAGACTACAGTAATGTGATACTCCAAGCAGACGGATTCCTGTTAACTCGAAGATTATTTACTTTTCCTTAGTTGAGAATTACTTTCACCATGGCAAGCATTGTTTTCTCCTTTATCTTGAAGTAGGGAGTTAGACTTAACAAAAGCTTGGTTACCGAGCACATCTGGACTGGAAACTGTGGAGTCTTTAATGAGGGATTGTTAAGGGGGAAGGGAAGAAATTCCTTGTAATCCAAAAGTGGGTAGTAGGAGGTCCAGCACCCTAAATGTATTCTTTTCATTGTTTTTGTTGCTTCTCTGCATCATAAACCGCATTCAAGGTGTTTGTGTAATTCCTCCCACTGCCTCAGTAGTACTAGAGGTGCCAGCTCAGTGTGGCAGAGCTGTAATGAGGCACTTGTGTTTTCAGTTCACTGGAATATGATTTTTAGTATGTCTGGAAATACTTAAGATTCCTTAGAGTCAAGGCTCAGGAGAGATTTAGCAACAAAATTTCTGCAATGACCAAATGAGATAATATTTGTACAAGACACGTAGCACAGTGCCTGGCACATAGTAATCACTATATAAATGTTTATTCCCTTCCCCTGCCTTCCTCTACAAAGGCCAGCTGTAGTAGTCAGGATGTTGTAGGAGAAAGTGTAGACCTTGGTTCAAATCCTGTCTCAGGCACTTTATTACCTAGGTAACCAACCTCTCTGAGCCTGTTTTCTTACCTGTAAAATTAAGCTCATCATGGCAGGACTTTCTAACCTCACAATTGTGGGTGTGACAATCAAATGTTTATAAGGCCTTTTGTAAACCTGCAAGCCCTATATAAATGCCTTAATTATGATTACCCGTGCAGCTGCTTTGGTGGGAGTTGAAAAGAAAGGTTGAGGCGTTTTCTTCCATTTGTTGTCTTATCGTTTTGGTGGCATATAGAGTTCTGTGAGAATTCATTTGGAGTTGTCAAATTGCCAGTTACCTCGAAATGATCCAAGTTGGCCTAAGTTAATAGAAAACCAGTAAAGGATCCTTAGGAGACCACGTATTGCTAGGAAGAGGCAGCTGTTCGCTAATATTTTTCCCTTGAAATTTGTTACATGGCGATTTTACTTGGTTGCCTTAATTCAGGAAAACTCACCCAGGAAGAATTTGTCTGCCAATTGAGTTTGTGTCTTCCTGAAGTTTTCTACCATACCTTTCTAGCCAGTTAAGTAATAGTCACCAAATGGCCTCTTCTCAGTTACTAACCGGAGTGGCTTCTTTTCTTGCCTGCTAAGAGAGTCATGGCAAACCAGACCGTGTGTCAATCTTTTTCAAATATGCCCTAGTGAATGGTTGGGTGGGGAAGAAGGAAAGCAGGAAAGAAGGCGTTGATAACACCATAGACAGTTGCATGAGAATAGACAAGACATGCAGATAACATCCAAGCACTAATATGGCCCTAGTCTAATCATATGCTGCCCTTCTTATGGGAAGATGATGTAATTGGTGTTAATCATGCTTGCTCTGTGGTTTATTTTTTCCTGGTGGTGGGGATAGTTGCTTTGAGCCATCAGTACTCAGGACAAAGGCCTGATTGCTATTGAGGCCATGCATTTGTAAGACAGCAGTCTAGGCCCTGGAGGGTGGTGGCTGGGATTGGGTGCCTTACTGTTGTGATGGAACAGAGAAATTTCCTGGCCTCTGGGTGAATCTCATCTGTTATAATGGCTTCTCTTTAGCCAGCTGACCCTAAACCTTGAGTAGGAATCAGAAAAAGACTAACAATGTGCCCATATGTATATAAAATATATACATATTATTAGCAATAATTATTGTTTAGTTGTTTTGGTTGTGTCCCGACTCATTGTGAGCCCATTTGGGGTTTTCCTGGTGAAGATATTGGAGTGGTTGGCCATTTCCTTTTCCAGGTCATTTTACCAATGAGGAAATTAAGGCAAACGGGGTTAAGTGACTTGCCCAGGTCACCCAGCTAGTAAGTGGCTGAAGCCAGATTCAAACCCATGTCTTCCTGACTCCAGACCTGGTGCTCCATCTACTGTGCCACCTGACTGTCCTAACAACAACAGTACAACAACCCTGGGAGGTATTATCTGCATTTTACAGATGAGGAAACTGAGGTTCATTGAGGTTAAATGACTTGCTCATTGACTCTTAAGCAGTAGCCTTAGTGGCTGATTAAGTTCTGTTAACTCATGAAATCTGAATCTTTTCAATGGATCATAGGATCATAGATTTAAAACCAGAAGGAATCTCAGAAGTCATGTAGTCTATCCTCATTTTGCAAATGAGGAAACGGAGGCCCAGAAAAATGACCTGCCCAAGGTTACATAAGTAAATGGCAGAGCTCAGGATTTGAACCCAAGTCTTCTGACCCAAATCCACTAGTCTTTTTCACTGTACCACAGCACAACTTTTTTTTTTTTTAGTTGGAAGAAAGCAACCATGTTCTTAATCTGCTCTGTTTTTCCTCCCTTCTGGGTGAGTCTGAGATGAAAAAGGGAGAGGAGTAATATGACCCAATGAACGAAGGCATCAAGTTTATAAAGTGCTAAACAAGCTTTTCCATCGCCTATCTCCATTCTTGGTTTTGGCTAAGTCAATAAACCTGTTGAATGATCAAGTTGAGAGCTTTGAGAACCTGGCTTAAGTGGGGTGTTATTGCCATTGAAGTGACAATGAAAACCACAGAGAAGGTTAAGAAATTTCTAATAAGGTGTAACCTCTCAAGATTGGAACTTCGCTGCATTTTTCTGCTCTCCTAGCTTTCTTGTTCTGGAATAATGGATGTTTTCCTTGGAATACATTGGCATGAAGTTATTTTAAACAATTTGACTTGTTGGATTTCAGATCTCTTAAACAATCTCCCTTATTTCTCTCTTTCTCTTTCCTTTTTCTGTATCCTACCCACCTCTTCTAGTTGTTTCTTCTGGGCCTTGTGAACTGACACTACAAACCATAGTTAGCTACACTCTTGGTCAAGCTTCTCTTGAAAAAGTTGGTTTCCACTTGGGGGGGGGGAGGGCATAGATTAGAGATGAGTTTGGCATTTCCATCCAAAGAGGCCTTATACACTTTTCTTCCAGTTTTCCTCAGTTCCTGGTGTTGAGATGGTTGGGGATGGTTGAGGTCTAACATGGTGACAGTGAATGGGTGATGAGCGTTCTTTTACCAATTAGGTTGCATTTTTTACTTTCAAAGGAAGAATTTGTAGACCAGAGGTTCTTAACCTGGAGGGTATGAACTTGTATGTGTGTTTAAAATTTTTTTTGATAACCGTATTTTAATTGAGTTGATATTTTATTTCATGCATTTAAAGATATTATTCTGAGAAGGGATCTATATGTCAGATTGACAGAGGGGTCCATGACGCAGAAGAGGTTAAGAATCCCTGTTCTAGGCCAAGTAGCGATGTTAATCTAATCCAGTCCAGTTGAGCAGTACTTATTAAATTCCTGTTCTGGGTAAGGCACTGTGTTAGGTGCCAGGGCTATAAGGATAAAAAGACAACTAGTCCCTCAAGTATCTTACATTCTACTGGAATGGGCCCCTAGGTAGCCAGGAACCTCCTTTCTCAGAGAGCCCTGAGTCTCCTACAGGCACTGATCTGTGTTTCCAAGCTGCTTATTGGCAGTGGTTTGTGCTATAGAAGGAATGCTAGATATGCTGTTAGATGACCTGGGTTCAGATCCACTTGGCTACTCTATCTGCGTGACCTCTGCTAAGTCCCTTTCTGGTTCACAGTTTTCTAGTCTCTAAAATGAGAAGGTTGGACCAGATAACTTCCAAGAGTCCTTTCAGCTTGAAATCTCTTACCTGAATGAATCTATGTATGTAGCTCTTCAAACAGTCATATGTATGCATGTAGCTCTTCAGATAGTCATGTGTATGTATGTATATAGCTCTTCAGATAGTCATAAAACCAGAAGACCTGGGTTTGAGTCAGTGTCAGACATGTATCAAGAGAGGGAATTTCCTTACCTGGAAGTTTCCTCTGCCAATTAAATCCCGGGTCTGGTCCGTCTTTCTTAATATTGTTATATTAGATGCTATAGTGTGGTGGCTTTTGTGATCCACGATAAGGGTGACAACAGTAACCCACAAGAGCACTGCCCGGTGAGTAGTACAAATATTAATCTCTCCTTTGGAGATTTTGACAGGTTAAGTGAATTGCCCATAGTCACAGAGTTAATGCTGAACCAGGACAGAGCCTGGACTGTACAATGTGTTCATAGTCAGGATTCTGACTAAGGCTTCCTGGGCCCTTCCCACTATATCACTACACATGTCTTTTGTCTAGCAGTGACTTGCAAATGTGGCTCCAGCCCCACAGAACCGTGTCACCAACTTAGGTGGAGACACATTTGGAGACAGAGGGATGAACACACTGCCTAAATCTTCCTGTCTGATTGAAGTATTCACAAGTGTATAATATAATCTGTGGGCTGGCTCTGGAACAGCATTGAATTTTCAGTATAGGCTTTCATGCTTCCTGAGACCCCCTTCATTACCGGATCATAATAGCTCATAAAACAGCAGCATATAAAAACTTCCCTCAAGCATTTGGCAAAATAAATTGTAAGTTTTTACAAAATGGCCTGATGGTAAGAATAAAGGCCTGAGAACCCTTGAGGGAAGTATAACCCTTCCCAACAGGAAACATGCCATCCTCAAAGGGAAAATGAGAGTGGCCTTGTTACCTAGAGTCCTTTCCTGCCCACATATTGACTTTGTAGACCAGCGTTGCATAGTGCTCACTCATCCCCAGTGGACTCAACACAGATTCACTTCCAGCTATAAGCAGCTGTTGTGGGTGGTAAGTGGAGGTGAACTATTGGTGCGCTAAGACTCTTCCTCTTCCTCCTCTTCTTTTTCCCTCCCTAATTGGTTCCTATGGCCCTTTTTGATGGCCTGGAAGGCCTCATTTTAATTGGCTACTTTGAGGTCATCTGCCTGGTTCTTAAACTGGCAAGAATAATACATTTACATAGCAAGCGAGATAAAACTCCCATAGCTGAAGAAGTGACTTGTAGCAGCTTTCCCATAATGATATCTTTTCCTTTTGAAGTGAGTTTCAAATCTTGCCTCAGATCTTAACTAGCTTTGTGACCTGGGCAAGTCACTTAACCTGTGCCTGCCTTAGTTTCCTCATCTGTAAGATGGGGATAATAAAAGTACCTACCTCCCAGACTTATGAGAATCAAATGAGAAAATAATTGTAAAGAACTTTGCCAACCTTAAAGACCCATAGAAATGCTAGCTGTTATGCCAGTCCACATTTAAAAAAATTTTTTTTCACTTCCAAATTCTCTCCCCTCCCCAACCCATTGAAAAAGCAAGAAATACAATACCCATTATACATATGAAGTCATGCAGAACATTTTCACATTAACCATATTGCAGGAAAAAAAAAGAAAGGAAAAATGTTTCAATGCACACTCAGAGTTCATCAGTTCTCTATCTGGAGATGGATAACAGTTTATATCAGAGTACTTTGGAATTGTTGTGACATATAAATCCATTTTCCTGGACCAAGATCTGCAAATTTATTTTTATTTTTTGTGAGCCCCTTCCCAAGTGGGCTCTGAATAAAAAATGATTTTCTTTTTGAAATTTTAGATCTTGCCTACTTCACTTTAATCAGACTTTTCTGAGAATGGTTGGCAAATTATGTTTAAATTTGATTTCAGGGTCCCTGCGCGTTAACTCTGAATTGCCTTGGCTAGTTCCAATCTAGGATCAAAGGCAAGGAGCTCAGTTTTGCAGGAGAATTTGGACCCAGTCCTAATTAATGATCCTGCTAGGTGTTGAAAGAGGATGGACCTGAGGTCAAGAAAACCTGAGTTCAAATACAGCCTCAGACACTTACTTCCTAGCTGTGTGACCCCGGGCAAGTCAGACAACCACTCTGCCTCAGTCTCCTCACCTGTAAAGCGGGGGTAATATATAGCACCTGCTTCTCAGGGTTGTGAGGTTCAAATGAAATGCTGTGTGTAAAGTGCCTTTCAAACCTCACTTGTTTGCCTTCTTGTCTTCCTCAAGGACCCTTTGATGTCTTGTGTTAAGTCCTTGTTCTCTTCTTCCAAAGCCTACAGTGGAAGGGGTGTTGGACGGAATCGGGAGAGCAGGGTTCTGGCCCAGGCAAGACCAGCTACAGGCTCTTGGGCAAGCAGTTCCCATAGTCTGTTTTGGCATTGGTTTCCTTTTCTGTAAACTAAAGCTAATAATAACTTGTCTTGGTTTTCTTTTATCCTTTCTCATTGGGGTGGGGGAGTTAAGGTAGGAGAGAGAGAAAATAAATGGTTGTTAATTGAAAAAAGTTAATTAAAAAAATCCTACTCCGCACCTCATCTCTCAGGGCTAATGTATTTGAAAATGTTTAACAGTATACAATGATATGGCACTGTCTAGTAGCACCATATTTTTTTTGTATTTTTTGTATTTTTTTTTTTGAGAGGGGAAGGCAGGGCAATTGAGGTTAAGTGACTTGCCCAAGGTCACACAGCTAGTAAGTGTGTCAAGCGTCTGAGGTCGGATTTGAACTCAGGTCCTCCTGACTCCAGGGCCGGTGCTCTACTCACTGTGCCACCTAGCTGCCCCTAGTAGCACCATATTACCAGAAAAATGGTACTGCCCTTTTGGGGTGAAGTAGTGGGATCACCTAATGCTGTCCTCTCACTTTATAGAGAGGAAACTGAGGCACATAGAGATTATGTGACTTACCTAAGACTAGCAAGTCACCGAGAACCCAGGCTATTCAATAAACATTGATGGAGCGCCCTTTTATGTGCAGCATATCCTCTGGTAGTGAATGACTGAGAAAGAACAATTATGGCTCTTACGAAATTTTCCAAGTCTAAGGGGGGTGGGGGAAGGGTAAGGCACATGCAGTAAATTATAATACAGAATAAGATATGGAAGCATCCTAGAGGTGTGACCCAGATCTCCAGACTCTCAATACAATGACGGTACCACTCCAGTTGATTAATGTGTTTGGACCTGTTTCATTTTGTTAGCTGATTCCCTTCCCCCCCTTCTTGGCTCAAAGCTGCATATGAAAATTTTACATCCAAGTAGCTGTCACTTGACAGCTTTTCACAAAATTCCACCCCCCACTTGTCCCATTGTGATCCAGCGGCCCCTTAGCCTTTAGATAAGATTTTGGTTTTTTTTGTTCCTCCTATAGTAAATACTGTCGATTGAGCAATCACAGTGACTTTGCAGAGATGTCAGAACATTTCCTTTGGGGGTAACTGAACTCAGCTTTTGGGTCCAACAGGTTATCCTCTTTAGTTTTGTAAATTCTGCTGCCTCTCATTCTCCAGACAGCGTTATTATCAGGAGCATTTAAAACAAATGACAGTCTTACACTATTGGGAACCAGTGGGGAGTTACCCCTGTGCCTTGTGTGTGTTGATCTTGCTAACGTGAAATATCTGTGTTGGGGTAGTGTGTGGGTGGTGGCTGGTGGGGGGTGGGGGTTTCCACCCAGTTGAACACATTCCTCCCTAAAGGATATCCAGCCCTCGGGTTTCTGTGGATTGTGGACCTCTGCCTGCATTGGGCTCTCAGGCCCTTTAAAAAAAGTAAAGAAGGAAGCAAAATACCATATTTGATTTTTACATGCTTAGAAGAACTGGCAGGCTTCTTAGAGTTCGTCCACTGGAGCTCTTTTTGTGCTGTGGACCCCTTTGGTGGTCTGGTCAGAGTAATGTCTTAAAATGCAGAAAATAAAATATATGATTATAAAGCAAATGGATAATATTGAAATCCTATTATCAAAATAGTTTAAAAAAACAAAAAATTCACCGACCCCAGTTTAAGAATCCCTGATGTAGTCCAACTGCCGTCATTTTACAGATGAGGAAACTGAGGGCCGTACAAATACTAAGTGGCGCATCCTGGATTCTTTCAGGTTTCCTGACAGTGAAGCCAGTGTTTTCCCTTTCTTTCCCCTATTACATCATCTTTTCTGATTACTACAGCGTATTCTTCATTATTATGTTTTAGATAGAAATTTAGGTTTGTGAAATTCCTGCTTCTTGTGCTCTTTTACAATTTCTTAAAATTGGGGGGAGGGGAGGTATGCTGGTCCAGGTGAAAAGCATTTGGTGGGGGAGGAGAGAGGGCGGGGAAGAAGGTGACCTGGTGGTTATAATTAGGTTGGATTAACTAAAGCCTTTTGAGAAATCCCCTTCCCCAAGATCATTAATAAAATTATTCCTGGATAAGAGGAAAAGCCATGTCATAGGTTAGAATCTGTTGAAGGACTAGGGTGTAATTTAACAAGGGTGAATGATCTGGCCATTTTGTTAATGGATCTTCCCCTATTAACTTTTTCCTCCAAATAAAGCTTCTGAACAAGCCATTGCATGCCTTCTTTTGATTTCAAGGTCCAGAATAATTAGTTCCAGGCTATAGCTTTTAGCCAGCCTGGATGACTTGGCTTGGCTTGGGGGTGGGGGTTTGGGGGCAGTGTATGTACGTCCTGGAGAGATGGGTTAGTCATTACACAAGTTGGAAACCTCTTGAATTTTGATTGTCTTATGACTCAGTGATTTGGGGGAGAAATAGCCATTGGCAGAGGGAAAAGGGAGTATAGGAGATAGAGAAATGAGGAAGATTCAGAAGAATGCTGTTATGTTTTGCCTAGATCTGATTTATTAGGCCCTGGTAAGCTCAAGATTACTTGGAAGGCCTTAGCAGAGTTGGGGACACAGCCTAGACCTCTTGTCGCTAGGTCACTCAAGGTTCTTTTGGCTTGGGCTGCATAGAAGTCAGGGAGGAGAGTTTGGGTAAAATGAACAATAGGCATTTTTGTCAGGTTTAAGGACTGAACTCGAGCAATTGGCTGGAAAAAGCAATTAGTAAATTCCTTAATTAGGTCCTGTTGGTAGTTTCTGTTATAAGGATAATCCTTTCATTAGCTTAATCTGTGAAAATAGGGCTGAGACCCCATTTTATATTTAATAACCACTGACCCATACCTGTGAAATTCAGATTATCTTTTACTGAAAGGAAGAGATGACTGAATTAGCTAAGAAGTCATGACCGTGTGGGATTTATAGACCTCAGAATATACACTGTAAAATGGGAGAATATAATTTTCAAATACAGAATTATAATCTGTCCCACTCCAGGGTTTAACATAGTATATATACACACATCATATACATATAGATATATAGATATAGACATCTATATGTATCTCTCTCTCTATATATATCTCTATCTTCTGTAGTCCTAGGAATACAAGATACTTTCCATGTTGGAAAGAATATAGGCTAGGGGTCCTGCTTGGCTTCATTTCTGACTTGATGAGTGATTTGAGGCTGGTCATTAACCTCTCAGTTTCAGCTTTGCCGATCACTGATGAGGATAAGGAGGGTTACTGGAATACTTTTTATTTTCAGAGTGCCTTGCCCTTTTCGAAGGGTCTTCTTACGCGTTTGATTCTTAAAGCGACCTGTGAGAATACATGAATCTGCAAAAGAATGGGAAACAAGACAAAGACATTTATAAATCCAAAGTGTTGATGTTTCTACATCCATCTTTCATGCTGCACTGAAGTGGGTTAGGAGGTAGGGAGGGAGACTCTCAGAGGTTGACTGAGGTCGCGAAGTAGCTGTTGTCCTTCTGCTAAAGCCAGATTCAAGTGTGTGATTCAGCACATTGTGCTCCCTGTGCCGAGGGTAGGTAAGAATGAGTATTTTGCTTTCTCCCCCTCCTATTAATCAGTGTTTCCATAAGGGAGAGAAGAGGGCGATGTAAGGCAAAAGATATTGTGCGTGATTATCCGCTGAAAAATACTCTGTTGTGGTGAGGTATCCCGGAGAGACAGGTTTGATTGCCACTTAAGTGCCATAGGTTGGCAAAAACAACACCGGATTGGGCAAGTGTTGGTGGAAGTAATTGTTGAAACAAGAAGGATCAGAAGCAGCTTGTGGGAATGAGTTGTTAAAGACAGACCTGGGGTATTTGGCCAAATTTTGGTCAGATCACAAGGCAGTTAACTGTAGAATCTGAGGCTAAAATTAGTGCTGCTTTGTTGTATGTTTGCCCTGAAGTGGAAAGATGCCCCAAACCAAGAAACTCTGATAATTTAGTGACACTATGTTTCCTTAAAAAAAAAAAAAAAGGTTTTTTTTGATGCCGTTGTTTTTACCCTTATAAAACTCTTCCACCTCCCCATCCTCCTATCCCTTCAGTTGAGGGGGAAAATATTGAGGGACGTCAATAGACCCAGCCACCTCACTTTACTGCATATATTATATTTTGCATCCATATACACCACGTCCATACTGAGAGGAAGGAGTTGTGTTTTGTTGGCTGTTCTCTCGGACCGGGATTAGTCTTTATAATTAATCAGAATCTGGCTGCTGCCTTTTAGCCATGTTCTAAAGTAAATTGTCATTACGAATATTGTTCTGGTTCTGTTTACTTTTCTCTGTATCAGTTTAGTGCTTCTAGGAATTTCTCAGATTTGTCACTTCTGTTTTTTCGTGTTTTATGGATGCTCTTGTTTCATCACTGTCACTTCCTACCTTCATTTATCTTTCCCCCATCTAGCCCTCTTCCCCTCAGAACTTCCCTATTACTGTTGAGGGTACCACCATCCTCCCAGTCCCTCAGGATGGCAACCCAAGTGGCGTCTTCGGCTCTTCATTATCTCTGCCTCCCCATATCCAGTCTGTTGCCAAGGCCTGTCACCTTTTTGCCATCATCCCCTTCTTTCCTCTGACATTGCCACCACTCTGTGGTAGGCTGTCACGCCTGGACTACTGCAGTAGCCTGCTGGTCAGTCATTCTGCCTCAAGTCTCTCCCTGCTACAATCCATCACCCATTAAGCCACTGAAGTGATTTTCCCAAAGTTCTGGTCCGACCGTGTCACCTCCCTACTAATAAACTCTAGTGGTTCCCTGTCACCTCCAGGGTTAAACCAGAATCCTCTGTTTGGCATTCAAAGCCCTTCATGACCTAGTTCCCTTCTACCTTTACAGGCTTTTTACACCTTACTCCCTGACATGTACTCTTCGATCCTGTGACACTGGCCTCTTGGCTGCTTCATCAACAAGACACTCTATCTCCTAGCTGACCCCCATGCCTGGAATGCTCTCCTTTATTTCTGCTTACTGCCTTTTCTGGCTTCCTCTAAAGTCTGACTAAAATCCAGTCTTCTACAGGAAGCTTTTCCTAATCCCTCTTATTTCTAGGGCCTTCCCTCCGATAGTTATTTCTTATATATCTTGTATAGTTAATTTATATTTGCTTGTTATCTCCCCATTAGATTTTAAGTTTCTTGAGAGCAAGGACTGGCTTGCCTCTTTTTGTACATCTAGCGCCTTAGCACAGTGCCTGGCACATAGTAGGTGCTTAACGCATATTTATCGGCTGACCAACCTTGGAACCCTTCCTTGTAGTAGATGCATCATTTTTCACCACATCATAATATTCCATCACGTTCCTGTCACCTCAGTTGGTTCAAACATTCCCTCATCAGAGGCACTTCACAGAAGTGAACACTTAGTAACCACTAAAGGATGATACCTTCAAATACTTCCCAACTGTGATCTGGGGCAAGTCATTTAGGTTTTAACTTCCCCATTGATAAAATGGGGATAATAACGGTACCTCCCTCACAGGGTGGTCGGGAGGATCAATGAGATAATATTTATAAAAGGGCTTTGAAAACCTTAAGGCACTATAGAAATGTTAGTATTTTGTGAATATGTACTATTTGTTGGCTAGAAGTTAAAATGCATGGATGACTCTGTAGGAAGCTCTTAGAGAATTTACTGCTGAGATTAGATAAATTTTATCACCTTGATGTAGGGGGAATAGCATGTTTTCAAAAAGAGAGAGCATTTAGGCATTGGCATTTGTGAGAAGTACTTGAATCAGCTTCCTCATTCATAAAATATGGGGGCTGGACTAGAGGATTTCAGGCCCCTTCAGGATGTAAATCTATGATTCACACCCTTGAAAGGACTCAATCCAGGGTTAACTGGTGTAGTTTAAAATTTTACTTGGGTTAATGCCAGTGCCCTTCTCCCTCAGAGCAAGCTGGCTCATGTTAAAACAAAACACCTTGCTCTGCGTGGGCTATTTTTCAAAGCAGGTAATGTGGGAACTCCCTCAATATTTCTGGAGATATTATGATTATGTATCAGGAAGGGAGTGAGGTGGGAGGGTTGGGGAGATGGGGAATTGTATGTGATTTAGAGTAGGGCTGCTGTGGAACACAGGATTATCACTCAGTCTGGGATTCACCAACACATTCATCAACATTTATTAAACTCTGACTATGCTGAGCACCTTAAAAGGTGCTGGCAGAGATACAAAGATTAGGTAAGGCTTGGTCCCTTCCTTCCTGGAGTTTATAGTCCTTTAAAGGGATTCATTTAAGAATATACCTTCCTTGAGGACTAGGGTCATGCCTAGCAAGGTGCTTAGCACATAATATCTGGCATACTTTTAGTACACTTAGTATGTGGCATAAATGAAGTATAAGTAAAGTGTTGGGTGGATTTCTGAAGGATATAAGAGGTTGTTACTGATTGGGGGCATTAGGGAGGGTTTCATTAGAGGGACTGTGGAATTTGAGTTGGGCTTTCAAAGTAATGAGTGGGATTTTACCAGCTGGACGAGTATTCCAGGCATAGGACGTGAGCAGAAGCATAGGGGTGGGACGAGATGGGACTCCTATGGGGTTTCTAAGATGGGCACAGGGGATACCAGTTACTGCAGTTAGGCTTTGGCCTATGTAAAATACATGTAGGAGAATATTCTTAAGTGGTGTGGGAAAGAATGAGAGGTGTTGAAGTCACTCTTTCCAGCCTCCCTCCCTGGCCATTACTCCCCCTCCTGAAATCTGTTGAGTCATTTCAGTTGTGTCCAACTCTCCATGACCCCATTTTGGGGTTTTCTTGGCAGAGACACTAGTGGTTTGCTGTTTCCTTCCCAGCTCATCTTACAGATGAGGAGCTTGAGGCAAACAGGTCGAAGTGACTTGCCCAGGGTTACACAGCTAGTGTCTGAGGCTGTATTTGCCTTCATGAAAATGAGTCATCCTGATTCCAAGACCACTGCTTTATCCACTTGCCACCTAGCCCTCCCAAACCCTGAGGTCCAGCCAAACTGAGCTCTCTATCTATTCCTCATACATGACACTCCGACTCCTGTCTTCATGCCTGGAATTCACTCCATCCCTTCCTCTCCCTCAGGAAGTTCCTCAATTTCTTTAAGATACAGCTCAAGTTCCATCTTCCGAAAGAAGCTATCCTTGATCCCCCCCCCCCACCCCCCTACCCCCAGCCACTAGTGCGTCCTGCCTGCCTTCCAGACCATCTTGGGTTAGCTCCTTTGTATAGATACCTATTTATTTGTTTTCTCTTTATGCTGTTTTTATCTGTACTTGTCTCCACATTAGAAGTTCCTTGGAAGTAGGAGTTGTTTTGCTCTTTGTCCTTATTTTCCTCAGCACCTTGAATAGTAGCACCTAGCAAATAGCAGGCACTTACTAAATGCTTGTTGATTGGTTTACAGATTAAAGAGTGCATTTTTCTAACTAGGCTTCATCCTCATAGATTAACTAGCAATCAGCAAGCATTTATTTAACCCCGTACTTATATGCAAGGGACAGTCTTGGGTGCTGGGGATAGAAATACTCAGGGTGAAACAGTCCCTGCCTTCAGAGAGTTTACATTCTATCAGGAGAGATAACATTCACGTGATAATTATATACAAAATAAATGTAGTGTACTTTTTTGGGGGGAGATCAGGAAAGGCGTCATGCAGAAAGGGATATTTTCTGTCTTCAAAAAGAGGAGGAGGGGATTCTAAGAAGCGGGGGTAAGCTTCTGGAGGGCATGGACTGTCATTTGTAACTGGAATTGGGCCGGACTCGCTCGGTCAGGACTGTTCATCAGCCCATTGATGAAACTGACTCTTCTCTTTTCTCCTGCTTAAGTGGAAGTAAGTGAATGTGGAGGGGAGGAGGAGTATCAGTCATCACTTCTACTTCTTAGTTTCATAGCTTCTCAGGGCTTTTGCAACATGTGGGTGATGAAGCACTTTTTCAGTGGTTGGAATCTTGGCCTGTTTTGCCTGCTTTCTTACTGCTGCTCGTTATTTCCCATTGAGCTCCAGTATGATGATCGTGAGTGATACTGAAGGAAATTAAGACTTCTAAAGTTAAAGAAAGTCTGTTAGCTTGTTGACAAACAGCCTTTCCCTCATCCTTGTGAGCTTTGTTTCCTAAAATAAGTTTTGCGATCATGTGGGGAGTGAGGATTAATTTTATGTTTATTAACCCAAGGAAATGCCTGTGTCCTTATGTTGTTCATTTTAACCCAGGGATACAGGAGGAACATAGGAGCAAAAACTCCCACAGTTATCTTATTTTAGCACTATCATCTGGGTAAAAACAACAGAAAATAGGATAAGAGCCACTTTTGCCTTCTCCTGAAAGTCAGAAGCATTCATTATGGAGGGCTGAATTGCCTGGCTCTCCTTCCATTCCAGCTAAGCTAACAGCAGCAAGAGAAAACGATTGGCACAAATGAAAACCTGGAACCCAGTGAAAGATTGAACTAAGTTAGAAAGAGTGTTGATAAGCATCAAGGAGGCAGGACAATGAATGGTCTCTCAGTACGTGCCTACATTGGATTGACTCTGTTCATGTGCATTTGTTCAAAAACTTGCTCATTTTCACATCCTTTCCTGTTCTTCCATTAAGCTAGAAGGGCAAGATCTGAGTCTTCTTTTATATAACGATCTCCTTGCCTCTCCTAGTCCCAGAAGAATTCTGCCTCCAAATCAATAATAATACAGATATATAAGCCTCTTAAGGCTTTTAAAAGACTTATATCACTTCCTGTGATATAGCTGTTATTATTATAACTTATAAATTGATTGTTATAACTTATAATTACCATATAACATATAAACATTATAACTTATAAATAATAAGTATTATCATTCCTATTTTACAGTTGAGGAAATTGACTTAGGTTAAATGAAGTGTCTGAGGCCCCATTTGAACAAGGCCTCTCCTGAATCCTTGGCTCTATGAAAAACTCTAAAGCAGTTTATCTTCAGCACAAGCTTCCATATCTGTAAGTTTCCCCTGTCTGGACACTTTTCTCTTCATTTAAAACCTCCTTTTAAGACAGGAAGTTAACTTAGGCCTTTATACTTTAGGACAGGGTTTCTTAACCTCTTTTGTGACATGGGTTGCCTTTGGCATTCTGGGTGAACCCTCCACGCCCCTTCTCAGAATAATATTTTGAAGTATATAAAACAGAATTACAAGGGATTTGTAGGATTACAAAGAAATCAATTATTTTGAAATAATTATCAAAATGTTAAAAAAAAAAAGTTCACAGACTCAAGGTTAAGAGCGTTTTTAGTGTTTTTTTTTCCCTCAGTTTTTTTTAATGTTTTGGGGTGAATTTAATTTAGTGATCCTTGTCGATTACATTTAAGTCATCATTAATTGCGGAATAAAAGCATCCTGTGCACAGTGGGCATTGGATTAGTGGCTTCCTTAACTATCAAATTGAACTTCTTTGTGGGGGATGCTTGGCCTATAAGACACAAAGAGAGTTGGGAAAATCATGGTGGCTGCTATTTAGAGCAGCAAGCTTTCTCAAAACTAACTTTATTACTACTTTCTCTCTAGGAGAATTGAGGATCAGCATGTACAATAGTAGAGCAGTGTTTCTGTTGATAGGAACATTTGTCATTAACAAGAGCCCTTTTGGGTTCCACTCTTTGGAATCAAAAGGTCTTGCAAAAGTTGATGGCAGGCTTCCTGGGCACCCTGGGTAAAGGCAGCTACAGGAATGCCAGATTGATAAATATTCATAGTTGTTTTATTTTTAGATTTGATGAGTCAGAGAATGAGGACTCCTTGGAAGGATCCCCAGTGAGTAAGTGTGATGGGAGACTGGAGTCTTCTCTACAGATACGTTTGATTCTGTTTCTGATATTGTCTAGTCAAACCATAGTTTTCTCCCCCTTGTTTTGTTCTAGCTTTGGTTCTGGGAAAATATATATGCATTCTGTCTCAGATAGGATTAGCATCCAGAGCACAGCAGATCTGATATTGTTCCCATCCGTGCCTAGCTGCAGGCCTCTGATTGCTCCTTTGTTTTGTATTCCCTCTAAAGTTGGGGATTCACTTTGAATGGGACTTATTCATTTGTCCTTGTTCTGAATGTTGCATTTTTCAGTATTTTTTTGTGTGTGTATGTATCCTTTCCCTCCCAATAGATAGTAAACTTCTCAAGGACTGGTACTGCGCCTCTCTTTTCGGTATTTTCCCATGGGGTTTTGCTTATGGGGGATGTTCAGTTGATAATGATAGCGGATGTTCAGTTGATGCTATGTTGGCTGAGCAGCTGCGTTATCCCACTCCAATTCACTTCAACCAACTTTTTTTATTTGGAGGGGGGAGCATCCGTTAATTAGGTGAAAGACTGTAGGCTAAATCCTGAGTATACAAAAACTTCGAATGTCCAGCCCCTGTCTGAAAGGAAGAGTGGACAATTGAATAGAATGCTGATGATTCCCCAGCCTTATTAATCATAGCTAGCAGTTCTGTTTCTATAGGGCTTTAAGGTTTGCAAAGTGGCTTATAAATACTAACTTATTTTATCCTTACAACAACTTTGCAAGCTTGGGGGTGCTATGGCTATCCCTGTTTAGAGATGAAGAAATCAAGGCAGACAGAGTGACCGGGTACTGCTCGGTGAAGGTTTTCCTGACTCCGGGTCCGGTGCTCCCTCCACTCACTGTACCACCCAGTTGCCTTTAGATTTATACCTTATGTTTTATTCTTAGAATCGAGTCCCATCGCTACTTAAATGGAATCACAGCAAAACTTCACTTGGTTGGAATGCTCAGGGGTTGAGATGTTTTGGTGAAATGATTACTGGAAATGCTTTTGTTTGTCCTTTGTTAAGAATGATTCTGAAATAATAATAATGATAGCTAACATTTATAAGGCACTTACTGTACCATGCACTGTACTGAGCGCTTTATAATTGTTATCTCATTTGATTCTCACTCTCACCCTGGCAGGTAAGTGCTGTTATCTCATTTTACAGATGGAGAAACTGAGGCCCACAGGAGTTAAGTGACAGGCCCGGAGTCACACAGCTAGTAAGTGTCAGAGCTCGCATTTGAACTCGGGTCTTCTTGACCGCAGTCCCAGCACTCTATCCACTGCACCGCCCAGCTGCCTCTAAATCTATGCTTCATATTTTAGCGTTAGAATAGAGTTTCATTGCCAAATGCACTGTCAAATAGAATTGCAGCAGAACGTCATGTAGCTGGAATACTCAGCGATAGACATGTTCTCATGAAGTTTGGTTCCTGGGAATACTTTTATCCCTTGTAGAAAATGTTTCTGAAATGTTTGAAAGTAAAAATAGTAAGAGGCTGATCTGATTTTGTTCTGGTGATACCCAGTGGTCTGAATTCTGCTTGTGTGTTTGTTTTAAAACAAACCCTCAGGTGAGCTTTTATGTTCCTCCTGAACACCAAGGCCACTGAAATAAGCACGATCATTTGTGGACTGGCGCTCTGCTTGAATCAAGGACTTCCTGTAGTATCAATAAACAAGCATTAAAAAAAAACCAAACCTGCTATGTGAAAGGCACCTGGAAATGCAGATGCAAAAGCCAGACGGTCCCTACGGGAGGGGTATATTTAACTGAGGTTTGTAAATCAAGATTTATGGTGCACCTAAAACTGGAATCCATTGAGTGCCTAAGGTGCTCTGAGATCTAAGAAGCAAGTTGAATATTTTTGCTTTGAACAACAGGATTCTGAGAATTCTGCTGAGAAAGTCTTCTTTCTGCCTTTGTTCTGTTTGCTGTCTTATAATGATTAAATTCACAAGGTCATAACATATATGATGCCTGTGGTTTCTCTTTAAATGCTGTTGTCACACTTCAGTGGTTTAGAGACTGAAGGTTAGGTGAATGTTTATAGAATTAAATTACCAAGGTGCAGTGGACAACTGTAGGAGGAGGTGGGCTCCTTCTCCCTGGCGGCTGGATGACCACTATTTTTTTTGTCTGTTTTCAGTCGTGTTTGACTTTTTGTGACCCGTTTTGGAGTTTTCTTGCCAGAGACACTGGAGTGGTTAGCTATTTCCTTCTCTAGATCTTTTTACAGATGAGGCAACTGAGGCAAACAGGGTTAAGTGACTTGCCCAGGGTTACACAGCTAGTAAGTGTCTGAGGCTGGATTTGAACTTAGGTCTGTTGAGGTTTGAGGTTGAGGGGTACTTGCGACCCCAAAATACCGACATGCTGAATGAATTCGACTCAAGCCTTCTCAGCCAAAGAAAAACAAACTTTATTACAAATTTGCCATAATGGGTAGTCTTAAGAAATCTCACCATTTGTAACGCTTGTTTTCACAAGCGGGCCAGATTCAGTCTACTGAACTGGATTGAATCTCAGTGCCTTCGTGGAGGCAAGATGCAGCTTATATACAGAAAGGTTGTGTGAGAGATTTAGGATGGTGGAGTAGTCTGGGGTAATGGGAGGAGGGGTTTAGGGTGGACTGGGATGAGGTCAAACTCCAGGGTAGGAAATAGCTGAAGGATGCCATAGAGGGCTAAGGGTATAGATATTTTGACAGGATCCCGATTAAGGGTGGGAAACATCCAGAAGGCCATCCAGAGGTAACCAGACAATGGAAGGCTAGGCTAGGCCATTTGGGCATGAAAAGCCAGATCAAGTGGGAAGATACAGGGTGAGGTTCAAGGGGTTCCCACAGTCTAAACCCCATCAGGTCCTCCTGACTATAGGCTTGGCACTCTTATCTATTTTGCTACCTAGCTGCCCCATGACTGCTATTAGGTATAGTTGTATTGGGGGCTTTTTTTTTTGCATGAATTGGATTAGACAACTGATTCTAACTCCTAAATTCTGTGATTCACCTTCTAGTGAAAAAAGAATGAAAAGTTTAACATAGGAGACATAGCAGTACTGGGAAAAGAAAACTGGCCCAGGAGTCAGGAGACCTGGGTTCTAAAACTACCTTTGACAAAACTTGAATGACCTTGGGCTAGTTAATCTCTTTGGGCCTTAGTTTCCTCATGCACAAGATGGGGGTGGGGAAGGAGTTTGGAGTTTGAGGTCCCTTTCCAGATCCAGCTGTATGATCTTGGGAAGTTTGAACTGGAAATTGGGATAGCTGTACCCTGGTGGTGCTCTTCCAGATGACCCTGGGTTTGATGCAAAGCACAGCTTTGTGTCTTAATTTTCCTATAAGGAAAAGATTCATCACTAATTCCCTTTTTGTCTTATAAGCAGGGAGTGAGTAGTGTTGTTTAGATGAACAAGAAGACTGAGGCAGCAGTAGACATTTTTTGTTCGGGAGGAAGTTTGCTATGCATGGATAGGTCAGGTGGGGTTTTGCTCAGCAGAAGTCAGAGGCACTCAAACCCTGCCTCCCCCCCAGCCCCACCCCGTGCACCTAGAATAGGAAACCACAACTCTGCTCTGAACACAGCACACAGCATCCTCCTCAGAAACTGTTTATGAAGTCAGCGGCCTCTGTACTATGTGGCTCTCATTCTAGGAAGTGCATTTACCTCCCCTCCACCCCCTGCAAACAAGCACCCATGCAATTATATTTCAGATATGCCCACGCTCTAGAAATAATGCTAAAATTGAGTTCCTGAGCTAGAGTCGAAATGGCACCGGAGTGGGAGCTAGAAGTCTTGGGTGAAGTGGCCCCAGCTCTGCTCCTTTTTTTTTGAGGGGAGAGATGAGGCAATCGGGGTTAAGTGACTTGCCCAAGGTCACACAGCTAGTAAGTGTCAGGTGTGAGGCTGAATTTGAACTCGGGTCCTCCCGACTCCAGGGCCGGTGCTCTATCCACTTAGCCACCTAGCCGCCCCTCTCTGCTCCTCATTGGTTGGGTAACCCTGCTATCATATCACTTTCTCAGTTTTCTTATCTGTGAAATGGATGATAAGCTTATAGATTTAGAATTGGAAAAGACTAGCAATCATCTGGCTCAGACTCTTCTCCCTGCCCTATTTTACAGGTGTCTTTTACTTTGTGTCTTAGGTTGAGTGGTTTGCCTAAGATCCCACAGTAAACGGCACGGCCACAATTTGGACCCCACATCTTTTAACTATACTCTTAATGGCTTTTTCCACAGCACCAAGATGCTTCTCCTGGGGGCAGGTAGTCTCTGCCCTGTCTGCTTACAGGTTGTTAGGGATCAAAGATGTCTTAGAGCCATTTGTAAGGAATAATTATATTCATTACCTTGATTTCAATTCAGCAAACAATTAAAGGCAGCTGAGGGGTGGTGGATAGTGCTCTGGGCCAAGGATCAGGAGGACCTGAGTTCAAATCCAGCCTCAGACCCTTACTAGCTGTGTGACTGGGCAAGCCACTTAACCTCTGCCTGCCTCGGTTTCCCCAACTGTAAAATGAGGAAAATAACAATACCTACCTCCCAGAGTTTTTGTCAGGATCAAATGATATAACATTTGTAAGATCCTTAGCGCAGTGCCCGGCACATAGTAGGTGCTTAGTAAATACTTATTCCCCTTATTTATCGAATGCTCACTATGTGCAAAACATTCTGCTAGGCAGAGAAAATGAGGTCAAAATGAGATTGTCCGTGCTGTCAAGGACCTAGCATTCTGCTGGAACGTCAAGGTCTAACAGTAGCTACTTTGTATACGTTCGTATTTATTAATTTTATATTTATGCTGTGTGCATTTTTGTATGTACCTGTTGTCTCCCCATTAGAATGGAAGAAGGGGGCATTGTTTCGTTCTTCGTACTTGTATGCCCGCTGACTGGCACCAGCATGGTAGGTGCTTAATGAATTGATTGATTGGTTGGTATTTGGCTCCTATGAAGAATTTTCTCTGACTCCCATTGACTGTTGCAAAGCTGTATTCAGTGTCCCATTAAATGGTGAAAATACGCTTCAGCGGACATCTAGCATCTGTCCTCATTTATGACCTAATGTCACAGTTGCCTGGCACACAGTAGGCATCCAACAGATGCTTGTTGACTGACTCCCGTATGCTTCGGCAGACCTGAAATACACAAAGTTGAGACCTTATAGAGTATGAGACTCTCCTAGATTAGAAGTTCTTATTCCAGGAACCCAGGGGTCTACAGATAGATTCCAGGGGGTCTGTAGACTTGGATGGGGGAAAAATTGGATCTTTAGTTTCATTAACTTCTAACTGAAATTGAGCATTTCCTTCAGTTATTAAAAAACAAAACAAAACCCAACAACATTATTGTGAGAAGGGGGTCAGATGATTTCACCAGATTGCCAAAGGGGGTGGGGCATGACACATAAAGGTTAAGGACCCATTATCTAGAAAAGGAGTAGGACATATAGCTGGCTTGTGGGAAACCTGCAGCTTTTGCCCAGAGAAGGGAGTAAGTGCTGCCTGGGAACAGGGAGGGTTGCTTGGGCCTGTTTGCTCCACAGAGCTCAGCCTGCCCTGTTAGCATCAGCTATCTCCCTACCCCCAGCCAACCAGTGAGTTTGGTGGCAGAAATCTAGCCTTTCAGCTGCTCCTGCTAAAAAAAGAAACAACGGTTATCATTCCCTTCGGGTAAATGAACCTGATGGCCTATGAGACAGCTATAAGGAACAAGAATATTTCAGGAGTTAGGACTGGTAGTCCTCTGCCCTGCAGCTTGACCTGGAGGGAACTCTTGAGTTAGAAGGGGCAGTAGCTGCATTTTTATTAATTATTGAGAAAATGTCAGGGAAGGCTAAAGTATCTGTTTGGTGTCTGGCTGAATTTTTTTTGTTTCCCCACTTTCTAATAGAAGAGACTCTCAATTCAGATCAGTTCAGTGTCTAATATGTACAGGTGCCTTCACCAGGGGTATAAAGACAAAACTGAAAACCAGATCCCATTCTTAAAGAACTTATATCTTACTAGAGGGATATAGAATGTATACAGATAAATATAAGGATTTTTGGAGAGAAAGACACAGACAGAACAGTGTCAGTGGGTAAGAGGCTATTAATAATAGGGGGAATTGAGGAAAGTGGCATCTAAACTAACAGAGAGGGACAGAGCAGAGTCAGTGTCAGTGTCAGTAAGAGGGCATTTATAATAGGGGGAATTAGTTTCTCTAAAGTTGTCTATAAGGTGCTTGGTTCTCTGGAAGCTAAGGCCGCCTTGGGGTGAACCCTCACTTCAGCCAGCGACTAGCACCACTACAAACAAGTCTCTCCTCATCCATCTGCTGAAATGGCTGTCTCCGAGCTTGTTTGCATCTGCTTTGCCCTCATCCTTCACAATGAGGATAAAATCAATGCCCTCGTTAAAGCAGCAGGTGTAAATGTTGAACCATTCCGGCCTGGATTATTTGCAAAGGCCCTGTCCCATGTAAACATTGCAAGTTTCATCCGCAGTGTAGGAGTTGGTGGACCTGCCCCAGCAGCTGGTGGTGCTGCCCCTGCTGGAGGGGCTGCTCCTGCTAGCACAGCTGCCCCAGCTGAGGAGAAGAAAAAAGAGGAAGCAAAAAAAGAATCCAAGGAGTCCGATGATGACATGGGCTTTGGTCTGTTTGACTAAATATTTTTTGTAACGTTAAATAAAAAGCTTCACTCAACTAAAACAATTAATAGGAGGAATTTGGGAAAGTGGCATCTAAACTGAGCTCTGAGTGAAGAGAAAGATTTTGAGAGGAAACGACCAGAGATGGTGTTGGCTTGAGCAGGTTGTGAAGGATCTTAAGTGTCAGGCTGAGGAGCTTGTATTCCATCCTGGTCTGCTTTGAATAATTGCTTGATTGATTATCTTAGAGTCAACAGAAACACTAGGAATGTTGGTGAGCAAGGTAGTGACAAATTATTTTGACAGCTATTTAGAGGATGGTTAGAGGACAAAAGATTGGAAGAAGGGAGACCAGTTGGTCGAGGTAAGACATGGTGAGCATCTGAATAAAAATGGTTCTCATTTGAGTAATGGGAACAAGAGTGAGAGATATGGAGCTTGAATCAATGGCCAAATGACATTAGCAAAAAAACCCTAAAAACCAAAAAACCTGCCACCAACCCAAAGATGTTTTATAGCAGCATTATATGTAATTGCAAAAAAAAAATGGGAAGCAGCTTATATGAGTAACAAGTAGGGAAAGAGTTAAATCAATTGTAGTACTTTAACATAATGGAATGTTATAATGCAGTAAAAGGAGATAAATAGAAGGAACACTTCTGTGAGGCAGCTAGGTGGTGCAGAGAATGTCAGGGAGACTCTTCTTCCTGAGTTCAAATCCATCCTCTGACATTTATTAGCTGTGTGACCCTGGGCAAGTCACTTAACCCTGTTTACCTCAGTTTCCTTATCTGTAAAATTATTTGGAGAAGGAAATGGCAAACCACTCCACCTTCTTTGCCAAGAAAACCCCAGCTAGGTCATGAAGAGTCAGACGTGACTGAAACGACTGCACGACAACAAATTACTATGCTCATGGGTGTGAGAAGTATCAAGGAAGAAGCGTGGGTGAGTACAAAGAGGGTTGGAGTAGGAGTCAAAAGGCTAGAAGGTAAGCTGGATTTAAGTCCCCACTCTGCCACCACCTTACTTCAGGCCTCCATAACCCTTCACCTAGACCAGGGGTGGAGAACCTGTGGCCTTGAGGACCTAGAGGGCCACAGGTTCCCCACCCCTGACCTAGATCATTACAACAGCTTCTCTACATCATCTTTTCACTCCACTCTGTGTTACACACTGCTAGCCAAAGTAATTTCCTTAAGTGTGAATCTGACCTTGTGACTTCTCTAATTAATAGACTCCAGTGGTTTCTAGGATAAAATATAAACTTTTTAGCTTTCAAAGCACTAAAGATGCCAACTCTTAACTGATCTTTAATGCCTCACTGCACATTTTTTTGCCTTCTTGACTCTGCATACCAGCCAAACTGTTTTCTTTGTTTCTCGCCCATGACACTCAGTGTTCTGTTTAAGTGCTTTTGCATTGGCCATCCCCCATTCCAGAAATATCCTTCCTCCTTACCTCTGCCCAATAGAGGCCCTATCTGCCTTCAGGCACCATCTTTTCCATGAAGCCGTTCCTGATCTCTCCCAGCTGGATGGTGCCCTCCTTACCAAACTACCTCATACTTAACTATTTTGTACATATTTGTGTTCACTTTATATTTATGCTATGCATGTTTTTTATAGGAACTTGTTTCTTATTATGAGTAGTAAACTCATTCTGGGTACTTGAATGCCCACATGCCCAATATAATGTCTGGCACATAGTAGGCTCTTAATAAATACTTGTTGATTGATTGATATTAGCCAGGCAACCTTGGGCAAGTCACTTCAAAACAGGGTTTGAATTAATCCACCTCCAAGGTACCAGGTGTTGAATGTCATCAAATTGTACCGCACTGGGTATCAAAACATCTGGATTCTAATGTTGGCAGTACCACTAGCCAACTATGTGACTTTGGGCGTGTTATTTAATTTCCTTGGTTCTAGCCCCATGTTCTGTAAAATGAAGGTGTTGAGCCAGATGATTTATAAAGTCTCTAATCATTCTGGATCTAGAATTGTTTGAGAAACCAGGTTGTTGCTGAAACAGCCTCCTCTTTTGCCATTAAATTATAAGTACTTTATTAATGTGCAGAGCACCTGTGAGGATGTTCTGGGGGAATTTAGAAGAAATAAAAAGGTTAGTCTCAGGCTTGGAGTTTATGGTCTGATTGGTCACATCAAAAATACACAGGGGAAATAACACAGCAAAAATTATAGTGGTAATCAGAAAGTACATGGTGACATTGTGCAAATTGAATAGTCAAGGTCCAGAGAACACTTTGAGTAAGAAGCAGTTAGCGTGAGGACACGGAGACCACTGAGATGGGAAATGGAGTGATGTTCTCAGGTACTTGTAGGTAGGCCAGGATAGCTGGAGTGGTCGGTATAATCAAGGTGGACCTTTTCTAGATGAGTTTTAAGTCAAGGCTGGAAGTAAATTTGGATGAAGACTGGTGGAGAAAAGGAAAGGAGAAGAGTGAAAATAAAGATTACAGGATTAAAGATTATAAGGATCACAGATTGAGAGCTGGAAGGAACGTTAGAGGTCACCTAGTATAACCTCCTCATAAACTGAAGTCCAGAGAGGTTCAGTGATTTGCCCGTATGACAACCAAGAGTTTAAACCTAGGTCTTCTGACTTCAAATTCATTGAACATATATTAAACTCCTAAATGGGCAGCTAGGTGGTATGGTGGATAGAGTGCTGGGATGGAGTGAGGAAGACTTAAGTTCAAATGTGACCTCAGACTTCCTAGCTGTGTGACCCTGGACAGATCATTTAATCCTGTTTGTCTCAGTTTACCCATCTGTAAAATGAGCTGGAGAAGGAAATGGCAAACCACTCTAGTACCTTTGCCAAGGAAACCCCAAAAGGAGTCACGAAGAGTCAAAAACAGCTAAAAAATCAGTAAACAACAACAAAGTATCTAAAAAGAAGTAATATTCACTTTCACCTACACTTCCTAAGCTTTTGCTTTCCTATTGGAAAATGGGCCTAATAACCTATTTCTCACTTTGATAAGCATGTAATTAGACTAAATGAAATCCTTACATAGGAAACACATCAGACTCTCTAGATGTGCATGTCACTGGGATTTGGTGGCTTTGTGTTTTTTAAGTTATGAATTTTGTTGAAATGTTGTGATTAGAATGTGTTAAAGCTAGTCATTCTGAATCTTTATTAAAGCTTAAAAGTATGTTGAAATTTTGGGATAGCTTATATATTTTTTTCTTTTTAAAAAATATTTCTTTTAATAGAGAATGAACTTAATGTTATTGCCTTCCTTCTGAGATTATCTCCAATTTATCCTCTATAAAGCTTGTTTGTCCCTAGTGTTAGACTCTAAGCTCCTTGAGAACAGAGATTATTTTTGCCTTTCGTTTTATCACCATCACTCAGCACAATACCTGGCACCTAGTAGGTACTTAATAAATGCTTGGTGACTTGACAGGCATGACATTACTCTATGAAGTGGGAAGTCTTATCTATGGTTTCCTCCCCCTATGGCAGTTTAAATTTTTTTTAAATTAGTGATCTTTTTTCAGTACACATAATAGGTTTAAAACTGGAAAAGGGGACCCAATGTGAATGACTATATTTCTTAACTCCATAACTGGCTCCTAGAAAACTCAGCCATGAGGGTGTAACAGCAAGGCAACAAACACAACATTGATGATAATCGTGAATATGCCTATGTAGTTCTCTATTGCAAAGTATAAGAGACTCTCCATATAGAAGGTAGAAGCAGTAAAATATTTATTCAGACCCCAAATAACCGTATCCCATAACTAAACAATCTGCTCCCACAAGCAGTCAGCCCACTTTATCATAACAGCAAGGAACTTAAAACAATATCACAACATGGAGCCTTGCCATCTCAAAACCTCTCCAACCCCCTGCTGAGGTCTTCCCAAAAACAAACTCATAGTGCAGCTATTACAGGTTGGCTGTCTTTACTTCAGTTCTAATTATCATGACGGCCATTAACAGCCATAACAGCTCTCTCTCAGCATTTCCTGTGACACAACTTCCTTTTCCTTTCATCAAGCTCCTCCCACCACATGTGACTTAGGCTTCCTGTGATGTAAACAAATCACATGGCCTGTCAATGGATGAGAAAGATTTTTAAATCTAAATTGCTATTACAGAGGGTAGAAGGGGAAGGCAGCAATGTCAGCTTAAATAGTATTAACTCCTCAGAGAGCAGGAACACTCTCTTTGTATGCCTTGTACACAGTAGGAGCTTAATAACTGTTCAATAATGTTTTCCAGAGTCCCCAACCCTCATGAGGCCCTTCAGAGAGGTTCACAATAGGTATCATATTTTTTATTTCCTCTCTGTTTCTTCCCTGATACCATTAATTTCCTGTGCAGTTCTTCAGGGTAGACATGGAGGGCCCCTTGGGAGTTGAAAAGATCTCCTTAATTCCAGCTGTGGGTTAGAGGATTATAAAAAAGACAAATGCAGAAAACTTTCAATGTGGTGGTGTGCTTTGGTGGCTTTTTCCCTTAGCCCTCTTGGGGAGCAAGCCAGCTTTATTTATCTTCAGGCTAGCTGTCTTCCACTTAAGGAATGCTTCCTCACATCTCATACTGCCTCCAGAAGGAACTTGAAGCCCACACTCAGGTTACAGATTGTACTGACCTTCCCAGGTAAGTTGGAGGCATTGAATAAACACTAACAACAACGGTTGGGCTTGTATGGAGCACCATGTCAGTGAGCTGTACAGAACACTATCAGATATTCCTGGGATCTACTGTATTTTGAGCCCTGCATAGTTCATAACAGTTTTTTTAATCAAAAAGCATTATTAATGAGTACTCAGGGCTACGCATTGTGCTAAGTACAGGAGATTCAAAGAAGGACTGAAACAATCGCAATTTTTTTTTCATCTGGTAGGAAAGAATATAGAGACAGAAGGAAATCACTTCTCTCTGGTCCTGTTTTCTTATCTGGGAAAATGGGCTCTGGAAGAGGCAATGAAAAAGATTCACCTCTAGTTCTAATACTTTCCTATGTACTGATTTGCCATTGTTACTATCTCAAAGATCTTAGACTCTTTAAGGGTGGTGATGATTAGACCAATCATGACTATTCTGTTCATTTTGTTTGAATGAATATGTGTGTGTATGTACACGTATGTATTTCCAGTCAGAGATTTCTCCTAAATGTTAATTTCAATTTATGCCAAAACTTTGTTAATTTCTCAGAATTAAATAATTAAATTAGAATTAAATTAAATTCAGAATTTTGGAGGCTGAGTTACAATTTTAAAAGTTCTCAGTAGGCAGATTAATAGTATAAAAACAAACTTGGGGGAGAGAATACTTAAGAAAATACTCTCAAAAAAATTTTTTATTGATCTTTTAGGTAGAAAGAGGGACTCAAAACTAGGAAGAATTGAGATCAGGTTTTGCCTCTGGTGTATACTTAACAGTGTGACTGAGCTTAGAACCTCTCATTGTTCCAGGTACTATATAAGACTATTGGCAGAGAAGGTGCTGACCTGCATTGGTATAGTTTCTGAACCCAGGAGCCCCTTATGCCAGTGAATCCAGAGGTCTAGTGTCTATCCCTGTTCCTATTCCTTTCCTCTCTGAAAACTTTTGTAGCAAAGAATAAAAAAGTAAAAACAGTTCAGTAAAATTAACGATAAGTGGAAGAGATTTGACTTGTATACAGGGTTTGCACCCGTAGTAGCCCATTTCTTCAAAGAAAATGTGTTTTCACACATCTCTTCTCTCTTTCAGTTTTGGTTGTGCTGTGGTAGGTTTTTACATTTTCTGAGTTATGGTGTGTATCATTTTCCTGGATCTGTTTAATCCAGCTTGTATCAGTAAGAATAAACTTCTAGGGGCAGCTAGGTGGTGCAGTGAGTAGAGCACCGGCCCTGGAGTCAGGAGGACCTGAGTTCAAATGTGGCCTCAGACACTTGACAAGAGTACAAGCTGTGTGACTTTGGGCAAGTCACTTAACCCCAGTTGCTGTGCCAAAAAACAAACAAACAAAAAAAGAATAAGCTTCTAAAAGTACTTCCTATCTGCCTGAGGACAGCAGCCAGTCACCACTCTGTAGACTCCCACTTGATTTATTTGAACAAGCATATGTTACTTTTTTTAAATTAAATTTTCATTGATATCTTTTGTTTTCATATCATCTCCACTTACCATTGTACAATTTCCTCCAACTCCCTGAAAGCCATTCTTTATAATAAAGGAAAAAAAAAGAGGAAGGGAAAAAAAAGCTTACCAAAATTAATATCAGTCAACAAGCATTTATTGGTGACTGTTAGCCAGGCACTGTGCTAAGTACTGGGAAAAACAAATATGAAGAGTGAAACTTGTCTCCCTATTCCCAAGGAGCTTATTCTAATGGGAGAGACAGTAAGAACCAATCTAAATGTATACAGCATAAGCACAAAGCAAGTAAATGAAATACATATAAAAAGGAGTTAAACCCGTGGTAGTCTGGGAGGGAGGACACTGACAGTTTGGGGGATCAGGGAAGGCTTCATGAAAAGACATCTTCAAGAAAGAGGGATTTCCTAAGGGAGAGGTAAGGTTGGAATGCATTCCAGGCATGTGGGAATTCAGCCAGTCCGTTAGCAAATATTTGTTAAATGCCTACTCTGTGCTAGGCACAATTTCAGGTGCTGGGAATGCAAAGACAAAAATTAGGGACAACAGTCCCTCTAAGTCTTGGGTCTTACATTCTATCTGAGAAGATAATGTGTTATGTATGTGTATGTATGTATGTATACACATACATGTATTTATTTACATATTAGGTATGTAAAAAATAAAGACAAGATAGTTGGGGGAGGTAACAAAAGATTTTCTGTAGGAGGTGGTCCTTGAGAATTGATCATAGAACTTAGTTGGAGGAAACAAGAGCAGTGCACCTACCGTAAAAAGGAGTGATTAAAGACAGCACAAAATTCAATTTTTCAGGAGAGGGAGATCACTGAGGCTTGAAAGGTGAGGCCTAAAAGGCTCCCTGAGGAAATGGAACTGGAGCTTAAAGATGGGTAGGATTTGAATAGATGGAGTTCATGGAAAAGGCATTCAGAGGCAAAAACATGAGGGAATTTGATCATGGGAATAAGTGTGCTGTTTGTGGGTAGGAAATGTGGAGAATTAGAAGACATACAGTTAGGAGATCAACCTGACTAAACCGGAGGATGAATTGACCAGCAATAAGTAAGGATAGTGATCTTGGGCAGCTAAGTTCTGATTATGAAATTCTTCTAATGGGGCATGGACCACAAATATAGGGAGTGATAGCCAGGGAAATCACATGATTAATAGATATATAGCTATCCCTTCCACATTGCAAGGGGTTAAGGGTGTGGTGCCCCCCACAATCTGGAAAATCCATGTAAAATTTTTTGGCCCTCCATACCAGAGAAGAAGTCTGAATTATTATGGAATTAAAAGATGAAATATGTTGACATTGTACAATGCTATACAAATATTTTTGCATTTCTGAGTTTCTAAACTTTTTCTGTGTCATCTGCTGGTCTTCACATGTCGCCTGCAGCTTCTGCAAAACTCCCCCAAAATTTCCATTTAATTTCTTATGGCAACCCACTGTATATTGAAACTCTGATGGGGAAAGTCGCAATGTGGAAGGCATAACTGTAGTAAAAAAGAGGGAGCCTTCGTAGATTCCTGAGCAAGAGAGTGACAAAGCACTCATCTTAGTCTGGTAATAGTATATACATTGGTTTGGGTGGGGAGAGGGGAGAGTCAGAAACTTGCTGCACTTGTTAAGGTGTCAGGTAATAGGATACCATTGAAGCAACAAAAAGTTTTTGTAATTCAATAAACATTTAACAACTTACTAACAAACCCCTCTGGCTTAGTCCATGTCATACGACATAATATTTAATTACATGACATTGTATTGTTGACCTTTGTTTTATGTGTATTGGTCTTACCAAGCCAGTCTGTAATTCAAACTTTTAATTAAAAAATCCATATTTGGTTAGGTTTGCTTTATTTTGTCCTTTCCTGGAAAAGGGGAACGTCTGGTCATTTCTCCCTTAAAGGCCTTGCTATACTTGAAGATTATTGAACCCATACGGAGAGCTGAGGGTGCAATGAAGGAACCAGTGGCCTCCAGACAATTCCTTTTGGCAGTAGTAAAAGTTCAAGCCCGGAATTGGTGCTTCCCCTTTTTCAGGCTCCACCCTTCTTCCTTCCTCTTTGCTGGATCATCATGCTTTCTGTTTCAAGACTCCTGGTTTTATTTTCTCTTCTATAGTATTCTCAGAATATCCTTTGTGTAACTGTCACCTTCAGGACATCTGTGCATAGTAGGTGCTCAGTAAATATTTGAATTGATCTAAATTGAGGTTCCCATTGTGGTCCCTTACACCAAAGACCAAAGAGTATTCCCTTCTGCTTGGGAGGTATACTAGAGTGACTGGGGAGAAAAAGACATCAGGTGTTGGGGACAACACTGCTTCTGGAGTTTCCTAATCTAGGAAACACCGTAGGTGTGGCTTAATGTAGCACGAGTAATATGAATGTCATCCCTATCGGGGTCATTCAAGGTGGAGGGAACTTCTGTCCGTGTTACCCAAAGGCCATGTTTTGTTTGGATTTTAATACATGCTTCTGGCCTTAAAGGAAGTTTGACCAAGTCACAGTGATATATTCAGAGACTCATGTATCAATTCCCTTTTCATGAGCTTACCTAGTAGGATTTTTTTTAGATCAGTCTAGGTTAATGGCCCACAGTGGAGGGTTGACTTTTGGCTATTGCCTCTTTATTGTTACTTGAGGGGGTATAAATCATTTCAACAGCAAGCATTTATGTCAGTCAGTCACTAGACATTTATAAATTGCCTACTGTGCCATGCTCCAGGGATACAAAGATAGGCAAAAGATAAGTCCCTTGCCATCAGACCACACATTAAAAAGAGAGGGAGAAGGAGCACATGATGAGGTCCTGTAGCAGGTGAAAAACAATGAAAAGGCCACCCTGTGTAGTAGCTTCCTGAAGTCTGCCTTCTATCCTGTAATCTGAGGGAGGTAGGGAGGGGTACCAGGGCCAGGAAGTACTGAGGATGGGTAAGTTCCAGACAAGTACCTGCCCTCGAGGTGTTTACTTGTCAAAAAGGAGGACAACACGTATCTATACAAATGTGTGCACAATGATTGATTACTAGGAGGTTTGGGGAGGAAAGCAGCATAGAAAGAAGGTGGAGCTTGAGCTGAGGGAAAGGAGGGGAAGCTGAGAAGAGGAGGGCATGCCTCACAGGCATGGGGAAGGGCCAGCGCAAAGGCCAGAAGATGTAGTGCTGCGTTTTGTGGTGGGACACAGCTGAAAAACAAAGGAAAAAAAAAAGAGGCCAGGACCCTGGATCATAGCATATGACAGAGGACATATTCTCCCCTGCTGGCCTGCCATAGATTTTCTTTGCTGAGTTATGACATTTAATTTAAAAAAAATATTTTGTTGATACCTTTTGTTTATACGTTTACCCTTTTCAACTCGCTCTCCTTAATTTTGGCCTCAGACACTAGCCACGCGACCCTGGGCAACTCACTTGACCTCTGCCTCAGTTTCCTCAGCTGTACGATGAGATAGTAACAGTGCCCGTCTCTCAGGTTTGCTGTGAGGATTAAATGAGATAATATTTGTAGAGCATTTAGCGCACTACCTGGTACATAGTAGATGCTATATTAATGCTTCCCCTTTCCAGTCGCCAGCCTCTTTGCCTTGAAGAGATTTTGTCCTTTGTTCATGAGGACCGTTGCTGGTCACTTAGTTACTCAGACCCCAGTTTCCTCTTGGTGGTGTCTCTTTGCTGGCTCATTTTGATTTTCATCATTTCATACAAATCACATTACTCTCCGATTTTGTTATTCATCATCTCTTAAATGAACAGTAATTCCATTACATTATAGGCAATTAAAAAAAAAAAACAAACCAAAACTTGTTCCCCAGGTATTGGACACTCACTTTGTTTCCAGTTCTTGGCCACTTCTTTGCTATGCATATTTTGGCACATTGAGTCTTCTTCCTTTGATTCCCTTGGCTTATGTGCCTAGTAGTGGGATTTATAGGTTACAGTATTACATAGACAGATGAGACATTTTTCTTCTATAATTTTAAAATGATACCAGGTGTGGTTGGACCACATCATAACTCCACCAGTAATATGTTAGTGTGTTTGTCTGCCTTGGACCCCTCCAACATTCACTGCATTCTTTGTCTTTGCCAGTTTGCAGGGGGTGGGATTTGGTCAAATTTCAGAGTTGTTTTCATTTGCATTTCTTTTATCCTTAGAGGTTTTGATGGAGTCATTTATTTCTTGCAATTCTTTCAAAAACTTTTTTTTGTTTATATCCTTTAATTACTTTGGATAATGACTATTGGCATTATATACATGTCAATTCCCTATGTATCTTTGATATCCCACTTTTATCAGTGATATTAGATGCACATTTTTTCCCCTTTCTACATTTTCTCTTACTCTATCTGCATTAATTTTATTCATGCAATAGCTTATGAATTTGGGCAAAATTATTTTACATTCCATAATCTTTTCTTATTCTTCTCTTATTTAGTAAAGAATTCTTTTAGCCATGGTTGTGAAAGATACCTGATCTTAGTCTCTTCTAATTTTATATTCTTAACAAGTTTATTGTAGCATGTGGTATAAAATACTAGTCTAAACCCAATTTTTTTCCAGACTTCTTTCCAGTTTTCCCAGAAGTTCTTGCCAAAAAAGGAGCCCTCAATAATTCATATTTTGAGGCTTACCAAGCCTTCTGCTGCTTTTAATGATATCTGTTTCACATTACTGTAGTCTTGTTCCATTTAGTGAGTTTTCTGCTTTGTTGTTGAGGTGTTTCAGTGGTGTCCAGCTCTTTGTTACCTCATTTGGGGTTTCTTTTTTTATCGAGGGTCCCGGACTGGTTTGCCATTTTCTTCTCTAGCCCATTTTACAGATGAGAAACTGAGATGAACAGGATCAAGTGATTTCCTCAGGGTCACACAGCTAGTAAATGTCTGAGGTCACATTTGAACTCAGGAAGATGAGTCTTCCTGACTCCAGGCCCAGCACTCTATCCAATGTACCTACCTGCCCTTCTGTTTTTTTAACCAGTACCAAATAATTTTGTTGATTATAATTAATAGAACTCGAGGTCTGGTAATGTTCTCAGTCATATTTCTCTCTCTTTTTTTTGTGATTCTAGAACTTTTCTTTTTCCAGTTAAGGCGTGTCAGTTAAGGGGTCAGAAGACCCCTGTGAAAGGGCAAACATGCTAATCTTTGTGGAATTGCATTAAACCATTTTTACATTAGGACAGCTAGGCCTCAGATCACTAAAACTAGAGCACCAGGCCTGGGGTCAGGAAGACCTGAGTTCAAATTCTGCTTCAGACACTTCCTAGCAGTGTGACCCTGGGCAAGTCACTTAACCCTGTTTTGCTTCAGTTTCTTCATCTGTAAAGTGAGTTGGAGAAGGAAATGGCAAACCACTGTAGTCAGTGTCTTTTCCAAGAAAACCCCAAATGAGATCATGAAAAATCGGATACGACTGAAATGGCTGAACAACTAAACCTTTACATTAAGAACCTAGAATGAGTTGATCAGTTTGGCTGGGAGCCATCCAGGGCCTAGAAAATGAGATGCAGAACAAGGAATGTTTTCTTCCAAGTAGAGGAGGAGAGGAGGGTAAGGTCTGGAGCATGAGGCACTAGGAGCAGCGCTCAATTCCTTTCACCAAGCCTTTATTAATTGCTTGCCACATGCCAGGTGCTATTTTAAGTACTGGAGATACAAAGGTAAAAAGCCCCTGTCGTCAAGGAGCTTACTTTCCAATGAGAGAAATGTCTTATTTAGAAAATTCAATACAAAATATATAGAGTAATGGGGGAGGATGGTAGACAGATGGGCTTATCTATAGGAACTTTGAATTAACCTAAGGAGTCTGTTAAGTGGAGGAGAGGAGGGAGTGCATTCCAGTCCTGGTAGACAACCTGTGCAAAGACACAGACATGGGAGGCGCTGAGATCTGAACTGGAATGTCTTGGGGTGGAACTGTGAATAAGTCATTTGACTGGAACTAGGATGCATGGAGGAGAGTTCCATACAGTAAGCCTGGAAAGGGAGGCTGGAGTCAGATTGTTAAAGCCTTTAAAAGCCAAAAAGGAGTTTATAGTCTATGGTAGCGTTGAGAGAGCCCCAAGGGGGCCTTGGAAAACTGGACTATGTATGGGATAGCCTGATAGCAATGCTTTGAGGTGTGGGAAGTGGGCAAGAAGAAGAGGAAGGAGAAGGCTATAAAAGGCAAATTTCACCTACTTTGTAATTTTAGCTTTATACGAAAGCCTTATTAATCAGCCAACAAGCATTTATTAAGGGCCTACTTTATGCCAGGCACTGTCCTTGGGGACCCTTGGGGAATATAAAGAAAGACAAAAGATAGTGCCAGTTCTCAAGGATCCCCCAGTCCAATACGGGGAGACAGCCTGCAGACTACCACACTACACACAGGATAAACTGGAAATAATCAATAGAGGGAAGGCATTGGAATTAAGGGGGAATGAGAAAGGCTTCTTTATAGGTGGTAGGATTTTATCTGGGACTTGAAGGAAGCCAGGAGCCGGAGATAAGGAGGGAGGGGATTCCAGGCATGAAAAAAAGTGAAAATCCCAATTGGGAGATTGAGTGTCCTGTCCACATAACAGCAAGAGACTGGAAGAGAGAGAGAAAGAGAGAGAGAGAGAGAGAGAGAGAGAGAGAGAGAGAGAGAGAGAGAAGGTGTTGCAGAAGGGAAAATGGACAGGACTTGGCAACAAGTTGGGTATGGGGTAGGAGGAGAATGAGATGTGAGCCTAACACCCAAGTTCCCTGCCTGAGTGACTAGGAAGATGGCAGTGCCCTCCAACAGTAATAAAGAAGTTCAGAAAGAGAGGAGGGTTTGGGGGGAGGGAAGATAATGAGTTCAGCTTTGGATGTGTTAAGATGTCCGTGGGCCATCCAGTTCAAATGTCTAATGGTCAGTTGGAGATGTGAGTTTGAAGGTTAGGAGAGAGGTCAGGACTGGAAAAGTGGATTTGAGAATAATCAGCATAGAAGTGATAGTTTAATCCAAGGGAGCTGATGAGAGCACCAAGTGAAATAGTATAGAAGGAGAAGCAAAGAGGGTGAAGGACAAAACCCTGAGGGGATACTCAAGGTTGGTTAACTCTGTACTGTCAGGATAACTTGAGTTCCTTCTTGCTTTAGGCTTGTTGTGGCCAGGGATGGTTTTCCATTTTTGTCTTTCTATCTTCCCCCTTACCTAGTGCTAGGGTTTGCACATAGTAGGTGCTTAGTAAACATTAGATGAGTTGAATTCCTGCTGTGTATTTGGTTTCTGCCAAATAAAAGCCCTTGGACAAAGTCATGTGCAACTTTTAAGGGGGAAAAAAGGAAGTGCTAGATGGCAAAGCAGAAGAGCCTGGAATCATGAAGATCTAAGTTCTTAAATTCAGATGTCACATCTCCTACATTTAATTAGCTGCGTGACCCTGGGCAAATTGTTTAACTTCTGCCTGCCTCAGTTTCCTTATCTGCAAAATGGGGGGGGGGTGGTAATGGCATCTACCTCTCAGGATTATTGTGAACATCGAATAAGGTAATATTTGTAAAAAATTTTTGCAAACTTTAAAGTGCTATACGAATGCAAGGTATTACTAATGAAATATGAAATTATGTTGAGTTCTCAGTGTTGATGGTGATACGCTTGAATTGTTTTATGAGTTTTCACACAGTGTGGTGTTGTAATCCTCAGTATAAGCCACATTCTCTTGTAGAAGTAACCACATGTGGTTATTTAGAGGTAGCCATTTGCACAGTAGGTAGAAGGCTGGGCCTGGAGTTGGAAGACAGTTCAGATCTGAGCTCAGAGACTTACGCCCTGTGTGATGCTGGGCAAATCGCTTCACTTCTCGGTTTCCTAAACTGTAAAATGGGTCAATAAGCACCTACCTTACAGGGTTACTGTAAGGATCAAATGAGATAATATTTGTAAAGCGCTCAGCGCCGTGTCTGCCATTGTAGTAGGTGCTGTGTAAAATGTTTATTCCCGTCCTCTTCCCTTGCCAGTGTCCTTTTCCTACTTTAAGAGAGAATTTTTGGGAGAGAGAGTTTCTTCCGGTGACAGTTTAGAAACAACTGTAGCTAGATGACCCCAAAGGTGGTAGGCACCCCATGGACACCAGAAGAATTTCACAGAATATGGGCATAACTAGTAGTTCATCTTAGTGAATAACTATTTACAGAGTTGTTTTGAAACTTTCAAAGTTCGTTGTCACAGGGGAAGAAAATTGACCTTAGAGTATTTATTTTGTGGTTTGAAACTTCCTAGTTGAATCTTTGCATTAGCTTTTGAAATAAATATTAGTATTACTTTAAAAAGAGCTCCCTGTTCATGATGCCATAAAGCACTACATTAATGAATGAGTGTGAGTGTGTGAATAAATAGTGCTGGAGAAATAACATTTTACGTTCTGGTGGTTCCTTGTCTCCCAAGAATTAGTTCTGCTTACCTTGATTTATTATATATTATGATATATAATATGATATATTAACTTCATTTGAATTATTTTGATCAGGTAACAGTTGGGGCCTATAAACAAAGCGTCTTCATTTGTATAGAACCTCTCATCCTCCTTCCCTCTATACACTTATCTGCTATGGGACCTTTGGTAAATCATTTAACCATTGTGATCCTTAGTAAAATGAGGGGCTTGGAGTAGAGGGACTCTAAGATCTGTCTCTTACAGCTGTAAACCTCTAATACTATTGGACCCACCATTGACTTACTAAGGAAATCTGCTCTTCTTGTCTCTACGTCATAGTGACAGCATCTAGTTTGCTAGTTAGACTAGACAGTTTTCTCCTTCTCCTTACCTTTTTAGTTTAAAGCCCCTTTAATTAGATTCACAAGACCCTAGCCAGGTGGTGTAGTGGATAGAGTGTGGGGCTTGGAGTCAGGAAGACCTGAGTTCAGATCCAGCCTCGAATACTTGGCTAGCTGTATGACTCCGGGCAAGTCACTTACCTTCTGTTTCCTCATCCGTATAGCACTTACCTTGAAGGGTTGTTGTAAGGATCAAATGAGATAATCATGGTAAAACGCCTAACACATAGTAAGTACTACATAAAGTTTAGCTAGCTCCAAATCAACTCTTACCTTCCCTTGTCGGGTGGCCGCCATCCCTGATCAGGAGAGTTTCTTCCTTTATTTTTAGCCATAGGTCCAGAAATTCAAATCCCATTCTTAGATACCATGTTCCTAACCAGCTTTTCACTTCCTGAATCTGCTTTTATTTAAAAAAAAAAGTTATTTATGTCACTTTTTTTTACACTCACTGTATTTTCCCCCAGAATCCCTCTCCCTCCCAGACGGCCATTCTATATAATCTGCCATTCTCTTATAAAGCCTTTTCTTTAGCTAACATATGCTAAATACTTTGTGACCCTAAAAGGACCCCTTAAAAATGTTAGCTCTTATTTATGTACCCTTCTAGTTCTAATATTCTGTGTTCCTATGATTCTAGAATTCTTCATTAAAAAAAAAACCAAACAGACTTCACCATAGAAAATTCTTATGTTGGCATATGTTAAAATTTTATAACATGTGCAAAAAATTCCAATTTGCATGCAGTCCTTCTAGGAATTTTTCTATATTATGTAAAAGCAAGATGCAGCTCTATTCATATTTTCATATTTATTTGTTTGCATTGTCTACCTCAGTCTTATTTTTCCCCTTAGGATTGTGTATGGATGTCCTCTTCTCAAGGTCATAGTGTCTGGTAGAGTCGTAACCAGGGCAGTGCAGCTGGTTTCTCTGCTGAAATTCAGAGGATTTTGAAAGTATTTGTACTCTTTCAACAGGTGCAAATAACTAAATTCTTAGAACCTAGTTGGAAAGACTAATTAGTTAAAATAGGAAACAACCAAAAGGCAGATTTTTTCCCTCAGTAATCGGCAATAGGCAAGCCTCCTCCTTACCAGCACTCATCATTGTCTGAATTTTGGCTCGTTGTGGGATGTGCAGTGCTGAGGTTGATGTCTCCCTGGACAGTGACCTGGCATCTCTTCACCAACAGTGCTTTGTGTCTACAAGAATGTGAGGTCTTTTCCTCCCATTACCCTCTGCCTCCCCCTCCCAAGAGAGAATTTATCTTGGAAAAACTGCTGCTGTGGTATTTTGGGCTACTTTTTCCTGGATCTGCTTCATGACACTTTTGCCCCAGGTGTCAGAATTGCTAAGTATGGCTCTGGTATCTGGGCCAGGTCCTTAGAGGTAGGCACTTGAAGTGTCGAGCATGGGTTTTGGGGTCCTGTTTGATTTCATTGACAGAACTCCTTTTTTTGTCTCTCTAGGATTGGAATACTACCTGGTATACTAACAATCCAGACTTCACCAAGTGCTTTCAGAACACAATACTGGTATGGGTGCCTTGTTTTTACCTCTGGGCTTGCTTCCCATTCTACTTCCTCCATCTCTGTCGGCACGACAGGGGCTATATCCAAATGACACATCTCAACAAAGCCAAAACTGTAAGTGACTGTGATTTTTCTTGTTGTGTGTGTTTTGTGGGGGGGTGGAAATGGGGTGAGGGAACAGACAAGTTGAGGTCAGCAGCATACTCTTGAGAGGATTTGGCTTTTATTGTTCCATGGGCAATTAAACTTCAGTTAATTGAAATTCAGCTAACCAGAATCCTAAGACAGGTAGAATTTTAAAAAATAGTTAATTGCTGCATTTTGTTTTGATATTGCAATCATTTCTGAATATATATCCCTCCACCAAAACCAACAAACTCATCATTTCCTCTAATAGTTTTAGTCAGTCATCAAGCATTTATTAAGTGCACTGTGCTGAAAACTGGAGATACAAAGAAGGCAAAAAACAATCCCTGCCCTCAAGAAGCATTTATTCTAACGGAGATGACATGTAAATAACTCGGTATATATAAACTATATACAAAGTAGATGAATGTTATCTGAAAAGGGAGGCATTAGCAACTAGGGGACTGGGAAAGGCATCCTTCAGAAGGTGGGATTGGATTTTGGTCTTGGAGAAAGCCAGGTAAACTAAGATGAAGTGAGGTGTCTTACGCAACCCTTCATACCCATAGCTCACTACCTCTCCAGGGAAAGAGGGGGAGTGCATTTCTGCTTTTCTTCTTTGGGGCCAACCTTAGTCCTTATAATTACATAGCATTCAGATGGTAGATGGAATTTTTTTTGGCACATGGCTTTAAAAAGAGAGATGCCAGTGACAAGAAAACAACTTCATTGAAGAATTATTTATTTAAGAAAAGCAATATCTGGTATATCCGTATGTCCTGAAGCCATATGCCTTCATTTTAATTTCCTGTGCCTTCTATGTCTCTGTTCCTTCCCCAGTGGCAGTAGATGTTAAGACTGAGGCTGCTGAAGTCCCTCAGGGTCTGTTCATTCAAGATGACACAGGTCTGTTCACTGGTTGGTACTCAGTAATGAGGGACAGTGAACTTTAAAAGGTTTTCAACAAGAAGTTAAAGTGAAGGAAAGTTTCTTTATAACCCTTGTACTGAAAATTAGCAGGAAGGACACCTACTCCTCTTCAATCTGTTACCCGAGTTAGCTGAGGAGTGAAACTATGATTTGGGGACTTGCAGTCACCCTAGGAATTGTGCCAAGCCAGGAACTTTGAATGTCAGTGAGTGGTAGGCAGGATGTAGAGGTCATAGATGAATATTTAGAAATCTCTATGATTTGAAGCAGTTGACAGACCCTTTCCTGATTGCCACCCCCTAGTCCTACACAGTAGAAGAAAAGTCTTCCTTGGGTGGGGGAGGGGAAGGACAAACAGAATGATTGTATGATCAACTTTGGGTAATGGAAAATTGCCTGTTTATCCCCAAGGTCTTTTAAGGTTTGTGAAAGATGGCCTGGTACAACAAATTTTGGAAAGCTTCTCCCTCACCTTTTCTTGCAGAAGAATTGTGTTTTAAAAATACATGTTTTTGGACTTAGATTTTTCAATTGTAATTTATTCTTGAAATATATTTCAGGTTGCTGTAGGGGAAACTCAGCCCTCTGTTGACCACTTATGGGGAACATTGCCTTTGCTTGACCTGAAAGTAGTCCAGCCTTTGCTTATTTGAGTATGGATTGTCTGTGGCCCCAAGTCTGCATTCTCTGTATGAGCTTGCCTCATTTCAGCTCTTCTCAGCTCTGGTTATCTCAGCTTTTATGGCAGACCTGGCCAGTCTCTTTACTAGAATAGACCTAGTCCTAGGCCTTAGATCCGCAACAGCAATAACTCAGTCAGTTGGTTATCAGTGAAGTGTACAAATACCAGCCAAAGAGCATTCCCTGCAACCCAGCAGAGAGATGCTGTCACATTCATCAAGGAGCTGTCACCACCCATCTTAATATATTAGTGGGGATGTCCTCGTTCCTTTAAGATATTGTCCTCTGAAGTAAAACAAAGGCCTCATCTTTAAACCTTAAGGTGACCAGGCTTTCCCAGTCACACCCTCTTACATGTTTAGGTTCAATCTTTTCCTACTGTCTTGGGAATGCAAGGTAAATCTGTTATGGTAAGTCTACTACAGAAAGAGGAAATTGTGCTTATATACATACACATATACATATATATACATATATTTATACCTGCCCATTCCTTCTCCCCTTCTCTGTTCTCCTTAGTTAATATAGATAATAATCAGTTGTGGATTGACTAAACCCTGATTACCATCTCCACTCCCACCACCCTATATTGAATGAAGATGGGAAGCAAGGATAGTATAACGTGTGTGTTTCTATTCCAGGCCTTGGGCTTTTTGCTGTGGATAGTCTGCTGGGCAGACCTATTCTACTCTTTCTGGGAAAGAAGTCAGAGCATTTATCGGGCTCCAGTGTTTCTAGTCAGCCCTACGCTCTTGGGCATAACAATGGCAAGTATGAACTGTCTTGTGTTGGTCCTTGTTGGGTAAGAAACATGATTTTAGGGGAGAAGAGGAATTTTTCCTAACTTGAATAAGAAATGTCCCCTCCTAGTTTTCTTATGTCTTCCTCCCTCAGTCTAGGTCATCCTTACCTTCTTCATTTTGAGCCTGTCTCTGTTGAATATCCACACTTGACATAATTGCCTAGATATCACTGGGATTTATTCTGTTGTGGAGAAAGGAGCAGAAAGGGCTGAGAGTTGAGCAAGGCTGCCAGACACAGGATAATTTCATCTTTCCACACATCCCTCTGTGTGTGTATTAGAGTAATGAGGAAGTCCTATTTCTAATTCTGTTTCCATTATGTTTCCCCTGTACCCAGAGAAACCAGATTAGATTTATTCCTAAGGGTAGTTGAGCATGTTCTCAGTGGCTGATAGGAGTAACTTGCAGTCTTAGAGTGGAATTAATAGAACAACAGAAATCTATTACCATCTCCTGGATATTCTGCCTAATATCCTGGGATCTTGGGGCTTTACCTAGCCTGCCCCATAGGAATCATTCTGCCTCATGACAGTGACCACAAGCAACTCATGAACTGCCTCCAAACCATCCTTACTGGACCCTCAGATCCTATGCATCTAAGTGGTTTGTGTTGGAGCCTTCATTCCAGCTGCCCTGTTATTCTTGGTGCTAAAATTTGAGTGGCCAATTGGTTTTTGAACATGAGTTTTTGGGTCCACAGTTTTGTTGGGTGACAAGTCATGATGGCAGGGGCATCTCTTATTTTCAAGTCATACTATGTTGGTACATTTGGATGCTGTGTATATCCCCCCAATTACAAACTTACAGCGCATGAGTTTGTGATTTGTGGCAGGTTCGGTTTTGCACAAAGGACCTGTGACGCTGGGGTGGAATAGCAGTCATAATAGCTATGATAATAATAGCTGACATTTATATCGTGCTTTGGGTTTGCAAAACAGTTTACAGATATTTGTATCATTTGATCCTCGTCCCAGGAGATAGGTGTTATTTACTATCCCTATCTTACAGATGTGGAAACTGAGGCAAACAGAGGTTAAATGACTTGCTCAAGGTCACACAGGTAGTAAATGTTTGAGGCAGGATTTAAACTCGAGTCTTCTGGATGCCAGGTCCAATGCTCTGTTGAGCCATCTAGATGAAATTCTGAATTTTCAGGCTAAAAGTTGCTCTTTTGAAAGGGGTAAATGACTTTATAGTAGAACAACAGTTCGTCATGGGTGCTGAGATGGCCTTTTCATGGAGTCACAGAATTGCAGAATTGGAAGAGACTTTAGAAATCATCTGGTCAAACCCATTTATAGAGAAGGAAATGTACCTTATAGCGAACAACTATATAGCGCTTTGGATTTGCAAAGCTTTTTATATACATTATCTCATTTGGTTCCCGTAATCTGGTTGCCTCTGTGTGGGTCAGAGACCACTACTCATGTTAAAAATAGACAGAGACCGTTCTTGAGAAAAGGAAAAATGGAATTTATTGCTTTCTCATGAGAAAGGACGCCAGTACGTGTATGTGTTGCATACAGCTCAAAGCAAGTTATATAGACCCTAACACAGAGTTCCCCCACCCCCTACTGGCTCCTCTTCCCATTGACTGGGTTTGGAGCTCATATTCTAAACTCGGAATCTTTTCCCAGCAACAGAGAACAAAGAACAAAAAGACAGGCGTGAGACCAGAGACTGGTATTCAGCAAAAATGAAGTAAAAGCTAAATAAACAGGACCTTGCAGGTGTCTGTCTAGTGATGTGATTTCTTATCTCTACTTTCTCAGCAGAGCAGTTTCTAAAAATATAGAAGGGGTGCAGGGTGGGGGTGGATGGTAGGAGAGATAAGGTCTTGTCCCATACTGAGGGGACTTCACTATTTCAGCATTCCACTCACCTCTTAGGGTTATTATGGGATCCAAATAAGACGTATACATTTGTATACATACAAAAATATACACACATATACAGCACTTTGCAAACTCAAGATCTTATCGTTATAATATTTATATTATCATTACTATATTATCTCAGGTCTTATCATTATTATTATTTTAATATCTTTGTTTTGGCCATGGATTAGAATGGTACATATTTAGCCAAATGCCCTCTTGGATTCCCTAATATATCATGGTGATGCTTTTCATCTAATTCTTGGGAAATGGTTTGAAGGCTGTTTAAAAAAAATGCTTAACATAGAAAAGACTGAGCTTTAGTTTATTTCTTTAAAAATTACCAATAAATGTTGTCTTAACAAAACAAAGTATAATCCCCCAAAGGAGTTAAGCAAGATGAGACTTAGCTCTCATCGCTGTTCATCAGTAGGCATTTATTAAGTGCTTACTATGTGACAGGCATACTAAATGCTGGAGATACAAAGAAAAACTAAAAGTTAGGAGATGGATTTTTGTGTTGAAAGGTACCACCATAAGACCGATATCTCTGGATCTCCATTTAGACCAGAGTTTCCCAGGCCAAAGTCCTACAGGTGGCCAAGTATATAAATTCTCTGCTGCAGATCACTCTCCCTTCTATAGTTTCTGTTCTGTGGCTCACGAGTTGGAGACCAAGAGCTGAGGAGGAGGAAGAGCCCAAATTCAAGGAGAAGGTGGAATCATTTTTAAAAAATCACTTTGTAGGTTTTTTTTCCTTTTAAGAAATATAGTTGTTTGGTAGTCATAGTTTTGTTTACTAATAAAAATTTGTTGTCAGTCAACAGCTGGGAAACATCAATGGCCAGGGGGGAACTTGTTTTGGTTCTCTTAGTCTATTATGCAGCACTCAGACTCTTGTGGGGACTGTAAGAAAAATGTCACCTTCCTAATAGTTTCCTCTGTGTGTGTGTCTGTTTTGTGTTCATTTCTTTTCCAGTTGCTTGCTACCTTTTTAATTCAGTGTGAGAGAAGGAAAGGAGTCCAGTCCTCAGGGGTCATGCTCACTTTTTGGCTCCTTACCCTGCTGTGTGCTGGCATTGTCTTGAGATCCAAAATCCTGTATGCCTTAAGAGAAGTAAGTAGTCTCTTGGTTACCTCCTGTCCTTGAGTGTTGTCCCACCCATGAAAGGTGCTTGCCTTTCATGTTCTTGGTGTTGCCTGGCCTGTGGATCTGAATGCTTTATAGAAGCCTAGGGATACCACCCCTTACCCTCTGAGACCAAGGACCAGGTTGGGGGTCAGACCTCCATATGGCAGATAGTACTTTGTAGACCAACCAGTTTACTGTGAATAATAAGACAGAACACCATTCCATGTACTTTAGCATGAGAGCAAGCAGGGAAGTCAACCTTTTCCTCTAGGTGGTGAAAAGCTTGTCCCAGAATAACCTCTGTATGGCAAATTCTTGCTCTGTCTCTGAGATGAGAGGATGTGTTTACTTGTTTCCAAGTGTGTGCCCTTTTAAAGCCCAAGAGTTTAAAAAAGTAGTTGTTTAAAATGCTTTAAGTGGAAAGGCTAAGCCTAAGCTCATTTTTAAAAAAAATTACCAATAAATTTTGTCTTAAAAAAGCATAGTCCTTCAAAAGAGTGAAGCAGAACTCCATTTAGCTCTCTTTCTCTGGGGTTTTTTTTTGGGGGGGAATTTTGGGAGTTTGGGAAATGGACCTACAATATCTTTGCTGTAGGGAATTCCCATTGTGGAATTAACCTCTGTCAAAACAGATTGTCTCCTGTTGTGCAGATTACATACAGTCTTAGAAAATTACCTAGGACTCTGAGAAATTAAGAGACTTGCCTAAGGTAGCATAGTCAGTATGGATTAGAAGTGGGACTTGAATACAAGTTTTCCTGGCTAGCTTTCTCTCCATTACATCATACCATGTTTCTATAGGGAGTTTTCCTTATTCTTCAGTTTTTCTTGTTCCTACATTCCAGAGCAGTATTTCTTTATAGTAGTTTCCAAACTTTAAATTTCTGTTTTTACCTGGCAGGTTCATTTTGTGCTAGTGACAGGAGTGGAAATAGTAGAATATACTATATGGAATGGCTAGGTGCTGCTGGAATGACTTTATTTTTCCAAGCTGGACATTTTTTGGTTGGGAGTGGTAAGATCAGAGTTGATGTGTTTTAGGTCTCTGTTCTTGCCTAACATATCTCCCCTTCCCCTAACATTCCTGAGAGTAGAAGTTCTGAAAGTTGGGTGTTTCTTACCTTTCCTCTCTTGTGTTCAGAGTCATGAAATTGATGTGTTTCGTGATGTCACTTTCTACATTTACTTCATCCTGGTACTGATTCAGTTGATACTGTCCTGCTTCTCAGACCAGTCGCCCCTCTTCTCAGAAACCGTCAACGACCCTGTAAGTATGAAGAAAAAGGCCTGTGTGTGTGTGTGTGTGTGTGTGTGTGTCTGTGTGTAAGTATGAAGGAAAAGGAGTGTGTGTGTGTTGGGTTGGGGGGGGGGTGGCTGGGTGAGTATCACTCTTCTTCAGCCCCTCACTCAGCCTGAGGTTGATCATGTCAGCATGGTCAGGATGTCATGATTTCCAAGACAATAGTATGGATTGGGGCAGGAGGGAGGCAGCCTTCTGCCTTCTGTCCTGTGTGGGGGCGAGGGGAATTGCATTCTCCTGTACTTGAAGCATTATTTGTGGCCAGCCATCTGTGAACTGGAGATTTTGTAGTGGGAACAGTTTTCTGGCTGCTGAGATACACTTGGGCTTGGCCTAGGTTGACCTGGACCTGGGCCATTGGCTTTGTGTAGGATTGATCTTCCATGTGTGGCCAATTTTAAATGGAAGGGAGAAGGTCCTCTGGTGATGAGATTTTTTTAAAAGAAATCTTTCAGTTAAGATATCATGGGGGCAAGAGGGAGGAGGGACCTGGAAGTTCTTGTTTTCAGAACTACTGCCTGGAGACCTAGCTCTGCTGAAGAAATGAGCCCTTAGAGAATTCAGTTAGGGAGGGAGGGAGGGAGGGAAGAAGGGGGGGGGAGGGGGGAGAGAGAGAGAGTGAGTGAGTTAGTTGGTTCTTCCCTCATCACTTTAGAGATCTAAAAGCATGTATTAAGTGGTTATTTTCCTGTGCTGGGTAATGAAGAGTGAGTCACACATGACCCTGTGGATAATTAAAGTCTATATGTGGGACAAATATATAGATAAGACCAAAAATATATGTTGTTTACAAGCCATAAGTTTGTGGTTAATGAGGTAGGGGTGGTGGGTGGGGGGAAGAGAAGAGGCACCTGAAATTCCATACTCTGGCTGGGTAGCTTTAGGATAAATCATTGTCTCTGCTGACAAGGTCCAGAAAATGGAAGAAAGGATGGGATTTTCTGAGTGCTCAACCTGTTAGGGATTGAGATAACAGAGTTCTTATGTACTTCCTGAGTGCAGTGACAGGATGTAAAGTAGAATTCATGGTTTTTTTTTTTCATTTCTTTCTCTTCTTCCCTCCCTCCATTCCCCATTGCCTGCATCAGACTGATGCCATTAGCTTTTGTGGTATTCTTTTGAAAGAATGAGGTTCTCAGTGCCCAGCCCTGGCTGGCAGATACTGGAATGTGCAGGACTGGGGAATGTTCCCACCTCCTCCCTGTTTTAGAGAGGCTTCTGGAAACTCTCAGCTGGACCGTGGCTGTTAACCTTAAATAGGGGATGAATGGCAGGTTGTGGAGAAAGATGGATGGGGAGCAGGGCTTGGGAGGGGGAAGTTCCATTATTTCTAGGAATAAAAGAAAAACCTGAAAATACCCTTCTCAGTAATGGCAACCTCTGCTGGTGCTAGAGTCTTGTCTCCACAGAGGATTTTGTTTAAGGTGGTGTTGGAACTGATCTTAGACTACATCTAAAGCACTTGACAGTTTTCATAGAGCAGGTAGAAATTACTGTTCCTTCCTTTAGTTGCTTCACTGACATCAGCCATGTTGGCAAATATTTGTGTAGGCTGGTAAATTTTTGGTATTTAACTACACAGCTGGCCGAGCATATGTTGTTTAGGTTAACAAAATCTATTCAGTTGGCTGGCTTCCCCCACTTTGGTTTTCTTTTAAGTAGTAGTTTTTCTACTAGGAGCATTTCAGTTGGTTAAAACAAAATTTATTAGGTACCTGTTACATAGAAAGCAAGTCTACATAACTCATATGCCACCTATTAAAAGCATTCCCTTGTATTGTTAATCACCCTTTCATATTAATTTGTCTCATTTCCCTCGCCAGGCAGTGAACTCCATGAGGGCAGGGACTGGATGCCTTTTAGTATCCTCCACATGCCTTCTTTATTTAATGTGATTATTATCAGTAATATTAATAGCAATAGTTGACCTTCATGTAGTACTTTCTGGTGTGTAATGTGCTTTGTACATATTATCTTATTTGATCTTCAGTCTTATGAGGCAAGTACTGCAGATATTTTTATCTCCATTTTACAGCTGGAGAAACTGAGGCTTATAGTGGTTAATTGATACTTGCTCTTATTCACATAACTTGTAAGGGTCAGAAGGGTCAGAATTGTAAGATTTGAACCCAGAGCTCTCCTGGCTCTCCCCACAATGTCACCCTGCCTCTCATAGTACAGAATGGGTATTCAGTAAATTTCCATTCATTATTATTAAAAGCTATTGCTCAACATGAATATGTACCCATGACTGATTTTTATCTCTCCATGCCTCTGATTCAGCCTCTCTTTTAGAAATGACAGAATTTTGTTTGTTTTGAAACAAGAGACCCAAGATTTTTCAATATCCATGTAGTTTGTAAACATATTTATTTGATCTCACACCTCCTAGGTACAGGTTCTAGATAGGGAAGCAGTGGCTAAGGGTTCATTTCTGGGTCCAGAGCAGACATTTTGTAATGACTTAGTGAAGAAGGATCCTTCCCATTTGTACTCCAGTCCTCCCTTCCAATAGGAGGACGACTTGTGCAGATTCAGTAGAGAAGACACTGTTGGGCTGGGAACAAGAATACTGGGTTCTAATCCTGTCTGTTATATGTTGTAGTAAATAATTTAACCCCATCCGAGCCTCAGTTTCTTTCTTAGTAAAATGAAGGGATTGGACTAGACACTTCTAAAAAAAATTCTTGCCTATGTCCTCTGCTAGGCGATGGGAAGTTTAAATAAATAAGATGTGCATCCTCCCCTCGTGGAGCAAAGGATTAAGACATCTTCTCAGACATCCACTAACTCAAGTCCCTCCCTTATTCTAATCCATCCTTCACTTGGCTGCCAAAGTGATTTTCCTAAAGTCAAATCTGACCATGTCCACCTCCTACTAACAATCTCTATTACTGCCAGGATCAAATATAACATCTTCTGTTTGGCTTTTGAAGCTCTTTACAAACTGCTTCTGTTCTACCTTTCTGTCTTCTCATACTTTACTTCCTTCTGAAAATTCTTGAATCTGGTATCATTGGCCTCTTTGCTAGTCCTCAAAGAAGACAATCCATCTCCTGACTCTGCCTTTTCACTGGACGGCCCCCACATCTAGAACGATCTCCCTCCTCACCTCTGCCTTGTGGGGGTTTCCCTGACTTCCTTTAAGACAAAGCTTGAATCTCATCTTTGGCAAGAGTTCTTTCCTGGTCCTCCCTCGCTACTAGTACCTTCACTCTGAGATTACTTCCCATTACTGTGACTGTCTCAAATCTAGAATAAAGATTTAGTTTGTTTGCGTGTTGTCTTTTCTGTTAGTACGTGAGCTGCCTGAGAGCAAGGACAGTCATTTTGTCTATCTTTGTATCCTCAGGGCATATCACAGTGCTCCATGCATAGCAAGTGCTTAATTAATGCTGACTGTTATCATAGTAATCATGTAATATTATTAACACGTTGGAAAATTGCAAACTAAGTGCTTTCTGAGGTCTTGAGTGGAAAGGTTATTCCTGATCAAGAAACAGGGAATGCTTCCTAGAAAAGCAATTGAATTGTACTTTTAAGGATGGTCAAGATTTGACAAATACAGAGGAGATTATATTTATAAGGAATAGCATAAAAAAGACAACAGAGTATTATTCCTGGGGGAAATGAATGGTATTCTTTGGTTGGAGTAAAATGTGTTGTGGAGTAAAATGAAATTACAGTCTAGAATAAAAAAGTCAGTTGATTATGGAGAGCTTTGAACATGAGACAAAGGAGATTTGAAATTTATTCTTTAGGCAGTAGGGAGCCAATGAGATTTTTGAGCAAAGGAGTAATATCCACATATAGGGGAAAGATCATTCTGGCTGTGGTATGAAGGATAATTTGAAGTGGAAGGAAGACCTTTTCAATGTTATTGTAATAATCTAGGCAGGTATTAATGAGAGTTTATAGTAGGATAATGACTGAGGGAGTAAGAAGAAAGGATTAGGGATATTCATCCAAGGGAAATTGTTGAAGTAAAATCAGCAGACTTTGGTAACTGAACTCATTTAGGGGGTAAAGGTGAGGGAAGAGTTAAAAGGCTCAAATTTGGGAGGCTGGATGAATGGTGGTACCACTGACAAGAGAACTCATTTGGGGGGTAAAGGTGAGGGAAGAGTTAAAAGGCTCCAAATTTCCAATTTCTGTCCTCCCAATTTGGGAGGCTGGATGAATGATGGTACCACTGACAGAAGCAGTTAATTCTCTCATCAAAATCCCCTTCCTCACATGAGATCTAGAGAATGTGATTCTGCCTATTCTGTCTCTTTGATGAATCTCACACCCCGTATGGTGAGCACATTTTTTCTGGTATTATTTTCTTCAAGCTTCCTCTTCGGTCAGCTAAGAACTACTCTGTCCAATCTTTTTCATAATTTGAGGCCCTCTAGGATTAGGCAGATTCTGAGCACAGTCTAAACAGAAAGAGGAACCTTAGATGCCTGAGAAGTTGTCATTTTTTGATAGCTTGTAGGCTTTCCACTTCCCTGAGATTAAGAGGTTAGAAGAAGGAGGAAGAGATGTTTGCTGAATGTCTTTAGTTGTATTTTACACTGCTGGTCTGCTGAAAGTGACATGTGAGATTTAGTAACGAGGCTTCACTCAGATTTTTCTTTGAGCTCATTTCACTTTGGGGTAAGAGGTAGGGATGAGGGAATGTAGCTGCGGAAGGAACCGAGTTTATAATAACTTGAGTATCTAAAGTCAGTAGAGAGTGTTAGGATGTTTTTTGCGTAAAGACTACTCATCTATTACTTTGTCTTGCCATGCATGTTTGACCAGCAGATCTTGTACTGATCCGAGGCCATTTGACCATAGCTGTCTTGGACTTTTTTGCAGTGAGGTTGAGGTTCTCTTGAGAATTGGCTTGCTTTGATTCCCAGCACCTAGCATAGTGCCTGGCACACAGCAGGAGTTAAATAAATGCTTGTTGATCGATTGATGGGCTCGTTCCCAGTAAAAAAAGGTGCATCGTCATAGCCGTGCTACTTTTGCTTTCCTAAAATTAAATTTCAAACAACTCCCTCAGTCCTTATTTAGCAAAGTAATATCTAGCCTAAAGAGCCAGAAATGGTGCCAAGGCTAGGAAGAGAGGGAATTATTCATAGACTCACGGATAGTTAGAAAGAACCTCAGATGAGTAAGTGACTTGCCTGAAATCACTGGGTTAGCTAGTAAGTGTAGATTTGATCTGCGTCTTGTATCTCCTGGTTTAGTAGCCTTTCTCCAACACCATGTTTATGAGATCTTGGGCAAGTCAGTTAACTTTGTATGACTTTAATTTCCCCATCTGTAAAGCGAGGGATTAGAACAGAGAATGGTCTCTAAGGTTCTTTCCCTTTACAGCTTTGACGTTCTCTGATTCTGTCTCATTGAAACCCTTTGATTTTAATATAGTTGGCCTGTTAAAGCCAGTTTAATGTATCTGATTTTGAAGCCAGGAAAACCTGGGTTCAAGGGTTGGGTCTGACACATACTGACAGTGTGACCCTGGATTAAGTCCCTTAACCTCCCAATGCTCTAGTCTAGTCAACTCTCTAAGACTATAATCTGCAGAAAAAGTCCCAACCTGTATTGGCAGAGGACGCCTCCTCCCTTCAGGAGTTCCCAAAACAATGGAATCACAGCTCCAATCCTTATCCATTTCCTCTGTGGGTGATCTTGGAGGTTAAAAGGCCTGAAACACCAGTACCGTAGAGGATTCCCATTTCATTTGATGGGCTAACAGTGTTGGAAAGCAATCACCAAAAGGGTAGGTAGAGAGGATTAATTCATTTCATTGAGGTCCTATAGAGAAACAGGAAGACAATGGGACCTTTCCTGAATGAGTCTCTTAGCCATCACTGAAACAGTGAGTTTAATCAGTAAGAAGGATTTGACACAAAAGGTGCTACTCCTTATTTCTCCATAAATCCCATAAATTGGTGACCTTCTTTATTTACTAGGCACTGAAGATGGACCCCAGAAGGACACACTCTTTTGAGGGGGGAACCTCACAAAAAAAGGGGAACATGGAGTCATGTGGTTTGTCTGCGTAGACAGCTTGACTCTCCCTGATCCCCTACCATTTTACCCTTCTAAGAGAGGAGTCCAGAAAACGTTAAGGGTGCTGCTGTCTCAGGCTTCTTATATTCAGCACAGTCTGTGAGGCCACGTTCTCCTCTGAGGCTAATTTAATGCTTAGTCACAGGCTTAGCGGCTGTCCTTGGGAGTGAGTCCCCCAGAGAGCTCTTGAGTCACAGCAGCCTTAATCTAGGATGTCCAGGATTCTTAGAGACCGTGTTGTTTCTGTCCTCCCTCTGCTGGCCTTTTGCTGCAGCCCTGGAAATTGACTAAAAGTTTCTCTGGCCAGTGTGACAGCCGGCTAAAGACTGAACAAACTTTTCTCTTGACATCCCCCTCTCTCTTCCTCCCCACTCCCCCTAACCTCTCCCTGTGTTTATCTGCCTTACCTTGCTGTCAGGGGATCTTGGTTGTGTTTATCAAAGGCATAGGCTTGTGGAGTGCATTTATTTGGAAGAATAGAAGAGTCAGAGGCCAAAGAGATTTATTTAGACAAGTTCTGTAAAATCTTGTTAACTTGGGGTAGAACTTCTGCCCCAAACTGGTGAAGTATCCAAATGGTGGAGTGTTCCAGAAACTAAAATGGTTTCTTTATTGCTATTGTAACTGGCATTCATGTAATGCATTAACATTGCAAAGCATTCTCTTTCCATGTATTAACTTATTTGAGCCCCAGAACAACCCTGTGAGGTAGGTTCTATAGGTATCATTCCCATTTTACATATGAGGAAATTGAGACTCGGTGCTTTGGCCAATCAGCAGACATTTATTAATTGCCAACTGTGTTTTAGACACTGAGAATATTAAGAAAAAATGAAATAGTCCCTGTCCTTTGAGAGAGAGAGAACAAGTATGTTTTTAAGCATATACGAAATTAATGTAATTTCCGGGAGAAGACACTAGCAGCTGGTGGGGAGGGGGTGGTGGACTCAGGAAACACCTCATGTAGAAGATGTTTCTTAGGCTGAGCTTTGAAGGAAACTAGATATCCGAGAAATGGAAGTCAGGAGGAAATGTTTTCTAGGGATGGTCAAACAGTTTACCCATGGTCCGACAGCTGCTAACAGACGGATTTTGAACCTAGGTCTTCCATAGAGTGGACCAGCATCAGTAGTAATAACTTGTGTTTATATGTTACTTTAAGGTCTACAAAGTACTATCCTCACAGTAACTCTAAGAGGTAGGTAGTGCAAAGCATGATTTGTCCCCATTTTTAGAGGATGAAACTGAACCTCAGAGAGGCTGTTTAATTGCCCATGCTAAAATAGCTTGTAAAGTGTTGAAGCCACTACTGGAATCTAGGCCTCTCCTAACTTCAGGCTCTGTGCATGGAGGTATGTAAGGTCATTGAGATAAGTTAATTAAAATCTGCAATTTACAAACACATATATGTGTTTACATACATGTATGTGTGTGTACATATGTATGTATACATACATATATTAATGCTTAAAATTGCAGTAAGACTTTTGGTACATAACCTACATAGGACACACCTACCATAATGGACTTTAGAGATCATTTAGTTCAACTTCCTCATTTTACAGGTAAGGAAACTGAGACCCAGACATAATTGTGACTTTCCCATGGTTCCTTAGGTAATCAGTGGCAAACACAGCAACTTGTCCTTGGCTCCAAGGATAAAGCATATTTACGTTATGCCCTACTGCTTCTCTGGCTTCAAGCCAATCATACCTGTTCCATTTTGTCTGTGTCCCCAGCACAGGGTATAGTGCTTGACACATACTAGGCACAGTACAAAAGCTTATTCCTTACTTGATTGTAAGTAGAATTGTGGGTTTACTAACACTTCTCACTCTAAAAATGTAAAAACTACTACATGACCATAAAAGTTAACCTCTTTTCTGTTAAACATTGAAGAAAACAAGAGGTCTTTCCTTCCTTCACCTTTGGCACCCAGGCATGTGAAAAAGTGCAGCTGTTGTAGCCCTGGTCAGACCAGACTTGTAGGAAGATAGTTTTCTCAAGCCATGATTTTGGGGAGGGGAGAAGAATGGAAGGAGCGTACTGTTCTTAAGAAGGTCAAATAATCCTGCTAAGCTGCTAGTATCTTCTTATAAAGTAAGAGGCCCCAGATCAGCATCCAGAGGACAAAACAGCCCTTTGTTAATAATGCCACCCTTTGTAATTCTTTACTTGATGAGAGTCCCCTTCACTTCCTCCTCCCCCAGGGCTGAGTCTGAATTCTCATGGGCTCTTAATTACTGGAATACGAATTAATGATGTTCTGCAGTAACCCTTTGGGATGAAATGCCCCGTTCAGCACATCTGAGATGTTTGTCCTGGGTGACGGTGGTCTCCATAGGTGGCCTTGGAGTCTACAGTTATCAGTCCAGGGCAAGTATCTTTTGTGGGTGATAGGAGTGGCTTAAAAAATCATGCTTAAGTTAACTTAAATAGATAAACTATAGAAAAAATTAAAACTTAGTTCAGTGGTGTTTTTATTTCTGTGTAGTGCTTTGGGTCTTGGCTATTTTGAGATACCTGTGACCTTGATTCCTTGTCCCATGTGCACTTGTACATTCAGCTTTCCAAATCTATATTTAGTCCTTTCTCCATTAATCAGAGCAGCCTGTTGCATAGATAATACAAAACATTAGATAATTTGGAAGTCTTCACTCCTTAGACTTATATACACATCCACATATGTAATGTGTGTCTTCATAAAGACTCTCCAAAAGTTTAATAATTTAGGTTGTAGGTATAATTTTGGAGGAGATCCAGACTTGCAATTTCATTGGCATAGCAATTCCATTGGCATAGGGAACTTCCAATATAGAAATTCCCTTTATCATTGCAGACCCACAGATTGTCAGTAACTTATAATCTTAGAGAGTTGTCTAGAGCACTGAGAGGTGCAGTGACCTGCACAGTTAGTAATGGGTCACCAGCATTTATTAAGTACCTATTGTGTGCCAGTCACCATACTGGGTATTGGAGATACAAATAGAAAAGTACCCAAAGAGCTTCCATTCTTCTGTGAAGGGATACAGTCAACTCCTTAGCTTTCAGGAACCTGACTATGACTATAATCTTTATTTGGACACAGTATTCATTCTCTTTCCTGCCATGGTTATACCAGTTTGGCTAGACTCCAGTTTGTTAAGCTCTCTCCCTTCAGATATGGAGTTTAAACCCGTCTGTCTGTCTATCTGTCTTCCAAAAAGTCAGTGCAATTGGAAAATTTAATAGCTAAAATGTGCACTAAGATTTTTGGGACATGCTGTATATGTCAGTCATTTAATCAAAAGCATTTATTCAGTGCCTTCTCTGTGCCAGGCACTGTGTTAGGAGCCAGGGATGCAAGTGCAGAGAATTTTACCGAAGCTTACATCCTGATGGTGGAGACAAGTACACATAAATACATATATATAGTATAAATATAAAGTGAAAAATAGGAATACATATATAGTAATTAAACACAAGATAGTTTGGGAGGAGAGCCCTAGCAGTTGGAGGGATCAGGAAAGTTCGTGTAGAGGATGGTACCTGAACTGCCTATTAAAGAAAGAGAAGTGAACAAGTTGTGGTGTACGAATGTGATGGAATACTGCTGTTCTATAAGAAATGACGAGCAGGTGGATTTCAGAAAAACCTGGAAAGATTTACATGAACTGATGCTGAGGGAAGTGAGCTGAACCAGGAGAACATTGTATACTGCAGTGGCAACAACTTAGCTCTTCTCAGCAATACAGCGATCTGAGACAATTCCAAAAGACTCATGATGGAAAAGAGAGAACTATTGAGTCTGAATACAGATCCAAGTCTGCTGTTTTCTCTTTTCTTTTCTTTCTCATAGTTTTTCCCTTTTATTCTGATTCTTCTTTCACAACATGATTAGCATGAAAATATGTTTAATATGATTATACATGTATAGCCTATATCAGATTGCATGCCATCTTGGGGAATGGGGGAGGGGAGGGAGGGAGGAGAAATATAAAGACAGGTATTCAGTGAGGGGGATCAAGGAGGGAGTAAACCTCAGGCATATGGAAGGGCCAGAGCTAAAGCACAGAGGGGGGAGATAGGGTATCTTGTCTTTTTTTTTCCACAGAAATAGTTTTATTTTATTTTTTTAAATTAAAATGAGATTTATTTGGGGTGTCTTGTCTTGTGTGAGGAACATAGAAGCCAGTTTGTTTGGATTCCATGGTGCCAGAGGGAGAGGAATGGTCAATGAGGCTGGAAGGGTTGGTTTGGGCCAGGTTGTGAAGGGCTTTAAATGCTAAACAGAAGTTTATATTTTATCTTAGAGGCAACAGAAAGTCACTAGAGGTGACTAAGTGGTGGAGTCACATGGTTAGAACTTCACTTAAGGAAAATTGCTTTGGCAGCAGTGGTTAGGATAGGCTGGAGTAGGGAGAGACTTGGGGCTGGGAGGCTAGTTAGGCTGTTGCAGTAATCTTCAGAGAAAGGTGATTTGGGCTCCAGCCTCATGTGGCTGCTGTGTGAGTGGAGAGGAGATGGGTTCATCAGACGTATAACGTCTGTTCTGCCCGTCCTGCCCCATGTTAGGCTTTGCCTTTCTAATTATGTTTCATTTGTATTGATAATTAATTTGCATTCACCGTATCAGATACCCATGTGTTATTGAATATGGCATCCTAGGAAACAGGAAGATGTAGTTCTCTAGGGAAGCCAGATTGCAATGAAGCATCTTCTGTAGATAATCGAAAAGTGAACAATTAAGAGCTGGCTGTAGTCTCTTGTAAATAGAATGTGTCCTTTAGCTTCATATTTTGTTCAAGGTCTTTTGTGACTGTGTACTCCCTGTGAGCCTTTTTACTTATCATTTTCTTTTTTAAAAAGCTTAGATTCCAGAATTAAGCTCTGTGATGGTGCTGGGGGCAGGTGAATTGAACCCAGAACATTTGAACCCAGACAGTACTTCTTAATGATATGTTTTGGATTTTTCATGGAACTGTCGTGTGCTCCTCTAAGAAAAGGTCTTTGAAGGTTGAAGGTCATGTCTTCTTGTTTTTTGAAGTCATTGCAGCTCAGGAGAGAGAATACCACTTTTGGTGCCAAATTGAATGTGTTAAAGTGATCTAATATCACCAAAGCAGAAGGATAAGGTGTCAGGTGTAATAGCCCCGGTGTATGTGACTTAATTATTCTATGTTTTTTCCCTCTATCTCTTTTCCCAATAGAATCCCTGTCCGGAGTCTGGCGCTTCCTTCCTTTCCAGAATCACCTTCTGGTGGATTACTGGGTAAGGATCCCTTACTCCTACCTGTATTTCTGAACTGATTGACCCCACAGATTGGGCTGTCTCCTCCGCTCGTATGGAGGTATTGTGACCAACAGGAGCTGTGTATTCATGAATGGATTGGTACCTCACTCAGTACACCCATCTGTAAGAAGAGGGTGGTGATACCTCCATGCCACAAACCTACAAATACGTTCCTCTTTCAAGCTGAGAGTTATAAAAATCAAAAATACTTTGAATCATTTGACAGGGAAGGACTGGGCCACTTGAAGTTATTTTCTCTGAATCACTACTGTCAAGCTCAAATAGAAACGTGCCATTAAAGGATCCCTTTGGGCCACATATTGACTTAGTTTTAGAATGTAATATCCCCTGTGTTTTCTTGTATTTTTGTTTATTTTGTTAAATATCTCCCTGTTACACTTTTAAAGTTTTATTTTTATTTTCAGTTCCAAATTCCTCCCTCACCCATTGATAAGGCAAGACATGAAACTCAGTATTTATTATGAAATCATCCAAAACCTATTTCCGTGTTAGACATGCCCATTTAGATTTTACTCTGGTTTAGGCCACACTCAGGAGTGTTGTGGGCTGTATATGGCCCATGGGCCACATGTTTTATATCTCTGTTCTACATAATAATTTTTCAGGATTTACCCTGGTATTTTATGTTTAGTCATTAGAATGATCCAGAATGGAAGGAGCACTTTCTTCATTAGCACTCAGTCTTCTGGTACTGACACTTGTCCTCTCACACAGTTCTTCTGTGCTTCAAATTTAGGTTGATGGTCCAGGGATATAAATGTCCTCTGGAGGCTACAGATTTGTGGTCCCTGAACCCAGAAGACACCTCTGAACAGGTGGTGCCTGTTCTGGTGAAAAACTGGAAGAAAGAATGTGCCAAGTCAAAAAAGTAAGTATGAGTACCATGGATGGACTGATGATCTAGGCTTCTGACTAATGAATATAGAATAGTCTTTCCCAGGAAGGTCTGTGATATATAAATCTGGGGACTTTGCCAGTTGATAATCATGGCATCAGCAAGGCCAGAGTTTTAATTGTTTAGGCCATTAGTATAAGGCAGTAGTTCTCCAGCTTTTTGGCTTTAGAACCTCTTGATCCCTTTACACTCTTAAAAAATTTGGATGTCCTCAAAGAGCTTTTGTTTATGTTTGGTATTGGTATTTACTGTACTGTACTAGCAATTAAAACCAATAATTAAAAAACATTATCAGTTCATTAAAAATAATAATAATAATGAATCCCATTTCATGTTAAATAGCATTTTAATAAAGAATTTTAAAACAAAAAAAATTAGAGTGAGATTGTTTTACATATTTTTTTGCAAGTCTCTCTACTGTTTGGCCTAATACAAGGCAACTGCGTTCTCATACCTGCTTTTTCATTCACTCTGTTGTGATACATTGTTTTTTTGATTAAAGTATGTAAAGAAAATCTGGCCTTACACAAATATGTAGTTGGAAAAGAAAGCAGTATTTTGATATACATCTTAGTATTATTATGCAAATAGTTTTTATTACATGTTTATTACAAGTTCCCAGGATCCACATCCTGAATGACTCTCAGAGACCCCCGGGGGTCCAATTACCACATTTTGAGAACCACTGGTGCAGTGCGTTAATTAAGGCAAGACTGTGGATTCCATCTCCATACAGATACATACGTAAATGGGGGGGAGAGCTCTCCTTCTTAGCTATGTACTACAACTCTAATCTTTGGTAGGTTACTCAGACTTCCAGTCATAAGGGGAACCAGGCTTTTAAAAAGACATCAGTGGATCTGTGCAGCTCTCAGTGATGCTATTGGGAAAACAAGCAGAAGTACAGAATCACCTACTGCTATATCAGTAGCATCCTCTTTGTAAGCAGAGGAAATCATATTTATATTTGAAAGTCTTCTCTCTAATCTTCTGGTATTCAGTCCTTTTAGCTTTATATTATCCCATATCCTGTAAGTGAAAAAGGCCAAGAATAGATGATGTCTCTTAGTAGGAATGCCTGGGCAAATGAGCAATGTGAAATTGGAAAACTGGAAAAAAATGTATTGAGGGACCACTCCTTTACTCCACAGAGTCCCCTTCTTCCTCTTCTCAGACAGAAAAAACAAACATTAAAAAACTTAAATATTCAACTAGATTGGTAGATACAGCATTGTATTAGATGCATATACATATTGTGTGTGTGTGTATATATATATATATATATATATAGCATATGTATACATATACACAAAACACATACATGCATATGTGCATTTGTTTGTGTGTGTGTGTGTGTGTGTGTGTGTGTACGTATGTGCCCACATACACATACATACATGCATATTACACTTTGGCTGAACAGATATAATGAAAAAGTGAAATAGCCACATATGATAGTATAACAGTTTATTAAAAACAAGCAGCACAGACAAAAATAGGAGGTTAGACAAGGAAGAAATCCAAGCATGTAGCGTGATGGGGTAGGCTTCATGGAAGAGGTGACACTTCTTAGGACAGTGAAGGATATATGGAATTTGGGTAGATAGAGAAGGTGAGGGAAAAGAATTCTAGGCAACAAGTGATAGAAGGAAAGAAAGAGCATGTTATGTTTGTGTTCACTGAGTAGTAGGAGGTAAGTCTGGATAGAGAGGCTGTTGTTGGATTGTGTAGAATAGTTGTCAAACTTGATTGTGTGTAAAGTAGATTGTATGTAAAACAGTTGTCAAACTCACAGCTGCAAAACTCATTAAAATGTAATTGGGAAATGTTTAGCAAAATATATAAAAACATAATACCATATGGATAATCTTTTTTTATTAGTTTATTTATTTTTAGTTTTCAGCATTCACTTCCATAAGTTTTATATTTTCTCCCCTTCCCCAAGACAGCATGCAATGTGATATGTGATACATTCCTATTAAACACATTTTCTATTCATATCCTTTGACTGTTTATCAATTGGGGAATGACTTGTATTCTTGTAAATTTGACTCAGTTCTCTATAATATTTTAGAAACGAGGCCTTTATTAGAGACGCTAGTTGTAAAAATTCTTTCCCAGTTTTCTGCTTCTCTCCTAATCTTGGTTTCATTGGCTTTGTTTGTGCAAAAACTTTTCAATTTAATGTAATCACAATGATCCATTTTGCATTTCATAATGTTCTCTAGCTCTTGATTGGTCATAAATTCCTCCATTCTCCATAAATCTGACAGATGAACTATTCCTTGTTCCCCTAATTTGTTTATAGTATCAGCTTTTATACCTAGATTGTGTACCTATTTGAACTTTATTCTTGTGTAAAGTGTCAGACATTGGCCTGTGCCTAGTTTCTGCCATACTGTTTTCCAGTTTTCCCAGCAGTTTTTGTCAAACAGTGAGTTCTTATCCCAGAAGCTGGGGTCTTTGGGTTTATCAAACAGCAGATTGCCATAATCATTAACTACTGTGCCTTGTGTACCTAACCTGTTCCACTGATCTACCCCTCTATTTCTTAGCCAATACCAAGTAGTTTTGATGATTGCTTCTTTATAATAAAATTTAAGATCTGATATAGCTAGACCATCTTCCCTAGCATTTCTTTTCATTACTTCCCTTGATTTTCTGGACTTTTTGTTCTTCCATATGAATTTTGATATTTTTTTCTAGCTCTGTAAAATAATTTATTGGTAGTTTGATTGGTATGGCACTGAATAAGTAAATTAATTTAGGTAAAATTGTCATTTTTATTATATTAGTTCGGCCAACACACAAGCAACTCGTAGATAATCTTAGGCGTGCTAGGTGGCTTAGTGGATAGAGTACTGGACTTGGAATCAGGAAGACTCATCTTCACGAGTTCAAATCTGGCCTCAGACACTAACTGGCTCTGTGACCCTAGGAAAGTCACTTAACCTTGTATGCCTCAGTTCCTCATCTGTAAAAGTGACCTGGAGAAGGAAATGGCAAACCACTTCAGTATCTTTGCTAAGAAAACCCCAAACAGGGTCACGAAGAGTCAAATACAACTGCAACAACCCAACAGCAATAGATAATGTTAATTTGTGATTTTCTAAGTCAGCATGCCTCACAGAGATCCATTTCTGTTAAGAGCTTGATACCACTGATGTAAAACAATAAATATTAGATATGCTGTGTGGGATTTTATCTTGTAGACATATGGGAGCCATTGAAGTTTTTTGTGTAGGGTAGTGATATGGATAAATTAGATATTTTTAGATGATTAACTTCATGGTAGCCTACATGATAAATTGGAAAGAGCCAGAGAACTAGAAGTCAGGAGTTCAAAAACTACTGCAGTGAAAGATGGCAGCTGGATGAAGGTGGCGTCTTACCGGAGCTCTCTCACAAGGTCTGTCAGATTCCTATAAAAAAGTGAATTGGAGCAGATTTGAAGGAGTCAGAAACCGCGAGCAGTCTGTGTTGGGCAAATTTCCGAGCTGGGAGAGTCTGAAAGGCTGAAGGCACGAACCTGTAGGCTCGGAGAGGGCTCGGAGTGAGGCGTGTGGAGCTGCTCCAGACCAAAGCGGAGGCGGCCAGCCGGGAAATCCACGTGGGAGACAGGCTGGGAGAAAGCTGGGCACCCGAAACCGGCAGAGATCCCCAGGACTCCCAACACAGGACGGCAGTCTGTGGGAGTGACAAGAGGCAGCGCAACGCCACCGTCCGGGAAAGCACCAACTCCTGACGCTTGCAGCCCAGGAACTTGGATTCTTGAACTTCCGAGAGACACAATGACCAGGTAAACGGTTCTAATCCCTCCCCCCCTCACCCAGAGAATTCCTCAGGGAAAAAAAAGAAAGCTGAAACAGAGGAGAAAGTAGTGGGGCCTCACAGGACAAATAGTAGAAGCTCATTAGTCCCAGAGGGGCAGAGTCATCAGGGGTCAACACCAGGAGCCCAGATGTAATCTTGCTCCCGCAGGGGAAGTGCCAGACATCAGCTCAAACAACAAACAGCTGAGACCATTGCTGAAAAGCAAGTGCTGGAGAGCACCCATAGGGAGTGAGACGCCAGGGAGCCAGACCCCTCCCCACACCTCAGGAAACTGAAGGTTATAATTCTAGACTCACAATCCCCAGAATAAGAAAGCTGGGACAGAGAGTCCTGAGCCCCATAGACAGAAACTTGTTGAAAAGCCAGGAAAAGGCAAAAAACAAACATGAAGAAGAACACAAAAAAACCGAGGACAATAGATTCTTTTTATGGAGACAGGCAGGATCAAAATACCAATATGGAAGAGGACGGTAATGACACTATAGACGTGTCTGATACCTCAAAAGGTAATGTGAACTGGTCTCCAGCCCAAAAAGCATTGCTGGAAGAGCTAAAGGAGGATTTTAAAAACCAAATTAGGGAGGTAAAAGAAAACATGGAAAAAATGGAAAAGTCCCTAAAGAATAAGATTGGCGAAATGGCCATGGAGATTCAGAATCTAAATAGAGAAAATGACACCCTGAGAGGCAAAATCAACCAACTGGAAAAGGACACTCAAAAGCAAAATGAAAACACTAACTCATTAAAAATTAGAGTTGAGCAAGTGGAAGCTAATGAATCTATGAGGCACCAAGAAGTAGTAAAACAAAATGTAAAGAATGAAAAAATAGAAAAAAATGTGAAATATCTGATTGGCAAAACAACTGACCTGGAAAATAGATCCAGGAGAGACAATTTAAGAGTTATTGGTCTACCGGAAATCCACGATGAAAGATGGTGGCTGGAAAGCAGTGAGCTCCCCGCCAAGTCCCTCCAAAAACCTATAAAAATGGCTCTGAACCAATTCTAGAACTGCAGAACCCACAAAACAGCAGAGGGAAGCAGGGCTCCAGCCCAGGACAGCCTGGATGGTCTCTGGGTGAGGTCTATCCCACACAGAGCTGGGAGCTGGGAGTGGAGCGGAGCAGAGCCCAGCGTGAGCAGTGCAGACCAACCAGACCGGGAGCCGGGCGGAGCGGGCCCTAGTGCCCTGAATCAGTGAGCTGTGGCAGTTACCAGACCCCCTCAACCCACAAACACGAAAGACAGCAGAGAAGGTTAGTGGGAAAAGCTGTGGGAGTGGAAGGAGTTCACTGTTTGGCCACCGCCCCTGGGGCAGCGGAGGTGGGGCAGCTATAACTGCTGTTGCTTCTGGCCCCAGGCCCACCTGGTGGGAGGAATTAAGTGGCGGATCAGAGCAGGAGTGCACAGCCTGCTGAAGATCTAAGCCCAGTCCGGGTTGGGGGTTCTTGGGGAAGGAGGAGTGCTGGTGTGGCAGACCTGGTGCATCCCCCCCAAACGGGGAACATAGAACTCTTTAGTCTACAAGCAGTCATACCCTGCTGAAAAACTCAAGGGTCAAGTTAGTTGGTTGGGAATATGGCCAGGCAGCGAAAACAAACCCAGATTCAGTCTCAGACTTTGGATTCTTTCTTTGGTGACAAAGAAGACCAAAACATGCAGCCTAAAGAAGTCAACAAAGCGCAAGAGCCTACACCAAAAGCCTCCAAGAAAAACATGAACTGGTCCCAGGCCATGGAAGAGCTCAAAAAGGATTTGGAAAAGCAAGTTAGAGAAGTAGAGGAAAAATTGGGAAGAGAAATGAGAAGGATGCGAGAAAACCATGAAAAACAAGTCAATGACTTGCTAAAGGAGACCCCCAAAAATACTGAAAAATACACTGAAGAAAACAACACCTTAAAAAATAGATTAACTCAAATGGCAAAAGAGCTCCAAAAAGCCAATGAGGAGAAGAATGCCTTCAAAGGCAGAATTACCCAAATGGAAAAGGAGGTCCAACGGACCACTGAAGAAAATACTACCTTAAAAATTAGATTGGAGCAAGTGGAAGCTAGTGACTTTATGAGAAATCAAGATATTATAAAACAGAACCAAAGGAATGAAAAAATGGAAGACAATGTGGAATATCTCCTTGGAAAAACCACTGACCTGGAAAATAGATCCAGGAGAGATAATTTAAAAATTATTGGACTACCTGAAAGCCATGATCAAAAAAAGAGCCTAGATAGAATCTTTCAAGAAATTATCAAGGAGAACTGCCCTGATATTCAAGAGCCACAGGGCAAAATAGAAATTGAAAGAATCCACCGATCGCCTCCTCAAATAGATCCCAAAAAGAAATCTCCTAGGAATATTGTCGCCAAATTCCAGAGTTCCCAGATCAAGGAGAAAACATTGCAAGCAGCCAGAAAGAAACAATTTGAGTATTGTGGATACCCAATCAGAATAACCCAAGATCTGGCAGCTTCTACAGTAAGAGATCGAAGGGCTTGGAATGCGATATTCTGGAGGTCAATGGATCTAGGATTAAAACCTAGAATCACCTACCCAGCAAAACTGAGTATCATGCTCCAAGGCAGAATATGGACTTTCAATAAAATAGAGGACTTTCAAGCTTTCTCAGTGAAAAGACCAGAGCTGAATAGAAAATTTGACTTTCAAACACAAGAATCAAGAGAAGCATGAAAAGGTAATCAAGAAAAAGAACAAGAAAAAGAAATTGCAAGGGACTTACTAAAGTTGAACTGTTTTGTTTACATTCCTACATGGAAAGATGATGTGCATGATTCATGAGACCTCAATATCATAGTAGCTGAAAGGAATATGCATATATATATATAAAAGTGAATGTACATGTATGTATATATGTATATGTATTATATATATTTATATATATGTGTGTGTATATATATATATATATATATATATATATATATATATATATATAGAAAGAGAGAGAGAGAGAGAGAGAGCAGACACAGGGTGAGTTGAAGATGAAGGGAAGATATCTAAAAGAAATAAAATCAAATTAAGGGATGAGAGAGGAATATATCGAGAGAGGGAAATCGGAAGAGATAGAATGGGGTGGATTATCTTGCATAAAGGTGACAGGAGGAAGCAGTTCTGTGGGAAGAGGGTAGAGGGCAGGTGAGGGGGGAATGAGTGAATCTTGCTCTCATCAAATTTGGCCAGAGGAGGGAATACCATACATACTCAATTGGGTATATTACCCCACAGGAAAGAAGAGGCAAGAAGATAACAAAAAGGGGGGGGATGATGGAGGGGAGGGCAGATGGGGGTGGAGGTAATCAAAAACAAACACTTTGGAAAGGGGACAGGGTCAAGGGAGAAAATTCAATAAAGCAGGATGGGTTGGGAAGGAGCAAAATATAGTTAGTCTTTCACAACATGAGTATTGTGGAAGGGTTATACATAATGATTCGTGTGTGACCTGTGTTGAATTGCTTGCCTTCTTGGGGAGGGTGGTTGGGGAGGGAAGAGGGGAGAGAATTTGGAACTCAAAGTTTTAAAAACAGATGTTTAAAAACAACAAAAAAAAGTTTTTGCATGCAACTAGAAAATAAGATACACAGGCAGTGGGGCGTAGAAATTTATCTTGCCCTACAAGAAAGGAAGGGAAAAGGGGATGGGAGGGGAGTGGGGTGACAGAAGGGAGGGCTGACTGGGGAACAGGGCAACCAGAATATACGTCATCTTGGAGTGGGGGGGAGGGTAGAAATGGAGAGAAAATTTGTAATTCAAACTCTTGTGAAAATCAATGCTGAAAACTAAATATGTTAAATAAATAAACTTAAAAAAAAAAACAAAGACTACTGCAGTAATCCAGATATAGGGGGCTGGCTGGAAAGGCCCAATGGGCGCATTTCTTTGCTAGGGTACATTGTGGTGACTGGGGCATGTTACTTCACCACATTGCTTTCCTTCTGTCTTTTAGGCATCCTGTAAAGATTGTATATTCCCCCAAGGATCCAAAAGATTCCAAAAGAGGCTCCAAAGGAGACGTGAACGAGGAGGTGGAAGCCCTAATTGTGAAGCCCACTCAGAGGGAGAGGGAGCCCTCTTTGTTTAAGGTGTTATATAAAACTTTTGGGCCTTACTTCCTCATGAGCTTCCTTTTTAAAGCACTTCATGATCTGATGATGTTTGCAGGCCCTGAGATCCTAAAGTAAGACCCCTTCTCTTTGAGTTTCTCCCTCTTATTTTCCGTGGTTGTCATTAGTCAAGCTCCTTACAGGGAGCATAACTGGGGTAGTGACACTGAATAACTCATGTAAATAACACTATAACATAAGATCATATCTTGTTTTTAAAAACTACAGTGAGTCTAGCGTACATTTATTCCAGTCTAGCCCTCACTGGCCATATACATTGCATTGTTGAGAAAGAAGTCTCCTATTTATTTTAGTGTCAGAAGCATTATAAAATCCTTGGGCAAGCTGGCCTTCTCATTGTTTTTGTCCTTCCTGGGCCTCAGATTGGACATCAATCACTAAACATTTATGAAGCACCTTCTATGTGCCAGGCACCGTCCTAAGTGCTGGGCATGGAGGTAGAATGGTAGAAAGAAATTTTAGAGTCAGAGGACCTGTGTTTAAATCTTGTCTCTTCTAATTTGCAATGTTACTTGGCAAGTTACTTGACCCCTCTGAGCCTCAGTTTTCTCATCTGTAAAATGAGACAGTACAGCCAGTGAATCTCTTAATATCCTTCCTGGCTCTAGACTCTCTGATTCCTTTTTTTGTAACTCTGTGGCTCTAAGCCCTGTGTTCCTGTAGTCTTGGGAGTTGGAAGCTGGGCCAACCAGATAGGCTGTGAGGCAGAGCTTTTCTGAATTGTTCCCCTGAATTTACTGGAGACTTCGGCATGAAATGTTACGTAATCTGTTACTTCCCCAGCTCTGCACCTCACCTTTCCCCCACGTTTTATTTAATTTTATTTTTTGTCTTTAAAGAGGTTAGGGGTATGTGTACATTGGTTGTTGGTACTTTCTACATTTTGTATAGAGGGTGTGAGTTTTGTTGCCTCTTCAGCCTGAGTTAATGGGCCTTCCCTGTTCCTTTACAGATTGCTCATCAATTTTGTGAATGACAAGCAGGCTCCTGATTGGCAGGGATACCTGTATACAGCACTTCTCTTTGTGAGCGCCTGCCTACAAACCCTGGTCCTACACCAGTACTTCCATATCTGCTTTGTGAGTGGAATGAGAATCAAAACTGCTGTCATCGGGGCCATCTATCGCAAGGTAATTTAAGTTAAAAGTTCCCTGACACAGATGGGCAACCTATCTTTAGAATCTTTAATTTTTTGTCCTCTTGATCCTGAGCTGCAGAATCTACTAATGATGCTTCAGTGAGCTCTTGGACAGGGACTTTTTATTTTTGCCCATATATTTTAATATGTTTTTATTACTATTTTTTGTTTTTACATCACATAGGTTTTCTCCTTTATCCTTTTCCCTTCCTTCTTTCCCAGAGAGCCATCCCACATAACAATTTTTTTAATAAAGAAAAAAGAGGGGGAGAAAATTAGGTGAGATTGTGGAAAGGCATGTATACCAATACATTGCAGGTTGAGCCATGAATTGTTATAGGTTTCTGGAAAGTAGTTTGGAATTAAGCAAATAAAGGGACTAAAATGTATATAGAGTTTCCCCTGCTAGGCACATACCCCAAGATAGTCATTGATGAAAAGAAAGGCACACCAAAATATTTATAACAGTACTTTTTATGATAGAAAAAGAACTGGAGGCGGGGGCAGCTAGGTGGCGCAGTGAAGAGAGCACTGGCCCTGGAGTCAGGAGGACCTGAGTTCAAATGTGGACTCAGACACTTGACACTTAGCTACAGCTTAGTCACCCTACCTGCGTGACTTTGGGCAGGTCACCTGCTTTTAGATAGACCCACTTAACCCCAATTGCCTTGCCTTCCCCCCTCCAAAAAAGAAAAAGAATTGTAAACACAGTAGATGCCCATTGACTGGGGGATATTTAAACAAATTGTGGTACATTAGCATAATAGAATATCCCTGTGCTTTAAGAAAAAATTACTATGATGAATATAAAGAAACAATATAGACAGTTATTATAACAGTGTAAACGGGAAGAACAGCCACCCCAAAATAATTGAAACTAAAAGTTGTGAAATCATAAAGGATAAGCTTGTTCCCCAAGAAGAGATAGGAGAGGACACCTCTGCCCCTTTGCAGAGATTGACATCTATGGGTATGGAATATTGCATATAATGTTAGACTTTTTTTGATGTCATTTCAAAAAAAGTTATGGATAGATTTTACAATGATATGACTTTCATTTCAGATGTATTCCTCCATCTCCTATATCTAGAGAACCATTCTTTGTAACAAAGAATAAAAGAGAAAAAAGAGCAGTTCAGAAAAACTACCCAACAAATTAAACAAGTCCAAGAATTTATAGTGACTATGTTTGTAGACTCCACTGCCCTGACTGCAAAGAAAGGAGGGAGATGCCCCTTTTCATCCCTTCAAGGACAGTCTTAGTTGTCACAATTACACAGTGTTCGGTCTTGGGGTTTAGTGTTCTTCCATTTACATTGGTGCAGTATAATTGCTGTACATGATTCTTTTGTCAATTCTGCATGCTCTTACATTGCACTACTTTGTATGTCTCTCCATGCTTCTGTGTATTCTTCATATCCATCTTTTATTACATTCAGCAGTATCCTGTTAACATTCACAGACTACTCTTTGTTTAGCCGTCATCCAGTTGAAGGGCAGCATCTCCTTCGTTCAAGGGATAGATTTTAAATTCAGTTTCTGGAACTGTTCAGATGAGGATGGGTTAATGTTAAGTTTATGGAATGGTGAAGGCGCCATTAGGTACCTGGCCGTACTAGGGAGGGTGATTTCCTAGGTTAGCGTGTTGAATGTATGAGCCGTACAGTCACTTTTAATGTCATCATTAACATACAGTCATTATTAATAGACAGAGTTTCTTGAAAGAAGCAGTAAGCTGATTTGTGGAGGTCTGAGTTTAGCTAATAATTTTTACCATTACTTTACTGCATATGATATTAGGCATGTCACTTACGTTTGGAGCATCAGGTGTCATTAAGTAGGTTATATACTCTTTGAGTTATATAGTAACTGGTATGTTCTGGGGGCTCTCTTTATGTATCCCCTTGATTCCTTCTTTTCCCACTTCAGTGAAGCCTGGATAAAACTACCTGCCTCTGAATATTGTACAGGGGCTTCTTACATTGGGAGGTAGGGCGATGATGAGGCAGAGTCTGAACTCAAAGACCTCTAGGGTCCTTTCCATTGTAAAGACTCTGTGAGCTACCTTCTGGAATTCTAGGAAGATTGGAAGCTGTGCAGACCCATCAGGGGAGAAGAGACAGGCACTGTATAAATTCAGGTAATAGTTTGGCAAAATGCTCTGAATTGTCATTTCTTTTTTCATTTTGTTACCAAACGGATCCATCCTTAGAGAAGCCACAGCTCTTGCAAACTGGACAAGATGTGGCCTTGGTCTGGTACGCGCAGTCATCCCACTTTCTGCTTTTTCTCTTAGGCCCTGGTGATTACAAATTCTGCCCGAAAGTCTTCCACCGTTGGGGAAATGGTGAACCTCATGTCTGTAGATGCCCAGAGATTCATGGACTTGGCCACCTACATTAACATGATTTGGTCAGCCCCTCTGCAGGTCATCCTGGCTCTCTACCTGCTATGGCTGGTATGTACTTGTTGCCGTTCAACATAAGCAGCAACTTGAGCTGGGGGGCATTGTGAGGTTTCTTTGCCCTCTCTCTCAGACATCAGAATGGTGGAACGGTATGTGTTTCTGTCCTTCTTTATTTGGCCAAGTATGGTAACCAGCATTGGTATTGCAAAAGTCTAAATGTACATGATCTCCTTTGAGCCGAGGTGGTAGGTACTGTGCGTGTTATCATCATCCCCATTTTACAGACAATGAAACAAACTCAACAGGTTAAGTGACTTGCCTCACATAGCTGGTGATTTTCAGAGGTAGGGTCTGAACTCAGCTCTTCTTGACCTCTGCTCTAATGCTCTGTCCACTACGCCACACTCCCTCTTTTAGAGCATGTTGGGTGTCTAAGTAGGAAGGTTTCCCTAGTTTTTTGATAGACAGTACTTTAAAAAAAAGTTTTTTAAAAAATGGATTGACCTCTTTTTTGTATATGCCTTTTCTCCTTGCAACAAGAGAGCCATCTCTTATAAGAAGGAATAAAAGAGAAAAAAGAGGACAAAAATCAATCTAGCCATATTATATTAACCAATATGACAACTGAGTCCAACATTATGTGTAATGGTCCCCAAACATAGTTTCCGACCTCTGCAAAGAAGTCAGGGAGCTGCATTTCGTTTCTTCTTTGGGGCCAAGACAGGTCATTATATTCAGTTTCCATTTGTTTTGCTCTTGTTTCTCCTTCCATTAATTCCAATTAAATTAATTTGTTTTTAAATTTTATTTTTTATTATGGACTTAAACATCAATAGCATGAACATTTCATTGTGTAATGAAAAACAGAAAGGAGATTTTATTTGAAAAAGTGAACTTTTGTTATGTCCAACTTGATTTTTTTCCCTGCTGTGTATAGCTTGGGGTGGGTTTTTTTTGGTTGGGGGGTATGACTCAAATTTAATACGGTAATTCTAACACTACCCTACTTTTTTGTGTCTCCCTCCACACTTCCTTCTGCTTTTTTCTGTTTAATTTTTTTAATGATTCATTAACACTTTTTCCTTCCCTTTTTTTAGTATTGCTATCACTATCCTTTCCACTTCTCCCCCCCCACCACCACTTAAAAAAAAAGAAAAGACAAGCCCCCCTTGTGTAATCAACAGTCAGGTTGCTAGTCTTTTTCTTTGTTGTTCTCTGGATTTTTGGGGAGAAAGGTGAGTTCTTGTGCCTATTTGCCATTTTCTGTTGTTTTGTTCCTGCTTCTGATGATTTGATTTTTACCCTGTTTTTGGCCATGTTCTTTTGCTATGTTTATCTTAAAGTCCTTGCACGATGTACCTTGTATAAGCATTCTGGCTCTTAATGTATCCATAGAGAGAGGGAAATATGACAAGAGATGAGGTGTGATCACAAAAGATGGAGACCAAAACTCAGTGTTTAGCAAACAAATCAGACCTTAGACATCCAAGTGAGTGTAGTCAGTCACACTGTTGACTTGTTCCAGGGTTGGTGCCATTGCCCAAACCACTTTTGGTAGGCTCACGAGCCATAGGATGAAAACAGACTTTTTACTTTGATGGGCACTCCTTGTACTTGGACTAGCGGCTCTCTTATTTGGACTGCCTTAATAACTTGCCTTGATCGCAGCCCTTCCCTCCCTCACCTCATTTAGGCCTCTGAGCACTGAGATTTATTTATTTTTTTCTGTTCACCAAAATCGGTTTGCCCTCAAGGAATCAATTCTTGTCTTCAAAGACATCCCAAAAAAGGACATATGTCGGTATTTAAAGGTAGTGCCTAGAGGGGTTACCAGGCATATTTTGAGTAATGATACCTTTGCCTAAGGTATCTATTTTGTAGCAGATGACACATTTGGAGGTGTTAATTCCTGTATATTCCTGTTGAGCTATTTTAGATGATTGTATTTTGTTGCTCAGTTGCCATTTCAAAGAGCTCCCCTCATATCGGTAGGATTCTTTCAAGGCAATTGTTTCTTCTTAATTCCCCTTTCCTTTTCCCCCCTCCTTAGAATTTAGGCCCTTCTGTGTTAGCTGGAGTGGCTGTCATGATCCTCATGGTTCCCCTCAATGCTGTAATGGCCATGAAGACCAAAACCTATCAGGTAAGGTCTCTGCTGATGAAAGCCCCAGGCTGGGCTTAGTAATGTTCTCCTCCTCTGCCAAGTTTACTCAGAAAGAATCCCTATTATTGAATTAGAACAAGAGCTTGAAGGAGTACAGGATAGATTCCAGGTCGCTTATGGAATTTAGAATGTGAGGATTTGGCTGCACTTTTTGGAAATCATGAACTTGGAATCCTGCAGATGAATTCCAGGGCCCAACCTTGATGGAACAGAATGTCATGTTCGTAAGAGATTGCCTTCTCTGATTAAGGGGTGGGTCTTGGAACTGCCTGGGTGCTCACCCTGTTCTTAATGAGCAGGTTTCCTTAAATTTGTCCTTTTCTTAAATAGCCCTCATCTGGGAAGGGCAACCCCCCCTCCCCTACCCCATCCTTAGCAGAGACTCTAAATGGATTGTTACTGGCTTTGCCTTTTTTGTTGTAATTCACATTTTTCCCTCTTGGTTTCTGGAGGGACAAATGAGCAGCCTGCCCAAGGAGCAGAACGCCTGCCTGTGATAAGCAGTCTCTCTTTAAGGATAAAGTATGGTCTCTGCCTAGGCTGCGTGAGTCTTGTCTTTCAAAGTCTCACAGCTTAGGTTTAAAGCACCAGTCTTGTCCATTGTTCTTTATCCAAGCTTGTCACCAGTAGCGGCCTTGCAAAGGTAACTAGATGTCAGTGGAATTAAATCTGCTTTTACAGATCAGTAAAAGTCCAAAACTGTGTGAGGTGAAGCTTGAGGGAGGCTTTGGGTTCTCCTTCTAGGCGTCTACAGCATAGGGTTTTCCCTTTAATTTGTCAGAATTTCATAAATAAATTTTAGTGTTAATTCGAAGCTCTTAAAGGAACAACAAATCAGCTCTCAAGTATAAGTTAAAGATTATCTGTATTCTGGAGATGTCATTGTCTTCCTTCAATGGGCCTTGGAAGGAAAAAAAATGAAATTCCAATTGTGATGACCTCTTATTCTCATCCCCACCCCTTTCCATGGTCAACATCCTTGTTCTCTTAATTAACCCTAATAATTATGGGGAGAGAGGAAAAGAAAGTGAACAGAGAGGAAAAACAATGAAAGAAATAGAGCAGGGATAGAGAACCTTTAGCAAATCCTTTTATTAAGGAGATTTGTTCTGTGAAGTTTGGATTCAATCAAACAGCCACACTTGAAGACCTAGAGGACCACATGTGGCCTTGAGGCTGCAGATTCCCCACCCCTGAAATAGAGAGATGGAAGAAAAGAAGAAGGGAGAAGTGGGGAAATTAAGAGAGATGAACGATGGGTCACTCCATCAGTAGTGGCCCCAGGTGCCTCACAATTGCCTCTCCTTGATCAGATCTAACAAAAACTATTTTTTCTTTTTTTTTTTTTTTTGTCCAACCTGCATTTGGTGACAAAAGTCCTTACTTAGAGTGAGTTTTTTAGGACACTGCATTCTGGACAGTGAAAAAATTAGTGGGATGACATATAAATTAGAACCCTAGCTCCCTGGTAACTCATCAAGTCCTCTGTTGACCGTCTTCCTTTTGTCTAAATTTAATAGCTGCATTGAAGTTGACTTCTGCAACAAATTTTAAATGATTTAGGTGGTTTGTGAGATGAGGCATTTTCTTGGGGAAGAAAATGCAATCACCTAATAGCTGTTCTTGGGAGAAATGAACATTTTCATTAGGAGTAATTGGTGCAGCTTTTCCCCTTAAGGAAGATCCTTTTTAAAATGTGGCAGAAATAAGTGACAGGAGCCCTTGAGTAGTTGACTCCTTCTGAATGCACACATGCAGGCTCCACTTAGTTTTTGATTGGCTTTCTCTGGAAGGTGGCCCACATGAAGAGCAAAGACAATCGGATTAAGCTGATGAATGAAATTCTCAATGGGATCAAAGTCCTGAAGCTGTATGCCTGGGAGTTGGCCTTCAAGGAGAAAGTGTTGGAGATCAGACAGGAGGAGCTGAAGGTGCTTAAGAAATCTGCTTACTTGGCAGCTGTGGGGACCTTCACCTGGGTCTGCACACCCTTCCTGGTAAGTGAGCTTGACAGGAATCTTGTCCCTAGTTCATTTAAGGGTTAGAGCTCCCTTTCAGAGGTTCAGACCTTCCTGGTGAGATGGAGTCATTAGTGAAAGGAAGTTCTTAATGAGGCCAGCTTGAAACTGACAGGAGATGGTATCAAAAAAAAAAAAACAACAAAACTTAAAGTATGGGAAACATTTAAGCAGAGCTTGGTAACTATTGAATATCATTCATCAGAGTACCATATTGTTCCTCAGTTTCTGCATTTCTTTAAATCTTTCTCCAAACTGTGCCATTTAGCTCCAGAATATCGTGGAAGTCATTTAGTCTAACCACATTATTTTTTCCCACATTGAACTTATTTACACAGTAGTCAAGTTATAAAGAAGAATTATGACCAATGGAATGAATCAGGAGAAAGAAGAAACAAAACCAAAAAAAACCCCCAAAAACAAACAAAAGAGAAAAAAACAAAGGGAAAGAAAAGGAGAGCAAACATGTGCCTCAATATGCATTTATACTTCATAGTTCTTTCTCTGGATGTAGATAGCTCTCCCCATCATGAATCCTTTTGAGTTGTCTTTGTACCTTGTATTGCTGAGAAGAGCAAAGTCTATCAGGGTTGGTCCTCCCAGAATCCATATATATCTGTGGCTGTGTATAATGTTCTGGTTCTGCTCCGCTCACTCAGCATTATATCGTGTAGGTTTTTCCATGTTATTATGAAGTCCGTATCATCCCCATTTCTTATCGCACAATAGTATTCCATTACCTTCATATACCACAACTTATTCAGCCATCCCCCAATTGATGGGCATCCCCTTGATTTCCAATTCTTTGCTACCACAAAAAGAGCCGCTATAAATATTTTTGCACATATGGGTCCTTTTCTCACTCATGTGATCTCCTTGGGATACAACCCTAGAAGAGGTATTGTTGGGTCAAAGGGTATGAACATTTTTATAGTCCTTTGGGCATAGTTCCAAATTGCTCTCCAGAATGGCTGGATCAGTTCTCAACTCCACCAGCAATGTTCCAAACAGTGTTCCAATTTTCCCACATCCTCTCCAGCCTTCATCATTTTCCTGTTTTGTCATGTTAGCCAATCTGACAGGAAAGATGTGGTACCTAAGAGTTGTTTTGATTTGCATTTCTCTAATCAGTAGTGATTTTGAGCATTTTTTCATATGCCTATAGATACCTTTAATGTCTTCTTCTGAAAACTGTCTGTTCATATCCTTTGACCATTTCTCAGTTGGGGAATGACTTGCATTCCTATAAATTTGACTCAGTTCCCTGTATATTTTAGAGATGAGGCCTTTATCAGAGACACTGGTTGTAAAAATTTTGTCCCAATTTTCTGTTTCCCTCCTAATCTTTGTTGCATTGGCTTTTTTTATACAAAACTTTTTAATTTAACATAATCAGAATTGTCCATTTTGCATTTTGTATTGCTCTCTATCTCTTGTTGTGTCGTGAATTCTTTTCTTTTCCAGAAATCTGATAGGTAAACTATTCCTTGCTCTCCCAAATTGCTTGTAGTATCAGCCTTTATTCCTAAATCATGAACCCATTTTGACTTTATTTTGGTATATGGTATAAGATATTGGTCTATGCCCAATTTCTTCCCTACCATTTTCCAATTTTCCCAGCAGTTTTTGTGAAATAGTGAATTCTTAGCCCAGAAGCTGGTCTCTTTGGGTTTATCAAAGAGTGGATTGCTATAGTTGTTGAGTACTGCGTCTAGTGTACCTATCCTATTCCACTGATCCACAACTCTGTTTCTTAGCCAGTACCAGGTAGTTTTGATGACTGCTGCTTTATAGTACAGTTTGATATTCCCTGGCATATCTTTTCATTAATATCCTAGATATTCTAGAACTCTTGTTCTTCCAGATGAATTTTGTTATTATTTTATCCAGCTCTGTAAAATAATTTTTGGTAGTTTGATTGGTATGGCACTGAATAAATAAAATAATTTAGGTAAAATTGTCATTTTTATTATATTAGCTCGGCCTAGCCACGAGCAACTGATTTTTTTCCATTTATTTAGATCTGATTTTATTCACGTGAAAAGTGTTTCATAATTATGTTCATATAGGCCCTGGGTTTGTCTTGGCAGATAGACTTCCAAATATTTTATAGTGCTACAGTAACTTTGAATGGAATTTCTCTTTCTGTCTCTTGCTGTTGGGCTTTGTTAGTAATGTACAGGAATGCCGAGGATTTATGTGGGTTTATTTTATATCCTGCAACTTTGCTAAAGTTGTTTATTATTTCAAGTAGTTTTTTACTTGATTCTCTAGGATTCTCTAAGGAAATCATCATATCGTCTGAAGAAAGTGATAATTTAGTTTCTTCTTTGCCTATTCTAATTCCTTCAATTTCTTTTTTCTTCTCTTATTGCTACAGCTAATGTTTCTAGTATCAAATTGAATAGTAAAGGTGATAATGGGCATCCTTGTTTCACCCCTGATCTTATTGGGAATGCATCTAGCTTATCCCCATTGCAAATAATGCTTTTTGATGATTTTTGGTAGATGCTATTTATAATTTTAAGGAAGGCCCCATTTATTCCTTTGCTTTCTGGTGTTTTTAATAGGAATGGGTGTTGTATTTTGTCAAAGGCTTTTTCTGCATCTATTGAGATGATCATATGGTTTCTGCTAGTTTTGTTGTTGATATGATCAATTATGCTGACAGTTTTCCTAGTATTGAACCAGCCTTGCATTCCTGGAATAAATCCTACCTGGTCGTAGTGTATTATTCTCATGATAAGTTGCTGCAATCTTTTTGCTAATATTTTATTTAAAAATTTTGCACCAATATTCATTAGGGAAATCAGTCTATAATTTTCTTTCCCTGTTTTGACTCTTCCTGTTTTGGGTATTAGTACCATATTTGTGTCATCAAAAGAATTTGATAGGACTCACCACATTATTTTATAGATGAGAAAGCTGAGGTCCAGGGAAGTTTAAATGGGGTGTCCAAAATTAAACAGTAAGAGGCAGGTTTGGATTTTAACCCAGATTATCTAAATAAAAATGCAACTCTTTTCAATAAGTTTTTGCTCATTTTAACTAATAGTGGTAGTTACTATAGGATAGATCATGTGATGGTAGTTAGTTAAGCCTTTTCTACATAAATAGAACTTTCTAAATATAACGAAGTGTTAATAGGTTTTTCTTTTCAGAAAATCTGTGTGACCAAAGCCTAGTCTTCATAGCCCACTTGCTGGGAAATTAGCTAATTAGCAGGTGTAGGACCTCTAAGTGATTTTTACCAGAGCATATATGACTATGTCATTCCCTTGTTCATTTAACCCCAGGGGCATCCTGTTTTCCCTGGAATCAAGCGTAGACTTCTCTGTTTGGCATTTAAATTCTTTTACCACCTGTCTCCAGTCTGTCTTTCCAAGGACATACAGTCCCCCGTGTGGGCCAGCCAAACTGGCCTTCTTGCTGCTTCTCACGTAAAACGTATTTCCCACCTTCATGCCTTTGCTTAGGCTACCCTTCAGGCCTGGGGTACATTCCCACTTAACCTCTAACTCTCAGAATCCTTAGTCCCCTTCAGTGCTCATCTGGAAGTTTACTTCTCGTGTGAAGTCATTCCTTCTCCCTTCAGCTGTTAGTGCCTCCACCTCCAAATTATCTTGTATTTATTTCACGCACATTTTGTACATGTTCATGTATGAATATATTGTCTCTCCCCATAGAGGATGAGTCTCTGAGTGCAGGGACTTTTACATTTCTGCCTCTATAGCCTCAGGGCCAACCACAATGTTTGACATATAATAGGAACTTAGTAAACACATATTGACTTGATTGATAGGAGGAAATAAACTACCATGAACTTTCCAGACCCAGACTGTCTTACCCATCCACAAACACCATACCACATCCAAATGGATATTTGCCTGCAGTTAGATTTCATTTAGCCTTAACGTGACTTGGCAGAAGAAACATCGGACAGGGTGTCTGGAGACCGACCTGGGTCTTGGCCTTAGTTTTGCTACTCCCTCACATGTGTGACCCTGAGAACATTATCTGTGGGCCTCGGTCTTCTCATGGGTCAAATGGGTGAATGAGAACGGATCATTCCATGATAATGTCCAACTCTGAAATTCAAAGGTTCTGAGATATATTGACTTAGTATCCATTTGAGCCCAAAAGACTATTTCCAACCTTTAACAGGGACTTGAAGGAGGAAAAAAGTGAAATAAAATAAAAGATTGTGAAATGGGAAGTGCGTAGAAAGCTTGAAAAAAAACTGGGATTATTAGATTGAGAGAACTGTAAGGTTGAAGGGTGACTTCCAAAATTATTTCAGGCATATGAAGTGTTAGGAAAGTTTATTTGGAGGCCACTCTCTGGTGGTGCAGTGCATAGAACATTAGACCTGGAGTCAGGCAGGCCTGAGTTCAGATCTTGCCTGAGATACTTAGTGTGACCCTGGGCAAGTTATATAATGTCTTTGTGCCTCGGTTTACTAATTTGAAGAATGAGGATAATTATAGCATCTGCCTCACAGGGTTTGTGAGGATTTGAACTCAGGTCTTTCTGACTGCATGACCTAGATGCCTAATACTTTTACTCCCTGTTTTATAAGGTTTTGAGGAAAGCACTTTACAAATGTTAAAGAACGATATAATTAAGAGTTACTGTTAGTCATTTTGTCATATTGTAACCAAAATAATCTTCTTATGCATAGATCTTATCATATACTTCTGCTCAAACATGTCTAAGGGTTCTCCATGACCTCAGTAAAGGGCAAGCTCTTTCGCTTGACAGTCAAGGCTTTCTGAATTCTAGTGTTACCCTGCTTAAAGAGTCTTATGATGCTCCAGCCCAAAAGGACTACTCTGGCAGGTCTGCTTTTCTGACTGTTCCTTTGCTCATACTGCCCTGTGGGCCTGGGATGTCCTTCCTCCCCATATTAACCTTTTTAAATTCTTCCGCATCCTTCAAAGCAGAACTCAGGTGCCATTTTTCCTAATTTTCCACCTATTGGTAAGGACCTTCCTTCTCAGCTCTTATGTAATAATAGAGGCTGTGTTGGCCCATGGAAAGATTATTGGCCCTAGAGATTTAGAACTCGTGTTAAATAAACTCATCGGTGTGCCATTTTACTCTCAGTGTGACCTTGAGCAAGTCACTTAGTCCTCCTGAGATTCAGATTCCTTGTCTGTAAAACATAGGGGTTGGGCTAGATAAGCCTTAGTGTCTTTTTCCAGATCTAAAATCTCTGATCCAACTTTTATTTTGTGACTCTCTAATATATTTACCATATGCTGATGTACAATTACGTATATGACTTATCCCCTTAATAGACTTGTGACAGCAAATGTGGTTTTCTTATCTAAACTTTTCCATCTCTTACTGTGCCTTGTACAATGTTCTGCACACAGTAGGTGCTTAATAAGTGCTTGGTGATTGAATAAATAAATGAATAAACCAAACTGTGTAGTACAGTATGGTATTAGAAGTCAGTATTCTAATTCTAACTTTGCAAATCAGTGATAGCGTGGCCTGGGCAAATTATTTCATCACTCTTTGATAGCAATAGCAACAACAGTAATAACTAGCATTTATGTATTGCGATAAGGTTTGCAAAGCACCTTACAAAATCACCTCATTTGCTCCTTGTTTGAGTTTCCCTGTCTTCTAAATAGTGGTGCTAAGGATATGGGGGTGTGATGATCCTGGAGTGAATGACCTCAACATTTTCCTAGCTTATAATTATCCGGAGGACCTAGCTTCAAATGCTAGCTCTTCTGTTTTCCCTACATCATTCTGTTAGAGTATTGAGTGGTAACATCCCTTTTATTTGCGTACTCCTCTGTCTCTGTCCCACCAGCATTCAGAGAATGCCTGGCCTACCGTAAATGCTGAATAAATGCTTGTTGACTGACTGACTCATAGCCTAGGAAGAGGATGATATAAGGAAGAGCGTGCCTCATGATTTCTTACTTAAGACAGTAAGAGGAAGTTCTCTCAGAAACCCCTGTTTTGCATTTTGCTTCATTCAATGAAACCAATCATTATAGGCGTGTCAGCCCAACTTTTTAGTCTTAGTCATCTTTTCCTACCATGCTCTCTGGTTATAAAAACAAGGAGAGAGTCTTCTGAGGAAATTGGACAGAGGACAGTACATTCCTTCTTGACTTTTAAAATTTGTAGCTTAATATTTTTTTTGGATGAGTGGAGTTAAAAGTACTGGTTGTATGATTGTGCTTAGAAGATATAATCCATTCCAAATAGGCCTTTTGCATAAAACAGTCTAGAAGCCCAGGGCTGAAAAAGCAGTAAATCTTAACCATTGACTTAAAAGCCAGGGCCTCTGACTGCATTAGGATAAAATATGTTCTGGTCTGTTTGGAGACATCTTAATGTTCTTTTTACTGGAAGATTCTTTCCCTTCAATGCCAGTGAAATGTTTATACAGACGAAGGTGTGATGAAAGACAGGATACTGGGATGGTAGGTGCTGGCAATGGGAATATCACCAGCCCCTTTTTTTATATGCTATTCTCCCCACCCCCAAAAGTATAGCCTGCTATGATTAAAGCCTGTCTAAAATAACGTAAATGGGGAGAACAAAAAAGTCCTAACCGAATGCTTTGTAATTATAATGACCAACCTTGGCCCCAAAGAAAAGAAAAGATGGGAATGCATTTCCCCAGTTCATCCTCAAGCTTTCAAAAAGGATCTTCCAAAAGTCTGGTTGTGATTATGCCATCCCCCTTATTCAGTGAACTCCAGTGGTTCCCTATTACTTCCAGCACCAGACAGAAAAACTCTCTTTGGCTTTTAAAGCTCTTTATAAGCTGGTCTCTTCCTACCTTTCCAGTCTTCTTATACCTTGTACTCTGCCATCCAGTGACAACCTCGTTCCTTGATTCTGAGCATTTTCAATTCCTGTCCCCCATTCCTGCAACACTCTTCCTTTTCATCTCCACCTCCAGGCTTCCTTCAAGTCTCAGCTAAAGTCTTCAAGAAGCCCTTCCCAGTCTTCCTTAATTTTAGAGCCTTTCTTCTGAGATAATGGCTTTTGTCCTGTCTACATCTTGTTTGTATGCATTTGTTTGCTCTCTTGAGAGTTGGGACTGTTTTTGCCTTTCTTGGTATCCCCAGTGCTTTGGCATAGTTTCTAGAGCATGTTAAGCACTCAGTAAATGCTTGTTTACTAACATTTCCTTCCCTTTACAGAGGTAGAGAAGTCTGTTGTCAGATTCGGTTGATGTATTGGTTAATTTTGCCGAACTGCTTTTTTTCTCCCTTTTAAAAAATTCTTTCTAAGTATAAGGATATATTTATAAATAAAAGATTAATAAAAGTGTTTAGATTCTATTGAATACTCTTAATAAAAACAGCATAGCTAAACTTTTTTTAAGAAGTATCGATATCTTCACTTTTCATATTACCTTCATTTATAAATATAGCCCTCCTCATCTCCTTACGATGGGTGGCTCAGGGCAAACCTATTATGTCTTTTGGACAGATGACTAAAGATCATGCTTTGGTATGGTGGTAGGTTGGTACTTTTTACTTGGATTGTAAAGGATGACATATTACTCTTACTGGATGTATGGTAAGGAGTTTGTGTGGGTATCTAGGACTTTGGAAACAGAGACTCTTTTTCTCCCTGCAAAAAATGGTGGGGGAAGCAGGGTAGTATTTTTTGCATCCTTCCTCAGTCCCTAACTTGATAACTTGGTCTAATTTAAGATATTTAATCCCAGTTCTTTCACTCTTTTGAAAAATATCTTGCCATGCAATATAATAATCTCTTCATTCACATTTCAAAACATTCTGAAATTAAGTACCAGAAAAAAAGAACATTTTTTGTAGACACAGTAGAAAACAGAAAGAGGACATAAAACTGAATCTCCGTTTCATGTTCCTTGCTTGAAAAAGTATTTTTTTGCCTGTTACTTTAAAACCTGTCCTGCTTCCTCCAGACTTTCCTTCTTTTGTCTTGCATACATTTTAAAAAAATATTTCAATAGCTCTTTTTTGGGGGGCATCACTTGTTAACCCTTCTCCCCTAACATCTCCCTAATTAATAAACAAGAGAAAGTGAAAAGGGTCCTGTACAAAATAAACATAGTCAAGCATAATGAATCCATGCATTACTCATGTCCAGAATATTTGGTTCTACTCTTTGAGTCTTTTACCTTTTGTTGAAAGGTGGTTCTCATGCATCATCATAGGTCTTCTGGAGATATGGTCGATTATTACATTGGTCAGAGTTCTTAAGTCTTTCAAACTTGTTTTTCTTTGCATTTCTGCTGTCCTTGTATACATTCTTCTTCAAGTTTTATTTACTTCACTTGTATTGGTTCACACTTCCCAGGATTCTTGCAAATCCTCTTGTCTTTTCTCATGGCACAATAATATTCCATTACATTCGTATGCCACAATTTGTTAAGCTATTCCCCAATTGTCTGAGAGGCAATCTAATGCCCATCCTTAGATTCCAGTTCGTTTCTTTTTTCCCCTTTTAATCCCCACTTCAGACTTAGGAAGGTTGTTTTGCTTGTGACTGTTCCTTTTGTGAAATAATCTTCCTTCTTATCCTCCCCTCCCTCATCCTCATCTGTCTTCCTATTCAGTTCATGTATTTCTACACCAAATTATTTGTGTGTGCAATGTACTAATCTTCAAATATGGTGCCACTGGCCCACAATCATTAGGACACATTCTGTGAGGGTTTTAAACAAAATTTTGTTACTCCCTGTTGAATTTAACAGACTGTGATTAAGGTACCTATTAAGTTACTCTCACTGTGCTGATACTTTGGGGAAATCAAAGTATATAGGACGTAATCATTCCCTTAAAGAGTTTACAGAGTAACTCAGTGGAGAGGCAAGGCAAATCATGTATGTATGAAATGAAGAAGAGGCAGTATGTCATAGTGCCAAAATGAGTGGTACAAAGTGTTATAAGAAGTCAGGATAGGGAGAGATCACAGTAGGTTTGAGTCTTCTGGGAAGGGTGCATAACATGTGTGGGACTTAAAGCTGAACCTTTATGGATAGGTAAGATTTCATTAAGAGATGAAAACAGGATCTTCCAGTCTGTTGGAAGAGATGAGAACATGAACCAAAAAGATGTGAATAAAAATGGAATATTTATGGGAAGGTGAGAAAACTGGCCAGCCCGGAGTGAATCAACCAATTGAAAAAAGCCATCCAATTAGTGGCATGGGTGAGATTCAAACTTGAGTCTCCTATTTTGTTGGCCCAGCGCTTTCTTTATGCAAATACAGTGACAAATTTATTCATTTTGTTGATTTAAAAAGCATTTATTTTCCCATTCTCCCATCCTCCTCCCCCAGTTGAAAAATAGAAAAACAATATACCCTTGTAACACATATTCAGTCAGGCAAAACAGATTCCCACATACAAAAATGTGTGTCTCATTCTCCTCCCTGATTTATCTTCATGGAAAAAACTTCATAGGGCGGAGTGGAGGATAGGTCCATTAATTAATCAGAAAGCATTAAGCACCTGTCATGTTCTAGCCATTGTACTAGGGGTTGGGGATACAAATAAAAAGAATGAGCCAATCCCCATTCTTCAAGACCCTGTGTTTTATCAGTGGGGGCAACAAATACACATATATTCAAGGTGTTCCAGAAGCCTTAGTAAAATTTTTAAGTATTAGAACCAAGACTTTTGGAACATCCTATATAGGAAAGGAAGAAAACGAGCATTTATTAGGCACTTACCATGTGCCGGGCACTGTAATAAATACCAAGGGTACAATTATGGGCAAAATGAACATTCTAATGGAGGAAAACCATCCATAAAAAGGAGAAGAGGCAAGGTTGTTGGCACAGGGACATGGTTTTGAAATCCAGAGAGACAGTTACAAGGCCTGATGGAGAATGAAGGCTGTGTGATCTGGGTCCTCCCTCACTAGTGGGAGAAGGGAGATGGGCCTTGTGGAGGAATGTTCCAGGGGGGAGCAGGCCCCAGGAGTGGTAGGCTGTTCTATGACAAGGAGCTCTCAGTTGGTGAGGAAAGTTCCAGGATGAGCTTGCAATAGAGAAGGCATGGGTTTGAAGTCCAGAAAGTCAGGGCCAGGAAGAAAATGAAGTCTGTAAGTCTATATTGAATAAATATAAAAAGAACAAATATGACATAATTTAAGAGGAAGGAGATTTGGCAATTAGGGGAATCAGAAAAGGCTTTATGTAAGAGGTGGTGTTTCAGACATGCCTTGGGGGAAAATGGAGATACTGTGAAGTAGAAATCAGGAGGTACAGGATGGCCAGTGTGAAAGCTAAGGGACAGAAGAGGGGGTAAACAAGATAAGAAAGGAGAGAAGGCCAGTTTGACTGGATCCCATTGGGAGAGTAATGTGCAACAGGGCTTGGAAAAAGTAGGTTGGGGTCGGGTTATAAAGGTCTCTATAAGCTGACAAGTGGAATTTATGTTGTGTCCTAGAGGCAATGAGAAACCACTGAAATGTATTGATTAGTAGGGGAGGGACGTGGTCAGATTTGCACTTCAGGAAAATCACTGAGAAAATCACTTGGCAGCTAGTATGGAGGATGGACTGGAGGGGAAGAGACCGATTAGGAAGCTGTTGCAGTTGTCTATGGGAGAGGCAGTGAGGGCCTAAGGTGAGGTGTTGGTTCTGTGAGTAGATGAAAGGGATAGGGTACTAGATATAGAGGTAGAAATGGCAAGATTTAGCAGCTGATTGGATATGCAGAATGAGGGAGTGAGACGAGGAGTCAAGGATTATACTGAGGTTATAAACTTTGCAGGCTTGGAAGCTTCATGGTGCTTTTGAGAGAAATACAGGAGTTCAGTAAAGGGGAGGGAGAAAGAGAACAGGTTCTGTTTTAGACATTTTGAGTTTGAGATGTCTCTGGGATATCCATTAAGCAGTTGATGATTGAGGCTGAAGAGGAGAGTCTAGAGATGGTTATCCAGACCTGTGACTCATTGGTGTAGAGATAATAATCAAACGCATGGAAGCTGATGATGTCATTTAAGAGTGAGTAGAAAGAGAAGACAAAAAGGGCCCAGGGTAGAGCCTTGGTGAATGTTTAAAGTTAGGGGATGTGATATGGATAATGAGCCAGTAAAGAAGACTGAGGAGTGGTCAGACAGATAGGAGGAAAACCCTTTGTAAAGAGAAGGGCCAAGAGGAATAAACGATCACTGACATCCAGTGTAGTAGAAATGTTAATGAAGTTGAGGGTTGAGAAAGAGCCGTTAGATTTGCCTATTAGGAGATCCTTGGTAACTTTGAGGAAAGCAGTTTGTGATGAGGTCTGAAGCTGGATGGCAGAAGGTTGTGAAGTAAGAAGAGGAAGCACAGACAGGAGACAGTACATACAGTTAGCTGTATCTATGACTTTGAGAAAGGAAGGAGAGATGAAGGCAGAAGTAACATGAACTGGGAGGCGGAACCAAGATGGCAGCTGGAAAGCAGGGACTTGCATGAGCTCCTCACCAGGTCCCTCCAAAAACCTATAAAAAATGGCTCTGAACAAATTCTAGAACTGCAGAACCCACAAAATAGCAAAGGGAAGCTGGGCTCCAGCCCAGGACAGCCTGGATGGTCACTGGATGAGGTCTGTCGTGCATGGAGTTGGGAGCAGAGGGGAGCGGAGCCCAGCGTGGGCGGTGACAGAACCAACCAGACCAGGAGCCAGGCCGAACAGGCCCTAGCACCCTGAATTAGTGAGCTGTGGCAGTTACCAGACTTCTCAATCCACAAACACCAAAGACAGCAGAGAAGGTTAGTGGGAAAAGCTGCAGGGACAGAGTGAAGGAGCTCACAGTTCAGCCACCACCCCAGGGGCAGTGGAAGTGGTGCAGCTACAGAACTACAGCTGCAGTTGCTTCTGGCCCCAGGCCCACCTGGTGGGAGGAATTAAGTGGCGGATCAGAGCTGGAGTGCAGAGCCTGCTTAAGATTTGAGTCAGTTCCGGGTTGGCAGTTCTTGGGGAAGGAGGAGTGCTGGCTGGTGTGGCAGAGCTGGCTGTATAAAAATAACTCTGAAAACAACAGCGCATCCCCTCAAGCTTGGAACAAAGTACTCTTTACTCTACAAGTAGTCATACCCCCACGAAAAACTCAAGGGTCAAGTAAGTTGGCTGGGAACATGGCCAGGCAGCGAAAACGCACTTAGACTCAGACTCTAGAATCTTTTTTTGGTGACAAAGAAGATCAAAACATACAGCCAGAAGAAGTCAACAAAGTCAGAAAGCCTACATCAAAAGCCTCCAAGAAAAACATGAACTGGTCTCAGGCCGTGGAAGAGTTCAAAAAGGATTTGGAAAAGCAAGTTAGAGAAGTAGAGGAAAAATTGGGAAGAGAAGTTAGAGTGATATGAGAAAACCATGAAAAACAAGTCAATGACTTGCTAAAGGAGACCCAAAAAAATACGGAAAAAAATGCTGAAGAAAACAACACCTTAAAAAATAGACTAATTCAAAGGGCAAAAGAGCTCCAAAAAGCCAATGAGGAGAAGAATGCCTTGAAAGGCAGAATTAGTCAAATGGAAAAGGAGGTCCAAAAGACCACTGAAGAAAATACTACCTTAAAAATTAGATTGGAGCAAGTGGAAGCTAGTGACTTTATGAGAAATCAAGATATTATCAAACAGAACCAAAGGAATGAAAAAATGGAAGACAATGTGAAATATCTCGTTGGAAAAACCACTGACCTGGAAAATAGATCCAGGAGAGATAATTTAAAAATCATTGAAAAAAATTTAAAAATCATTTAAAAATCATTTAAAAATCACCTGAAAGCCATGATCCAAAAAAGAGCCCAGATATCATCTTTCAAGAAATTATCAAGGAGAACTGCCCTGATATTCTAGAGCCAGAGGGTAAAATAGAAATTGAAAGAATCCACAGATCACCTCCTCAAATAGATCCCAAAAAGAAAATTCCTAGGAATATTGTCACCAAATTCCAGAGCTCCCAAGGAGAAAATATTGCAAGCAGCCAGAAAGAAACAATTTGAGTATTGTGGAAACACAATCAGGATAATACAAGATCTAGCAGCTTCTACATTAAGGGATCAAAGGGCTTGGAATATGATATTTTGGAGGTCAATTGAACTAGGATTAAAACCTAGAATCACCTACCCAGCAAAACTGAGTATCATGCTCCAAGGCCAAATATGGATTTTCAATAAAATAGAGGACTTTCAAGCTTTCTCAGTGAAAAGACCAGAGCTGAATAGAAAATTTGACTTTCAAACATAAGAATCAAGAGAAGCATGAAAAGGTAAACAAGAAAGAGAAATCATAAGGGACTTACTGAAGTTGAACTGTTTTGTTTACATTCCTACATAGAAAGATGATGTGTATGATTCCTGAGACCTCAGTATTAGGGTAGCTGAAGGGAATATGCATATATGTGTGTGTGTGTGTGTATGTGTATGGGTGTGTATGTATGTATATATGTATGTGTATATATATAGACAGGGCACAGGGTGAGTTGAATATGAAGGGATGATATCTAAAAACAAATCAAATTAAGGGATGAGACAGGAATATATTGAGAGAGGGAGAAAGGGAGAGATAGAATGGGGCAAATTATCTCACATAAAAGTGGCAAGAAAAAGCAGTTCTGTTGGGAGGGAAGAGGGGGCCTGTGAGGGGGGAATGAGTGAATCTTGCTCTCATCGGATTTGACCTGAGGTGGGAATACCATACACACTCAATTGGGTATCTTACCCCACAGGAAAGAAGGAGGAAGAAGATAAAAAAACGGGGATGATAGAAGGGAGGGCAGATGGGGGAGGAGTTAATTAAAAACAAACACTTTTGAAAAGGGACAGGGTCAAGGGAGAAAATTGAATAAAGGGGGATAGGTTAGGAAGGAGCAAAATATAGTTAGTCTTTCATAACATGAGTATTGTGGAAGGGTTTTACATAATGATATGCATGTGGCCTATGTTGAATTGCTTGCCTTCTTAGGGAGGGTGGGTGGGGAGGGAAGAGGGGAGAGAATTTAGAACTCAAAGTTTTAAAAACAGATGCTCAAAAACCAAAAAAAAAGTTTTTGCATGCAACTAGGAAACAAGATACACAGGCAATTGGGCATAGAAATTTATCTTGCCCTACAAGAAAGGAAGGGAAAGGGGGATGGGAGGGGAGTGGGGTGACAGAAGGGAGGGCTGACTGGGGAATGGACCAACCAGAATATATGTCATCTTGGAGTGGGTGGGAGGGTAGAAATAGGGAGAAAATTTGTAATTCAAACTCTTGTGAAAACCAGTGTTGAAAACTAAATATGTTAAATTAAATTTAAAAAATTAAAATAAAATAAACAGTGGAAAAAAAGAAGTAACATGAACTAGCAGTAGTTTAGTTATGCAGGCTGACTGTGAGTGCGGACTTGATAAAAGTTGATTACCAAGGGTTTGAGTCTGAGTCATGTATTGGGGAGGCTGGTGGTGCCCTTGAGATTAATAGGAAAGTTAGGGAAAAAGAAATGAGTTCTGTTTTGACATGTCGAATTTGAGCTACCTCTGTGACTTAGAGATTGATGTTTTAGAAAGGCAGTTGGTGATGCAGGATTGGAGCTCAGGAGAGAGAGAGATAAGGGCTGGTTATTTAACTCTGTGAATCATGCTTAGAGATGATCACTCAAGCCCTAGGAGCTGTTGAGACCACTCACCAAGATGAGAAAGGAGAGAAAGGTAGAGGAGGCCTAGGACAGAACTTTGGAGGATACTCACTGTTCATGGATTGATGGCATGGATGGAGATCCAGCAAAGGAAACTATGAATACCCATAGGGAGGAGAACCAGGAGAGGGCAGGGTCATGAAGATGCAGAGAAGCAAGAGCATCCAACAGGAGAGAATTATTGTGTGAAAGTTCTACAAAAAGGTCAAGAAGGATGCATTTGTTCTTTATCATTTCCTGCCTTTGAGCTCTTCTATTTGTTTGACTTTTTAATTTTTTGGAGGGCTATTGCTCAAAGACTGCTGTACTTTGTTGTTATGGTAGATCAGACTTAACAGGCTTGTGTTCAAGTCCCAGCTCTATCACTTATTAGCTACCTGTCCTAATCATTCAGTTTCTCCAAACCTTTGTTTACTCATTTGTTTAAAAAAAAAAGTATATTAACTGCTATTTATACTAACTTACCTCACAGGGTTGTTGTGAAGACTGAGTGGGATCCATGTGCCAAGCATTTGGTCCTCTATAAACAAAAGGGAGCTGCTGTTGTTTTACCCACATGCCTCTTGGTCGAGTCTGGAAACACCAAATGTGGCTGGCTATTGTAAGTAAGATTGTGAGTTTCGAGGAAGAAAACTGAGATTTTTGTCCTTTGTTTTCAGGTGGCACTTTCTACTTTTGCAGTCTATGTGATGGTAGATAAGAACAACGTCCTGGACGCCCAGAAAGCTTTTGTTTCCCTGGCCTTATTCAACATCCTCCGGTTTCCCCTGAATATTCTTCCAATGGTTATTAGCAGCATTGTACAGGTACAAGTCTAGCCTGGATATATGATTTCAAAGATAGGGAATTCTTAGAAAAACATTGTTTTTTTTTTTAAGTATTTCTTTACAGCTCTAATTCACTCTTACATGTTACAACTTTCTTGAACATTTTGAGTCCCTCCCAAAGTGCCCGTGATCCAGGATATCTACATGTTAGGAGTTAGCTATAGGTGGAGGTTGGCACATGGGATTTTGGAAGCAGCTACAGGGAAGAAACCCTGGGACTTTAGCTTTATGTGTTTTGCCCTTCACACAGGGCAGAGAGCCGACTCTGGGTTCTCAAAGTCTATGCCAGCAAAGTCTAAGGTGTGGCAGGTGGGAAGGTCCTAGTCCTGGTGATGGACCATACAAGCATGTGCCTGTTATCTGTGGACCAATCTAGCTGAGTTCAGAGAATATCTTTGCTGGATGACTGGCCATCCCATCTTGAATTTTCCCACCCACCTAAGTAACTTGTGGAACCTTTTACCAAGGAGGGCCTGTGCTTTGTTGGAGGGGGCAGCTCACATAGATGAAATGTCAGATTCTTGAAGTGGAGTTTCAGAAGCAGCTCCACACTTAACCAGAGGTTCACCCTCTCTTATAAGTCTGTTTGCCTGAAAATTTCAGTTTCAGGAAAACTCAGTAAATGTGACCCAAGGCTGTGGCTTTGTATATGTTGGGTTTTTTTTTTTTTTTCTAAAGAAAACTGAAACAGAGAATCAAAGCCATTGGAAGTGAACACAGCAGAACCACTAGCTTAAGTGGAGCCATCTATTGACCCACAAGTCCGAATGAATTGCCTGAGTTCTGCTGTAGCTGTACTGGCTGGCTTTTGAAAAGCTAAGCACTTTGAGGGGCACAAAGGTAGCTCCCAAAATGAAACATTTGAGTTCATTGAGGGGCTTCTGTCTGGGTATCAAGGAAACTCATGCCCATTGGACTGAAATCTGGGGCTGTTGACAGTCTTTCTTACTTTTTGGTAGGGGAGTGGCTGATGGGCAAGGAAAAGCTTCTGGTTTTTTTTTTTAAATAGCTTATAAATCTTATGCTATTTTTAAAAAGAACAACCACCACCACCTATAATTACTGTCTGTTTAGGCAAGTGTTTCCCTGAAACGCCTCAGGATATTCCTTTCCCATGAAGAACTGGAGCCAGACAGCATAGTGAGAAAGCCTATCAAAGAGAGTGAGTATTTATTTTCTCTCTCTGTGTCAGGATGCACTGTCTTCTCCTCTTTCCTTCTCCCCTCCGCACCCCTTCTTTTTCTTGGCTTTCTTTGTAATTTAGCTCTACCCTGAAGTTTGCTTAGCACAGAGGAAAATGCCCAGGGGAGGGAGGAAGGCAGATTGGGATATAGAGAGTGTTTTTCCTAGTAACTTGTTGAATTTCTGTCCTCTCCCCAGTCCCGCAGGGATGCCTGTGGTGTGAACATTCTAATGGGGCTAGGGCTGCCCACTGTCTTCCTGTCTTCCAGCTCAAGGCAGATATCCTCAGGTTTCAGTCTTCTTTACGCCTGATGCTGTAGTTATTCCCTGGAGGCCTAGAGTCAAATCCTCCATAACACAGGAGGGATGCCGTCTCCTCTCAACTGTGTGGGCTGCAACTTGAGGAGGATGGGTGCAGGTTTCTCATTACTGCTGAAACTTACTATTTTAGGGGTCTAAAAATCTCAGAGTATAAAGTCTCTCTTGAGTAATTTGTAGACATCCTTAATCATTTTGTCTAGTCTGGTGAAGCCTATGGACCCCTTCTCAGAACAATGTGTTTAAATGCCTAAAATAAAATATATAAGATAACAAATTATTGAAATAAAGATGTAATTGTTTTCCAACCTGAGTTCACAGAACCCTTAAAATCTATTCATTAGCCCTCCCTTTCCCCCATGGGGGTATTCTGTGGACCCCAGGTTCTAAGAACCCTTGCTTTAAAATTTCCATTTTAGGCACCAAACACACCATTATCTTGACTTTCTGAAATGCATTTGCCCCCCCTTATTTTTCTTAGCATCTTTCATTTTAGATTTAAAAAAAAATTTAAAATTTTAATATTTTATTTTTCTCAATTATGTGTAAAAAAATAGGTTTTTAACCTTTGGGGTTTTTTTTTGTTTACAATTTTGAGTTCCAAATTCTCTCCCAACCCTCCTTGTTGAGAAGGCAAGCAATTTAATAAAAATGCTATTATGTAGTCAAGCAAAACATATTTCCATATTAGTTATGTTATGAAACTAAACACAAAAAACCCAAGAAAAATAAAGTAAAATTAACACTTCAATCTGTATTCAGACTCCATGAGTTCTGTCTCTGGAGGTGGATGGCATTTTTCAGCATAGGTCCTTCAGAATTGTCTTGGATCATTGTAGTGCTGAGAAAGTCATTCAGAGTTGATCACTGTACAATATTGTCATTACTGTGTACAACGTTCTCCTGGTTCTGCTTACTTCACTTTGCATCAGTTCATATAAGTCTTCCCAGGTTTTCCCCAAAACCTCCCTGTGCACAATAGTATTCCATCACAAGCATATACCATAACTTGTTCAGCCATTCCCCAGCTGACAGTATATCGCTTTTTATTGTGAACTTGAGGAGGCAGCTAGGTGACACTGTGGTGTAGAGTGCAGAAAGACCTCATCTCAAATCCTGCTTTTGACTCTTGCCTTCAGCCTCAGTTTCCCCATCTGCAAAATGGGGTTAATAATATCATCTATCTTACTGAGCTATTGTGAGACTCAAAAGAGATAATCTTTGTAAACTTCTTTGTAAGCCTTAAACTGCTGTTATATAAGCGCTGGCTGTCCTCATCATCTGTAACTCTGATAGCAGCTGTCAGCCACACCTTGCACCCCTCCCTGATTTACAGGAGGTGCAGCCTTTCTTAACTTTTTAAAGTGTTTCGTTATTTTCTTATTTTTTGGTAACAAAAGTTTAGGTTCAGTTGTAAGTTCTTCAGTTAGTTTTCATTTATCAAATGAAATACATATCTTACATAGAAAATTCCTTCCTTCATTGAACAGATGTCTGAGTGCCCTGGATGTGCTTATTACTTTACTGAGTCTGTAAGAAATATTGAGTATAAAGCATAGTTCATGGCCTCGTCATCTAGTTCACAGCATCATAGATTTAGAGCTGGGAGGGACCTCAGAAGCCATCTAGGCCAACCTCCCTATTTTACAGACGAGGAACTGAGGCCCAGAGAGGTTAGTGATTGGTAAAGCCAGGAATGGAACGTAGGTCCTTGGACTCCGAATTCATCACTCTGTGATTATTGAGATGGGATTTACTTCATGACACATAGAAATGTTAATATATGAGAATATGTTTAAGTTCTAAAATTAGTTTCAAAAGCAGTCAGGGCCATAGGAATTTAGGTGAAGGACAGATGAGTATGTACTCCATTAATTAGGGAAGGGTGAGATGATTTTGGACCTCAGAACCAGGGCTGGAATAGGCGGGAAAGCATGGTATGGGCCTGAAGCTTGGCAATAGTAACATTTGATGGGATGACTGGGCAGGGGGTGATGAGGGACTGGGGAGGGTAGAAGACTGATTTTGTAGATTAGAGAATTCATATAGGGTCATAGTGGGAAATAACTTTGGAAATGTAGGCTGGAAACAGAGGGTGGAAGGCCTTGAATGCTGGCTTGAGGAGCCCACATTTTATGATGTAGATAAAGGGGTAAACCATTGATGGTTTTTGAGGGTTTTTTTTTTTAAGATCATGATGAAATCAATACTTCATGAAGATTGATCTGGCAGTGGGGTACAGAATAGGCTAGTTTGCAGGTTAGTGTTGTCAGATAATGCTACATTAAGTTGGGGATGGAAATAAATAGGTGGTTATGAGAAATACATTTGGGGGCTCAGTGGATAGAGCGCAGGGCCTGGAGTTCAAATCTGGCCTCAGACATTTACTAGCCGTGTGACCCTGGGCAAGTCACTTAACCCTGTTGGCCTCAGTTTCCTTATCTGTAAAATGAGCTGGAGAAGGAAATGGCAAACCACTCCAGTATCTCTGCCAAGAAAACCCCAAATGGGGTCACAGAGAGTCAGACATGACTGAAAAATGACTTAACATCAACAAAAGTGAGAGGGATGAGCTAGATGACTTTTTTAGCCCCTTCCTCCTTCAAATCGATAATCTTACTGTGGTTGAATGCTATATAAATAAATGTGAGCTGTTATTAGTCTTGTTATCATCTAATTGGGGTAGGAATTGTGTTCTCAGCTGATCTCTGCATATGCAGCAGATAACTCTGGTCTGTAATCTCCCTTGATTTCTGCTTGGTGGGTGTATCCGTTTATTACTGAATAATTCTCCCCCTGTAGCTTTAGTTTTTAGAATACCCAAGAACTCTGTTGTGATGTTTCCTTCCCAGCGCTCAGGCACACGGTGCGCGGTCCCCTCTGCTAAGCTGTCTCGGTCCATGCTGATTTCAGCTCCTCTTTGAGTTCCAGCCACCACAGCTTGCTGGAGGAGACAGGAAGCCAAATCCCACGTAGCCTGACCCAGCCTTGATAAGTCTTTGTCTTCTCCTGGGCTCCGTGACCTCATCTGGTCCCTGCTGATTTGTTACCATTGTCTTATAGGTGGAAGTGCCAGCGTCGTTGTGAAGAATGCCACATTCACCTGGTCGAGAAATGATCCTCCGACTCTGAATGGGTAAGTGAGGGCAAGCATTCTAAACTGACCCAAACACTCTGCTGCTAACCTCAGCTGGCTGTCTTATAGATGTGTATCATGGGCCACTGCAAATACTCCTGCTACTGGGTGGGTGGTAGCAGGGGGTGGTCTCCTGTCTCTCCTCTTCCCTCCCACTCTCAAACTAGCAAGACTGAAATAACAGATTGGAAGGCATCTACCTATGTATGTGCCTGCTGTTGAAGAACACATATAGGCTGTTTTGATTGCCTGCAAAGTAGAATGGGCCCTTTGAAGAATGTCCCGTTGCCCTGCCACGTACTGCTTTCTCCTTGCAGCTACCCCTCTGTCCTCCTGTTCTCCTCCCTTCCAGTTGCTTATCTTTGTGAGGCAGCACAATGTTCAGGGAAGTGACCTCTGTTCCATTGGCAGCCTGTCTGCGAGTGGCTTGTCAAGTGTCATATTTCTTTCAGTCAGGGTGTTTCTTAACTGCTTGCTTGCTGTAGACCCAATGTTCAGCATGAAAGCTTGAGGCGCAGGTTCTAAAAATGAAAAGTTTAGAAGGGGCTCGAAAGGGTCTTTTTCATCTTCTTGTCTCCTAAAAAAAAACAACTTTTAGTTTTACATGATTGTACTTGTATAAACTATATCAGATTGCTTACCATCGAAGCGGAGTGGGGAGGGCAGGGAAGGAGGGAGGGATAGAATTTAGGACTCAAAACTTGTAAAAAACATGTTTTAAAAATTTTTAACATGTAATTGGCGGAAAATAAAATATTTTTAAAAAAAAATACAGTTAGATTTGACAGATAGTTGCTCAGGTATTTCTGAAAAATTCCCAGTGCTTTTTTTGGTCACACATTCTGTTGTCATTTGACATCTGACTCTCTTTACCATCAGCAAGGCCTCCCGTTTGTCTTTATTGGAGAGAGAGGAAAGGAATCTCTCTTTTAAGATGGAGGGACTCCTCTTATAGTCATGCCTTCCTGTGTCTCTACCTTTCCTCTCTTTAGTTGTCCGGTTGCTTCTGGTCAGGGATAATCAAACCAGCCCCTTGCCTGCCTTGTTTGCTAAAGATGCTGGTTTTTCCTCTTGTTTCCTTTTAGCATCACCTTCACTGTGCCAGAGGGTTCCTTGGTTGCTGTGTTGGGCCAAGTGGGCTGTGGGAAGTCATCTCTGCTGTCTGCACTCTTGGCCGAGATGGACAAGCTGGAGGGGCACGTGTCTATCAAGGTACGTTCAGGTATTGTTAGGAGCTAGAATAGAAAAAAGGAGAGAAACGGGAAATGTGCCGTCCGGCTCTTTACCAGGAATAGGAGGGACACACAAATGGTATGGATAATGATGATGATAAATGGTGACTTCGATGATTGCGACGATAACAGTGATAATGCTAAAGTAACAAAATAATAGCTAGCATTTATAGATTGCTTTAAAGCACTTTACAAATATCACGTTGTTTAGTCCTCAAAACAAACTAAATAAATAGCCGAGATTTATGTCGTGCCTACTATGTGCCAGGCCCTGTGCTAAACACTTCACGATTATCTTCTCATTTGCTCCTCACAACAAACGTGGCAGGTCGGCTCTGTTATCATACACATGAGGAGACTGAGGCAGGCAAAGGTGGAGTGACTTGCCCAGGGTCACACAGCTAATGAGTCTTTGATGCTGGATTTGAACTCGAGTCTTCCTGAGTGGGAGTCTAGCACCAATACCAAAAGGCAGCTAGGTGGCACAGTGGACAGAGCACCCTCCTGAAGTCAGGGAGACATGAAGTCAGATTCGGCCTCGGACATTTACTAGCTGTGTGACCCTGGGCGAGTCACTTCACTTCTGTCTGTCTGAGTTTCCTCATTTGTAAAACGGGGATAATTAATAGCACCTACCTCCCAGGGTTGTTGAGAGGGTGAACTGAGATAATTACTGTAAAGCCCTTAGCACAGGGCCTGGTGCATGGCTATTTATTTGTTTTATGTAGTTGGAATGCTGCAGGTAGCATTTTTGTGTTTCCGTGTTAGTTTCTGGGATGGGCTCAGCCCTGTGCTAGAGCTTGTGGAAAATAAACGAGGATGTGCTTTTTATTGAGCTATAGAATTTGAGCTCCTTGAGGGTGAGGGCTGGCTCATTTATGTCTTTGTATCCCCCAAGCCTCTCATAGTGCTTGGCTCTTATTGGTAGATATTTAATAAAATGCTCGTTGGTTGATGGGTTCCTTTTTGTCTGTGTTGTTGTTGTCGTTCAGTCCTGCCCAACTCTTGGTGACCCCATTTGGGGTTTTCTTGGCAAAGGTACTAGAGTGGTTTGCCATTTCCTTCTCCAGCTCATTTTACAGAGGAGGAAACTGAGGCCAACAGGGTTAAGTGACTTGCCCAGGGTCACACAGCTACTAAGTGTCTGAGGCTGGATTTAAACTCGGTCCTCCTGACTGCAGGGTTGTTGCTTTATTCACTGCACCACCGTACTGTCTAATATTTCAAACTACTTGTTACAAAGCGCTTACAAATAGAGGCCCTTTGAGAGGCTGCTATAATAAATATGTGAGACTTATTTGCATTGTGGTATGGTAGAATTTTGGATTACCTAGGTTTGAATCTGGCCTCTGCTTACTGCCCATGCAAGTTACTTCTCCACTTTGGGGCTTTGTTTCCTCATCTGCACACTGAGGGATTGGACTAGATAATCTCTGAGCTGTAAATCCTAGCTTCCTGTGACTTATAATTAATAGTATCTTTTTATACGCTTTGAAAGTGTTCTCTTTCAAGTAGGTTAAACATTACCCCTGTAGTCTTATTTTCCTACTTTATTGCTTTCTAGTAAACCCTCCTTACTGCATTGAATCTGTGGCCTCATCTATATGGTTTACTTCTCTGCTATAAATTGAAATGTATCTCTGCTTCCTCATTCTGTACCATTCTGGAACACATCAGGACATCCTGGCCTCATACTTATTATTAGCTGCATGACCTAAGGCAAGTTGCATGACCTCTTTGGGCCTCATTTTCCTCACTGTTGAAAAAAAGAGCTTGGATTCACTGACCTCTATGGTCCCATCCAGCTCTACATGTTTGAGTCTATGGTGAGTCCAGAAATCTCCATAAAGAATTAAACCCCGCATTGATTATGAAGTATGAAATAAACTTCAGCCCAGCCTAGAGAGAATAGTCACAAATTAAAAATTATAGGAGCAGGATCTGAATGAAAAGGCTTTACTGTATTTTTTTTTTAAAGAAATTCTGCTTAATTTCTGTTGAGTCAGATGCACACTCTAAACTAAGACAGTTGGGCAAAAGGTAAAGTAAAGGGAAAGTGCTAGTTCACCATTGGCCTACTTTGCATAATAGAACACTAACATAAAAGCCATCAATACCTAAGAGTGAATTGCTGGAATTCCAGATTCCTGCCTTGGATTTGAAAAAGTTGTTAATATTTTGCTAGGTTTTTTTTTTTTCCCTTGCGCATAAGCCCTGGGCAGTTTGTGAAAGGAGATACTATTTCTGATGTTTTGTTTGGCAAGATTTGTGTTTATTGTCTCCGAATTATCCTAAATTTTGAATGAATGATGGCTGTATTAATAAGGTTTTAACTCTGTTATAGCCTTAATGGAGATCTCACCACCGAAGTAATCATATTAAAGGTGCTGTATGCTCTAGTGGAAGTAACACTGGGGCTAAGAGTCAGAAAGCAGAGGTCAAATCCAATCCCTGGAAATAGCTGTGGGCCTCTCACCTCGTGGGGGAGAAATGGGCAGACAGCAGTTTTGTCTGAAGAACCCCTAGGGGTTTGGATATTCAGGAAACTCAGCATGAGATGCGATAGCCAAAGAAGCCAGGATCATCTTGGGTTACGTCAGGAGAAACACAATTTCCAGGAATAAGCAGATAAACCAGATGCTGGCCTGACTTTGAATGAAGCGTTGTGTTCAGTTCTGCTTAAGAAGGGTAACTGACTTAGACAGCACCCACAGGCAGGCAACTAAGGTGGTGAACGGCCTTCTAAGAGTCCACGTCCTATGAGAATGGAAAAAAGAAGACTAGGAGGGAACATGATCGTTGTGTTTAAGCATTTGAAGAAGTCATTGTGGATAAAGGGTTAGTCTTGTTCTCTTTGGCCCCAAAGGCTAGAAGTCACAAAGTGTGAGGGATAAAACTTGGAAATCAAAACTTTAAAAATTTGTTTTAACATGTAATTGGAGGAAAATAAATGAGGAAATAAAAGAAGTTGCAAAGTGGCAAGTGTAAGTTTGATATGAGAAAAAATTTGACAATTAGAGGCAAAGCCAGGCATGGCAACAAGTATGTATTGAGTGCTTATTCTGTGCCAGGCACCTTGCTAAGTGCTGACAGATATAACATGCAGAAAGAAAGACTAGCTTTGCCTTCAAGGAGCTTACGCAAAAAGAAGCTTAAATTGGGGTGGGATGGGGTGGTCAAAGGTCCCTGGGGGAGGAGTGTAAAAGTTCCCAAAAGTGAGAAGCAGATGCAGAAGGGGAATGAAAATTGACTGACCCGGGCGCCTCCCCAAAAATGGAGGCCTCAAGAGGAACTCCTCAATGGGAGGAGAGGGATGTTCCAGAGTGAGCAGGCCTCTAGGCACCAACATGGTAGTGGGCTTCCCTTGACTGTCATCTTCAAGTAGAGACTGGCCGACTACTTGTGGGTCTGTTATAATGAGGGTTCTTTTTCAGAGGTGGATTGAACTAGATGCCTGCTAAAGTTCCTTCCAACTGAAAAAAAAATTTCTATGCTTTATCTCTCTCTATTCCCTTATGTATAAAATACACCTAGCTGTTCCACTTACCTCCTAGGGAATGTGTAGAGCAGTGGGATCCAGCTCATTAGACAGATCCCTGCAGAAAACTACATATTAACATTATCTGTGTTCTATTGTATTTTTATTTATTTTATTAAACATTTTATCTGGTTTAAGCAACACTGGGAGGGTTGAACCTGTTGGCCTGTGTTTGACACCTCGACCTTAGAGTATTTATTAAGATAATAAATGTGTAAAAAGGATTTATAAAATACAAAACACTATACAGATGCTTGATAGGAATGGTGCGTGTTTTGTCTCCTGCCCTTTCCCTTTCTCATTCTTCCCCTTTTGCCTTTTGTAGGGTTCTGTGGCTTATGTCCCCCAGCAGGCTTGGATCCAGAATGCTTCTCTCAGGGAGAACGTTCTCTTTGGCCGACAGCCCCAAGAACGGTTCTACAAGGAGGTGATTGAAGCCTGTGCGTTACTCCCAGACCTGGAGATCTTGCCCAGTGGAGACCGGACGGAGATTGGAGAGAAGGTCAGTAGGATGTTGACTTTAGCCCTTTTGAGGGAGAAACTCTGCCCTGGGCATGCAGGTATAACTGCTATGAGAAACAACAAGGCAGCAAGCTGGACTTGCGGTTAGAAGACTGGGTTTGAGTCTGGGGAAGTTATTTAATCGCTCTGACCCCCAGTTCCCTCCTCCATAATAGACGGCTGATAATAATCCTCACACTACCAACCTCAGAGATGCAAGGAACCTACGTCAAGGACAGGGTGAACTTGGACAAGTCAAAGCCTCATTAGATCTCAGTTTCTTTATCTGTAAAATGAGGGGGTTGGACTAGACGGCCTTTGAGGTCCCTTCCAGCTCTAGAGCTATGAACTAAGTTACTTAATCTTTCCGCGCCCCAGTCAGCTCTCTAAGACCCTAACTTGCAGAGTAGGTGCAGAGCTGACTTGGTAGATGGAGTTTACTCATTGGGAGCTCTCTTCGCCAGGTCAGGTCCAAAAAATAGTATTTGTACTACCAGCCTTATAACATTGATGCTGCTGCTGCTAGTTAATAACAATAATAGCATTTGTTTAGTGCTTTTTAAAAAGCACTTCTTTTAGAAAAAGCACTTCTACCTGTATTATCTTCTTTGATCCTTACAGCAACTCTGGGAGGTAAGGTTTTTTATTATCCCATTTTATAGATGCGGAAACTGAGTCTGGGAAAAGTTAAGTGACTTCCATTCAGTAAACATTTATTAAGTGTCTGCCTTTGCCATGCACTGTCCTAAGTGCTACAGATACAAAAAGAGGCAAAAGACAAGTCCTTGCCCTCCAGGAGTTTACAATCTAAAGAAGGAGACAATATACAAACAAATAGGTAAAAAGCAAGCTATATATAGGATAAATAGGAAATAATTAAAAGAAGTAAGGCACTGGAATTAAGAGGGGTTGCTAGGTAGTAATTGTCTGAGGCAGGATTTAAAATCGCGCCTTCCTTATTCAAAGTCCACTGCTTTATCCACTTTGCCACCCAGTTGTTATGGGGATTTAATGACGTAACACAGGGAAAGGTGTTTTATACAGTGCTGTAGAGATAGGAGGAATTGTTCTTAGGGGGAGGGGACATTAGCCTTTTTTGAGCAATGCCTTGGCCTAGCCCGCACCTGTCACAGTCTGGGAACACTGTGGCATTTGAGTGAAATGAACAGCTTGCTTAATGGCTTTGAAAACCAGTCAGATTCCTTCTGTGAAGTCAGGGGCCCTCAGGATGATCCGTGCCTGAAACCTTCAGTTCCTGAAATGGAGCTCAGTACCAATGAATCACAGCACAGCTGATTCAAAATTTTTCACAAGCAATTTAAAATTCCACACTGGCCCTTGCGCTCAAGGGGATCGAAAACTTGATTTAATATTAAATGAAACAAATCTGCTCTTCCCCCCTCAAAAAAACCAAAACCATCATCATAAAGCAGCTAGCCCTGGACCTGGAGTTAGGGAAACCTGAATTTAACTATGTGATCCTGGGAGAGTCACTAAACCTCTCTCTGCCTTGGTTTCCTCATCTGTAAAACAGAGTGAGGAATAACACCTAGATTCCAGGGTTGTTATGAGAATAAAATGAAATACTGTTTGTTAAGCTCTTTGTAAACCTTAACGCACTGTAGAAATGCAAGTTACTATCAGTATCATTGTTATTCCAAAGCCAAATAATGAGTTTTAGATTATCTGTAGTTTGGGGTCATCCATGCTACTGTTATCCTCCGTCTGGGTGAGTGAATGGACGCTCAGACCCTCCCCTCCATTCAGAGACAGAATGGAGCACAGCTGAATTTCTTGTGGCTTACCTTGTTTCTTTTTTCTTGGGGGCCAGAGACTATTTTTTGTTATCTAGAATTTCACAAACACCAAATAAAATGAACATTTCCATATATACAGCAGAACAGAAGAGGATTGTACATGAAACTGTGAACCTCCATTATGACTAGCTTGCTTTTCTTTTAGAATAGATAACAAATTCAACATATAATTTTTGAAGCTGTTCTGCTTGTCTGTGGTTCCTTCTGGCTTTCTTTCTGTTTTTTTTTTTCAGGCTCACTTTTTTTCTTGAGGAGCTCACATAGAGCTTGGCTTTAAAAACATTTTTTTAACCTATTTTCCTAGGGTGTAAATCTGTCTGGCGGTCAGAAGCAGCGGGTGAGCCTGGCACGGGCAGTTTACTGTGATTCAGATGTGTACCTCTTTGACGATCCCCTCTCTGCAGTGGATGCACATGTAGGAAGACACATATTTGAAAAAGTGATTGGCCCTCAGGGGATGCTGAAAAATAAGGTATATTAAGGGTTGCGATTTCGCAATAAAGGAGAGAGGTGTAGACAGAATAACCATTGCTTTAAATAGATAGACCATAGATCCTATGCATTGTGGTACAAGGAGGCAGGAGGTAAGAGAGGGAAATCCCTATCATTTTTCTTTCTTTCTTCTTTTTTTTTTTTTTTGAATATGTTCCCTTTAGGACTTCTTAGCTTTCATTTCTTTCTGAGTATGATTTTAGTCATTTTGGTTTGAATTCTTCCTTTGTAAGTGCCCTTGAGATAGTCTTGTCCAACTCTAGCTTGTTTAACAAAAATCCTCCCCTCCCTTAATGATATCCCTTACAGACACGCAGTCTGCAATAATCAGTCCATTCATTCTGACTGGCTAAAAGGAGACTTTCTCTTTTAATTTAAACAAAGATGGTGGTGAGTCTTCAGAGACAGATTTCCATGCCAAGACCTCAACAAGTTGTATAGATTGACTTGTTCTGCTGAGAGAGCTGTAGGCTGTGGAGTTTGAGGTTGGAAGACAGAATTTGACAGTGGCTTCCTGGGATAGTGGGAAACGGTTCAAAGTGCCTTCTGCCAGGTTCTGACCCTAATGGCCATTTTCTTGTTTGGTCCATTATGTCATAGGGAGCTTATGAATGACCATTTGCATGGGGATGGTTGTCTGCATCTGATGGTGTCTAGTTGGGTTTTTGTGTTTGTGTTTTTAGACCCGCATATTGGTAACTCACAGCATCAGCTACCTGTCCCAGATGGATGTGATCATTGTGATGAGCGATGGTAAGATCTCTGAGATGGGCTCGCACCAGGAGTTGCTGGACCGGGATGGAGCATTTGCAGAGTTCCTCCGAACTTATGCCAACACCGAACAGAACATGGAAGATGGAGGTAAGGGCAGGGCAAGAAGAGATGCTACCTTGAGGTACCTCCTCTCTTCCAGTCTGAAGAGTGCAGCCTTAAAATTCCACTGTTTGCCTGTTTGGCCTCCTTAGTATGAGAGATGTCAGGGGCTGGTCCAGGTTCTGACTTTTACTTACAAGTGTGGCTTAACCTTTTCACTGCTGAATATACATATGTCCTTACCATGCTCATGGCCTTTCCTTTCTTCCAGACCAGTAAAGACAAAGGATTAGATGTCCTCTCTTTTTTTAAAAAAATAAATTTATTTTTTTTATTTTTAGTTTACAACACTCAGTTCCACAAGTTTTTGGGTTCCAAATTTTCTCTCCCTCCCTCTCCTCCCCCCTCTCCCCCAAGACAACATGTAATCCAATGTAGGTTCTACATATACCTTCACATTGAACTTATTTACATAATAGTCCAGTTGTAAAGAAGAATTATAACTGATGGAATGACTCATGAGAAAGAAGAAATGAAACCAAAAAAGAAGGAAAAAAAAGAGAACAAATAGTTTGCCTCAGTCTGCATTCAGACTCCATAATTTTTTCTGTAGATGTGCATAGCTTTTTCCGTCATGAGTCTTTTGGAGTTGTCTTTGAACCTTGCATTGATGAGAGGAGTCGAGTCTATCAGAGTTAGTCATCAAAGATACCATGTGTCTGCAGTCGTGTATAATGTTCTCCTGGTTCTGCTCCCCTCACTCAGCATCAGTTCATATAAATCTTTCCAGGTTGTAATGAAGTCAGTCTGCTCCCCATTTCTTTTTTTTTTTTTGCAGGGGGAAAGGCAGGGCTATTGGGGCTAAGTGACTTGCCTGCGGTCACACAGCTAGTAAGAATGTCAAGTGTCTGAGGCTGGATTTGAACTCAGGTCCTCCTGACCCCAGGGCTGGTGCTCTACTCACTGCGCCACCTAGCTGCCCTGTGCTCCCCATTTCTTACAGCACAATAATATTCCATTACATTCATATACCATAGTTTGTTTAGCCATTCCCTAGTTGACGGGCATCCCCTTGATTTCCATTGCTTTGCTGCCACAAAAAGAGCTGCTATAAATATTTTGTACATGCTGGTCCCTTTGCCACTTGTATGATCTCTTTGGGATACAGCCCTAGAAGTGGTAATGCTGGGTCAAAGGGTATGCACATTTTTATAGCCCTTTGGGCATGGTTCCAAATTGCTCTCCACTATGGCTGGATCAGTTCACAACTCCACCAGCAATGTAACGGTGTTCCAATTTTCCCACATCCTCTCCTGCATCTATCATTTTCCTGTTTTGTCATGTTAGCCTAGATGGCCTTCTCTTAATACACGTGTCCTGGTAGCTAACAATTTAGAAACAGTATCTTTTTGATTCCCAGATACCCTAGTCTAGAATGTAAGGCTCAGGAAAGTCAGCAGAAATAAAATAGACAAATGGTGAATTTTTTGTGTTCTTGAAGAGTATGAAGAGTCAGCTCTGGGCTGGCTTAGATACGTTTCCTGGTATCTTTTCGTATCTGATCTTAGGGGGAGGACGGCTTAGAGTGACTTCTAGGGAGCTGTAATTGATTGATGTCCTTTGTGTTAATTCCAAGCTCAGCCCCTATCTTGCTTTCCTCCCCCTGTCAGGAAAGATTAAAGTTTGGGGAGTGGTTTTTTCCATCCCTTTTGTATTGCCCTGTGCTAACATTCACTTCTTATAGTAGCAAAACTGACATTGCGATCTTTTAAATCACGTCCTGCAGTTATCCTCAGACCTTGTCTTCACTCTGAGAAATGAGTAGCGCTCTGGACTGTTTCATCTTCACACCTTGGTCTTTCTAGGGCTCGCGCAGTCGGCTTCTTTCTCCTTGGTCTTAGGGGACGATTGTTGTTTTTGAGTTATTTCCGTTAGGTCTGACTTGTTGTGACCCCGTTAGGGGTTTTCTTGGCAAAGATACCGGAGTGGTTTGCCTTTTCCTACTCTAGCTTATTTTACAGATGAGAAAACTGAGGCAGACAGGATTAAGTGACTCGGGCAGGGTCACACAGCTAATTGGTGTCTGAGGCTGCATTTGAACTCAGGTCTTCTTGGCTTCGGTCCTGATGTTCGGTCCTGATGCACCACTTAGCCACCACTCAGAAGCTGGTAGCAACAGCTATCTGATCTGATTTTGTTAAGATAGTACGTAGAACCACATTCTTCCTTTGTCACAACTGGCCACTGACCTTAGATCTCTCAGCGAGTCATCTTGTAATGTTTATTTCTCTGGGAGCCCTCCTGTAAACTGTACTCAAACAGTTGAGACTAGTTGAGTCTATCTCCTGATCTTCAGGATCAAGGAAAGAGTGTTTAAAACCTCCCCTTTTTTAAAAAGAAAAAACTTTTTTCAGTTTAAGAGCATTTGTTTCTCTCCCACCTGCCCCTCCCTCATGAAGAAAACAAAACAAAACAGAACAAAACCCAAGCTCTTATAACAGATATGCGGAGCCAAACCAAACAAATTTGACTATTTCCAAATATCATATCTCATCCTGTATCTTGAACGCTTCACCTCTCTGTCAGGAGGCAAGTAGCTTTCTTCCTCCTTGGTCTTCTGGCAGCACGACTGGTGATCAGAGAGTTTAGAGCTGTCTGTCTTTACAACATTATGGTTGATTGTCTAAATTGGTCTCCTAGTTCTGTTCATTTCCTCCTGTATCAAGTTTCTCTGTACCTGCTTGTCATTATTTTGTACAGCCCCAAAGTATTCCATTACCTTCATACACAACTGTCCTCTTTGCAGTCTGTACAGACTACATCTGTGTTTTTTCCATCCCTTTTGTATTGCTCTGTGCTAACATAATCTGTATAGATTGGATCAAGTACCGTGGTGTATGAAAAGAGTCCTGGAACCCAGAAACATGCTCTGGTTTATTCCTACCAGAGCTGCCTGAGCTTTGGCAGTCATTCATATAGAATGCCAGTCTTTTTTTTCTTCACATCATTTATTTTGGATAATTTAAATGTCATTGGTCACCCTAGCACCCAGCTATTCAGTCAGTTGTTTTTTTCAGTCATGTTCAACTCTTCATGACCCCATTTGGGGTTTTCTTGGCAAAGACGCCAGAGTGGTTTGCCATTTCCTTCTCCAGCCCATTTTACAGATAAAGAACTGAGGCTAACGGGGTTAAGTGACTTGCCCAGGATCACCCAACTAGTAAGTGAGGTTGGATTTGAACTAAGGTTTTCCTGACTCCAAGGCCAGCGTGCTATCCACTGTACCACCTAATTGGCTAGCACCTAACTCTGCATCTCCCCAATTCAGAGACCAGCAAGGCCTTCCTCCTTCATTTCTGGAGGCAATATAGGATTTTTCTAACCAGGATTGAGGATCTTACTCAGATTTAGCCAATCTTTAGCACCAGTATACCCGAATTCTTAATAATATTTTGTTTGCTACCTGAGGAAGAAGCTTTTTTGCTTCTTGCATTTAATTTTTTTTCTTAATCACATGTAAGCAAAAATTGTTAACATTTGTTTCTTTTAAAAAAAATTTGAGTTTTGAGAAAGAAGGTTTTTCCTGTTTCAATAGCACTTCCTCCAAGCATCTCCATTTTTATTATTTTACCATCCTTCTTCCAGTAACCTACGTTTATAACCCAATTCTTCATCCCCCTCTCTCATCCCATATCCACTAAGTTGCCAAGTCTTTTCATTTCCACGTTCACAACATTTTTCTCACTTCTCTCCCCTTGCACAGTCAAAGCCCTCATTGCCTTTTACTCGGACAATTAAAACAACCTCCTAATTTGGTCCACCTGATTGGTTCCCTCTCCCCTCTTCCCAAACCATCCTTCCCATAAGCTGCCCAGATGATATTCCCATGGCACAATCTGAGCATTCCCTTCCTCATAAACTAATCGGCTCCTTCCTGCCTCTAAGAAAAAAGCCTTGTAGCCTTTCACTGAATCCACCGATCAGCAGGGCCCCCTATGTGCCTGGCACTGTGCTAGGTAGGTGGAGACAGAAGTACCAGGAAGGAAATAATCCCTGATCAAACAAGTACATATATAAACATATGCAATATAAAAATGCACAGAGTATGAGAATGCGTGTAAAATGAAGCTTTCTTAACTTATGAGAATGCATGTAAAATGAAGCTTTCTTAACTTATGAGAATGCGTGTAAAATGAAGCTTTCTTAACTTAAACATGCACTAAGACTTGAGACACCCCACATTAAGTTAATAAATATATACAAAATAATTCAATAGAAGGTAGTCTGAAAGGGAAGGCACTAACAGTTGAGAGTATCAGAAAAAGCTGCATGCAGAAAATGGAGTCTGAGATTCGTCTTACAGGACGAGAAGGACTCTGTAGGACAGAATCCCTTTGCAACGCGGCTCCAGCCTGATTCGCTGGCTTTGTTTTACAGCCAGAAATTTCATTGCCCAACAAGAACTCTATATTCCAGCCAAATTGGACTGCTGATTGTTTTTTAAATTTCACATTCCATCTCTCCTTCCAGGCCGCGGAATGCCGTCATTCTTCTCTTTTTGCCTTAGAATCCTTTTTTGTTAAGGTTCAGCTCATGTACCTACCTCTCTGTGAAACCTAACCTTATCCTTCTGTTCTCACTTCTCCCTCTCCCTTTCCGCCTCCGCTCCTCTCCTCTCCTCACTGAATTACTCCTACGTTACTTACACATTATAGTAGAATGGAAGCTTCTTGAGGGCAGGAACTGCTTCATTGTTGTTTCTCCGGTACCTAGCACAGGGCCTTCTGCATAGTCGCCCCTTAACAAAGTCATTGAGGTCAGGTTGAATCAAATTGAATCATGGCCCCCATTGATGGAATCCTTTCAAGTGTTCCGGGTTGTTTTTCTCTCAAGAACCTGGTGACATAGATATATTGGTGTCATTATCCCTGAAGGGCCACTGAGGCTGAGACTTTTCTCATGGAAAATGGCAAAACTAGGACTCCATCTCAGGTCTTGTGACTCAAAATCCACATCATGTCCCAGTGGTTGATCTAAAAGAAACACGGTACTTTTTTTAGACATGGCATATATACGAGTGTTATCTAATGCTTCTTGTGGGATAGCATGGGGAAGCAGAAACTGAGGTATATGTAGGTTGCTTCTTTCAGTCACTCTTAGCTTCCCCAACTGCATTTCTTTATACGTTTTTCCTTTAAACATTATATTTTGGGGGGAAGGGGGCACAGACATTCTTTTTCCATCCTACAGAGAATGCAGAAAGCACATAGGGATTTATAGTGGCCTTAAACAATTGGTACAGTTCTCTTCCTTTTCCAGAGAGTTCTACCTTTCCCCAGTTGTTGTAATGTCCTCCATATTCATAGCAATATTTCAAAGAACTTAAGACTTCCTTTAGAAGGAAGTATACTTAGCAGCCCTGTTTCTTGCCTTGCACTGGGCAGATAATGCTCTGTATTGACAGAGGGCAAAGTCTGAGTCTTTTGTTCTTCCTCTGTTATGGCTTAGATGCTCCCAGCTTCTCCCGCCTTAGGGTTCTTTGTGAGATTCCCATCCCTCTCCAAAGGTCTAGTGATGCCCAGGGGATCTTCCCATCATTCCCCTTCCATGATTGCCTATCACTGCCTCTCTTAGACTGGGTCCAGGAACTCCCCTCCTGGGCTGAGTGGGTGAGAACACATACAGTTCCAATTTGCTTATTCTCTGAAACTGCTCTTGGGCAAGCAAGGGAGAGGGCATGATTTCTCCTCTGCCTCCCAATGCAGCTCTGCTGCGCTCTGCCACAGTTTTTCCTCCAAAAAAAAAACAGACAAAACAACTTTTAGGCAATTTAAATGAGACTTTAAAATGACTTTTAAACTTAACTTTCTGTAACTCTTGGTGTTCCCAACTCTAGGCAGGAAGGCCATGGCAGAGGAGGAAGGTTGGTGTTGCTTGGCTTAGACCCAGATATAGTGCTTGTATGTACAAGGCAGTAGACCAGCTTCCATTGCGAGCTGCATGACTGTGACAAGAATACCAGTCAGTTTGTGCTCCTGCCCTCTTCACCTTAAAATAATAATAACAGTAATAAGCTAAGTGCGTAACTTATTATGATGACAAGGAGGTAACGAATGGTCTTTTGGCTTGAAATAGGCAATTTCTACTCATTTTTTTTTCCTACAGCCATGACCCAGGCCAGTAGGGCCCTATCTGACCTTGGCCACCAGCCTCTGGTGGGGTTAGGGGTAGGTTGTAGGCAAAGGTAGTCTCAGGTGAAGTTTTTGAGTAGCTAGATGAGAGACGGTTTAATTATATAGCCTCCTTCAAATAGATGTATGCACTAGATTATCTTTGAAAAAGCTTCTGCATTTGATGTAGGGATGAGATGGGATTCAAGCCACTCTCTCACTGAACCTCCTGAGTATATTCCTTCCGAAGGAAGAGTCAAAGCAGCAGCCAGAGGGTGTTCGGAAAGGTCTCCCTGCCATATGTTCAGAGATAGTCTGGTTTCAGGGTTCTTTCTCTGGTCCCCTAACTATGGCCCAGTTCTCATCATTCAGTACACATTACTTGCCTTTTGGTACTTGACATGCGCAGTAGGGAGGGAACTGATTTCAGCCTTGAGGAGATTGTTGTTGTTTACAAAAATTTTATTGGTATCTTTTGTTTTCATGTAACCTAAATTTTACTATGTATCCCTTTCCCTCTACCTTCCCAGACAGCCATCCAGAGTTACAAAGAATTTTTTTATAAGCAATAGTTAAAAGAAGAAAGGATTTTTTAAGAAATCAGCACATTAAAAAAAATTTGACAATATATGCAGTGTTCCATACCTATGGACCTCCCCTCTGCAGTCTTGGGGGGGGTGGGGGATCTAATCATATTTCTTTCTTGTGGCCACACCTGTTCTTTGTAATTTGTAATGTTCTTTGTAATTCCACAATATTCATTTTTGATTATTTTCTAGTTATTTTCTTTGTACTGTGGTATTTGATTATTTGAAAAGGAAAGTCTCCAGCAGATTAGTTTTCCTCTAGCTCTAGTGAAAGATAAAATATGTGTTGTTAGTAGGACCAATGGAATGTAAGCAACTTGAGGACAGAGACTATATCTCATTGTAGTATTTGTATCTCCAGGGTCTCATACAATGTATGGTACATAGTGGGTGCTTAATAAATGTTTGTTGGTTGATAGACTGAAGGGTGGGGCAGGGATCAAGAGGAGGAAGTAAATTAGGAATGTCTGCCTGAAGAGAAATATACCCCTTGCTTTGTCCATCCCTTTGGATCCCAACGACATCAGGCCAGCTTTCTTTCCCTATAGTGTAGGTATTCCAAAGGCTGTCCAGCTGGCCATCAGAGGACCACTTCACCTGTACTAATGCTCAGAGCCTTTTGCTATTAGCAAAGCGTCCTTAAAATAGCAATACTTTCTTCCCTGAAACGGACCTACATCTTTATGTGGCTTTTGTGCCTCTGCTAGGGAAACTACACATGGCTGCCCCAAGGCAACATGCCTTGTACATTTTGCAGGAAGATTCACCTTGATGGGCTCTGTTGGCCAACCCTCCACCTCTAGACACCGGATTATCTGATCTCTCTCCTCCTTACTTGAACAGGGAAGTTTTCAGTGGGTGGAGTGAGGGTGTTTCCTGTATAGGCAGTGCCCAGAATAAAGGTGTATCTTACTTCAAGCAAATCCAAAGATCTGATTTGCCGGAAGGATTAACCAAATTGGGTACCTTGGGACTACTCAACCATCCAACAGTGACATCTAATAATAATATACTTTGCATAGAACTGTAAGATTTGTAGACTGCCTTCCTTGCAACAACCCTGTGAGGCAGATAGTTTAAATATTATTACTTGCGTGACCTTCAGGTAAGTTAGTAAGTCACTTCATATCTCTGAGTCTCAGTTTCCCCATCTGTAAAATTAAGGCATTGGATTAGGTGATCCCTTCAGTTCGTCCCACCTCTAAATCCTATATAAACTCTTTTTTAAAAAACAAACCTATGATTGAATTGATTTAAGGGACGGTCAATGGGGAAAGTCTCTTTGCCAGCACAGATTCGACACCTGCTCTGCAGGTTATAGGCTTAGAGAGTTTTCTGAGACACTGACAAGGTAAGTGACAGACTCAGGGTTACACTTCCAGTATGCATTAGAGGTGGAAATGAAAGCTAGTTCTTCTTGACTCTAAGACCAGCTCTCCATGTCCTGTACCTTTCTATAATCCTGTTCTTTTAAATTTTTTAAAAAATAAAATGAGCCTCAGAGAGGTCAAGGCGACTTGCCTAAAGCCAAAGAACAACTAAATGTCACATTCAGAGCCGGGTCTCTCAACTCCTTGGGTGGTGATATCATGGTATGGCTCATGTTCTGCAACAGCCATTTGCTTTACAAAAGGGTTCACTTAAATAGCAGGATCCTCTGGTGTCTTTCAAATATAATTCCCTTGACCAAAATTTTTTTTTCCACACTCAGTTTTTTAGAAACACATCTTCTGAGTATAAGCAGGGTTATCTTTTTTTTTTTTGTGGCCATCTGGGTTAAATGACTTGTCCAGGGTCACATAATTATTAAGCGTCTCAGGCTGGATTTGAACTCAGGTATTTCTGACTCCAGGGCCAGTGCTCTGTCCTTCGTACCACTTAGCTGCCCCTCTTAAGAAGTTATCCAAAGCAGAGGGGTCATAATCCAGGGCTTGCACAACTCCTAATGGAGGCCCAAATCAGATTAAAATGTAATTGGTAAATATTTAATAAAATAAAGACACATTACAACTTAGGTAATGTTAATTTTATGGTTTTCAAACTCATTATGTGGCCAGCCGCGATCTGTTTTCTCTTTGAGTTTGACACTATTGGTCCTAAAGCATTATGCAGGGTGTCCAAAAAATTTCAGTGTAGTTTTAAACCACAACAAAGACTTTTGGTATCCCTGTATAGTGTGTGTAGACCCAGCCCAGGGACCTTTGCAGTACTTATCAGGCCTTTTAAACCCATTCACTCTGCCTCTTCCTCTCATTGGGTTAACAGATATCAATGGGCCAGCTGTGAAGGAAGTAAAGCAAATGGAGAATGGAGTCCTAATAACTGAAACCTCAGAGAAACAGCTAAAGAGGTAGGCTCTGTGTGTGTGCGCGTGTGTGTGCGTGTGTTTGAATTCATAGATGTCCCTGGAGTTTCTCTGCCCTTTTTCTGATTGACCAGAAAGAGGAACATGATGCCGCCCTCATGGCTTAAGCTACCAAAAAAGGCCTTAGGTTAGCCCAGGGCAGTGAAGGGGGCTGGTTTTCCTTGCCATCCTTGTTTTCTCTGCCTCTCACAACTTTATAAGTTCACCCTCCTCTGAGATTCAAGCTGATCAGCCTCAGTCTCTTCCTGCCAAAGTTGTGTGGCTTATACACCTCATGGTTTTGCAATAAATCCATCCTTCTTGACACTGAGGTTCCCTACATGGCATGGATTCTTGCGCCATTTGGCTTAAGTAGTGAAATTTGAAACAACAGGATCATCGAAGGAGCTTGAGAACAAGCTCAGGATGCTTACTTTTAGCCGGTGATAGAGAACACCAGGTCATAGTATGTGAGATGACCTGGGGCTACTAGGAATTGCTTTATTTTAGCAAATCAAAAAAATAAAAATGAGAGTATGGGAAGAACATGGTTGTTTTGAATACATCTTCCAGGCACTTTCCTGTTAACCGTTCAGCTAAGGAAGACTTGTACTCTGACGTACTCGGTCATATATTGAGGAACCTTTCCCTTCAGGTTGACACATCTGTCTGTCTTTCATTGGGCATTTTGGAGGGAGGGTATGCAGGATGCCTGTCAAAGTCCTAGGAGTTAAGCTGCTTAATAAAGAAGAGGTATGGTGGTACCTGTTCTTGAGGAATTAACCATCTGAACAAGGGGATATCAGCACTGGAAATAAGTGAGCATGATCATAATGACAGCAGGACATCCGAGGTGGAAGTGAGGTCAGGGATAGTACGAGGTCAGAGTTCAAGTGGAGGAAGGAGGCTTTGAGATGCCACCCCAGCTAACTTTGTGAAGCTACTTATGACTGAGAAGATTTCCACTTTCTCAGTGAGGAGACGTTGGCTTTTGCAGGCCTTACTCTGTAGGAAAACAGGAAGGTTTGGTGGTAAGAGGATGGGAGTGGGGGTCCAGTTCACTCCAGGGATCCCCAAACAGTTTGGGTACTTTTTGTCCAAGAGGGCAAAGCTTGTTTATTCTCTCTCCAATCATTTAGTCAAGTAAGAGTTTATTAAACTTATTTCCTAAACCTCCCTAGCTGCTGTTGCCTCCCCATTCCTTTGTACTTCCAAAAATACCTTGTATTTGGCAATTATATGTCTTTATACATTCATGTTGTCTCCCCTGAAGCAAAGTACAAGGAACTGTTTTCACTTCTGTCTTCATTTACCCAGGCTCTAACACAACTCCTGGCTGTGTTTTAGGCCCTGCCAGGCCCTGGGGATGCAGACAAAAATGTAACCGTCCTTGACCTTAAGGAGCTCACGTTCTATGTGTGCACATATCTCCAGGCTCTGCAGGTTCCAGCTGCTCAGTAATACTATGTCCCTCAGTAATAATATGTCATTCTCTTTCTTGGATTTTTGGAGGTTCCCTCCACAACTCTTTGTCAGCTCCCCCAAAAGAAATCAAAGCAGTTATAATGGATATGAGATCACCAGGCCTCACAGGTGTCTTGGGAAGGAGAAGGAGGCGTATTCAGTTTCATAGATCAGATAATTTAAATATTTACTCAGAAGCTGTGAATGTTTAAGGAAATATTCTGGGTGCTATGGAGAGATGCAAAGACACAGTCCCTACCTTCAAGGAGCTTACATTCCAGTAGAGGCAATTTTAATTTTGCATTAATATTACAAGGTTTTGCAATAACCATAATATTGGATTGTATTTAATGTAAGAATCATGACCATGCTTTACTGGGGGAGGAAGGAGGGATAAGGAACAGTGGCAAAAAGAAGTGAGCTTACACAGGCTGCTGACAAGGGGTTTTTGGTGTAAAAGACCACAGAGTTAGAGAGTTGGAAGGGACCTCAGCAGCCATCGAGCTCAGACTCACTGTTTGAATTGTCCCAGCACTTATATGACTATTGATTATCTAGCCCCAGGCCTTTCCTGGGCTTCCTTGCAGCGTCGAGTTTCACTAGAGAGATGGATTGGGGCTTGGTGGCTTTGACCAGAGGGAGTTGTTCTCTCCAGAAGTAATAATAATGATAGCTAAAATTTATATAAGTTTTACATAAATGTTTGTTGTTATCGTTTGGGTAACTAAGTGGCACAGTGGATAGAGTACCAGGCCTGAAGTCAGGAAAACTCATCTTCCTGAGTTCAAATCTGCCCTCAGACACTTAATGGCTGTGTGACCCTGGGCAAGTGGCTTAACCCTTTTGCTTCAGTTTCCTCATCTCTAAAATGAGCTGGAGAAGGAAATGGCAAACCTCTCCAGTGTCTTTGTCAAGAAAACCCCAACTAGAGTCACAAAGAGTTGGACGCGACTGAAACAACTGAACATGACAGACATTTATATAGTACTTACTATATGCCAGGCACGGTGTTGAGTAGTATGGGATAGTTCCCAGATGGCTAGGCTCGAAGCCTCGTCTAGTCTCAGCAGAATGTAAGCTCTTTTAGGGCAGACACAATTTATTATTCATCTTCGTCTCTGTGTATATTAGGCATTTAATAAATACTTGTTGGATTGGATTGAATTTTAAAAAATATGCTATAGGAGTTCTGATGAGGGAGTGATCAATTTCTGAGAAACTCAGGGCTCAGGGACAGTGGCAGAGCTGGACCAGAACCCACGTCTCCTGACCCCCAGGTCAATATGCCAGCCACTTAGATCAAGTCTCCTTGTTCATGTTTGCTCTCTGCTCAGAGACTTTGCTCCTTCGTATCCTAGAACCCTGGGGTGGGCAGTGTGGCTGTTCTTGCTCTTAGTGAGATTTCTCATCTAGTGTGTGCTCACATAGGTCCTGGGGGTCAGGCCCTGTCTGTGACTACAAAGGTTTAACCCTCTGTCTATGTCGTTTTCTCTAGACAGATCAGTAACTCCTCGTCCTACAGCACAGAGCCTGGGAAGCACAACAGCACAGCCGAGGTGCAGAAATCTGCCGTGGAGAAGGATACCTGGAAGCTGGTGGAGGCTGATAAAGCCAAGACCGGGCAGGTAAAGTCCAAGCGTGCTTGCCCTGCCTGCCCTTTTTGGATTGATCAGCTGCCAGTCTTTTAGCAGCTTTTGTGATAGCATCAGCTTTTGACCTTGCTTGCTTAAATTTAGGTTTAAACAAAACTTTAAAAAAATGTTATCTCAGATTTTTAAAATCTTTTGTTGTTTTGTGATCCCATTTGGGGTTTTCTCGGCTAAGATATGGCGTGGTTTGCTGTTTCCTTCTCCAGCTCATTTTACAGATGAGGAAACTAAGGCAAACTGGGTTAAGTGACTAGCCCAGGGTCATACAGCTAGTAAGTATCTGAGGCCAGATTGAACTCAGTTCTTTCTGACTCTGGGCCCAGTGTTCTGCCACCTCACTGCCCTGAATTTTAAATTGTACAGATTTTAAAATCTGCACTCCGTTTCAAGCCCTTGATAGCTGTCCTGGAGTGCCACCACTTCTCCTCGTCCTTACTGACCCATTGAAAGTGATGCCAGTGAGGGAGAAAATAACCCCCAAATCTGAAGAATAAAAGGGTAGATGGAATGAGACGATGAGTCAATAGGTCTTTGACTGCTCATATAGCTTTACAGTTGGAAAAGGACCTTAGAGATCATCTGGTTTAATTTCTTTGTTTTATAGATGAGAAAACTGAGGTCCAGAGGGCTAAGTTCAGTTTCCCAAGGTCATAGAGTTAGCTGATAGCAAAGCTGCGGCTCTTCATTCCAGTGGCTTTTCTGGTGTTCAGTTTTGCCACTCTCACATTGGCTGCTCCCAGAGACACAAGAGTGGTGCCCTGAAGTCAGAACAGCTGGGGTCAGATCCTACTTTTACTGTAACCTCACTGAGCCAGTGGTGACAATAGGCAGGTCACTGAGCCTCCAAGCCTCAGTTTCCTCACCTTGTAAAAAAGGGATAATGTTTATACATAGGATTTGTAAAGTAAATCACTCTCTAAATGTGAACTAGGGATGTCTGTCATTAAAGGTTGTGAGAAAGGCCCGTCCACAAAGTGCCCCCTGTTGGTGGGGCTTGGTTTCACACGTTGAAAGATGGTACCCAAGGATGGTTAAGGTAGAAAGTGAAGAGACAGAAGATTGGAAAGGGAGAACTTTGGGATCTGTCTCACCATTGTAGCTAACTTTCCTTTACCCCATGACTTCTTTGTTGAGGAGCTGACCTCCAGATTGCTATTCCTTTCGTCTCAAGCTGTCTTCCGATAACTTGGGGAGGATGCGCCTGTTCTTCTCTTTCTCTTGCTCACCAGTCTTCCCTCTGCCTCCCTCTTGCCTACCATCTCAAAGCCTTCCTAGGGAGTCAGGTCACCGGTGGCAAACAACTACACCTCCCTCCCTGCTGCTTTTTAACTTCTACCTCTGCTCAAAGGATGAGAGTAATTGAGGCTTTATGTATACTGTTGAGTTATCCATTTCCCTTATTTTCATGGCTCATTTCCCAAAGAAAGATCTCTTGGACTGGAGACAGAGATAAAAGAGACTGAAGTGTACAGTTAAGTTTACAGTAATTCCTTCCTGGGTCCCTGTATTTACTTGCTTAAGCCTTACATACTGTATAATAAAGATGTGTGAGGGCGGGTGGGGACTGCTAACTGTACGATTCCCAGGAAAGATAGAGCAGCGTGCTGAACCAAACCAGGTTATAAGGAAATAGAAGATTTTTATGAGTGAGTGGGAGTAACGCCAGTACTATAAAACTTAACTGATCAGTCAACCTGCAAGTGTCTTTGACATCTTATTGAACATTGCCCTAGGCACTGTAGTGGTGTAAAACATGGTTTCCACCCTCTGTCTAGTTGATGAGACAAGATTAACAGATGTGAAACAATAGTTGATAATACAGGAGTACATAATCATGCTCATGCTAGGCCAAAGACTCCCAGAAGGAGACCAGCAAGGGCTGGAGTAGTAAGGGAAGGTTTGTGGGAGACGCTCAGACATATGCCAGGCTTTGGAGGCTGGACAATATGGTGATAGGTAGAAGAGAGAGGAGAGGATGTTCTGCTTTAGGGAAACAGTAACAGTGGGGGCAGGAAACGACTTGTTGACATAAGGTCACTGGCCTAGACCCACTCTAGGGCCTGATTCTGGAACCTGTGACTTGGTCCTTGGCTGCTTGCCAGGGGTATATAGGTTTTGGGGGAAAGTGAGTGCCATCCTCTATTTTTGTTGTTGTGTTTTAGTTTTGCCAAGTGATTTTTCTCCCTTGTGTTTTTAGGTAAAGCTGTCAGTGTACTGGGGTTATATGAAAGCTATTGGACTCTTTATTTCTTTTCTGAGCCTCTTCCTTTTCATCAGTAATCACGTAGCTGCCTTGGCTTCCAACTACTGGCTCAGCTTATGGACTGATGATCCCGTAGTCAATGGGACACAGCAGCACACAGATGTCCGGCTGGGCGTGTATGGAGCGCTGGGCATTTCTCAAGGTGAGCCTGCCAGGATCCCATATCCCTGGTTAGAAGGTTTTACCTCCTCTTGTTATTCTCTTGAAACCAGGATTGGAAGGGTGATAAAAAGAATAGGGGTACTCATTGTTTTTCAGATTTGGGTTTTTGTTTTGTTTTGTTTTTCGTATTTTAAAACTAAACCAGTTACTTTTCACCTCAGCACTCTCAGATGGGTAGGAAGAAAGGTTCTCCTATGCCTGTTTTAGAAATGAAATGAGAAAGCTTAAACTCAGAATGTTAATAAGCCCCATTATTAATAAAGAAGTAACTATGTTTGTTGAATTACACTACATCTCTGAGGCAAGGACAAATGGAATCTCCTTATTTTTTTCTTATTATTTAGCTTAATCAGAAAGGGAAAAAACTACTCAAAGGAACTTCAGCAAGTGAGCCTTGACTGTTGCATCCATGGAGATGCATAAATTTTAAAATTTAAATTTAAATATTTAAAATTAAATATTTAAAAAATTAAATAAATTTAATTTCGTCCATGGAATTTAAGTGCAGATTAAAGACAGAACTCTCAACTCCCTAGTAGCTTTCTTTTCAATCCCTTGGAGACTCCCAAATCCCTCTTTAGATTTCTTCCTAGAATTAGGGAGGTTAAGACTTCGGATGGCATCCTACTTACAGAATTTGTTGCTATTGTTCAGTCATTTCAGTTGTGTCCGACTCTTTATGACCCCATTTGGGGTTTTCTACTGGACTGGTTTGCCATTTCCTTTTCCAACTCATTTTACAGGTGAGGAACTGAGGCAAGCAGGGTTAAGTGACTTGCCCATGGTCACACATCTAGGAAATGTCTGAATTTAACTCAAGTCTTCCTGACTCCAGGCCCGGCGCTCAATCCACTATGCTGCCTAACTGCCCTTGTGCAAAATACTCTCTTCCCAACAAAATCGGTGTATGTAGGTTACAAGAGTCATTATTTAAGTTTGTGGTCTCTAGACATACATGAATATAAGAAAATAGTTTCTGTTTTATTTTTCATTTTGTTTTTAAATGCGAAATCCATTCTTGAGCTATTTCTCAGACTCTTTAGGGGGCCCCACGCAACAGGGAAAGAAGCAAACCCAATTGACAAATAACATCTGAGGGGGTCTAAAATCTAGTGAAATGATGCAACCTACTCAGCAGCAGATCTTGGTATAGTAAAGAGCTCCTATCTTTTCTGGTTTCTCATAAGTAAATCAATTTATCAACAGTAAACATTTTGTTAAGTGCCTACTGTTTGCCAGACACTGTGGTAAGCCCTGGAGATACAAAGAAAGGCAAAAGACAGCCCCTGTTCTCAAGGAGCTCACAGTCTTAATTCAGGATACAGCCTGTAAGCATGAAAATTATGTACAAACAGCTGTAGGCTATCTCTGCCCTTTGCTGGACTCATCTCCTCAATGATGGCATGGTGTATTCCAGGTTTGGCTGTGTTTGGCTACTCCATGACAGTATCCATTGGGGGCATCTTAGCTTCCCGCCGCCTGCACTTGGACCTGCTCCACAATGTCCTCCGGTCCCCCATGAGCTTCTTCGAACGAACCCCCAGTGGGAACCTCGTGAATAGATTCTCCAAAGAGATGGACACTGTGGACTCAATGATTCCTCAGATCATCAAGATGTTCATGGGATCCCTGTTCAATGTCATTGGGGCCTGCATAATCATATTGCTGGCCACACCCATCGCCGCCATCATCATCCCACCCCTCGGCCTCATCTATTTCTTTGTACAGGTAAGTAGCAGGGAGTTTGTGTCGTGTTACACTTAAAACATTAGGATGGCCCCACTCAAGAGTGTTGGGGGCTGCTGGTTTGACACCTCTGCCTATGACAAGCAGAATTCTCCAGGGCCTTACTATGAGGATCAGATGAAAACATCCCAGAAAATGCATTATCTAAAAGCAAGGCGTAACAAGGTTTTTCATTTCCTTTACCATAGGATGTTATAGAATTCCCCAGCTCTAAGTAGGAGGGAGATTGTGTACTGGGGAGTAAAGTAACAGGCAGTGATTTGACTGATTAGGGCCCTAAAACAAAGGCTGCTAGTCACTATTAGCTCAGAATTTGGGGCAAAACAGACCAGATAATCCTTTTGTACGTACATACGCATACACACAGAGCAATAGCTGTACTTATTTCAGCAAAACCTTCAAACTTTCAGAATCGCTGGGAAAGAGTTTCTATTGTATGCACTTTATGTTGAGATATAAAAAAGTCCAATTGCCTGAAGTTATTGGAGACCTTAAAGACCCTGTAAAGCACTGGATTTATGTTAAGAGTCAAATTCAATCTCAAATCCAGAAGTAAATGGTTAAGGCTCTAGTGTGATGTCTGCTCACTCCTAGGCTTTCCTTGACATTCTTGGGGTTTGCTTGGCCCTATAAACTTTCAAGAGGTTAGTTGAATTGAGTACATTATAAGCATTTGGCTTAATGAAACCTTAGTGGCCGCCCTCAATTTTCAGGGGAAGAATTTGAACATATTCACTTATAAAGAATAACTCTGCTTATTGATGTTCTCCCCCAGAGGTTTTACGTGGCCTCCTCACGCCAGCTGAAGCGCCTGGAGTCAGTCAGCCGGTCCCCAGTGTACTCACACTTTAATGAAACTCTCCTGGGTGTCAGCGTCATCCGTGCTTTTGAAGAACAACAACGTTTCATCCATCAGAGTGACTTGAAGGTGGATGAGAATCAGAAAGCTTATTACCCCAGCATCGTGGCCAACAGGTGGGCTTGTACTCTCTGCCCTCCAGCATTTTTCTTTCCAAAGAGACCTTGTCTTCTATTGGAATCATTGGGAGACAATGTACCAAGGTTTCTGGGAACCCTTAGCAAGATAACAAAATCCCATTTATTTTGTTAAGACTTTGGACAACCAACATAGCCATGAAGTAAGCAAAGAAGGCATCCAAATGGCACACGTAAAACCATCCCTAGGTGCTTAACCCGGACATTATTTCAGTATTTCCTGTTGATGGACTAGAGATGGCTTCATGCTTTCCTCTCAAGTAAACTGTACAGGATTTATGCCATCCAGAAACTTTTTATCTCTCCCAGACATTTATGTATAAAATATGTTGATAATTTAGAAGCTGGAAGATACCAATGGCAGTCATTAAGAAGGGAAGAGACATATCCCTACAGAAAAGGAGACATAGATGTTTTTCTTTTTTCTTTTCTGTTGTTAAATAAATATATTATTTATTTTAAATATTTTTTCCAATTACGTGTAAACTTTTTTTAGTATTAGTTTTTTTTTAAATTTTGAGTTCCAAATTCTCTCCTTCCTTCCTCTCTCCCATCATTGAGAAGGTGTGCAATTTGTTATAGGTTATTTATGTACTTATTTTTGAAGATTTTTTTCAGCTAAGAAATTTTTTAAATGAATCTTTCTCTTCTAATCTCTCCCCTCATTGAACAAACTTTTTTAAAAGACAAAAAAAGTTCCTCAACCCATATCTCCATAATCTAGCAAAATAAATTCCCACATTAGGCACATCCAAAAATGTGTATCGCTTTGTGAATTTTCAGTTTATTACCTCTCTGTCTGGAGGTGAGTCATATTTCATCTTCATGCTTTTAGACTTGTGGCTTATCATTACTTTGATGATACAGGAATTTGGGAGCATAACAAGTAGGAGATTTAATGCAGGGACAAACAGCCTCAGTAGCCCCTGAGGGCGTCACTATATTAAGAAACACCATAACAATTGATGTTCATAATAACACCTCTTGAGTCATCAAGAGAAGGGGAAATTATCTACTGGTTATTTCACTAAAAAACCAGGAAGATATGATGCATTTTAATTAGTTTTATTGTCATCTCATTTTTTTAATGACAGTCCTTTATCAGTGTGCCACCCTTATATGATAACAAAGCAAAAGCAACTGGAAAGTGACTTCACCTGACAACATGCAGCATTCCTCACCCATAGGCCCCTACCTCTCCACCGATAGGACATGTGTTTCATTGTGTCTTCTGGAACTAAGGTTGATCATTGCATGTAATCTGATATTTGTGATATGTTTATGTGATAATTGTGATATGTTTTAGAAAAGTATCCATCCCAGAGATTTGTCATTAGCAAGGGACAGAGCAGATCACAGAAGATTAAATGGATGGCTTTGATTATATGAAAAGAAAAAATTTTTGCACTAAAAAGCTAGTGCACTTAAAATTAGAAGGGAAGTGGGTAATGGGAAAAAAATCTTTGCAAGAAGTTTTTATTTGTAAAGGTGTCTAATCTGCTTTATATGTATGCAGGTATATTGTATGTACATATATGTGTTATGCATATATGGAACTTATTAAAATTTATGATATTAAGAGTGATTCACCAACAAATACTCGAAGGCTGTATACAAGGAATATTTTCAAAGAAAAAAATCCAGGCTATCAACAATCAATTGAAAAAGTGTTCCAAATCACTAATAATTAGTGAAATACAAATTAAAGCAACTCTGCAGTTCTGGGTCATACCCATTAGATTGGCAAATATATCAAAAGAGGAAAATGATGAACATTGGAGGATTAATTAAATAATTAATTCAGTGCTGGAGGAACTGTGAATTGGTCCAGGCATTCTGGAAAGTAATTTGGAACTATGCTCAAAAAGTCACTAAGCTGTGCATACCCTTTGATCCAGCAGTACCACTGCTAGGCTTACATCTCCAAAAGATCAAAGAAAGAGGAAAAGGGACCCCATATGTACCAAAATATTTGTAGCAGTTCTTTTTATAGAGACAAAAAACTGGAAACTAAGGGGGTAGGTGCCCACCTGTTAGGGAATGCCTAAACAAATTATAGATTATAAATGTAGTAGAATATTATTGTTCTGTAAGAAATAACAAGATGGACAGGGTCAGAGGAAGCGGATAAGATCTTTATGAACTGTAAAGAATAAAAGTGAGCAGAACTAGGAGAACAATTGATAACAATGATAATATTATTTAAAAAAACAACTTTGAAAGATTTTAGGACTCTGATAAATGTAATAAGAAACCATGATTCCAGGAGATGAAGCCTCCTATTCACACCTGACAGAAATGGACTTTTAAAAGTACAGAAGAAGACATATATTTTTATATATGGCCAATGTGGGAATTTATTTTGATAGACTGTACATATTTGTTAGGCATATAAAACTTTTTTTTAATTGTTCAAAAAGTGGGAGAAAAAATAATAAATGCTTTTTAAAAATTATCACTTTTAGGGAACAAGCTTTTGTTATATGGAAAAATTCACCTCATTTCCTGATGATACTGGATAAATCAAAAGTTCCTTTTGTCTTAGTTATTTCTTCATATTCTTTCCTCTCTTGTTCCTAAGCCAGCCTGTCTCAGACCAAGAGATTGAAAGAGTCTTTCAGGAATAAATGATGTTTGTTGCTTTGGTGGATCTTGGAGCACAAGGCTGACTTGTGTGTATGTGTATATCTCTGCAGGTGGCTGGCCGTCCGACTGGAGTGTGTGGGAAACTGCATAGTTCTCTTTGCAGCCTTGTTTTCTGTCATCTCCCGGCACAGCCTCAGCCCTGGCTTGGTGGGCCTCTCAGTCTCTTACTCTTTGCAGGTAAGAGGAAGAAAATCTTCTGATATTCAAAATTATTTTTGAAGAGGGCAGGAGGTGGAAGGGGATAAGATAAGATTGTAAGGTCTTGCATCCAATTGTGAGTCCATTATGATCTAGGAAGAGAAAGGTCTGGGGACGAGTGGTGGGGCAGAATAAGAGGAATTAGATGTCTCTGTAGCTTTGGTCTTCTGGGGCACCTAGGTGACACAATGGATAGGGTGCCAGGCCTAGAGTTAGAAAGACATCTTCCTGAGTTCAAATGTGATCTCAGACACTGACTAGCTGGGTGATCCTAGGCAAGTCACTTAACTCTGCCTCAGTTTCCTTATCTATAAAATGAGAAGGAAATGGTGAACTGCTCCAGTATCTTTGCCAAGAAAACCAAAAATGGGGTCACAAAGAGTCGACCCGACCGAAAAATGACTGAATAGCGTCACCACCACCAACAAAAGCTTTTGTCAAGGAGATGAACTTGTTTTCTTTGATCCTTTAATGAGGAAAGGCCTTGCTTTGCCTTTGATGTTGGTTCCCAGAAGCACAGGAGATGTTTTGGAAATGTGGAAATTACCTAAAATCCCAGAAGGCTAGAATCAGAACTGAAAGGGGATTTTGAGATACTTTAATCTCAAGCAAGGTGAACGTCCAGGAGAGCTGACAGGCGGGCCTCTTTCATAAATAGCCTGAACCCCTTGTCTTATGTTTATTTGGCATTGTTCTGGAATTCATGGGTGCCTTTTGCCCAGGACTGCTTTTGGATTGGGGCTTTGCTGCTGTTTCCGACATAGGAGAGGCTGTTTGGCATTGGTCCATTCACCCAGCCATACACGCTGACTTAAATCCCTGCTGCTTTCTGCCTTTTGTTTTTTACTCCATGATCATTTCCAGTGGACTTTCCCTTCCCTCCTCTCCCTGCCCAAACTAGAACCCTCCTTTAGAAACAGAGAAAAACAATTGAGCAAAACTGACTGACACAAACTACTGAGTCTTGGCAGTTTATGCAACACTCCACCCCCATGAAGAGTGGTCATTGCAGTTAAGAGGAGCTCAGCACCTGTTTGTTAGCAAGGTTCCTGGGTGTCATTTCCCTCCTTGCCACAGCATCTCTTATCTGCAGCTGAAACTCCCTGCATCCTATTTGCCGTCTTTTCCCTATGAGCTCACAGGGAAGTGAAAAGGCTGGAGGCGGTATTTACATTCATTCACACCTTGATCAGATTACCTGATTCAGTAAGGCTGGGAGGCGTAAGTGTCCTGGGAGATTGCTATGTGAGTTCCACTCCAAATTATCCCAGATGTCCCAATTCTGTGGTTTACATAAGCAGAGGTATGTGGCAACCTCTGACTTCTGATCCAGCCCCTTTATTTTACAAGTGAGGAAAGTGAGGTCCAGAGGAGCAAAGACTTCCAGACAATGAGTGGCAAGCAGTGCTCAGATTAGAACCTGGGTCTCTCCTCTCTCTTTGTCTAATACTTTCCTTGCTTCTCCATATACTGTGAATAATGTTTGATGGGCTGTAGGGGTAGAATTCCTTTTAAGGTAATACAGTGGCACGGTCTGCCCCTCAAAGGGAGGGAGGATTTAAAACCAGGATTGCTTAGCCTCATCAGAATCAGAATTCAGTTGTCAGGTTTGAATGGGACAGTAGAAAGGTCACTTGGACTTGGAGTCAGGAGACTGGGATTCCAGGGCTAATTCTGTCTCTAACCCTGTATGTGATCTTAAGGTCTCCTGCCTTAGCATTCCTATTCAATGGGGGTAGTGCTACCTACCCTGCCTATCCCACAGAATTCTGATAGAAGTAAAACAGGGTACTGCAGGGCTTCTTCACCTGCGGTCCGTAAATGTTTTTAAAAAATATTTTGGCAACTCTTTCATTATAATTGGTTTTTAAAAATTCTTTATACTTTATTTTCTGCATTTAAAAACAGCATTCTGGGCAGAGAAGTCCATAGACTTCACCAGAATGCCAAAGGGGTCCATGACACAAAAAACTCTTAAGGAATATTTTCTTTCTCATGGTTCGTTCCAGTGGTTATAATTCTTCTTTCCAAATTGACTGTTGTGTAAATAAGTTTAATGAGCAGGTATATGTAGAACCTGTATCGGATTACATGCCGTCGTGGGGGGCAAGGGAGGGGGAGAAAATTTGGAACTCAAAAACTTGTGGAATTGAGTGTTGTAAACTAAAAATCAAAAATTTAAAAAATAAATATAAAGCATAATACAGATGCAGAGGGTTATTATTGAGGTTTTTCAAATACGCCTGAATTTGAGAATTCTTTGTCATTTTCCTGTCACTGTCTCCGCACTCATGTCTCATGCTAGTAGAGTATCCCAGAGGGTTTGGCAAGACACTGAAGATAGAGGTGCCATGGTCTCATGTTTTAAAAGGTTGCCATGGACTATATTTTGGGGGGATTTTTCAGAACTTCTTTTCTTAGAGATTTTTGGGGTTGGGAGTGTTTGTGGGCAGGGTGGATGAGGACCTTTCGCTGAGATGAATTCTGCTTTTGTAGGTCACCACGTATTTAAACTGGCTGGTACGAATGTCCTCGGAGATGGAAACAAACATCGTTGCTGTGGAGAGACTCAAAGAATATTCCGAAACAGAGAAGGAGGTAAAATGTTTTTGCCTTTGGGGAAGGTGCTTGACCTTCACCTTGAATCATCTTGCCCAAGGGCATTGGGAATCTGTTCTGTTACTAATTGTATGCCTTCACTTAAACCCTGAGACACCAAGAAAGTGCCAAACAAACAAGGACCCAGGTTATCGACTGAATCAGAAGGACCACATTCCACCCAGAAACCCAACAGTCTTGCTCTTTAATTTTCTGAAGTGGCTAAAGTTGTCCATCTTCTTGGAACTGAGCAAAATTCTTACTCCTAAGTCAAGGATGGGCTCTTCCAACAGAATAGCATGAGCATCCTCTAATGGAAGTATGGAGTATTGCACCTGGAGTTTCTCTGACCTTCCTTGTTACTGGCGTATTGTCCATGTTTTAGGACTCTGAGATTCGAAATGTTGAATTGCCTCTTGGAAAACTTTCTTCCTGACTTCATTTTCATGAAACATTCAGTGTGTGAAACAGCCCTACACAGGCTACCTAAGAAGATTTTGAGATGACTTCCTGCATGTGGTAGCTTTCTGTGGATGGTGAGCCCATCTAGGTGTCTGGCTTCTTTCCCCGTTCTTTATACCCTGCCTTCTTTCCTCCTAGAGGGCAGCTGAAGAGGATGCAGTGTTGATATCAGCCCTTGCCGACAGCACCAGACAGTCTCTTTTTTTGAGGCCCTCTCTGAGGAGTCTCACTGGATATCAGTGAAGCATTTTCATGTTTGTGGGCATGTGATGAACATGAAGAACATTTGTGCATCATGCCTACCTCAGTGAGACATATGTTATAAGACTGCTTCTTCTATTAAAATTAGTCTAATTATTACCCACAGTTCCTCCAGGCAAGCCTTAATAGGAGGCACGCTCTCTACCATCCTAGTCGCCTTCTTGTCCTGGTTTCCAGCTTATCAATTCCTTCAGTTCTCTGGTACCCAGAACTAAAATTAAATGTTCTAGGTGTGGCCGGATCAGTACAGAGTTTGCCTAGTCCCGAGCATTATGAATTATAGCCCAAGATTGTATTAGTAGTTTTTTTTTTACTGCCGTATCAGTCTAGACTGTTGACCCATGTTGAGCTTTGGATTCTACCAAAAATCCCTCCCTGCCCCCCTGCCTTTTCGGATTGACTGTCGCCTAGCTGTACCTCTACCATCTCGTACTTGATGAATTTGATTTTGGGAAACCAAATATAAGACCTTGGACAAGTCACTGGACTCTCTCAGCCCCAGTTTCCTCATCTGTAAAATGAGAGGGTTGGATTAGACACCCAATAAGATCTCTTCCAGCTTTAAATCTGTAAATCTTTGGTAAGCCAGTCAAGAAGTAATATAGAAGGAGGTTTAGGAAGCACAAAGAAGTACAAGTTAAATGTCTTTCTAAATGACTTCGTTGTCATCGGCCACCATTTAGCCACACTCTGGTATGGTAACTACAGGCAGCTAGGTGGTATAGTGGGCAGTTGTGCTGGACTTGGAGTCATGAAGACCTGAGTTCAACTCCAGCCTCAGACCCTTAGTAGCTGTGTGACCCTGGGCAAGTCATTTAACCTCTGTTTGCTTTAATCCACTGGAGAAGGAAAAGGCAAACCACTCCAGTATCTTTGCCAAGAAAACCCCTTGGACAATATTGGTGTGCTGTGGTCCACGGAGTCACGGAGAATTAGACGCAATTGAACAACTGAATGACCACAAAGGCCTGAGAGACTCTCTCTTGTGAGAAAAATCTCCTACTTACTTTTAATTGAGATATTGTTCTAATACCCAATTATTTGGTTTTCCAGCTCATAGCACGTTTGTTGTTGTTAGTCATTTTAGTCCTATCTCTTCTTGACCTCATTTGGGGTTTCCTTGGCAAAGATAACTGGAGTGGTTGGCCTTTTCTGGCTCATTTTGCAGTTGAGGAAACTGAGGCATCGAGGTTAAGTGACTTGCCCAGGGTCACATAGCTAGTAAGTATCCAAGGCCAGATTTGAACTCAGAAAGATGAATCTCTGTTGTGCCAACCTAGCACATTAAAAACATTTTAAAAGTAGGCATGAAAATAACAGGAAGAAGTATAAGCATACTTTTTTACTGTTCCCCTTAAGAGAAACAAGGACTTAAAAAGCACAGAAGCCTGGGGGGAGGGGGCTTTTAGTAAAAGAATTAAACAATCCTATACCTCTCAAGAGTCCCTGAAGAGATCACTGTATTCTGTTTCAACAAAATTTAAGCACAATTGATGTTCAGAGTTATTAATTACCCTGAGTCATCCAGAATGGTTAAATTAAGTGTTCTTTATGTGGCTTAAATAAGAAAGATCTCCAAGAAGTAAAAAGAAAAACAAACTTAAGGGTCTAAATGGCAATATTTTATTGCCTAGAAAATCCAGTTACAAGGTCTTTGGATATATGAGATGTTAGTTGTAGCACCAAGTTGAGTTGCCCCAATTTGTTCTTTTCTTAAGACTCAGAAGTTTCCTGGGCTGCATTCATCTTAGCAGCAGCAACGAGCTGCACTTTCCCTTGTTCATTGTAGCTCAGCAAAGATTAATTGAGTGCCTAGTGTGGCCAAGGCAGAGTAAAAGCATAAATTTGCCCCCCTTAGCTCTATTAATGAGCCACACTCGTAGGGAGGCTTCTTTCAGCATTGGAGCACAAAGGTCTTTTGTGTGCCCTTCCTATTAGTCTCAAACTGCTAAGAGAAGTAACCCCGCCCCCCCCCCCAAAACCCAACATTTTAGAGTCATATGGTACAACGATAACTGTATTGAACTGGGAGTCACATGATCTGAATTCAGATACTGGCTCTCTCACTTACTACTTACATGACTGAGGACAAGTTACTCAACCTCTCTGGGATCTAGTTTCCTCCTCCATAAAAAGAGGGTATTATGATCTCTGAGGTCTCTTCTCCTTCCAGGTCTTATGATCTGATGCTATGATTGCATCTCTAAAAGCTCTTCCAGCTCTGAGTTTCTCTAAGTTTATGTCAACAGAAGCTCTATTTGTGGCATCTTCCAGGGTAGAGGTGTCCAACTCGCTTCCCAAAGAGTTGGGAAATGTCTAACAAAACACATAAAAAATGGACTACAATGTAGGTGATATTAATTTGTAGTTTTCTAAGTCAATATGTGACCTGCAGAAATCTGATGCCCCTGCCCTAGAAAGTAGTGTCACTCCATGGGACAGTGGATGGGGAAGGAAGCAAGATGAATGGAACCCACTAACCCACTGATTGGAAGGTTTCTCTGGTAGAGATGGAAATATGGAACTTTTGGGAGGCTTTGGAGTCCTTGACTGCTGCCTTTAGTCAGAAGTCTCTCGGAAGTTCATGGTATTCAGGCCTGGGAAAGGGAGTGTGGCTCACCTTCCTCATGGATACCCAAGGAATCTCTAGCTTCCTTTAGGTTTCACCTCAAACATCACCTCTTATACAAGGCCTTTCCTGATGCTTCCAAATTGTTAGTGCTCCTCCTTCAACCACTTAATTACTTTGTATTTAGCTTATATACCTTTTGTATATACCTATTTGTATATTATGTCCCTCCTTGAGGGAAGAGACTGTTTCTCTTTTGTCATTGTCCCCTTCGTACCTAGCAGAATTTCAGGAACAAAGTCAACACTTAACAAATGCTTGCTGAATTGAATTGATCTCCCCCCTGATCATCTTTCCTGGCTATGATTTCAGGCTCCATGGTCTATTGAAGAAACGGCCCCTCCCAGCAACTGGCCACAGCAGGGCCGAGTGGAATTCCGAGACTTCAGTTTACGTTATCGGGAAGACTTAGACTTAGTCCTGAAACGTATCAATATTACCATTGAAGGAGGAGAGAAGGTAGGTACCTTCCCTCCACCTGGACCTTGAGCTTTCTCTTCCTGACCTGCATGAGTTGTTTCTCCAGCTTTTAAGCTGCCTCTTCAACACAACATAGATGTGGGTGAGATCCTAAAAATGTCGGCTAAAAGGCCCCTGTAGCCAGGCAGATGGAACGAGCTAAAGTCACTATTCTCTCAGCTTCCCATTGATTGAGTGGCCTTCTTTGCCATACTTGTGGAAACCAGAGTGGCTCAGCTTTGGCCTAGGAAGATGTAGATAGTACCGTTGTCATTCTAGGCAATGTTTTACAAAAGCAGATTCCAAGATGACCTCTTGTTCCTTAGCCATTTCTGGAAGAAGAGAATGCATGCCTTGAAGCTGTCTCTGGGAAGCTTTGAGAGGGGAAGGGGACACTGTTGTTGTGGGTATAGCACTAGGTTGATGACTGAAATGGCTGTCAGTGAATACATTTGGAACAGGACTAGAGGAGGGATTGGAGTCATTCTTGTAGGGTCCCCAGGGAGCGCAACATTCAGGCATCTCCATATGGTCTTATCCAACAGGTTGGGATTGTAGGTCGGACTGGAGCAGGCAAGTCATCACTCACCCTGGGTTTATTTCGTATCAACGAGTCTGCAGAAGGAGAGATCGTCATTGATGGTGTCAATATTGCCAAGATTGGGCTGCATCACCTTAGGTTCAAGATCACCATTATCCCTCAGGTACAAGGCTGGGAGAGGGAAGAAGGCAACTTTTGAATAGCTTATGTTGCTGAAGGGTTGACTTTTAAAATCACTGGTTTTTTTATTTTAATATCTCGGATGAATTTGATCATACAGAGTTGGAAGTGAAATCTTAGAGGTCATCTAATTATACCTTCCTACCCATTATAAGAATTCCTTCTGTAGCATCCCCATCAAGTTTTCAGACTGTGATCTCAATTGATTTTTTATTGTTGACATGTATTTATATGAAGTTTTTCTCAGATAAATATGATCTTTGCATGTTTTGTATGATTTACTAGGAATGGGGTCTTTTATCATCAAGTCTCCACACTCTATTTCATATAAGTTGAAATAGCACTTTCTAAATTGATGTTTGCGTATAAACTGTCATTTTAAGATTTTAAATATAATTTCATTTCTAGAAATTAAACTTCATTTAAAACCCATTATGCTCTGAGAGAGGGAAATAGGGAGAGATAGAATGGGGTGGATTATCTCACATAGAGGTGGCAAGAGGAAGCAGTTCTGTGGGAGGAGGGGAGAGGGCAGGTGAGGGGGGAATGAGTGAACCTTGCTCTCATCAGATTTGGCCTGAGGAGGGAATACCATGCATACTCAATTGGGTATATTACCCCACAGGAAAGAAGAGGGAGGAAGATAAAAAAAAAATAAAAGGGGGGGAGATGATGGAGGGGAGGGCAGATGGGGGTGGAGGTAATCAAAAACAAACACTTTGGAAAGGGGACAGGGTCAAGGGAGAAAATTCAATAAAGGGGGGTGGGTTGGGAAGGAGCAAAATATAGTTAGTCTTTCACAACATGAGTATTGTGGAAGGGTTATATATAATGATACACAAGTGGCCTAGGTTGAATTGCTTGACTTCTTAGGGAGGGTGGGTGGGAAGGGAAGAGGGGAGAGAATTTGGAACTCAAAGTTTTAAAAATAGATGTTCAAAAACAAAAAAAAAAGTTTTTGCATGCAACAAGAAAATAAGATACACAGGCAATGGGGTGTAGAAATTTATCTTGCCCTACAAGAAAGGAAGGGACAAGGGGATGAGAGGGGAGAGGGGTTATAGAGGGGAGGGCTGACTGGGGAACAGGGCAACTAGAATATATGCCATCTTGGAGTGGGGGGGAGGGTAGAAATGGAGAGAAAATTTGTAATTCAAACTATTGTGAAAATCAATGCTAAAAACTAAATATGTTAAATAAATAAATTTAAATTAAAATAAAAAAAAGATACACTAAAAATAAAAATAAAAAAATTAAAAATAAAAAAAAACCTCATTATGCCACAGTAGTTTCCATTGGCCAAAGCTAGCATAGTCTGTCTTGATTAAGACGGTTTGTCTGGAATTGGAGGAGGTTATGTAGGAGAGTAGTGGGAAACAAGTTCCAGGTCAAATGGAAGAGGGCCTTAAAGCCAGACTTATATGGATTTATTTATTCCTACAGGAACTACAATCCTGTTTGAGGTATTAGGAGCTTCCTCTGTCTAGGGAAGGTTTTTTTTTTTAAAGGAGCTGGTTGAGAAACTGTTATCATTGGCTAGATGATCCTAGGCCCCAGCCAGGTCTGGATTCAGAAATAGTTGCCAGGTTTGGGCTCAAAATAAGTTCCTAAATTTGCTGTTTATCATTAGCATCCTAGGTTAACCTCCTGCAGACACAAGGGTATATGGGAGCTCAACTGTAGCTAATGATGTGTAAGAAAGAAAGAAAGAAATTATCTGATGCCTGGGATATCTTTTGGGTAGGAAGTCAAAGGGTACCTTTAAGCTGATCAGGGGTAAGAGGAATGGTAAATGGTGGGGATAGATGGCATTTTCAGGCCAGACATCCTCTAGCAGGAACCATAAAGGAAATTTATTTGCTCTTTGGCTTCCTGTTGGAATGTTTGCCATTGGAGAGCAGTGAGAAGAGCTCTGGGCTTGGAACCGTAGGACCTGGGTTTCAGTTGTAACTCTCTCACTTGCTTTCTGTGAGACCCTGGCACACTATTTATGTGAGCAGCAGCACACGTTTGTAAATTCCTGTATGGGTTACAAAACTTGTTTCTTGCTTCTGGGCCCTCAGCTTCTTCATTTCTAAAATGGGGTAATAGTACTTGCTCTCCCTACCTCCCCAGATTGTTGTGAGGAAAGCATTTTGTAAACTGTGAAGTGCTTGATAGATGGGAGCTGTTATTACTCTCCATGGCACTATCCCTAAATACCATAAATGGGCTGGCTCAGATGTGGAATGTGAATATGTGCAGTTTTTTGTGGCCTACATCACTCCTTCCTTATACTTCCAACTCAGCCTTTGGAAACCCTGGAGCTCTTAGTGCTAGGATGGTAAAGAACAGCCTCTGATCTGTTCTTTCCCTATATAACCTCTTCATTTGGAAGCTAAAACAAGGGATTATTGGATGTGCATCATTCTGGATTTCCCAAGAGTTAGGGCTATTTTTACATACATGGTAAAGAGCACAAAAAGTTTATCTTGTTCTCTAGGCCCTTGGGTTCAAATCCCACCTCTGACATTTACTACCTGGGTGACTCTGGGAAGTTATTTAACCATTCTGTGCCTCAGTTTCCTTACATGGAAAATTAGATCTGTCTTTGAAAAGGGAATGAAGCCTATCTTTTAGCTAATGATAAAGGGAATTACTTCACTGGGCCTAAAGGTCAGCTCCTCTAATATCTTCTCTGCCTTGAGTCACAGTACATTCCGAACTTTCTTCTGAATAGGATCCAGTCTTGTTTTCCGGCTCCCTGCGCATGAACTTGGATCCATTTGACCAGTACTCAGATGAGGAAATCTGGACGTCTTTGGAACTGGCTCACTTGAAGAACTTCGTGTCAGCTCTTCCTGATAAACTGAATCATGAGTGTGCAGAAGGAGGGGAGAATCTGAGGTAGGGTCAGAGGGCTTACTCCTCCCTGTTAAAAAAACATGTACACACACACACACACACACACACACACACACCCCAAAACCCCAACAAACAAACAACCCAAAACCACATTTTAAAATTATAAATTTCAAACACTGTTAACAATAACAAAAGATAAGCATACAAAATAAAGAGTAAAATCATATATAAAACACTTACTATTTAACAAAGTAGAACCAAATAAATTAGCCATTTAAAAAGCTTGTTTGGGTAGGGGATGGACAAGCTTGTATAAGGAGGGTCTTCCTCACTTTTGAGTGCTGATGTCCTCTGGCTTGGATTAGATTAATGACCAGAGCAGTTTAACTGTCTTGAGGTTGAATCCTGGTATAGGTTTTGGGGGATGGTTGTGTTAGGGATCATTGCAGGAAGACTTATATTAATCAAACGAAATGTGGAGCTCAGATCCTAGCTGGGGATTCAGATTGTCCTCAGAGACATTGTTTTTTGCAGATCCCAACTCTTCCATAGGTAAAGAGATTATGATGGCTCAGGATGGAAGCAGTGGACTCCTCCTCTCCTTCCTACCTGCCCTAGCATGTATACCGTCACTACCACTCTTGCTCTTGTGTTTCAGGATTGGGACAAAATGGTGGCTGTGCTCTGGAACCCAGAATGCCTGGCCCTGGTGTTCTTCCACTTAGACAAAAAAATTAAGCTCTGACTCTGGGCCAAGAGTCCCCTACCAACTTCAGTTCTTAACGAGAGTTTTTTTTTTTTATCATATTAATGACTTTTTTTACACCAACCATTCCCTGATTTACTGCCCTTTCTCCCCCTTCATTGATCCGGTCTTGTACCAAAGAAAAATATTTCAGCAGAGTCTGACAACATAGGCAACCTTCTGGACTTGTGGTTTTCTACCTCTTCTGAGAAGAGGAAAGTGTGTTTTACCCTCTGCTCTGCAGGGTCAATATTGGTCATTCTAGCACAGAACATCATAGAGCAGCTTGACACCAAGGGGATCCTTCCTCTCCCTCCCCCACCCCCAAAAGAAGGGTGGAATGCTTTATAGAGCTGCTAATAAAACCACAGGTAGCCAGATAATTCCAGTTCTCTAAGTTTGCTAGACAAAGCAAACTCCTGTTTGTTCAGATAAGGACCAGCCCAGAGGCACTGTGAGTAAATGGGAAATTTTGATTCTAATCTTGGCTCTTTAAACTAATTACTTCTCACAGCCTCATTTAACTTCTCCAGGCTTACTTCACTTTTCCTCTCTGTTAAATGGGGATTGAAAGCCCAAGTAGTACACCACCACTAGGCATCCATTCCAGAGGGGTCAAAAGTATTTATGGCAATACTTTTTTGTGATGTCAAAGGACTGCAGTGCCTGTCAGTTGGGGAATGGTTGGACATGTTATGGTATATGAACACAATAGATTATTAGCATTGTGCTGTAAGAAACAGCGAAGAATTCAGAGACTTGAGAAGACTTATGAACCAATGCAGGATAAAGTAAGCTGAATCAGAACAATTAATTTAGTAAAGTAGAGGATTAACAGTACTGGGAGAACATTTATGAGTATTGACAGTGAACCGTGGCTGCCTCTTCTCAGCAGAGATGTACTGTGTATATACTCTAAGTGCAGAAGGAAGCATTCTCAGGCTTGGCCAGCAAGGTTGTTGATTTATGTCCTAGACAAGGATTCTGTTGGCATGGGGGTAGGGAAACAGGGAGAAAATAAAAAGCATCAGTAAAACATTTAAATTCAGCCGTTATTAGGATTGCACAAGTGTAGCCTGGGTGAGGAGGCCATCCCTCTTTTTAATTGTTACTGGCCTATTTTCCTATTCAGTCATCCTGGATTCTCAGGTGGTCGAAGGATATATTCTGTATTTCTACATTAATTACTAAAATTGAAACATCTTTCTCATTAATTATACAATTAGTGATAAGCACCCACCTCAATCTATTAAATAGTATTTATCAAATAAACAAGACCTCCTTTCCTGTATTTACTCACTCACGTGTATGTGTGTGTGTACGTATCAAACCTAATCTCCTAGGCTTAAATAGACATCAATTATTGTCTGTACTAGGGGCAGCTAGGTGACACGGTTGATAGAGTGCTGGGCCTCAAGTCAGGAAGACCCCTCTTCCTGAGTTCAAATCTGACCCCAGACACTTACTACCTGTGTGACCCTGGGCAAGTCACTTAAGCCTGTTTGCCTGTTTCCTCATCTGTAAAATGAACTAGTGAAGGAAATGGTAAACCACTTCAGTATCTCTGCCAAGAAAACCCCACATGGCCTCACAAAGAGTCAGAAACAACAGAACAACAACACTGACTATACTATTTATTTATTAGCTGTGCAATGAACAAAAAGTTACCCTTAATCATCTCTATTGCTGACTTTTCCTCAGTTCTGGAAACAGTCCCGCCGTTCAGCTCTCTTAAGGGAATAGCTCGTCCCAGGTCTCTAGAGAATTCTCTTTTTAATGCTTCCTTGTAAGATAAGAGTTAAAAGAATTTTCAAGGTGAAGTTCTTTTCATTCTCTATCTCTCTGTCTCTCAGTCTCTCTCTAAACAAGACAGGTTATACTTCCAAATTGTCAGTTGAATTTCCAGTCTCTGAAGATTCTGTTTTCTCTTAGAAACACAGAGTAACGTACCAGAACTGATCAATTCAGGTTTGAGATTGGAGTGAACCTGAGACACCCAGTAGTATAATCTAACCAGTTAGCAAAAGGAGGTTATCATTGTAGGGGAAAGGACCTTCAGAGTAGGGAAAAGACAGTCATTGAGGAGACAGTCCATTAAACATAGTTTTCCTGGTTTGGTTATCTGATGTTGGTCATGCTGCAGGTTTGGGCCTCAAAGCGTAGATGAATTAGCTCTCCGTGGCTTTTTATACTCAGGCCACTAGGAAGGTTTGTCAGTAGCCTGAGCATGAGTCCCCTGAGCCAACTAAGCCTTGAGGACTGTTTCAGTGCCTTCTAAGGAAAAGCATTTGCCCATCCCATATGTTTGGGGACTCTGGTAGACACTCCTACTACTATATATACAGATAATAAATATTATATTATTAATTTGTAGTAAAAGTATCTCTCTTTTCTGTAGGAAAGGATATTGAAGCTGATATTACATTACATTAAAGTGTGCCTGGCACGTAAGTGCTGAATAAATGTTTATTGGTTTATTAAAATGGAACATGTTTTTAAAATCTCATTGAAAGTGAGCTGAGCATAAGGAAATAGCATGGGTTCATTCACCAACAAGGTTCTCTTTCTCTGGAATAAGTGAGAAAAAAGTTCTTTTTTTTCTCTGTCTGCATCAAGGTCTGTATTGGCTAGTGCGTGTATGTCAGGTTGTTATTTTCTAATCTCTCTCTCTCCCTGTCCCCCTCTCCCTCTCCCCCTCTTTCTCTCCCTCCCCCCTCCCTCTTCCTCCTCCTCCCCCTCTCCCTGTCCTTCTCTCCCCTCCTTTCCTCTTCTTCACCCCTTTATTTCCTCCCTCCCCTCTCTTTCTCTCTTCTCTTCTTTCTCCTTCCCTGTGGGGTATAGCGTTGGGCAGCGCCAGCTTGTGTGCTTGGCACGGGCTTTGCTGAGGAAAACCAAGATCTTGGTGCTGGACGAGGCTACTGCCGCCGTAGACCTGGAAACAGACAACCTCATTCAGTCTACAATCCGAACACAGTTTGATGATTGCACCGTCCTCACCATAGCTCACCGGCTCAATACAATCCTGGACTACACAAGGTAAAGCCTGCCTTTTTCTCTGGGTACCTAAAGGGCCAGCAGCAGCTAATGAATTCTTTTGAAAGTTGGTCTTCAGGAGTTAGTGACTATATCCAATAGACTGCCTCGGATCTTTCCAAAATCTGAAGTCCAAATTTTCTGGCTTTCCTGGGAAGTTTCTTTGCTTCTCTGTCCTCACCTATGTCACTGATATAACTTCCTTCTTATAGTCTTTCTCCTCAGGAAGGTCATTGGCTTTTTCACTTGGAGAAGCAGGTAGCACTGTGACTAGACCTTGGGCCTGGAATCAGGAAGACCAGGATCCAAATCTAGCCTGAGACACTTACTCTGTGACCCTGAGCAAGTCATTTAACCTCTGATTGCCTCAGTTTCCCTGACTGTAAAATGGGGATCATAAGGCACCTACCTCTCAGGGTTGTGAGAGGATGTTTGTAAAAGAGCTTAGCCCAGTGTCTGGCACATGGTCGGTACTGTACACATGTGCATTCCTTTCCTTCTCTCCTTTACTTTGAGATAACACCGTCATGAAGCAACTCCATGAGTCTGATTCTCCCTCTCTGACTTTTATGTTTTTTTTTCCCCCACCCCAGGGTGATTGTCCTGGACAAAGGAGAAATGGTGGAGTGTGGTTCACCTTCCGTCCTCCTGCAGAAGAAAGGCATTTTCTACAACATGGCTAAAGATGCAGGCTTGGTGTGAGGGCTGAGGTTTCCTCCTCCAGGCATAACTGAACTGCTGATGTGCATTAGACACAGAGAAGATCCAGCAAGCCTCCTGTAACTCCTTTTCTTCTGCTCCGCAAACCAAAAACAGCAGCAGCCACCTCACTCTGTCTCTACCCGTCACCCTCTCGGATTCTGTGGTGAACGAGGGACAGATGCTACATCTACCTTCTTGCCCCCCTCCCTTCAGATGCACACACGTCCTCACATCCATAAATTCTTCCCGCCTGGTCCCCAGCCTCTAGTGTTCCCCCATACACCTCTCTGCATACGTGTGCTCCATGGAGTACAACTTTCCACATGGTTGCTACTCTTTTCAGAGGACCTCTTCTGAACGTTGGTCTTCAGGAGAAGTTTATTGCACATAGTTAGCTAGCTAATGACCAAATCCGATAGACTGCCTCAGATATTTTCAAGATCTCAAGTCCTAAGTTTCTGACTTTTCCAAGAAGCTTCCTTGCTTCCATATCCTCACTTAGGTTGTTGATTTAATTCCCCCCTTGCTGTGTCTCCACCGTGCTAGATTGTTCTGATTTGCAGTTTTTTGGTGAGGATTTTAATTACTGTACTTGATTATACTGTACTTACCATGTTGTAGTGCCGTACAGAATGGCTGACAGTTTCCAGGGAAGTGAGAGGGTTTTTCTTTCTTAACCTTCTCTGTCCCTAGGACTCACTTCACTGTCTATACTCTCATGCATTTATACTTCAGAGATTGCACTCATGGGACACCTCCTGAAGTGTACTGGTATTGAGAGGACTTCTTCCAGAAGCTAGAGGCAGCCAAATTGACCCTGCCACCTCACTGTGCATCCAAGAAACGTGGTAGAAGTTGTTGATTTTTCACGGCTAGAAGGGCAAGGGTGCAAAAATAACCAGAGCTCTGAGGGTTTTTATTGTTGGCTTTTCTGCCTTGGGGAACTCATTGAGTCCTCTATCCTTTTTTCATTTCCCTACCTCCTTTTCTCCATCTCCAAAATGGTTATAACACTCTAGGTATCTACATCACTGAAATGTGTGAGGACAAATTTATGGTTATGAAATGCTCAGAGAGAAGAGGATTGTGGATGTCCCAAATATTTTCAGTTCTTAAGAATAAGGACCCAGTTGATTATTACAAGCATTGTTTTAAATTCTGAATTCCTGACCCCAGAAATCTAGGATCCTATTGATGGAGGTGGGGATGGAAATCCTGACTTTCAGTCTCAGATTCTTATCCACACCCACCCACAATTAACAACCACCTCAGACTTGTACCCTTTGGCTAAGAAATATTTGACAGTGCTCAACTCCCAACAGGTGACTGAGCTGATTGTACATTTGGCTATCCTGTGTGTTCCTGGGAAGAAATGGAGAAAACATGGTTCCTCAGTGTATATTGTCTCAGAAGGAGATTACAATGGTATCCAAAAGCAAAGAGAGCTTCCTTCCACTTACTCAGAGATGCAGACTTTGAATTATGTTGCTGATCCCCAAACCAGAGAAGTGTCTTCTCTGAGATGGGAAAAAATATTTATTTTTTTGTAAATTATATAATTCCTTAAAGTTGGATAAACCAAGTTTTTCTTGGGTATCTTTTTGTAACGAATACACTGGAAACATGAACATTTGCAAATAATTTGCAGTAAAAAAAATTCTTTTTTTTTGTTTTGAAATGGTTGTCCCCACTTCTTAAAAGCTCCAGCTATAATACCGTACACATCTTTAAGTCATGTTAAGGTGTTAATGCACCTTGTATTGGTTCACATGAGCAGGGACTGTCAAGAATAGGATACTGGGAGGAAGCAGGGAATGGGCAAAGTAATTGAGGATGAGAAGAAGGCAGCAGGTGGACAGGTGGAAAGGACACAAAATGATGGGTTAGTAAACTTGGCGCCATTGTACCCAGGCTGCTGAGGGTCTGTCCTTTGGGTTGTAAAGCTTTGATTTGAAAATGCCACATTTGGGGTTCCAGATTTGAAGCATTTCAAATACCAGAACACGGCCCTAGATAGCCCAAAGTTCAGCTCAGACACCAAACAGTCTTTGTGAACTCTTCCTGGCATCGAGCCAGGAGAAATCTCAGGATCCGGGTGAAAGTTGAATCAGCATCTTGAGGATGAAACAGAATGTATCACTAACTCCTGGTTCCCATGGAAATTAGCGCCCATGAGGGCAGAAGGAAAACTGCACGTGTTCACTTGTCTAGATAAGTGCTTATCCCAGTGCCTGGCACATAGTAGGTGTTTAATAAATGTTTCTTGACTGACTGTAAGAGCTCCTAAATGCTACAGCAGCTAGATGGCACAGTAGATAGAATGTTGGACCTAGAATCAGGAAGACCCAAGTTCATATCTTGTCTCAGAACTAACTGTCTGAGCCTGGGCAAGTCATTTAAGTTCTGTCTGCCTCAGTTTTCTATAAAATGGGAGTAAAAGCTCACCTCCCAGGGTTGTTGTGAGAGTGAAATGAGATAGTATTTGTAAGAGTACTATATAAATGCTAGCTATCATCGTCATCATCATAATTATTAGTGTAAGAGGGACATAATGGCACATTCTTATCCAGACCCACTCCACAACTTCCTCCAGAGATAACAACCACCCAAGGCTTATGCCCTATTGCTAAGGAATGTTTGACAGTGCTTAACTTCCAGCAATTAGTCGAGCCAGTTGTGCATTTGGTGAAACTGTGTGTTCTTGGAAAGAAATGTAGAAAACATTGTTTCTCAGTAAATATTGTTTTGGATGAAGATTATATTGATATCCAGAAACAAAGAGAGCTTCCTTCCAATTACTTAGGGATGCAGACTTTGAATTATATTGCTGACCCCAAAACCAGGGAATATCTTCTCTAAGATGGAGAAAAAAATATTTATTTTCCGAGAGAGACAGTTTGAGCAAGGGATGCCCAAGGTGTGCAAGAGAAAGACTAGGAGCCAAGCTTACGTTTGAGCTTTCTGAGTTTTACGTGTTGGTTCTTTCAGTAAACATGTAAACATTTCACCAAATACCTGCTTTTGTATCCAACTCTATACTGGACACTGTGGAGGAAATGCAAAAGGAGATTTCACAGCCCTATTACCAGACAACTTACAGTCCAGCTGTGGAGACGAGGTCTATGCATGTGAAGAGTAAAATGATATGAGTTGACAATACAGAATCGATTATTAGGCAGCATACAATTAAGCACCAAGCCAGTGAGACAAATGACCTTTCTCAATATTAACTTGGGTTTTCTTTGTTGACGGAAGAAAAACAGCTTATTCTGGAGGGAAATTCTATTCTGGACACGGAGTTCCATTGGCTTCTTTCCCTCCAGGGCCATGGTTTGAGTCCATTAGCACCGCCATGAAAAGGGTTGCCCAGCTCTGGAGCCTGACCCTGCACATGTCTGGCCTGATGCTGCTAGTTAGCAGCTTCAGTCAAAAGCTCTGTCTGAGAAACTCTTGGCATCTTCTAAGTGGCCCCTGAGAAGTTTGCCAAAAGCACAGTTAGCTACTTTTCTTTTTTTTTCCCCACTCTTAGCAGGCAATTTGTGTGTATCTCAGAGGAAAGATAAGGGAAAATTGCTAGACCTGTATGCCTATTTTCCAAAATGACACTGCTTACTTACATGGGTAGGAGTAAGAGGAGTCAGGGTATTGTGATTCTCACAAACCTTATAAACCAAGGAAACAAAATGGCCTGGGAGGCCTAGAAGACAGCTCCTTCCCCACCCCACCCCCCCATCCCAGGGAGACCCACTTCTCAAAGGAAGGAAAGCTTCAGTTTTACTGTGGTGAATTCAGTTATGAATGCTGCTAATAGGTCAGAAACAGGGCCTGAGAAATACAAAATGGCAGCTAATCCCCATATTAGTTTAGTAAAATGAGATAATGGTAGGTGAGATTGCAGGGAGTCTGAAGGGCACTCTTGTGTGAGAAAACAGCAGTGGGGCTGGATCCTAGATTCTCGGTGGGGTGGGTTGGGGCGGAGTGTAAGAAGGCTGGAAGGGTAGAAAGAGACCAAGTTATGAAGGCCTTTAAAAGTCATTTTAAAAAAAGATTTTATATTTGATCTTACTAAGTCGGGGAAATGATGTGACCAGATCTGCCCTTTAAGAAGATCAATTTGATAGCGGAGTGTAAGGTGGACTGAAGTAGGGAGAAACATGAGGCAAGCCAGGAGACCAACTGGAAAGCTATTGGTGATGAGGGCCTATGTCAGACTGTTGGTAGTGTCGGAGGAGAGAAGCGGGGGTAGGTGAAGAATATTGAGAAAGTAAAATTGAAAGGACTTGGCAACAGAGTGGATATGTTGAGAGTGAGAAGTTGAGGATGATAACTTGATTGTAAGCCTGGGTAACTAGAAAGATGGTAGTGTCCTTGAGTAATAGGAAACTTAGGAAGAGAGGAGGGTTGGGGGCAGGGTGGTAAAGTGATTAAGTTTAGTCTTGGGCATACTGAGTTTAAAATGTCTATGTACATCTGATCTGGGATATCCAATAGATGGAGATTTGAGATTGGAGGTCAGGAGAGAAGTGGGGGTTGGATTGAGTAGGTCTGGGAATCATCAGCATAGAGATGGTAACTGAAACCATGGAAGCCAATGAGATCACCAAGGAGAAGAGAAGAGAGGCCAGGAAATTAAGAGATCATTGGTAACTTTGGAGAGAAAAGGTTCTGTTTAATGATGAGGTCAGAGGCCTATAGAGAGTTAAAATAGAAATATGGAGTTAATATAGTTAATATAGAGTTAAAAGAGAAAAAGAAGTAGAGGCGCCTATTATATAGACAGCCTTTCCAAGGAGTTTAGCCATAAAATGAGGAAAGATAGATGATAGCAAGGATGGACATAACAATTGAGAGGGTTTTGATGATGGGGAAGACGTGAGTGTTTATGGGCCGTAGGGACATAACCAATAGATGGAGAGGAACTAGTGAGAGTAGGGATGATAGAGGGGGCAGTGTGTTGGAGAAAATGGGATGGAAAGGGAATTTTTTCCCCAATTTTTAAACGTTTTTATTTAAAGTTTTGAGTTCCAAATTCTCTCCCTCCCTTCTACCACCCCAGATGGTAAGCAACCAGATACAGTTTATACATATTCAATTATGTAAAAAGTTTCCATGTTAGTCATTTTGTACAAGAAGACTAGAATTAAAAAAATGAGTGAAAATAGCAAGCTTCAGTCTGTATTCGAACAGTATTAGTTCTTTCTCTGGAGGTGGATAGTATGTTTCATCATTAGTCCTTTGGGGTTGTCTTGAATCATTGTATTGCCAAGAATAGCTAAGTCATTCACAGTTTTCATTGAACAATATTGCTGTTACTGGGTATTATGACTCTCACAAACCCTATAGATCAAGGAAACAAAATGGCCTGGGAGGCCTAGAAGACAGAGGGTATGTTCTCCCTTGGTGATCTCATCAGCTTTCATGGATTCGGTTACCATCTCTATGCTGATGATTCCCAGACCTACTTAATCCAACCCCACTTCTTTCCTGACCTCCAATCTCAAATCTCCATCTACTGGATATCTCCGATCAGATGTACATAGACAAAAAATATAACAAAATCTCCTGGTTCTGCTCACTTTGGAGTGGGATTGCTTTTGCATGTTGGGAGGTTAGTTTTGGAAAGGAGAAAGGGCACCTCTTCATGTGAGACAAGGGTGAAGGAAGGATTAATGGCAGAAGAAATCTAGTGAAGTTAGATGAGATTGAGCTCCAAAGAGGGAGCTCTTGGCAAATAGCCTCATCTTCTGTAATGAAATAGGAGGCATGGTTCTCATCTGAGAGGCAGAGTGGAGGGGAAGGCATTGGGGGCTTGAGGATGGGTGAAAGGGTTTGGAGAAGGCATTGTATGAGAGAGAATGAATCAGCTACGGAGATGGGAAGGAATTTTCTTGCTATAGTTAGAGCTCATTTGAGCTTGTGTTGTTAAATTTATAGTGGTCTCAGCATGGTTTTGTGATTTTTTCTTCTTCTCCAGCTTCCTGCAGCAGCACATGAGGAGGAGCAAAGGCAGTGGATGATGGGAGTAATCTAAGGCTAGGGCTTGGCAGAACAAGATGAATGATAGGATTAAGGGGCAAGGAACCAGAAAGAAAAGGATTATGTAAAGTTAAGATGATTCACCATGGTGTCAAGATGGGAAAGGGACAAGAATGTAGCCAATGTATGGACAATGGCCAGGAAAAGAACTGACAGATAGCAGGACAGAAGGTCACAGTGAGGATGAACTGAGTCGGGGATTATAAGGGAGAGGAAAAGATGGAATGACAAAAGATTATTATTAGGTAAAGGAATTTTAGAATTCATAAATATGGAAATGGAACTTTTGGGGAATGGCATGATCAAGGGTATAACCATTTAGCAGAGATGAGGTAGGGAACAGGTCTTGAGAAATGAGTAGGTTGAGGAACTGGTAAGTTAAAGTTTCATAATATGAGGAAATGAATTGGAGAGGAGGGAAAGACTGAGCTAAGCAGTGGATTCATCGAGGAAGGGAGGGTGCTAGATCAGAGGTGTCAAACACAAGGCCCTCTGGTGCAGGTAGCCCACCACACCCCCCAGAATAAAATGTAACTGGGAAATATTAAAATAAACATACAACAAAACATAGGTAATAGCACATTTTAAAACCAAGCCAATATGTAGCCTATAGGGATCCTTACATACAGATTAGTGACCCCGTTTTCAATTAGAGATTAACACCCCTGTCCTAGAAGTCAGGAGATGACAGCTACCAGAATCTCGATCGGGTGATCTATGTGGATTGAACGAATCTCAAAGGAAGAGAAGTTATTGAGTGATGGTGGTAGGATCAGGAAGTGGCAAGAAGTATTCCAGTTTTACCACCATGACCAGTAAGTCAGGGAGTATGAGAGAGAGTGCAAAGAGTTCTGGAAGGGGTGGTCGGGGATGCTGGGTCGTTAGGAAGGAGCCAAGTCTCAGTGAGTACAAGAAGACAGAGAAAGAAAAGGGTTTAGAATAAAGGCAAGTTTGTAGGCCTTCCAGAGAGCACCCCTTTGAGTGAGGAGGATAGGAATAAAAGAGGGGGTTGGGGGGGATAAGGAATAAGATGTCTACCATGGCACCTAGGATTCATTGGGATGGGAAGGGTAAGGTAGTGAGGAATGGACTCGGGCAGATTATATCATCCCCAGGGGGCCAGAGAGTTGGTGTGGAGTTGGAGCAGGCTGAAGAATATGTGAAGAAGACGGATGAAAGAGCAGATCTGGGCAAGGACCCTCTTTTCAGGGGCAAGGGAGATGTGCTTATCTTAACCAAAGAGCCCCATCTTATAGCACAGAAACTGTAAGCAAACGTGTTGTGGTTAGAGAGAACTACACGAGGTTGAGAATCCCACTTTATGTGACTCAGACCTTCTGGGGGCAGGGGGAGCAATTACACCCCACTTTTAATGTGGGAGATTGTAATGTAATTTTAGATAAATTATCCGATTAAGGTGTCAGAGTACACTTGATCTGCTTCTCATTACTTGTGTCTCTTTGGCTAAGTCACCGGAATGCTCTGGGTCTTCGTAATAATAATAATAATATTTTTGTGGGGCAGCTAGGTGGCTCAGTGAATAGAGTGAGTACTGAATGTGGAGTCAGGAAGACTCATCATCCTGAGTTCAAATCTGGCCTCAGACACTAGCTGTGTGACCCTGGACAAGTCACTTAACCCCATTTGCCTCAGTTTCCTCCTCTGTAAAATGAGCTGGAGAAGGAAATGGCAAACCATTCCAGTATCTCTGCCAAGAAAACCCCAAATGGGGTTATGAAGAGTTGGGCATGACTGAAAAATAGTCCATTTATATAGTGCCGACTGTGGGCTAAGTTCTTTACGCTTATAATCTCATTTGAGCCTCACAACAAATGGGCAGGTGGGCAGGCGCTGTTATTATCCCCCTTTTACAGATGAGGGAACTGAAGTAAACAGAGGTTAAGTGACTTGCTCAAGGACACACAGCTAGTAAGGGTCTGAGACTGGATTTGAACTAAGGTTTTCCTGACTCCAAGGCCTTGTGTTCTAGTGCCACCTAGCTGCTCTATAAGTGCAGCATGAAATGATTGTTGGACCCACGAAGGCTGGGATGCTCACCCTCTCCTTCTAAAGGAACTCTGGATCCTGGGCAGAAATTGGGTTCAATTCTGGGGGAACCTGAGTAGACCTGAAGAAAGGGGTCAGAAGACCCTTCTTGAACGTTGGCCCTTTACATCCTCTACAATGGAGCCCTGGGGAAGATCATTTACAATTTAAGTTAGGCTCATGGCTAGGGTTTTTCCACAAAAGGGGGTTGAAAGCTATTTATTTCCTCTATGTAAAAAAAAAATGCTTTAAAACACACACATGTACACACTAATACATACATGAAACACTTAAGTGGGATTCTTAAATAGTCATTTCACCCTCTTGGTGTTGCACTGGTTGAGTGATTCCTGCAAGATCCATGCTTTTGGTAATTCAGATCAAGGTTTGGACTATTCCAACTCTCAGTGGTCATCTTCCCCAAGAAATGGTGTAGCAATGGTAGAGGGAGCTTTTCATAGTGTAGCTAGCATTCGCTGAGGGACTGAGGAGCTTCCAACCTGTCAGATTTTTTAGTTTTCCTACAAGGCAAACATCTACACCAGGATTGCTGTTTGGACACCTATGCTCAGGGCAAAGAACAGAAGCAGAAAAGGCAACCAGAGACCAAACCTTCTAGCTCAACTAAGCAGGACATAAGTTCCCTTCCCCAGTGCATTCTGCCAACTCCTCAAAAGAAAGGGTTGCATGCCCCATGGGAAAAGGAAGGAAGAGCACTAGAGAGAAAAGCCACTACTTTTAAGATCTTCTGAAAGGGTGGCTCTTTCTGCCTCAAAGGCCAGCACTCTGATGCTGCTCCATCCCTCTGGTGTCCCAGAGTGGGTGGGAGGGGGAGTTCCTTCTGATTATACTCATTACACATGTAAAATTAGGGGATTGGACCAGATTGGACTTGATCTCCAAGGTATTCTAAGTCTGATCCTGTGATCTGGATCACCGTAGGTGGGACTTCCTAGGAAGGTGGCATGAGATGGGTAAAGAATACTCCCAGGGATGTTTAATCTCTGCTTTAACTTTAAAGGATTTCTAAAGAAGACCAACATTGCTATTTCCTCCTAGAAAACTCATGCAGCAGTTTCAATTGCTCATAGATTGGGCCAATCAGTCAACATTTTTTAAGCGCCTACTATGTATGTGCCAGGTCCTGTACTTGGCACTGAATCACCCACTTCAACACCACCACCACTCAGTTGTGAGTAGAACTTGCCAAGTAAACAATTGTGATTGTATTTAATCAAATCTTTTTCAGAATATACTGCAAAGCTAAATACTGGATTTTCTCTACCACTTCTCCCCTTCCTTAGTTCTGATCATTGAAGAGCTGATGGTATATTTGCAATGGAAATAATAGGCAACCCCCTTCCCCACATGGAAAGACCAATTAGTCAATTACTGAACTACTCTTATACAGGAAAGCACTAGTTTGAGAACACATTGGTGGATGAAGCAAACACATTTTCCTTTTCCGAGGTTGGTTAATCAGGGCAGGAAGCTTAATTTACTTAAATCTTCTAGGGTAAAAATATAAACTGAAACACAATTTGTATACTTTCTAATTGGGTGGTCAGAGGTCTACTATTAATAGGAAAGAATGGAGCTTGATCTTTAGCCACAAGCTATAAACTCAGACAAGCTTTGGCAGAGAGAAACCTGAGGAAGGACCTGTACTTACTCCTGACAGGCATTCAGGGAACTTGGGAAGACCTAATGTACTTGTTTATCTACTAGGGAGACTGAGAGTTCTTTTGGGGAGGTGATGAGGACTTGGCTTGGGTTTCTAGTGTGGTGAGTTCCAAGAAGAAATTCTCCCCAGAGGAAATTTTGTCTCTAAGACACAATCAAGTGCACGTCAGCGTGCTGGTAGGCACTTTTTATTCACTTCACAAATATGGGCTGCAAGGGTGGCGCAGAGCGACAGCTGGGCAGGCTGTCAGTGTCTGTGTTGGTTCTACTCAGGAGGGGCGGCAGGTGGTGGATCTTTTGGTCCCTTTGGCGTGTTTCCTTATTCATCTATCCTCTGAAACTGGCATTTGACAGTTAAAAGATGAACACTGTGGTGCAATGAACTGAAGACTCCAGGAACATCTCGTTGAATCTTCAGCCTTCAAAAATCACCTCTAATTCAACTTATGTGGTACAGTAGAAAGAGAAATGGCCTTGAAGTCAGAGATATGGATTCAAATCCCACCTCTTCTAGCTCGTATTTATGTAGCCTTGGTGAGACCTCAGTTTCCTCATCTGTAAAAATAGGTTGGACTAGACGACTTCTTAGGTCCCTTCTAGCTCAGATGCTCTGATGAAGGTGATCCTATCCAGTTTACCTGTGTATGGGGTCTGGGATCCACCAGTAGGTATTTCCTCTCCCCTATAGCCATCTAGATCTTGCCTTAGAAGTGTAGTCCCATTTTAGAATGAATATAAGAACGTCCCAAGTTGTGGGAAAAGGCCTTCTTTTTATGAGCATATGAGCACTTTCCAAAATTTGTTCCAGATGAGGCCTGGTTTTCCATCAGCCTATCGAGCAGTCTTTGCTGAACCAACAGCTTGGCTGGGATAGCAGACTCTGCCATCACCCATTAACTAGAATCCTGGGAAAGGGAGGAAAAAAAAAACCAAACCATTGTTCCTAGGAAGCCAAGCTCTAAGATTCAAAATGTGGTCATAGTGGAGCCTGGAGGAGCCACAGTTTTTCTGTGTTAAAGTTAAAATTCCCTGACTCAGTTCAACAGACATTTATTAAATGCCTACTGTGTATATTGAGGGGCTAGGCACCAAAGCTGTAAAGTAGAGAGGATCTAATATATGTAAAACAGGAAGACCCAACATCAAATCCCACCTCTTATCCTTACTAATAAAGTGACCATTGTTATTCAATCATTCAGTCCTATCTGACTGTTTGTGACCCCCATGGACCTTAGCATGCCAGACCCTTTTATCCTTCACTATCTCTCAAAGTCTGTCCAAGTTCATGTTCATTGCTTCCATGATACTATCTATCCATCTTATTCTCTGCTGTCCACTTTTCTTTTTGCTTTCAGTCTTTCTCAACATCAAGGTCTTTTCTAAAGAGTCAAAGCTCATATTATAGCTAGCATGTTTATAATGCTTCAAGGTCTGCAAAGCATATTACCAATACCTCATAGCAACTCAAGATTTGCAAAGTCCCCTATAAACAGAGTCTCACTGGAACTTCTCTCAGCCTCAGTTTTCACATCTGTAAAATGCAGATAACGCCTGTAGTAGAAAGTTTAAGGAGTTGTAAGGCACAAATAAGATTATGTAAAGCATAAAACAAGGTAAAAGCAAAGGGGAATTAGTTTTTATCTTCAGTCTGGCCTAGTTCATTTCACAGGTTACCTTATTATTTTGTATTATAAATTCAAACAAAAAGTAAGCACCTTGAGGGCAAAGATTATGTGTCTTCTTCCCTGTGTTTTCTGTTCACCCAGAGGACCTGCTAAGATTTACACACAAGATGCTCAGACAATGCAGTTGATTTTTTGGAGATGAGTAAATTCTGGCACTTCAGGGCCTGCTGTGCCCATACGTGTTTCAGAGGGGCAGGACTGGCAAGAATTCAGTTCAGGCCAAGTTTATGGCTCTGGTTCTAGAATAGGGTTCATTAAGATGCAATGGGCTTCTTCAATAACTTTGAACAAATGTTAGAGGGCAGGGAAGGAGAGAGGATCTTTCAGCAGGGGTTACCTTCTGCAATCTATCACTGTATGCAGTCTATGAATGATGGTTAACTTTGTGCAATCTGTAAACAGGCCCTTTGCATCTATCCAGAGCTCAGTCTGAGATTTCTCCTGGCTGCGGACTTACTCAGGGATAGGATTTCAGATTTTGGAGCAGGTCCCTAAATAGACACAGGAGCTTTGGGCCTACACTGTAAGCAAGCAGAAGGGACCTACCTTGTGACTTTGGGTGGTTATTAAACACTCTGTCTTGCACCAACTCCAAACATGCTCACACATTTTTCATTATCAGAAGAATTTCAGATTTGAAAGCTGTCGAAGACCAAGAATTATTTCTGTATTAATGGTCTTTTCTTCAATCAATTAATAGGTATTTATTGAGCACTTGCAGTGTGCTGACCACTGGAAAATACAAAGATGAAAAATGAAACCGTCTAGGAGCTTTCATTCTCTTGAGAGTGACAATGTGTAAATATAGACATTTATATGAAACATGTGTATATAGAAAGGTAGCTTAGGTGGGGAGGGGCACTGGTAGCTGGAGAGGATCAGGAAAAGCTTCCTTTAAAAGGCGACAAGCTTAATTTTGAAGGAAATGAGGGATTTTAAGAGGTGAAGGGGAGGAGAGGAGGCAGGACATGGGGTGATGGAAGAGGGCCAGGGAGTGCTGATCATATTATAAGGAAAGAATCCAAGGAGGCCTAGAAAGAAGGTATGAAAAGAAAGAGAAGAAGAAGAAGACATTTCATGGAACTCATACCTTGAGCTTAGGCATACCTGCCAGTAGGGAGGAGAAAAGATGCTTTTCTCTAAAGGCTCTCCAAAGATTAAAGATGCCTCACTTATGTTAGAGGTAAGAATAGGGACTATGGGACATGTGTGTCTCATACACTGACACACGTGTCGATATATAGAATTTCAGAGTATGACAGAATTTCACAGTGCACAGGTACCTCGGGGGTCATCTAGTCCAATCCAAAAACAAGACCAACAAAATTTGCCCTATGACATACCCTAACAAAGTTGTTATCTGATCTCTTCTTTAAAACCAGACTCCAGATTCCATGGGGAGTCCATGACCTTATGGCGATGGCTCATTCCACTTTCATTTTCTTACTCCAGATTCTTCTACTTTCCCATCCAGTGATGGTAGGATGAGGCATGTGACTGGATTTTCCACAGTTCTACTTTTGAGAAGACCAGAACGTTCCATAGGGTTCACCTTGGGTGGTCATAAGCTTTCAGGTCGTAAACTTTTTGTTTTAATACCCTGATTAGTCACCAAGCGTGGGCAGATTCTGAATTCTGTGCTTGGTTTCTAACCAGAGAAAGCACGGGATAGCTCTCTGGAGGCCCCAGTGTCTTACCCTCCCCATGTCTGTTGGACAACATTGCCTAGGGCTTAAAGCCACCTGCCCCAAGAAAAACAAGTGATTGCCACCAGGACAAATTGCAACCCCAGTTTAGGGGATTGAGAGCTTCTAACTTGACCTAGTTCCTGACTCTCTGGACTTTGCCACTTTCTTCCCAGCTTTACCTAAGCAGTCTTCACTCAATGGCATCCTCTGATTGGAACTTCCAGGTGAGGAAGTACCCATTCCAACCATTCTCACTTCTAACCAGCTCAGCTTCTGCCCACTGTGGGATCATCTTCCTCTCTCACCTATTCAGCTCCCTTTTATGTTTTTCTTTTAAATAATTTTTATCATTAGAATTTAAATTCCTTAAGGGCAAGGATTGTCTTCCTTCGAGGTAGTAACAGATACAGTCAAGAAGACTGGAGTTCAAATCCAGCCTCAGATACTTTTTGGTTGTGTGACTCTGGGAAAATCACTTAATCTCTGTCTGCCTCAGTTTACTCATCTATAAAATGGAGATAATAATGGTACTTACCTCCCAGAGTTGTCGTGACGATCAAATGAGACAATATTTGTAAAATGCCTTGCACACAGTAGGCACTATGTAAATGCTGGCTATTACTAAATAAGCTAATATTTGTAAACCTTAAAGTGATATGTAAATCTTAGCTATTATTATTTTACTTTATTTGCATTCCCAAATCTTAATAAATGCTTCATCTAATATAATCTAGAGGCATGTTCTTAGGGCCTTCTACAAATACAATACGAGGCTGGATTTGGATTCCGGTCTACCTGACTCCGGGAATGGCAATCTATCTATTGCTCCACCTAGTTAAGAAGTGACAAAAAAGAGATCACTGTCTCCCTAGTGACCTTCATTCAGGCTATGCTTAGATAGAAATGCTAAAATAACAAAACAAAACAAAACCAAAAAACAAGAAATAAAAAAAGAAAGAAAGAAAGATGGGAATGCCTGAAAGGCAAAAAAGCTCTGACCCTGGATGGTGTAGTCAATTCCTGAGTAATTTAACTGCAGGAAACTTGACCCGCCATTAGTGGGGCAGGTGCAGTGACTTGTGTTTTCATTAGTGGGAATGATGTGTACTGAACCATAAATACTTTTTCATCCTTGGTGTCCCGGCACATGCGTTTATAATACAATCTGATGTAAAAGCCTGTGTGGTCTATGGCCACAGAACAAAGTGAAGGCCCCCACACAAGGATGGGCCTCACAACTTGACCTCTTTAGCCCTGAGTTCCAGCTAGCTAATGGTCTAAACTGATTTTTAAAAAAAAATAACATTTTTATTGATTTTTTCGTTTGTTTTTAGATCACTTTCATGTCTGAAAATATCTTTTCCTTCTCTCCTACGCATTGAACTATCCTTTTTAAAAAATATTTTCAGTGGTTGTCTTTTGTTCTTGAAGAGGATCAAAATGACATCGCTATGTTGGGGTCAAGGTACAGTGTGTCTGACTGTGGCTGATCAGACCAATTGGAGCATGGAGGCTCTACCACAAGTCTGGCACAGAAAATATTTTTTAAAAAGGGGAAAATAGCAGTTCAGTAAAACAAATCAAAACGTCAACTGTCTGACAGTGTATGCATTATTAATAATAATAGCTAGCATTTATAGAGTGCTTAGAGGTTAGCAAAGTGCTTTGCATATGTTTTCTCATTTGATCATCATAACCCTGTGAAGTAGGTAGGTACTATTCCCATTTTACAGGTGAGGAAACTGAAGCAGAGAAAGGTTGAGTGACTTACCCTGAGTTAAATGGCTTAATCTGAGTCTGGTACTTGGAGTAAAACCACTATATGACACCTACCTGTAAGACCCCACTTTTTTAAAGAGACAGAGTTGCCTTTTCTCAACTCTTTTAAGGACTAAACTTGGACATGATGACACAGGTAAACTGAGTCTTATAAAATCCTCTCACTTGCTTTGTTGATTCTCGTGTGAACCCAAAAAGCCACAGTCATCCTCAGCTTTTCTTTTCCCCCAGGGCGGGGATGGGGAGGGAAGATGTCATACCCATTTTTCACTTTTGGGGTCAGGTATTAGATACCTTCCTATTCTCTACCCCCAAACCATTCTTTGATGCCTGGGTCTAGGAAGCCACACACTTCTTCCAACCTTTCAGGAGCAGCTATGAGCACAGGAAAGGGTTTAGTTGACTAAAGGAGGAACTGTCATCTCACCTAATGAACCAGGAATCCAGCCTTTGTCTCTAGATGGGTCTGGAGGAACCAAGGGAAGAATTCATTGGCTTCCAATAAAATAATTGCCATCTATTAAAAATCAAAAGAAAATAGATATAGAGCTAAAAGGGACCTTAGAGGCCATGTAGTCGGATCTCCTCCTTTTATGGACGAGGAAACTGAATCCCAGAGAGGTGAAGACACTTTTGCTTAAATAGTAAATGGAACAGGAGAGATTTGAATGTTTCATTCAGGATAGGATAAGTTATGCTCCTAAGCTATGCCCTCAGAATTGCCCCCCTTTTTCAGCAACTACACTTAAATTTGGCCTCCAAGTCCTCCACAATTACTTGTGCGACCTTGGGCAATTCATTTCCCTTTTCTAGGCATTGGTTTTCCCATATGTAAAATGAAGAGATTGGAAAAGCCTATCCAGCTCCAATATTTTCTGATTCTTTTTTTGAATTGAAGTCCTGGGCATTTGATTTTTACACCTTTCAGACAATCTTGCATGTTTGGTTTGCCTGCATTTGGCTACCTGAGACAGAGGAGGTCTTCCCTGGGAGAATCACTGAGATGCAGAAATCCACAATCTCTAGGGGCAGATAAGGTTGGTTAAGCACACAACTGTGAAGGCAAGGCTATTCCCCAGAAGTTCCAAAATGGTCTCTAGTCACTTATGTGACCCAAAAGGGGGAAGTTTTTTTTTATTAGTACTGGGGTGGATGTTTTTTTCCCCCATACATGTATACTATCTTTACACATATATATCCTTTAAGTAGCTAGTCCCAAGTGGAGGATATTGGTAGGTGAATAACTAGGTGAATGTAGTCAGTGCATTTGCACTGGGCTCAGCAAATTTGGGGGACTGAAGAACCCCCGGTGTTTTCTATGTTTAAGAAAACCTGCCCAACACTGGAATCAATACTCCTTTCATCTGTCCTGGGATTGTAGGAGACAGAAGTCAGTAGAAGCAGACCTTGGCAATTTTGTTCCAGATCCGAGTAACTAAACTCACTAGTGGTAAAGATGAGATAAAGGTTTACAATGCCTTTTGTCCCAGTAAAAGCCCTTCAAGAGGGACCACCCGGGCAGGGAAGATACTGACTCTGTGACGCATTCAGGGAGGGGGAGGTTTGGGTTTTGGGCCACATGGGCTGACTCAGGGCACATTCCCCACAATTGAAAATATTAATTTCTTCTGTATTGATTTTACAATATAAATGATTTTATGCCGCATTAATTTTTATAATTGATATAGTATCTGTCTAAAGCCACCTTTCTGTGGCCTTGAGTTAAGTTCAGGAATTTAGCTTTCCCTCCAACTTAGTTCAAAGAAATAATTAAAAGAAAGGCTGCTATTATTCATACCATTAGACCCTGAAACATCTGTTTGTTTTCTTTAAGCCCCAACAAGTTAACCTGGTGCCATCCCTCAAAAGATGTCATCTGTCCTTGCACAATTAGGGGAGATTTTATCTCCTCCAAGGAGAGAACGAGTCTGGTAGTTTTGATCCCCTAGCAAAGATTATAAGAGGCAGATAGGTTCCATAAAACAATTAACGTTCCTTAATCGTCAGACAGGGATGTGATAGCCTTACCTGAATGTTAGCCTGCTTTTCTTAGTATAGCCAATTGTAATGTTTCACAACTACCAAGACCCCCTTTTTTCTGGTGTGTCAATAAAGAAGGTCTGCCCCTTCTTAATGGGGTTACTGGCTTTACTGAGATGGCCAGTCTGACCCACCTTATTAACAGTTACACACGTCACTATTAATAAGCTGATCTTCCTGGGAGTATGTACCTCAGTCTAACTTTACTGAATTTACTGGAGATACTATTTAGCTCCCATAAGAGCATAGTCGAGCTGGAAACAGCTCTTTTCTTTTCCCTAAAATCTTCTTAAAGTTTTCCCTCAGCAGTATGTATGGGTGGGCATCTCTCTCCTTTCGCCTTTCCCCAAAGAACTTTATGACTTACCCCTTGGGGTCAGTTTAAGGATGGAGGAATGACTGGTTGGAGCAAACCACAGTGGCCCTGTAGCGGGGACTGAAAAGAAAGGGACATAAAAGGGAAGGATTGACAGGAAGATGCACACATAGCTAGGACACTACAGGGAAAAGCAGGAGAGTGATCGATAAAGTTGGACCAAGTCTCACTCAGGAGGGGAAATTAAAAAAAAACAAAACCAAAAAAAAAAAAGCCACCTCTACTAAGCTTTCCTTGATTCTCCATGTTGGAAATGTGTGTTCAAGAGTATGTACCTTTCATATTCCTAGAACTTGGGACAAAGCATTTGGGGTCAGATGAACTGAGTTCAAATTCTGCCTTTGGTGTTTGACCCTATGCTAGCCTCTTCATTTTTCTGTACCGATTTCTTCATATATAAAATGAGGAACTGATCTAGATGACCTCTGAGGTCATCTAGTTCTAATATTGTATGAGTCTGTGTATCTGCCATCTTAATCTAATTTCAGGGTTTTTTTTGTGTCTGAAATGACAGTGATGACATGGGAGTGTGTCTTCTGTCAGGCTTAGGGCATTTATGTTGCTTGGTGTCCTTTTGGAATGTGCATGTGATTCTCACACCTTTCAGGAAAGATTTGCCTATCTGTCCACACTCGATGACCCTGGACAAGTTTCTTCATCTATAAAATGGATAGTAATAGCACCTTTCCCCAGGATTGCTCTTAGGATAACATGAGACATTTGTAAAGCACTTTGCAAACCATACGACTATTATTTTGGCCACAATCAAGTGAGATGTGATTTGGGAAAACACTAACTGAAGAGGACAAGGTTGGAATTAACTACAATCTTTATAGAGGGACGCGAGCGGGGGACAGCGGGGGTCAGAGAAACTGAAGTTTTAAGGTTTGGGCGCCAAGGCCATTTTCAGATTGATCAGAAAAGGAGAACAAATCACATTATTCCACTCTGGTGACGTAAGGGGCGAGCTGGAGGAGAGGAGGAGACAGTGGGGACAGAGCCAGAATGAATCTGAAGGAGCAGGAGAGGAAGGGCGGGGCGGAGCTAGAGCAGGAAAGGACGGTAAGGGGGCGTGGCTAGAGGAAGAAATGACATAAGGAGGAGGGGCGAGAAGAGGGAGGGGCGGGACTAGAGGACCGAAAAGAAGGGGAAGGTTGAGCGAGAGGAAAGAGCCCAGGCAAAGAACTGGGGCTGACCCATGGCGCGCCTGTTTCCAAATTCCAGCAAGGTTCGCCATTTAGGTTATTTCTCTCTAGAGTTTCCATTTTCTAGGAGCATCTTAATCTCTAGTCTTCTCCTCCTCAGTTTTCGTACAGTCTAAATCGCGAGAAAACGTGACCCCGAATGTTCAGGCGGAGGCTTGGACGCCTCTGTGAAGAGTCGGTCCTTCCCTGTGGGGCCTCAGCCAGCGCCAAAATTCAAAAGAAACGGAAAGTACGGCCTTCAGGGCTGGCGGGAACCCGTGAATTTGGCCGCCCTTCTCGGCGGCGTTCTTGGTTCTCCTGAGTCAGACCTTTTGTCCCGGCGTCGGTTCAGGGCTCTCCTTCCGGCCCTGCCCGCCACGCGCTGCAGGTACCGGTGCCCCAGGGAGGGGAGGGCCTGTTCTGGCAGGTCTCTGGAGGTGAGGCGGGAGTGTCTGTGTGAGAGTGGGTAGGTGGGTGGGTGTAGATGTCCGGAATTTACTGGAGTGGGGAGAGGCCTGTACGGTAGCGTGTGTTTGTGTGTGTGTGTGTGTGTGTGTGTGGTGTGTCGGGTGGGGGAGAGAGTGTATGCGTGAGGGTGTAGATGTCTTGGACGTAGACGGTAGGAGTGTGGGTGTGTTTGTAGGTACAGCTGTCGAGCTTCAGAGGGACAGAGAACGTGTATAGGTTTAGATGTTAGGGACCCAGCACAGTGCCTGCTGGCATATAGTAGGTGTTTAATAAATGCATGTTGAGAGGGAGAATGAATATCTGTGGGTAGATATGCGTGTGTGTGAGAGAGAGCACATATGGATGGTGTAGTTGTCAAGCATCCTTTCAGAAGGTGGCAGAAGTGGAGCTGTGTCGGTTTATTTTGTTTTAAAGGAAATCTTCCCTCCCTTTCAGAGAGTGACTTAGACTCATTGTCTGAGCTGGGAAGGGACCTCAGCCCAACTCCTAGTTTTTGCAGGTGACTTAACTGAGACACAGAGGGGCAAGTGACTTGGTCGTGGCTATAAAGCACCTAGGTGGCAGAGCCAAGAAGCTAGACCTTCCGTCTCACCTAGTCCCTGTGCCCTTTGCAGTAACTTTTATTGAATAAGATGGTATTTTGGAGGGAGCATTGGATTTGGGGTCGAAACTTGATTTCCAGTTCTGGCTCTGTTGTTTCTTGCCTTTGTGAGCCCGGGGAAATCACTAAAGTGTATCAGACTGACACACACTGCCAGGGGAGAACACAGGAAAACAAACAGCCGAGTGGGCTAAATTGAGACCCACAAAATTATAGAGGTTGACGTTAGTCCTTTAGATCCTTTGGTGTTTCAACTGTGTGATGACAGCAACATTCCAGGCTTTAGAATTTTACTTCTTTGCTTGACTCTTTTGCTTTCTTTGTGCTGTTTCTGATCCACAGAATTGATTGGTGACCCATTTGATCCCTTCCAGAAGTTCACTGCCCTCTTTCAAGACAGTAGTGAAAATGCACATCAAGTCCATTATTCTCGAGGGATTTAAATCCTATGCCCAAAGGACAGAAGTCAATGGCTTTGATCCCCTATTTAATGCCATCACAGGCTTAAATGGTAGTGGTAAATCTAACATATTGGATTCCATCTGCTTCTTGCTGGGTATCTCCAACCTATCTCAGGTAAAATAGAAGTAGTGGGGTGGTCATCACTTGGGGGATTTTTTTGGATTATTACATGGCATGCTCACCCATTTTTTTATTTCTGTGTTACGTTTGCATATTTTTTCTTAAAAACTTTGTCTTTGAGAGGAAATATGACTGCCTTGAGTTTGGTTGAAGTGGTTCATTGTACTTGAAATTAGGAAGATGTGGGTTCTAATTTTGCTTCAGATATTGTGTGACCATGGGCAATATTTGTAAGCTCTGATCCTTAGTTTCCTCACACTGTAAAACATATCAGAACATATTTCTGAGCTTTTATGAGGCTCTAACAATGTCACACATGTGAAGTGCTTTGGCAACTAAAGCAAGATGTAGTCAGCTATTATTACTTCTTCCTCACAGCTGGAATGATAATCTTCCTTAAGAGCAAGTCTGAACATATTATTCCCCTACTCATTATTATCTCTAGTGGCTTTCTTATTGCTTCTGGGATCAAATATAAGGCCTGCCTTTCACTTTTAAAGCTCTTGAAAACCTTTTCCCAACCTACTTTTTCAACCTCCGAAGACATTACTTTATTTACTTCATACACGTTGGTCCAGTCAAATTGGCTTTGTTCTTCCTCACGCAACGGCCCATCTCCTGCCCCTGAGTCTTTGCACTGGTTGTTCTTTATCCTTGAACTGCACTCATCTCACTTCCTTTGAACTTTGCTTCAGAATTCTGCTAGGGCAGTTCCTTCTGTGAGAAGCACTTTTGACTCCCCAGCTACTGGTATTTCCCCACTCCTTCAATAGTCACCTTGTATTTTGTATGTATTTATTATTTATTATGTACATGTTGTCTCTGTCAGTAAAACATAATTTATGGTAGTGACTTTTATTTTTTGTCTTTGCATCTCTAGTACTTAGCTAAGTCTGGGGTATAGTAGACACTTAATGTTTGTTGATTGATTATTACTACTGATATTTTTCATCTCTCTTATCTTTCTTTGATGGGTAGAACTATTCACATAGAATCTGTCCTGGGACAAGTTAATATTTGAGTATTATTCTTTTATGCTAAATGTTCTATGAATCGTTGAACAGGTAATAACTTCTCTTAGTATATCAGTATTTGTATTTATAGTTAATTTACAGTATATGGGTAGGTTTTCTTATTGGAATTCAAATCTGCCTTTTTTTTTTCCATCAGTGCTATGAGATCTTTGTACTTTCAATTTTTTACTTTTCACTTTAGGTTCGTGCCTCTAATTTGCAAGATTTAGTATATAAAAATGGGCAGGCTGGGATTACCAAAGCTACAGTGTCAATTACTTTTGATAATTCTGACAAAAAACAGAGCCCTTTGGGATTTGAGGCCCATGATGAAATTACAGTTACAAGACAGGTGAGTCTTTATCACACTTCTCTGGATATCTAAGAACTTTTGTGTCTTCCCAAGAAAAAATTGAAGAGTAATATTGTCATATCTGTGGAGGCAAAACTTTTTGTTATAAAATTGTCAGTAATAAGAGCAAATGCTTAAATTGTTGTGGCACTTCATTGTGGAGAAGTTTCAGTTAAAATGTAATTCAAGTCATCTCAGGTCATAACTTGGTCATGTATACCTAGGTATCTTTCCCTTGTGATTGGGGTACATCGAAGGGGGCCCTGGCCAGGTAAAGGGAGAAGAGTTGGCCACTGGAAGGGATACAGGGAGGTTCATAAGGATGAGAAGGAAGCTAAGGATGGAGGAACAGTTTGAAGAAAGAGGAGGCTGAGATCAAAATATAAAGCTTAATAGACTTAGAATTTTTGAATCGTAGACTTTTAGCGCTGGAAGAAATGTTAGGGGTCATCTGTTCCAGATTTGGGGTCTTCCAGTCTCTTCATTATACTGTGATGCCTGCCCGGCTTTGTCTAGGCTTGGCCCTCTTGCCCTTCAGCTGTGTGTGGATGGCAGAAACTCTGCACTGAGATTTTTTTTCTGCCATGCTGCTACATGTTTGCCTCAGATTGGGGAACTGGCTTGGGAATCAGGGGACTCTGGTGTTAGTCCTTGCCTTGTTAATTAGCTTCATGACCTTGGGTTGGTTTACTTATTAACAAAACTGAAGTGTTGAATTAGATGATTTCTAAACTTCCTAGTGTTTCTGAAGGTCTGATTCCAGTTTGTAATACCATACTTGACTGTGCTTCTCTTCTGTTTTCAGGTGGTTATTGGTGGCCGAAACAGATACTTAATCAATGGTGTAAATGCAAATAACACCAGAGTTCAAGATCTCTTCTGTTCTGTTGGACTTAATGTTAACAACCCTCACTTTCTCATTATGCAGGTAGCTAATTTTTATATTTGCTTTACATAATTGTGATATATGGATTATCATGAGTTAGTCAATGATGTAGCATTGTCTTCCCTTCTGAGTCTTCAACTTTAGTACTCATTTTGCCCGAATACCCATTTTTTCCCCCATTTTTTTTTTTTGGTGAAGTAAGTCTATTTGCCCTCTTATAAATTTCATTTGGAATATAAACTAATTCTTTACATTGCAAGAGCTTCCAGATGGAGGTGGCTACTTCTGTTCATACTTGATATACCTACCTCCCTCTCTACCACCAGATAGAATGATTGAGTTTTTGAGGTTGCCTGATATTATGTCTTGACATATTTAGATGTTTCCTAAAGAGTAAAAATATTCCTTACTAATATCTTGATTAATTGAAGTATTGCTGATAATGAGTTTCTAATTTATTTCTTATATGCTAATTTACATTTTTTCCTTAAGTATCTATTTAGGTGGATATTTTTTTGAAAGGATTATACATGTGAAAATAATTATCAGTACAGACATTTATGTTTATAATGTATATTTACATACATGTAAATATAATTTTTTACATTACCTATATTTTCCAATGTAACCTCTGCCTCCCAGAGAGCATCCTTCATAACCAATAACAGTAAAAAAAAAAACCAAACCAGTTGAACGAAACTTATCAACATCACAAAAAAGTGTGACATTTGCAGTATTCTGTAACTATAGGCCCATACCTCTTCACAGAATGGGGAAATGCCTTCTATTTCTTCTTTGGGGCCAACTCTGGTCATAATTTTACAGTATTTGGTTTCTATTCTTTCTATTTATGTTATTGTAGACATATATATTGTTTTCCTCATTTTGCTTACTTCACTTTATGTCAGTTCATCTAAGTTTTTCCAGACTTCTCTAACTTACCATGTTCAACTGTATTCATGTATCATACCCTTGTTTAGCTATTCCTCAGTTAATAGCCATCTACTTTGTTTCCATTTCCTTCTACAAAAAGTACTGCTCTGAATATTTTGGTATAGATGGGATGTTTCTGTTTGTCTTTGACTTCCTTTTGTTATACGCCGAACAGTGGAACTTTTCTGTTACAGTATTACTTTGGAAACTGACTTAAACTCATCATTATAGAATATAACTAGATATGGGGCAAGTTACCTTGGTTACTAAAGGAATTACTAATACAAACTAGTTTTGCCTACGAAACAATCTTGTGGGCTTGTCTCTGAGAACAGTGCTAGGGCATGGTTCAAGTGCACTTTAAAAGAATTTTAAGTTTTTTTATTCTGAGTTTTACAGATACTAACAAATATGAACATTTCTTTATATAAAGAACAGAAAAAGGATTGTATGTAAAACTATGAGTACCTATCATGTACAGCTTATTTAAAAATATATGTAAGTCATGCAGTGTATAGTAAAGTATGTAATAAAAAGTATAACATTCAGCAAGTTCTAAAACTCTCCTACTTGTCAATATTTTTTTTTCTTGGTAAGTCATTTTAAATGCTTCATTGTCTCTTTTTAAGTGTACTTTAAAGGTGATTTTTATTTTGAATCATTCTAGGGGAGATTACCTTTAGTTAAACTGGCCCTTTTATTTCTATGCCGTGGCCGAATTAAATATCTAAAGTTACTTATTGACTAAATTTTATGATACTAGGTTAGGTTGGCTTCTCTTGGTTGTCAATAGGTTCTGACATTTAAGCTAACATTCTTTTAGGCTACATTAAGGGAGGTTTGATGTCCAGAGGAAAATGATAGTTCAGGGCTCTGTCTTGGTCAGACCACACCTAGACTATTGTGTTCAGTTCTAGATTCCACATTTTACAAAGAATGTTAACAATCTGGAGAGGATACAGAAAAGGATCATATCATAAGGGAATTGGCTGAAGGAGATAGGCATTTTTGATCAGGAGAAGAGAAGATTGAGGGGCAACATGATAGCTGTCTTCAAGTGTCTGAAAGACTCTTACATGGAAGAGAGATTAGACTTGTTCTGCTTGAAGTCAGAAAACAGAAGTAGGAACCAAGAGTAGAAGTTGCAGAGAGACAGATTTCAGCTTGATGTGAGGAAAATCTTCCAAACAGAAATATCAAAAAATGAAATGGATAGCTTCAGGAGGGTTTCCCTTCCCTGGAGGCTAGGTGGCTGTCACAGAGATTACCAGAAGATTACCAGTTAGGTACAGGTTGGACCAACTCATGGCTTCTATCTCTTCTAACTCTGGAAATCTCTGATCCAGCATCCTCTCATCAAAATTTACCTGTACTGTGTTCTAGCCCTTCAGGTTATTAGTAGGCATCAGGAACTAATCTGAAAAATGGATATTTGGACATATAATATTACTTATTATTAATTACTTATTAATTAGCTTAATAGCTTTGTGATCTTGGACTTGGGCTTCAGTATCTTCATATGTAAAATAAAGAATTTAGGCTAGATGACTTTTAGTTCTGGGTCTAAACCCTATGATCTTAACTCAACAGACATTGAAGTGTTTCTGTTATGCAAGGCATTGTACTCAGAAGAGGTTTACTATGCAAAGAATCTCCCTCATGTTCATAATGATTGTGAGTTCAAAGCATCATATGATTTTAGAACTAGAAGGGAACTCTATTCTGATGGTTTTATGAGGGGGAAACCGAGATCCTCAAGTCTTGTCTAAGATTGCACAATAGAGGATCCTAGATTTAAAGCCAGGTCTCTCTTCAAATCCAGTGCTTTCTACTATACTAACTACCCCGCCTTTATAGAATAACCAATACCCTTTCAATTATAATTTTCTGTAGTTCTAGTTAAAGTGAATACTGATTTTTAGAAGTACCAGGAGATCATTATTCTTTGTCTTAAAGTCTAATAAAAATGAATCTCTTATCTTCCTGAAGGTGATGGGAAGGACTTCCCAAAGGACTTGTTTATTTCTGAGAATTGAGGCAGCTAGTAAACAAAAAATATTATGACCTTTTCTTTCATTTTATGCGCATTGTTTTTCCATGATGGTATGCTTTGAACATATTTTTCCATTTTATTTTTAGGGTCGAATAACCAAAGTGTTGAATATGAAGCCTCCAGAGGTAAGAGCATCATCTAAACTATAACAGTGGTTTTTGGCATTAATTATATACCTTAAGTTTCTTAGGACCAGGTTTATATTTTGGGAAACATCATATTGTATCATTTTGAATGATCTGTAGGTAACTGGTTTCTCTTTGCAGCATTTGGTTCCATCCCATATGGTAGCATAATTTTGACCACATAAAAGAATGATTGCAATTGTAGTTCCAGATTGAGAGCTTCAGTTACTACTTTTTTCTCTCAATAACTAATAAAACAAATGGGTTGATACAGTTTTGTCTGAATGTAGTTCAGGCATCTACTGGTGCAGTGGGTAGAGCACTGGGGCAGCAATCAGAAAGACCTCAGTTTTGAATCTGGCCTCGGACTTGTGTGACCATGAACAAGTCACTTAACTTCTGTCTTTCTTAGTTTTCTCAACTGTAAAATAGGGATAGTAGTAGCACTTACCTTGTAAGGTTGTTGTAAGGGTCAAATGATATAATGATTGTAACAGTGCCTAGCACAGTGCCTGGCTCTTTGAGAAGCTATGTAAATGCTTATCCTTTTCTTTTATTCCCTTTATTTTGATTGTTTAGCAAGTGGGAGAACCCCTTCTATCTTTCAGTGGAAGACTACAATACTCTGAAATAATATTTTAGCTCTCAGTGAAGGAAGTAATCCCTGTAACTCAGTAGTCTGGGCTGGAAGGGATTGATGTGTTTATTTTGTAGTAGGTTAAAGGTTAAATTTTAACCTTGTCATACCTAATGTCTTAGAAATACTTTCTAACGTTTGCACGGTTATCCATTTATAACTCTAGTTCTTATGGCAATATTTCTTAAAGTGTTTATTTGCTTCAGAACTTTCTTCATAGGGGAGGAGTAAGAATTATTTGGAGAAGATCTGGCATAGTTACACAGGCTTTTCAATTAGAGTAGCTTGGTGGTAAGCCTTTTCAGAACAGTTTGGCTATATTTATAGGGAAGGAAGATCAAAGATCATGTCTCTGTTTGCTGCTAAAACTATTTATTGGGAGTATTGTGATGAGCTATGTAGAGTTTCGGGCTTAACATCAAGAGTAAAAACTTAAGAGAGTGAGTAATTTGAAAAGAAAGGAAGATAGTGAAGAAAAATAGCCTTGTTCTGGGTTTGGAATTTAACTGTTCCGTGGAAGATGGATATACATTTTTAAGCATCTATATGTTCTAGACCAAGGTGCATCCCAGTGGTCCTATGCTCTGGTAACCAGATTTAAATGTCATTGGGAAATGTTTAATAAAATAAATAAAATGTAATGTAGCATAATGTTAATTTGTAGTTTTCTAAGTCAATATGCAGCTATTGGCATCTGTTTCTAATTGAGTTTGACACCACTGCTCTAGGCAATAAATATGGCTTAGTTGAGGCTCACTCAAAGCTTTTTGCAGGTTCATTTTCCTCTCATTGCTTTTTGATGTTTATATGGTGATTTTTAAAAAAGGATTGAAATTTTTTTGGGTTGTACTGTTGATAATGTTCTTACAATGAGGGTCTTTATTTTTGTTCAAGGCTAAAAGAGCTATCTATGTTTTGTGATTATATTGAGATAATCACAGAATCTTAAATTCTTAAATATTTATTTAAAACACTGTCATTACAGATTTTATCCATGATTGAAGAAGCAGCTGGAACCAGGATGTATGAGTGCAAAAAAATTGCTGCCCAGAAAACCATAGAGAAAAAGGAGGCTAAACTGAAAGAAATTCAGACGGTAATTAATGTTTTATTAGATAATTAATATTAGGTGACTATTAACATTCTGTGTTGAGAGTTCTTATGCTATAGAGGTGGAGAAACTAGGGTGGGTTTAGATGTAATATTTTCCCTTTTCCATTTCCCTAAAAGTATTTGCTTTTTTTTTTTTTTATGTTTGCCCTAATGAAGTTGTAATTCTTTATTTTATAGATACTGACAGAAGAGATTACTCCAACACTTCACAGATTAAAAGAGGTATGTTTTAAATATGTGGAATGACAATTGAGGGATTAATTTCAGGGCAAGTGACAAGTTCTATTGTGCAGGTGGTTAGGAGCAGAACCAGAATTTAGACATAAATTGACTCCAAATCAGCACTCTTTCCACTTCACACACTTATTAATATAGTCAAGTGGAATTCTTTGGCAGTCACATCACTTTGTTGACTCATGTTGAACTTCGGGTCCACTTATATTTCCTAGGCTTTTTCATGTTACTTGCTCTCTCACTACAACTATATTCTGTATTTGTACAATTGCCATTTTTAACACTAGTGTAGGAGTTTCTTTGGCCCTATCACATTTCACTTTGTAAGATTCACTTTATTTTTCCAGTCTTTTTATTACTAAGTAAAATACATGGTAATATGTTCTTTCTTGAACTGTACAATAAGTCAGTTGGAGATAAGTAAAAAAGTCATACTGATAAAGCCAACGATCTATTTAGTTAGTGTGTGTGTGTCTCTTATTAGAAAAAGAAGTTTAACATAGGTTGTTGAGTGATTTGATTTTTTGCCTTAGGTTCTCTATGTACTACAATATTAATATTTAAATATATTTTCCCACATATTAATTCCAACTGACTAATAATACCTTTTGTTAGTAAAAATGGAAAAATGTGATTAATTTACAAATGCTATAACATTGTTTATAAAGCTAGTTTTCATCTAACTTTGTCTTCTGAGGTCCTTTCCAGCTAAAAAACTGTATAATTCTATGATCTGTCCTATTTGAATTTTTCACCTCTGACATTCAGTAAGAAAAATTATGCTATGAAATTGACATTTTGAGTTGTGACATGTGTCTATGTATATGTGTATGTTTGTTGTTTTTAAATGTCAGGGGGAGAGTTGGGGAGCTTCAAAATAGGTTCTATTTGAATTTAAAAATTTTTTTCTTTTTGATAACTTTTTCAGGAAAGATCTTCCTACTTGGAGTACCAAAAAGTAATGAGAGAAATAGAACATTTGAGTCGTCTCTATATTGCTTATCAGTTTATGCTAGCTGAAGATACCAAAGTACGTTCAGCTGATGAGTTAAAAGAAATGCAAGCCCTAACTATCAAACTTCAAGAAGAAGTAGCTGAGAATGATAAACATATTAAGGAACTTAGCCGTGAGATAGAAGAGTTGGAAAAAAGAAAAGAAAAGGTAAGAAAGCTTAAGTGAAAATTAGGTAACTTGTATCATAAGGTGAAAAATTGCCTTGTGGGGTGACATAAAATTTCTGTTCTAGAGCCATTGAAAGTGTCTTATTGCCTAACCATTTTCTTTAGAAAGACACAATATAGTAGCTTTTAAAAATTATTTACACTCTTTACAAAGTTGTCATATGAAGAGAAGATTGCAAGATAGTTGTAGATTTTAAGAAACTTGATTGAGATGAGGTGCATTTTTTTGTAGGAAATTGGTAATGTCCTTCAGTCTTTGGAAGATGTACTTGCAGAGGCTCAGAGAATCAGTATGAAGTCTCAAAGTGCTCTAGATCTCAAGAAGAAAAATCTGCAGAGTGAAGAAAAAAAACGCAAAGAACTAGAAAAAAGTATGGCAGAGGTAAGCAATATTATTGCACATCCTAAAACACAAAGTGCGCTAGTGAATTGTTCTTATCAGTATTAACTTTGTAACATGGCATTTTTCTAATATTATAGTCTAACGATTATTAATACTATCTTAATACTAAATTCTTTAGGGTACGGGTTCTTAACTTGTGGTCCATGAACTTACCTTAAAATTTTTTTGATAATTATATTTCAGTATAAATGGTTTTCTTTGTAGTACCATGCATTTTATTCTATTCATTTAAAAATATTTTTCTGAGAAGGGCTCCCGTAGACTTCACTAGATTGCCCAAAGGTTCTGTGACCCCAAAACAGTTAGAATCCCTGTTTAAGGGCTACAAACTACAGAAGCAGAATTGTCGGTGTCATAGATTTGACATTCATTTCAACATATTAAATGCTTGCCACATGTGAAGCACTGTTCTAGGTACTAGGGATACAAAGGAATGAAAAATAGTCCCTGCCTATAAGGAACTTATATTCTTTGATGTCTATATATATTTTTTCAACCAATAACTCAGATGTTTTCCTTGACATAGGGATTTTGAAGTCCTCGGTTGAAAGTACCTATCTGATTTGGCTTATAAAAAAAATCTCAGGTGAATTGCAGCATCTGACTTTACTTCTTTCATATTATTAATTAGGCTAAAAGTTCTGAACTTCATTAAAGAAGGTGAGAAATTTCTTCAAGTGCTAGAGCCTTGCATGTCAATAGCTATGTCAAAGTTTTTAATTAATTTGACAATGCAGGTCCTTAAACTATATGGAGATCTTTATTAATAAAGCCACCATTCTTCTTGTGGGATGCCTCATCATTATTTAATATTATGTTTGCAATAGCAAGCTTAAAAATATAGCAGTTACTGAGGTAGGCAAAATTTGGAATCTAGGACTTTGTGATTAAAACTGTAATCTTGGAATTCCTTCCCCCAGCATCATAACATTTTAAATTGTTATGGAATTGATCTGTGATATTTTAGATAAACAATTTATGGGGTGTGTATGTGCGTGTGTGCGTGCGTGCGTGTGTGTGCGCGCGCCCATGAGTGTGCATGCCCATGCGTGTATGTGTAGAGAGGACTGATTTTTAATCAGAGGTTCTGGTTTCCAAGCTGGCTGTGGTTCCATTGATTTTGAGCAAATTTCTCAACCTCTCTGTGCCTCAGCTTCCTCATGTAAAATGAGAGGGTTGACATAGAGAATCTGTAAGGTGTCTTCCAATTCTGCATTTATAGATCTTTGAGTCTAAGTTGACCAGCAGATGGTGATTTTGTTTTGTTTTTGTCCCTGCACCTTATGAAACTAAGGTGGAATAATTATGATCCATGTTGATGGAGAGAGAATATATGCCAAGGTATGTATCATATGTGTAAAAGAAAGGAAATGAATCCCTGTCCTTAAAACTATTGGGCTAGATGCTCGTGTGGGAAACATTGTTTCCCAAGTGAAAGAAATTAATTTCCTTGTTAATTATTTTTCCACAAAGGATTGTAAAACTTTGACAGCAAAGGAGAAAGAGGTAAAGAAGATAACAGATGGACTGACTTCTCTTCAAGAAGCAAGCACTCAAGATGCAGCTGCCCTGGCAGCCGCACAGCAGCATTTCAATGCTGTGTCTGCAGGCCTGTCCAGTAATGAGGATGGGGAAGAAGCAACTCTTGCTGGACAGATGATGACCTGCAAGAATGACATAAGTAAAGCTCAGACTGAAGCCAAGCAGGTAAAATCAGAAATTGAACAATTGGTAATTATAACTTAAAAATGTGATAAAATGTTAAGAGTTGGACTAGGTGACCCCTGAGGTCCCTTCTGACTCTAAGATTTTGTGGCAAGACTTCAAAGGTTGATAAGCAATTTGGTGCAATAGAATGAATATTGGACTAGGGTTTGGAAGAGTTGGGTTCTGGCCCCATTTGTATCATTTACTAGCTGTGTGGGCTTGTACAAGTGCCTTAATGCTGCCAATAATAGCATCATTCTTCTAGTTTCCAGACTTACAGCCTTGGTTATCTTTCGTTCATTCTATTTTAAACCATTTTTTCCCCACTCTCACTCCCATTTCTACTTGATCACTACATCTTACTTTCTTTTTGTGGGTATCTTTTGGATTCTACCCTCACCAGATTTGTGAGGCAGCCTGCTAGAATAAAAAATGGTGTATACAAAATGCTTCGCAAACTGTAAAACACACAATAAAGGGCAGCTACTATTATTTTTGTTAATATTGTTATTATTTAGATCACTTGAGCTTGGATTCTAGCTCCAGTGTTTATTAGCTTGAGTGGTCATGGTCCATTGAAGCCTGGCTGGTCCCAGTTTGTTCTTTATAAGACTTGGACTATTTACTTCACACAGTCACTGAGGAAAGTTTAAATTTAAATTGCTGTGAGAATGTGAGCTACTTATGTTTCCATGCTTACCATATATCACTTTACATTTGGACAAGTGTAATAACCCTTCTTTCCATCTTATCATGTCGATTCCTATCATGTAATTTTGTGGAAAGCACCATTGCCTTTATCATCTCCTTGCTTCAGAATTTATAATGTTTTCTGTCACCAGTTGTATAAAATTTATTTTTGTCAGTGTGGTATTCTGTGTTCACAGTGAACTGGCCCTACATACAACCTTGTTTCTCTGTATTTTGTAAATAACTCCTTTATTATGCCTAGGCAGAGTTTCTGGTTGATCCTTCTGGAAATGGAGGAAGCTAGAGCTTTGAACTTGGAGATTCTGTCTTTTACAAACTCAGTCAATAACCAGGCTTTGCTATACCTATTCAGGCTCTATTGCTAGTTAGAATCTTTGGAATATTTGCCATGTGTATTTCATGTCGCTGCTGGAAATTGATTCATGATAAACATGAATTTAGCTTATAGCCTGAATAGACTTTAAAGGGAAAAAATACTAGGAAATAGGTCTGCTATTTGGAGAAAATGTTCATCTGTGATAAGTAGATGATAAGATGATGAGAGTTGGAAGAGACCTCTACCCTATGGAGTTACTTACTGGGAGTTGTTTTTAGTAACCTGTTTTTTCTAAATCTGCTGCTCTTTCACTTTTTTTTTTTAAATTTAAATTTAAATTTATTTATTTAACATATTTGGTTTTCAGCATTGATTTTCACAACAGTTTGAATTACAAATTTTCTCCCCATTTCTACCCTCCCCCCCACTCCAAGATGGCTTATATTCTGGTTGCCCTGTTCCCCAGTCAGCCCTCCCCTCTATCACCCCCCTCCCCTCTCATCCCCTTTTCCCTTCCTTTCTTGTAGGGCAAGATAAATTTCTACACCCCATTGCCTGTGTATCTTATTTTTTAGTTGCATGCAAAAACTTTTTTTGTTTTTGAACATCTGATTTTAAAACTTTGGGTTCCAAATTCTCTCCCCTCTTCCCTTCCAACCCACCCTCTCTAAGAAGTTGAGCAATTCAACCTAGGCCACACATGTATCATTATGTATAACCCTTCCACAATACTCATGTTGTGAAAGGCTAACTACATTTTGTTCCTTCCCAACCCATTCCGCTTTATTGAATTTTCTCCCTTGGCCCTGCCCCCTTTCCAAAGTGTTTGTTTTGATTACCTCCACCCCCATCTGCCCTCCCCTCCATCATCCCCCCCCTTTTATTTTTTTTTTTATCTTCCTCCCTCTTCTTTCCTGTGGGATAAGATACCCAACTGAGTATGTATGGTATTCCCTCCTCAGGCCAAATCTGATGAGAGCAAGGTTCACTCATTCCCCCCTTACCTGCCCTCTCCCCTCCTCCCACAGAACTGCTTCCTCTTGCCACCTTATGTGAGATAATCCACCCCATTCTATCTCTCCCTATCTCCCTCTCTCAGTATGTTGCTCTCTCATCCCTTAATTTCATTTTATTTCTTTTAGATATCTTCCCTTCATCTTCAACTCATGCTGTGTCTGCTCTCTCTCTTTTACATATATATATATATATATATATATATACACATGCATACATATACACATAGATATATACATACATACACATTCACTTATATATATATATATATACATAGACAAATACATATATATATATATGCATATTCCCTTCAACTACCCTAATACTGAGGTCTCATGAATCATACACATCATCTTTCCATGTAGGAATGTAAACAAAACAGTTCAACTTTAGTAAGTCCCTTGCAATTTCCGTTTCTTGATTACCTTTTCATGCTTCTCTTGATTCTTGGGTTTGAAAGTCAAATTTTCTATTCAGTTCTGGTCTTTTCACTGAGAAAGCTTGAAAGTCCTCTATTTTATTGAAAATCCATATTTTGCCTTGGAACATGATACTCAGTTTTGCTGGGTAGGTGATTCTAGGTTTTAATCCTAGCTCCATTGACCTCCGGAATATTGCATTCCAAGCCCTTCAATCTCTTAATGTAGAAGCTGCCAGATCTTGGGTTATTCTGATTGGGTATCCACAATACTCAAATTGTTTCTTTCTGGCTGCTTGCAGTATTTTCTCCTTGATCTGGGAGCTCTGGAATTTGGCGACAATATTCCTAGGAGATTCCTTTTTGGGATCTATTTGAGGAGGCGATCAATGGATTCTTTCAATTCCTATTTTGCCCTGTGGCTCTAGAATATCAGGGCAGTTCTCCTTGATAATTTCTTGAAAGATGGTATCTAGGCTCTTTTTTTGATCATGGCTTTCAGGTAGTCCAATAATTTTTAAATTATCTCTCCTGGATCTATTTTCCATGTCAGTGGTTTTTCCAAGGAGATATTTCACATTGTCTTCCATTTTTTCATTCCTTTGGTTCTGTTTTATAATATCCTGATTTCTCATAAAGTCACTAGCTTCCACTTGCTCCAATCTAATTTTTAAAGTAGTATTTTCTTCAGTGGTCTTTTGGACCTCCTTTTCCATTTGGCTAATTCTGCCTTTCAAGGCATTCTTCTCCTCATTGGCTTTTTGGAGCTCTTTTGCCATTTGAGTTAGTCTGTTTTTTTAAGGTGTTGTTTTCTTCAGTGTATTTTTCAGTATTTTTTTGGGTCTCCTTTAGCAAATCATTGACTTGTTTTTCATGGTTTTCTCACATCCTTCTCATTTCTCTTCCCAATTTTTCCTCTACTTCTCTAACTTGCTTTTCCAAATCCTTTTTGAGTTCTTCTATGGCCTGGGGCCAGTTCATGTTTTTCTTGGAGGCTTTTGTTGTAGGCTCTATGACTTTGTTGTCTTCTTTAGGCTGTATGTTTTGGTCTTCTTTGTCACCAAAGAAAGAATCCAAAGTCTGAGACTGAATCTGGGCGCGTTTTCGCTGCCTGGCCATATTCCCAACCCACTAACTTGACCCTTGAGTTTTTCAGTGGGGTATGACTGCTTGTAGACTAACGAGTTCTATGTTCCACGTTTGGGGGGGAGGTGCCAGCTCTGTCAGACCCGCACTGCTCCTTCCCCAAGGACCCCCAACCCGAACTGGGCTTAGATCTTCCGGCAGGCTGTGCACCCCTGCTCTGATCTGCCACTTAATTCCTCCCACCAGGTGGGCCTGGAGCCGGAAGTAACAACAGCTGTAGCTGCCCCACCTCCGCTGCCCTGGGGGCTGGAAGCTGACCTCGAACTCCTTCCACTCCCGCAGCTTTTCCCACTAACCTTCTCCGCAGTCTTTGGTGTTTGTGGGTTGAGAAGTCTCGTAACTGCGGCAGCTCACTGAATCAGGGCGCTAGGGCGCCCTCCGCCCGGCTTCTGGTCTGGATGGTCCACGCCGCTCAGGCTGGGCTCTTCTCCACTCCGTTCCCAGCTCCCAGCTCCCTGTGGTATAGACCTCACCCAGAGACCATCCAGGCTGTCCTGGGCTGGAGCCCTGCTTCCCTCTGCTGTTCTGTGGGTTCTGCCGTTCTAGAATTGGTTCAGAGCCATTTTTTATAGGTTTTTGGAGGGACTCGGGTACGGAGCTCAATCTAGTCCCTGTTTACCAGCCGCCATCTTGGCTCCGCCCCCTGCTCTTTCACTTTAGTACTGGTTTTGTCCCATTTTTCAATCTAGGCTCAGATGAAGTTGAAACATGCCCAGCAGGAACTAAAGACCAAACAAGCAGAAGTTAAAAAGATGGATAGTGGTTACAAGAAAGACCAAGAGGCCTTCGAAGCTGTGAAGAAGCTTAAAGAGAAACTGGAAACAGAAATGAAAATGCTAAACTATCAAGGTTTGCACTAATTATTTGTGTGGTGTCAGAATATTCGGCCAGTTACTAAGAAGGGAGCACTTTAGGGGAAATGAGATCCTGATAAAAACATTGATTAAACTTTTGTTTACAATTCTTTTGTCAAGTCCGGGCATTTAAAATTAAATATTATTTTTAAGTGGATTTTAATATATCAAAAGAGTTTTAAAAATTATCTGTTTTTAAAATATGCTTTTTGGATATTTTTTTTCTTTATATCACAGTCTTTCCTGCACAGGAAAAACCCCTATCCTCTCTCCAGATTGAACCCTTTCTTACAAGACAAAACCTCCCAATTAACCAGAAACATTCCATACTGAGATCATATTTGACAAGGCATATAACATTCGGCCTGCGTAGTTCCTTGGCTCTGTGATGAGGAAGGAAATATCTTTCATTATCTCTTCTCTTGGGCCTACCCTGGTTTTTAAAGTTATTTAAAGTACAGCTACCTAAATGACCTTTTTGTTTTTGTTAATGAAAACAATGAATTTGATTATACTTATTTCATTCTACAATGTTCAAAGTTTTTCTGAACTGCTCAATATTTATAATTCTTCTTTGTACCATAATATTCCATTACCTGTGTATATCGTGATTTTTAGCCATTTCTCAATCCAGCTATTCTTCCAAAGAATAGAAATACTACATTTAAATGGCCCTCTCTACTATTTGAGGGAAACCTAGTCTTGAATACTACAGACTGCCTTTCCTGCTTCACTCACCTTCTGAAGTTTTGAGTATCTTGACTTTGAGCTATGTCACATTTTTCAGGGTTGCACTGAGCATTACTGGACTGTTAACTCATTTTGGTGATATTTTACTGGGAGGGGTAAAATTTTTCTTAGGTTTAAAATTGAGAGCTGTGTCCATGGAGGAGAAAAGTGAAATATACACATCTCCTCTTCCAAAAACCAGTATTTCATATTTGGCAGAGATGGTTTAAATATTACATATGTTTTTTCATTTAATACTTCTTACAAGGGATTATGCTTGGCTTTTATTGAGTAATATTTTGCTTAAGTTAAATCAGTAAGAATTTTAGAGTGAATCATTTCTTTTGGGGGCTTTAATTTAAAAAAAAATTAGGTTTAATAGTTCAGTTATGTTTTGCTATTTAGAAAACAAGGAGGAATGTCTGTTGGAAAAGCGTCGGCTGCTTTCTCAAGATGTCAGCAGGCTGAGAAAAACATGCGAAACCTCGTTTGCCAAGTTTCCCAGTCTTCGATTTGAATACAAGTAAGAGATTGTGAACTTTATTAACATACACCTTAAAGAAAATACAGATGACTAAGGCTCAATATAAATAAAGCAACAAGTGTTTATTAAGCACCTATGGTAGGGATATATATCACCAAGATAATTTAAAATTTTTTTTAAGTTTTCAGTTCCAAATTTTCTTCTTCTACCTCCGCATTGAGAAGACAAGAAATACAATACCCATTATACATAAAAAGTCATGGAAAACATATTTCCACATTGGTTATGTTGCAGGAAAAAGGAAAAGACAAGTAAAAAGAAAAAAAATGCTTTTGTCTGCACTTAAGAGTCCATCAGTTCTCTTTCTGGAGGTGGATAGCGTCTTTCATTATGAGTACTTTGGAATTGTTGCTGGTCATAGTGTTGATCAGAGCTGCTAAGTCTTTCTCATTTGATTACCTATTAGTTATTAGTGTATACATTGTTCTTCTGGTTCTGTTCACCTCACTTTGCATCAGTGTATATAAATCTCAGTATTTTTTAAAAACCATCCCCTTTATCATTTCTTTCATAGAACGATAGTGTTCCTTCACAATCATGTATTGTAACTTGTTTAGCCATTCCCCAATTGATGGGCATCTCATCAATTTCCAGTTCTTTGCTACTATAAAAAGAGCTGCTATAAATATTTTTGTGTAGACCTACTAGTGGTATTGCTGGGCTAAAGGTTATGCCCGATTTTATGGCCCATGAGAGAAATTATTATTTTGCTATTATATTAACAATCAATTGGGGGCAGAGCCAAGATGGCAGCTGGAAAGCAGGGACTTTCGTGAGCTCCCACCCAGGTCCCTCCAAACACCTATAAAAAATGGCTCTGAACAAATTCTAGAACTGCAGAACCCACGAAATAGCAGAGGGAAGCAGGGCTCCAGCCCAGGACAGCCTGGATGGTCACTGGGTAAGGTCTATCGCACAGAGCTGGGAGTGGAGCAGAGCAGAGCCCAGAATGAGCCACACCTGGACCAAGACCAACCAGACCGGGAGCTGGGCAGAACAGGCCCTAGCGCCCTGAATCAGTGAGCTGTGGCAGTTACCAGACTTCTCAACTCACAAACACCAAAGACAACAGAAGGTTAGTGGGAAAAGCTTCGGGAACAGAGTGAAAGGAGTTCAAGGTTTGGCCACTGCCCCGGGGGTGGAGGAGGTGGTGCAGCTACAGAACTAGAGCTGCAGTTGCTTCTGGCCCCAGGCACACCTGGTGGGAGGAATTAAGTGGCAGATCTGAGCGGGAGTGCAGAGCCAGCTTAGATCTGAGTCCTGTCCAGGTTGGCTGTTCTTGGGGGAGGAGGAGAACTGGTGTGGCAGAGCTTGATGTGTAGAAATAGCTCTGAAAACAACAGCGCAGACCCTCAAACTTGGGACAAAGTACTCTATACTCTACAAACAGTCATACCCCCACGAAAAACTCAAGGGTCAAGTAAGTTGGCTGGGAACATGGCCAGGCAGCGAAAACAGACTCAGATTCAGACTCAGACTTTTGGAATCTTTCTTTGGTGACAAAGAAGACCAAAACATACAGCCAGAAGAAGTCAACAAAGTCAAAGAGCCTACATCAAAAGCCTCCAAGGGAAACATGAACTGGTCTCAGGCCATGGAAAAGCTCAAAAAGGATTTGGAAAAGCAAGTTAGAGAAGTAGAGGAAAAATTGGGAAGAGAAATGAGAGTGATATGAGAAAACCATGAAAAACAAGTCAATGATTTGCTAAAAGAGAACCAAAAAAATACTGATGAAAATAACACCTTAAAAAATAGATTAACTCAAATGGCAAAAGAGCTCCAAAAAGCCAATGAGGAGAAGAATGCCTTGAAAGGCAGAATTAGCCAAATGGAAAAGGAGGTCCAAAAGACCACTGAAGAAAATACGACTTTAAAAATTAGATTGGAGCAAGTGGAAGCTAGTGATTTTATGAGAAATCAAGATATTATAAAACAGAACCAAAGGAATGAAAAAGTGGAAGACAATGTGAAATATCTCATTGGGAAAACCACTGACATGGAAAATAGATCCATGAGAGGTAATTTAAAAATTAGTGGACTACCTGAAAGCCATGATCAAAAAAAGAGCCAAGATATCATCTTTCAAGAAATTATTAAGGAGGACTGCCCTAATATTCTGGAACTAGAGGGTAAAATAGAAATTGAAAGAATCCACTTATCGCCTCCTGAAAAAGATTCCAAAAAGAAAATTCCAAGAAATATTGTTGCCAAATTCCAGAGCTCCCAGATCAAGGAGAAAATACTGCAAGCAGCCAGAAAGAAACAATTTGAGTATTGTGGAAACCCAATCAGGCTAACACAAGATCTAGCAGTTTCTACATTAAGGGATTGAAGGGCTTTGGAATATGATATTCTGGAGGTCAATGGAACTAGGATTAAAACCAAGAATCACCTACCCAGCAAAACTGAGTATCATGTTCCAAGGCAAAATATAGACTTTCAATAAAATAGAGGACTTTCAAGCTTTCTCAGTGAAAAGACCAGAGCTGAATAGAAAATTTGACTTTCAAATGCAGTAATCAAGAGAAGCATGAAAAGGTAAACAAGAAAGAGAAATCGTAAGGGATTTACTAAAGTTGAACTGTTTTGTTTACATTCCTACATGCAAAGATGATGTGTATAATTCATGAGAACTCAGTATTATATATATATATGTATATGAGGACACAGGGTAAGTTGAATATGAAGGGGTGATATCTAAAAAAAATAAAATAAAATTAAGGGATGAGAGAGGAATATATTGAGAAAGCGAGAGATACAGTGGGGTAAATTATCTTACATAAAAGTGGCAAAAAAAAGCAGTTCATTGGAAGGAAACAGGGGGCAGGTGAGGGGGAATGAGTGAATCTTGCTCCCAACAGATTTGACCTGAGGTGGGAATACCATACACACTCAGTTGGGTATCTTACCCCAAAGGAAAGAAGGAAGGAGATAAAAAAGTGGGGAAGATGGAAGGGAGGGCAGATAGGGGGAGGAGGTAATCAAAAGCAAACACTTTCGAAAAAGAACGGGGTCAAGGGAGAAAATTGAGTAAAGGGGGATAGGATAGGAAGGAGCAAAATATAGTTAGTCTTTCACAACATGAGTATTGTGGAAGGGTTTTACATAATGATAAGCATGTGGCCTGTGTTGAATTACTTGCCTTCTTAGGGAGGGTGGGTGGGGAAGGAAGAGGGGAGAGAATTTGGAACTCCAAGTTTTAAAAACACGTTAAAGAAAAAGTTTTTGCATGCAGTTAGGAAATAAGATATATAGGCAGTGGGGCATAGAAATCTGTCTTGCTCTGCAAGAAAGTAAGGGAAAAGGGGATGGGGGGAGTGGGGTGACAGAAGGGAGGGCTGACTGGGGAATGGGGCAATCAGAATATATGCCATCTTGGAGTGGGAGGGAGGGTAGAAATGGGTAGAAAATTTGTAATTCAAACTCTTGTGGAAATCAATGCTGAAAACTAGAAATATAAAATAAATAAGTAATAAAAATTTTTTTTTAAAAAGGAAAACAAACCAACCAATTATTAAATTAGGATTAACTTTTTATTTCCTTTGTTTCCTCATTTAGGGACCAACCCCTGCAGGTTCTGTCAGCTAATCTCTGAAGGACTTGGCTGATAGAAGAAATTGTCTTAATCTTTGAGTATGATCCCACCCCACTAGGAGAACTTGCTTCTGTTTAGAGTGTAAACAGAATCTAATTTGGGTGAATTCTTGCCCTTAGGAGACAAGCCCAAGTCCTTGTACTCCTTTGGAGTTCCCAGCTCTTGAAGGAGAAAACCTACCATAGTGGTTTGGGTGGAGATGGAGTCCTCTTTCCAGATTGTTGGAAGTGGCTGAGTCTCATGTTCAACCCACATTCTCAGTAAGAGGAGCTGAAGACTTTTGGCCCACCTCCTCATTTAAATGTCCACCAATCAGGGTTGTTTTCTCCTGCTGGGGGCATTTACTTTAAAAAAAATGTTTAAGGCATTCAATGGCTCCATTAGGTATCTGATTACTGAGAAAAACCACTGACCATCAATTTGTTGATTATTAGCTAGCCTAATTAATAAGTTGATTATTAATTACCCCAAAACTCTTTCTCTTGGGTTTTCACACCATTTGGGCATAGTTCCAAATGATTCAAACTGTGCACATTGTTTGACCCAGCAATACTCCTACCAGGTCTGTACTCTGAAGCAGGGCTGTCCAACCTTAGGTTTTTATTGAAACAATAGACAATATATTTTGATTTGTCATTTTCGTGAGAGCTCTGTGGTAGCTTGACCTACGTTTACTAAAGCATTTATGTAAATTTCTATGCTTGTAGGTGGGCTGCATAAATTTGGGACAGCCCTGCTCTAAAGAATTAAAAGGGAAAAGGACCAAGATAATTTTGAAAGATAGCAGCATTTCCTGCAGTTGGTATTTTTTCTTTAAGACGTATCCAACATAACAAGTGACAACAGAGTTAAAAATTTTAAATCTTTGTGAATTGCATGATTACTGAATAGCATTCTTAATTCTTACTAAACATGACTTTGAGTTTTTTAGATTAAATTTAGATCATCTTTAATTTGCTTACAATAATATTAGACATAGGTAGATAAAGCATTTATTAAGCACTTAACTCTGTTCTAGGTACTGTGCTAAGTGCTTGAAATACTAATACAAACCAGCAAGATAGTCTTTGCCCTCAAGGAGCTAACATTCTTCCCCCCTACACCGTCCTACCTTCCCCCCACCCCCCACCCCTGCCCCAATTCTGGGGGAAAAAATAAAGGACAAACAAAACTCTTGTAACAAACTCTCATAACAAACATAGGCAAGCAAAACAATTCTTATGTTGGCCAAAACTCTTATGTCTCATTCTGCATTTCGAGTCCATCCCCTCAGTTCAGGAGATGGATAATATATTTTTCATCAGATATATTCTGGAATCATGTTGGTCATTGTGTTGATCAGAATTCTTAATTCTTTCAAAGTCTCTCTGAAACTCTGTTTCATTATTTCTTATGACATAGTAGTATTCTATTATCCACACACCAAAATTTGTTGAGCCATTCCCCGGTTGATTGGCATCATCTTAGTTTCCAGTTCTTTGGTATCACAAGAAGAGCTGCCATAAACATTTTTGTATATCTGGGTAGTTTTTACCCTTCTTTGATCTTTTTTTGGGTGTAGGCCTAATAGTGGTATTGCTCATTCAAAGGCTATATACATCAAAGTTTAGTAACTTTGGGGGCATAGTAAGGAGTTTATATTCTAATGGGGGAAGACAAAAAGAGACCAGGTGGCATGATGTGATGACCAGGAAGGAGCATGGATATCTGGTTTTGGGCAAGATAAAGCAAAAGCCCACTTATTAGATCTGAGGACTTAGAGGTGGAGCCCAAGGTTAGATAAGGCGAGAATTCAGGCTGCCTGATGAAGACAATGGCCTCACTGTATGTGACATTTTGTCACACAGGTTATTTGCACTGAAAAGTATATTTTGATGTATTAAAGTTAGCTATGATAAGTTTTACTGATTATGAAATTGTGGTTTACATTTGCAAATATTGTGAATCTTTTGCTTTTGTTTTAAACTGGTTGTATGTATCAGGAAAACTTGATCAGGAGGTGGGTAATAATATATTTCATCAAATGTACTACATCAAATATCTCTCTAGGGTTAATTTTTGTTATCTTTTTTGTCAAAGGGATCCAGAGAAGAATTGGAATCGAAATCATGTAAAAGGCCTTGTGGCTTCTCTGTTTAATGTAAAAAATGCCTCTACAACAAAAGCTCTAGAAATTGTGGCTGGTGGACGACTCTACAGTGTTGTAGTAGACACAGAGGTAAGTCGGTAGCCTTTTTCAGTTATATGTCTTTTTTCATCCTTATATTTTCTTTGATAAGATACTTCAACCATTTCCTGTTATAGAAATAAGAGACTTCTTCGGTTTGTGGAACACTTTTTAAAATGTGCTATGTTCACAGAATCACATAATTTCTAGATTTGAAAGGGGCCTCGGTGACCATCTAGTCCATCCTGTCCTTGAAGGCCATTTCCATTATATAACATACCTAATGAAAGGTCCTGCATTCTCCGTTGAAGTTAATGTGTGGGAGCCTAATGCTTCCTGAAGCAGCTCACTCCACTTTTCAGAAGTTTTTTCCTTACATCAAATCTTATTTTCCTCTTTGTAACTTCAATACCCTGCTCTTAGGTCTGCCCTCTGGGAACGTACAGCAAGTCTAATCCCACTTCCATTATGACTATCATCAGGGTCTCTGTGCCTCCCCTTTTCCCTGTCTGTTCCCAAGTCTAATCTTCAGGCTAAACATCCTCAGTTTTTATACCATGAAATAGTAGATGATTTAATATACCAAATGGAATCCCAGCGAGTAGGGAAAAAATATCTAAAACATAGGATAGCGTACTTATTAAGTGAGATTTAGACTAGGAGACATAATAAATCTTAGCACTTCCATTTTATATCTTTTAATATCTCTGTATTTTGTTTGAGACAAATTAATCCAAAAGGAAGAACCACCAAGCATATGTGTACATGGTTGTTGTAACAAACAAGATGTTTTATAAGATACAAGAATAGCAATGTGTTGTCTTCCTTCTAATAGGAGGTTTCTTAACTTTCATATATATGAAAATTTTAAATTGTAAAAGATAATTTATAATACTATTTTGCAGCAAGTCCTATTTGTTTTTATTTTGTAACATAAATGAAATCTCTGTTTATAATGACACATGTACCTGAATTTGGTTCAGTGCTCTGCTTCAGAAGCAAGTTATTTTTAGTATTGAGCAGATAGTTGACTATCAGCAGAGTTTTCCTGTTAGTTTGATGGTGTTAGAAACATTCTGTAAGGTTAATACAACTTATTTTTGTTCCTCTCTACTGCAAGATTAAAAGCAAAAATCAAACACTCATTATAACTTAAACCCCCCCCCCCCCCCACCAGTGTAGGGCTTTGGTTTTGAATGGAAAAAAAAAACTATTATAAAAACATTAATGTCTCACGATGGTATGAAAGGTATCCATTTCCTTAACTTTTGGTTTCTGTTTTATGTACCTATAAAACATTTTGCTTTAAAGAAAAAAGCACGTGTCAACATGCATGATCTGTATTATATGGATTATGAGGAAGCTCAGACAGCTACTTCTTGGACACATCATAAAGCTCATAGGTCTAGCATATCTTTAAAGATAGCATTCATTTTCTCCTTTTGGTTTTTTTAATATACCTTGAATTTTTTCCCTAACATGCAATATTTATTTTAGGTTACAGGTAAAAAAATACTAGAAAAAGGTGAACTAAAGCGTCGGCACACTATAATTCCACTCAACAAAATTTCATCCAGGTGTATTGGAAAGGAAACTCTGAATATAGCTAAAAATCTCGTAAGTCTTTTGTGTATGTTCCATATGCATTTTCTTTTTATTAACCCCTTTTTAGACAAGCAGATGGCGTACTGATTAGAATGTGGGACTTAATTTCAGGAAGACTTGATTTCAAATTCTGCCTTTTTAAATAGTATTTTTCAAGTATTTTGCAAACCTGGAAGTGCTATGTAAGTGTCAGCTAGTATCATTGTTATTTAGAGAATAACTGATTGTATGAATTTGTGCTACCTTGGGACTTGAATTATGAAAGCATCTAAACACATTCTCTTAAATTAGGACATTTACTTAAGTTTCAAGGAAATTGAGGCATCTAGCTTCTTTTTTAATTAACATCTAAAGTTGAGTAAAGTTTTGTTGTTTACTATGGATGTTTAGCTATATTAATGAAATTAGCATGCCTCTTTGACAGCTCAGGATGGCTTTGATATGGCATAAAATGCTGTAAAAAGTCTTATTGAGGGTAGTAATAACTAGTTTTCTGTTTGATTGTGAGATGTACTGTTTCATTGTTCAGTTCTGTTGCCTAGATCATCCTTGGCATGCAGTCATATATGTTTAAAGACTTAATGCATGTTCAGAAACCTTAGATTTTTAACTTAAAATTTTTAAAAATTCTTTTTTCAATTAGCAAGCATATATTTTCTCTCCCTGCCTCATTTCTCCTCTTCCCTCATTTAAATAAAAGCCTTGTAAAAAAAAATACAGTCAATAAAAACAAATTCCTACATTGAACATGTCCAGAAAAGTATATCTCATTCTGCATGTTGAGTCAATCATCTTTCTATCAGGAGATGGGTAACCTGCATTATCATTGGTCTAGAGTCATAGTTGGTCATTGCATTAATCAGAGAAACTTTAGATTTATAAGTTCTTAGAAATCATGAACAAATTCCCAAAGGAGCTGCTTCTCTCCATGTCCCCGCATCCTATTTGCTTAGTGGAATCCCTGTAACCAAATACGGTATGGACACCCTGGCTACTTCTGCTTGCTGCTTAGGGTAATTTCTTCTACTCTTAGGTCATGTAGGGTAGTTCAGGTGCCCCAAATTTCAACACAGGAGGCATGAAGATGAGAAACAGAAAGCTTGGGTAGAAGAAATATTTGGCCTATAAGGAAGGAGTTATTAACTTATTCACCCATTTAAGCCGCTTTCTCCTTCCACTTCAGGTTCTAGGAAGCTGGTGAGTGAGTGTTACGGATTCATTACTGCTTTTGTTTTCACTCTTTTTATGTTCTGACATAGTCTATTTTATGTAAAGGTATTTTAACCAAAGATATGTTTTATGTATGGGCTTAAAGCAAGGGAATGCTGTAGTTAAAAAAAAAATCTGAACTATTGGTTTTGTTTTTTCAGAAGCTAGGGTTGAAGTAGATTGCTGGTTAATAATAGTTAACATAATGGCACTTGTTTAGCTATGAAATTGAACTTATTGGCACAAAAGCAAATTTCAGCATATTGTGTTTGCTATGAATCCTTTGGATTTTTTTTCAGTTTTTTTAAACATAAAACAAATTAGTGATTTTGGGAATCTTTTCATTTCTAACATAGGAAAAACTAACTTATAAGAACAGTTAGCTTAAATGACATAGTTTTGATATGTAGCTCAATTGAAATGTCATAGATTTGTAGCTATAGAATAAAATGCTCAGTTGTGGCAATTCTAGCCAGGGTATACATACATGTACATATGAGCGAGTGTGTATGTATCTTTCTCTTACATGTTAGTGCCCTCCCTCTGAGATCATTTGCACTGTATCTTGTCTGTATCTTATTTGTTCGTTGTTGTTTGCATCTTGTTTCCCCCGTTAGACTATGACTCTGACCTGACAAGTCTTCTTCACTCGGCAGGTTGGTGCTGATAATGTGCATCTGGCCCTTTCCCTGATTGAGTATGAGCCTGAGCTTCAGAAAGCGATGGAATTTGTCTTTGGAACGACGTTGGTCTGTGATACTCTAGACAATGCTAAGAAAGTTGCCTTTGATAAAAGGATAATGACTAAGACGGTCACTCTGGATGGTGATGTGTTTGATCCTAGTGGAACTCTGAGTGGCGGTAAGGGCAGCTGCGCTGGGCACTCTTATTTGAACACATGTCCGTCTTTTCCTTGGTAATGTAATAACAAATCTTTGTGTTGTAATAGGAGTGCTTTGGTAATATAGCAAATAGGACTATTTGAAATGATATTTGAAAACTTCATAACTTTTCATTGTATTATTTTAATCTTGGTGACGGTTTGGAGGTAGGCAGGACACCTGTTAGTCTCCATCTTACACGGAAGGAAGGTCTGGCACAGAAGGGACTAAATGAGCTTTCATTGTTAATGATGGTACTGGAACCTAGGTTTCTTGATTCTCAGTCCATTACTTATTCCACTAGGTCTCACTACTCTGTGAAACTTGGAGATTGCAAAAATATGTCAGTTGTCAGGATCGTCTGATTTCATTGGTGTGGAAATTCCCTTATTGACCCCATTTGTAACTTCTCTATAACTTCTCTAGGGCGTGGTAGCTAGACTTTTGCTTCTGGTTGCACATGAGTTAGTTGATGTCAGGAGCTAGAATTTGACCTAGATCTTCCTGACTCCAAGGCCAGCACTCTGGACCTATAAGGTAAAAGCAGATATTGGCATTTTACATAGCAGGAAGAGCTCTGAGTACTGCATAGCTCCTCGTATCATATAGCTCCTCAAGGCTGATTATATAATCTAGGCTCACTCTTAAAATTTATTTTGTGTAAGATTGTGAAATCCATAGCTGAAAAAGTAGTAGTGGATCCTTTCTAGAAAACGTACTCCAAGAGAATTCCTCTTAAAAGATTGCCTCAGTTTGACCGTTTGCAGATGCTACACTTGATATCTTTAGGGTCAGGTGAGATGGAATACTCTAGTACGTAACGGAGTTAGAATGTTTGATATTGATTCATTAAAAGGCATTTTTATTGTAAAACTGAAGATAATGCCATATATGAAAAATCCTAATTTCCAGTTCTCCCTATCTCGATGAATCACTTAGCCTCCCTGAACCTCAATCTCCTTACTTTCAAAATGGAGGAGTGGGAACTAGATCAGTGATCTCCAAACTTTTTTAATCATTCACTGCTGTCAGAAAAACACTTTTGAATACCCAAATATGTGTATTATTTATGTTATATGCATGTCCTATTATGCTAGTCATTATATTCATTTTAAACTTTCATAAAAAATAGAAATGTAAAAAGAGTAAGATGATGGAATAGTTCAAAAATATTAATGGTAGAAAATCTACTTTCAGTGAAATATTACTAATAATGATATTTTAGTGGGAGCAATGACTGAATATACCTTGTTATTTTTGAAAATTTTGGGTTAGCCCTTTGTGATATAGCAATTTGAAGGTTTTCTTTTAAATTCAGTCTGTTTTGGTACTTGATTGTCATGGTTTGTCACAGATGAAAAATTACTTTACCAAGGTTCCCTAGATCCAGATAGAACAAGTGCAAGCAGTTTCCAAATCATGATACTCATTTTTCAATCCCATAATACAAAAGTGTTGATTGAAATTAGGTTATTGTCCCTGACAGAAATTGTCAGTTGTTCTTGCAAGAGACTCAGAAGGGCTTTATTTTTATGTTTTTAACAAATCGGTTCAAAACCCACTGAAATATCTTATTTGGAAGATTTAAAAATGAATTAGAAAGTTCCGTTTCCAAGCTTAAGTATGTAGAGATTAGAGTTTTTATAGATGACAACACATTATATTTACCTGGAGAGCAGAGTAATTATCCAGGAGGAGAGGGTAGTCTACAGTGTCAGATGTTGCACAGAGGTCAAGGAGAATGAGGATTGAGAAAAGGCCTTTAGATCTGGTAGTTAAGAGATAATTGGTAACTTCAGTGAGAGCAGTTTCAGTTGAGTGAGTAATGGTCAATGATAAGGAGGAAGTCGAATCCCTACGAGATTGGAAAGAACAGAAATAGAAACGTTTAGAATAGTGAATTTGCTGGGAAAGATAGTGTAGTGAACTCTATGCAGTCACTCATCAGTGTCTCCTTAACCTCTGATGCTTCATTTCCCTTAAAATGAAAAGAGGATGAGGTGGGGTTGGTTGCATAAACCTTGGGATTTTCCAAATAGCACCTTCATAACTTCTGTGGATTTGCACAGTAAAGGGGGGAGACCTTGTGTAGTAGAGTTGGAGAGAAACCCCATGACCGACTATTGTGGGGGGGGACCCTTGGGGGTCATGCTGTGGTCTTGTTGGAGTCATGTCACTGGGGTTGTGCTATTGCCATTTAGGAATGTAGCTTCCTATTGTGGAAACCAGAGAAGACTCTCCTGGTTCTAAATTTTGATCTCTGATTTATATGCATGTTTGTAGATACCCAGTACCCAGCTCACCTTTTCTCTTTGTCTGTTAACAGGTGCACGGCCCCAGACTGCATCTGTTTTGATCCAGGCTCAAGAACTCAGAAATATTCAAGAGGAGCTAAAAGACAAGGAGAATGAACTCCAGGCTATAGAAAAGGAATTAGCAGGTCTAAAAAACACTGCTGAAAAGTAAGGCTTCTGTTATTTTAAATAGCATCTTTTTCCTTTCAGAGATTTGAGTGGTAGACAAAATAACATTTACCTTTTTGCCCCCTAAGGACTCAGTCAAATGGAAAAATTCACCTTTCTTTTTGATTTTTAATACTGAATAATTATCAAAAGGTATAGCTATTAGAAGAAAGTATGGTCTAGCTCATAAAGAGCACTTGAGAGGAAGCCATATGAAAGAGGGCTGAATTTGGAGTCCGGGCTGGAGTTGTAATCTTGGCTCTGTTGCTTTTGGCTTGGGTGGTGTTAGAAAGTCACCTGACCTTCATGAATCTCATTTGGGTCCTTTGAAAAATGAAGTTAGTGGACTAGCTGACTGTAAGTCAGCTCTAAGTCTCTAAGTTTTTGATGCTTGGGCTAGGTGTCAAAAGGGTGACCAAGTTAACATTGGCAAGCCTCCATTTGACAGATTCGGCAGTTAACTTGGATGAGAGCAGTTTGATTTGAGTGAATCGTCAAGGATAAGGAAGGGGTAGAATATGTAGGAGACGGGAAGGATGGTAGTACCCTGGAAAGAGAATAAGAAAGTTCAGAAGGGTAGTTTTGCTGGGAAAGATAATGTAATGAGATCTATACAGGTTGTAACCCATTTGTGTCTCATTAACCTGTGATACATGTTTTGTTGCACTCAGAATGAAATGGGGGTGGGGTGAGGCAGGCTTATCTTTAATGGTCTGTAATGTCATACCACCTTTATGGGGCTCTTTTGAGGTTTAAGTGAAAATATGGGTGGAAAGTACTTTGCAGTCTTCAAATGGAAGACGGTAGTGGAAATAATTTATATGTTCATCATTCTCATTAATATTTCCTTCCATAAAAGTTGGTATTGCTGATAATAACAGAAATGATGAAAAGCATATGATGAAAGCACCCAGGATCCTCAAAAATTCTTAATTCTCAATTCTGTTACCTAGAATCATAAAGTCAGTATTAGTTGTTTTCAACAAACCTAACATGTCTCAACACAGGGGTAATGGCTTTCTCTGACTGCTTTCAGCTTTTCCTATGTTGATTCTCCGTGACACTTCATAAGAGACTTTAGCAGGACTGTTTTCCTAGGTGGCTATTATGTTACTAGAGAGCAAAAAAGCATTAGAAACCCATACTTTAGGTATTGTCAAATGTGGGTACATGTTTTTTACACTTAGAAATTCTTCCCGGTGAGAATAGTGAGGCAGTATTTTCTGTGATAAATAGATATGCCAGGGCATGTCTGACTTGGTGACACATTTGTATATTTGAATTTTTCTGGAAAATTAATTTTATTCTGGGCATCGTGGTGGCAAACACTTGTAGTCTGCTATTGAGGAGGCTGAGCTTTTGAGTTTTAGGAGTTCTGAGTTTCAGTAAGGCCAAAGCTGATGGAGTACATACACTGAGTCTTTTTTGTTGGGGGCAAAGTTTTGGTTTTGTTTTGTTTTGCTATTTTGAATTCATCCATTTTAAAATTTACATTTTTAGAAAGAAGTTTTTTAATCAGGAAATTTCCACTATTTTGCAACAAGGCTAATAATAGCTGACATTTCTGTAATATATGCTAGGCACTTTACAGTGCTTTACAATTATTAAATCATTTGATCTTCACAGCAACCTTGGGAGGTAGTTGTTATTACTATCCCCATTTTACAGATGAGGAAACTGAGGCAGATAGACGCTAAGTGACTTGCGCCGGGTCACATGATAAGTATTTGAGGTCATATTTGAACTCAGGTCTTCCTGACCCCAGGCCTGGCACTTTACTGTGCCGTGTTAGGTAGAGCCTTTTAGATCACGAGCTTTTGTACACTGTGCTGCTAAGTCAGAGTTTAGAATTAATAATGTCTCAGAAATGTGAGTTTGTATCTCAAGTGTTTCACGCAGCCAACAGATCTCTGCCCGGACGTTTTCAAGCTCATTTTAGACAAGAGCATTTAATTTGGATGCACTCGTGAAACTCCGGAATGATTATTGATCACTCACTACAAATGGAAATCTTTTAAGGTACCGTCAACTAAAACAGCAATGGGAAATCAAGTCAGAGGAGACAGAATTGTTGCATACTAAGCTTCAGCACAGTTCATACCACAAACAGCAGGAAGAACTGGATGCCCTCAGGAAAACAATTGGTAAGATGAGAAGCTTTTATATGTGTTGCTTTGTTTCTGTTGACATCCTTTCCCTTTTGTTGTTGTTCAGTCGCTTCAGTCATGGTCAATTCTTTGTCACCCCCTTTAGGGTTTTCTTGGCAAAGGCACTGCAGTGATTTGCCATTTTCTTCTCCAGCTCATTTTCCAGATGAAAAAAGTGAGGCAAACAGGCAAAGTGACTTGCCCAGGGTCATACAGCTAGAGTCTGAGGCTGGATTTGAACTTACATCTTCCCCTGACAGTAAACCAGGAGCTCTATACAGTGCACCATCTAGCTTTCCCTTGAGTTTATATAAAACAAATGAGGCTTTCTTCTGAGATTTAAAAGATGAAATTTTAATCTACAGTGCTAGCAGTATTAATAATAATTTAAAATATTTATTCATTTAATTTTTGCAACTCAGAATTTGGTCTCATTATTTCTCCGTTGTCTGAACAAGTTGGGTTAACTTTTACATTGAATTTAGGTATATTTGGTAATGTATTCATATGTCTAAAATCTTTTCTTGGGTGCAAGTGCTGCACTTAATTATATAATATCCTTCCTTCTTCTCCCCTGCCCCCCTCCTTTTAGTTTTGGGTTGAGGTAGAAATAAATCATGCCAACAACTGGCTCTCAGGGTTGTATGGACAGCTCAGAACCGGGCCTATTTAAAATTTTTATCCCTCCTTACTTTAGAGTTCTACAAGCTCCTTCAGGGCCAGAGCCATTTTCATCTTGCGTTTGCATCTGCAGAGCCTAGCATGTTGTCTTGCCCACAGTTGACGCTGATCAGTGCTTGTTGAATTGAGAGAACCCACCCAGAGTTGGAGCTGGCACATGATCTGTGATCAAAGGTCTAGGTTCTAGGCCTTTTCCTTGCATGTAGTTTTATCTATTCTCTATCTTTAGAGAATAAATAGATGTGGATCCTCGTTTTTAAAACGAGAGGAAGAAAGTCTGCTGCTCTCTGTCTTAGCTGTTTTAAAATACACATCTGCAGCCTCCCTGGTGGTGTTTAGGGGAAGACAAGAGTATATAGTACATTTTTTTTTAACCACTTTTACCTTGTCCCTCCTCTACAAAGTTATACTCTGCATCTTGTGCTGTGGAGCTGACCCCTGGTGCCTGAAGCCTCTGTTAGCATAGCACAAGTTTGACAGGCCCAACTAAGCTAAAAGAGCTTCTAGTCCAGTGTAGGGCTGATAATAGATCCTGTCTGGGGATGAGCTTTGTTTCAGAGCTGCTTTCTACCAGGAGATTTCTATTTATTTATTTATCCATTTATCTATCTATCTGTCTGCCACAGCAACTCAGAACAATCTACTAAATTGTGGAGGGGCTGGAATCTGCCTTGGTGCAGGGAGTTGTCACACTGAAAAAAATCACTGATCTTCAAGTTGGAAATGAAGGGAAACACATTAATGTTAATCAGTCAACAAGCATTCATTTAGCACCTCTTTGGTGTCAGGCACTGTGCTAAGTGATGACAATACAAAGAAAGGCAAAAACATGGTTCCTGCTCTCATTGAGCTCACGTGCAAACGTGTGAGGGAAGGCACTAGCAATCAGAGAGGCTGAGAAATGACTGCTGCAGATGGTGGGGATTTGACCTTAGTCTGGAAGGAATCCAGAAAAACTAGGAGGTGGGGGCAAGGAAGAAGAGCATCTAGGCACGAGGGGACAGTTAGTGAAAAGGCATGAAGCTGGAGAGGGTGGCTTTCAAGAATCAGCAAATAGGCCCGTATAGCTAGATCATAGAGTATGTAGAGGGGAGGAGAAAAGCATAAGAAGATTGGAAAGGTAGGAAGGGGCCAGGATTTGAAGGGCTTCTAATAATAACTATCATTTAGCTGGCATAATAATTAGCATTTATATAACACTTTAAGCTTTGAAAAACTTGCTTTACAAATATTTCATTTGATCCCTGCTACAGCACTGAGAGGTAGGTACTATTATTAAACTCATTTTACAGATGAGGAAACTGAGGCAGACTGCAGTTAAGTGACTTGCTCAGGGTCAAACAACTAGTAAGTGTCTGAGGTGGGGTTTTCTCTCAAGTCTTCCTGAATCCTGGTCCAACATTCTTACCTACTGCTCTAACTAGCAGCCAAATGGAACATTTTATATTTGATCCTGGAAGCCACAGGAGCTATGGGGTGACTTGTTCAGACTTACATTTTAGGAAAATCACTGGCAGCTGAGTGGAAGATTCATTGGATTTGGGGGGGGGGAGGTGGGATGGTGATTTGAGGGAGGCAGATGATTTAGAAGGCTACTGCAGAATTATATTCCAGGGACTTGGAATAATTCAGAGCCTTGGGATGTGTTGGGGAGGAGGAAGTGCAGTATTTTTATTGTGTAAAATTGTATTTTCCAATAGGCTTCTTGGGACTTTTACTCTGAGTAGAAGGCAGTTTCTAAAATATCTCATGCAAGAGGTAGCCCGATGAGACAAATGAACCAAATGATGTGTTTTGCCACTTTAAGAATTTACTGAGCACTTTTCTCAGAGAGCTATCTCTCTTCTTCCCAATTTAAAGTGACAAGATGCTCAGTTGTAGAGCTTGTTTTGACTGGGCAAGAAAATGTTTGCACTTCCCTCCTTAACTGCATTGTGTTTTCTGAACCCTTTCCATCTTGTAGAATTCTAAGGGTTGGTTGACTTTTCCAGGTCTGAGCCTAATGAATTCTATTTGACTTTAACAGACTTGAGGCGTAAGAAGAATCTCCCTACTTTTCATTCACCTTGGCATACACACCCCTTTCAATCTGTGCTCTACATTTGGTCTTATCTCCTCTCAATCCCTTGTTGTCTAAGTACACAAAAAGACAAAGTATTTGAAACATTTGTTTATAGATAATTGGAAATTATAGTTTTACTAACCTTCAGATATTTCATGTGTATGCTTTATATGTAGACATTCTTAACCAGTAAGGAAAGACCAATGTATTGCACTGGAAAAAATAATGCCAGTCTTCCAATCTTAAGGCTGAATATTTGAGCTTTTCCTGTTTCTATCTTGAATATTTAAAACTGTTATAAGCTAATGTATTAAGTGGTTGTCTTTGGAATTTAGTCACTGTTCTCTACTTTTGATTTAGAGGAAAGTGAGGAAACCCTAAAAAATACAAAGGATACACAAAAAAAGGCTGAAGAAAAATATGCAGTATTGGAGAATAAAATGAAAAATGCGGAAGCTGAGCGAGAGAGAGAACTGAAGGATGCCCAAAAGACACTTGATTGTGCTAAAAAAAAGGCGGATGCTTCTAGCAGGAAGATGAAAGAAAAGCAGCAGGTAATGTTTGATTTTTGATAGCCATTATTGAAAAGGAAACACATTTGTCGAAAGTATGTGATGCGCTAGAAAGTAGAGGCTGGATAGATTAGTTTCTTTCAATTTTGAGGTTTCTTTACTCTTTAGTTTCCTTTAATATGTTAAATCTAAAAGTAGATGTCTTCAAAAATAAACATAGAAATGCCCTATTTTCTGAAAGCTAAGATAGTACATGCTACATAATTACACATAAAGCTTGCATGCTGAAAGTTTGTTGCAAGTCTTATAGGAAACAAACTGCCCTTGTTAGCAACTTGTTCAGGAGCAAGCTAAGGTTTAGATGATGGTGTGGAGCTCACTGGACTGTGCTACAGAATCAAGCAATAAATTATATTTGTTGAGCACATATATGTTCAAGGCATTGTGCTAGATGCTGTGGGAGTTAGGAAGATATATATGCCATAGAACCTGCCTTCTGGAGTTTACATTCTGATCAGAAAACCTGCCAGTTCAAGAGTAAGGTGATAAGCTAACAATCATGATGCAGCATGGAAGAATATGATTAGTTACAAAGTGATGTGTGCGGTAAATGAACTTTGAGAAAGGTGGGCTCGTTTAGCATCAGTAGTTTGCTGTGCTTTCATGGTGGAGGTGTGGGATGAGTTGGGCTCCAAGGATATAATAATGATAACGGGGAGTCAAGATTGAGATGATTAAGGAGGGGGTAAAGTATGTTGAGATGTAAGGAGCAGATATTACTTAGGAGTATGTGTACCTTGTGCCTATTTGAGAAGTATCTTGTGCTTGGGGTCCCTAATCTCATTAGTGTGGGTATTCCTGCCAAGTGAGAAGATCACAATTTTTGCTCATGTTTTTGCTTAACACAATTTGTAATTCTTCTAATTGGTCTAGGGGCCTTTTGGCTCTTTTAATATTTAGAGGTTTATAGCACTTGGACTTTCCTTCTCTTTTCTCATTTCCGGTTATATGCTATAGCATGTTTATACTCATCCTTTCCATTCTGCTTGGGATCATAATGCAATTATAACTTGAGAATGTGATTTTTTTCATCATTCATAGTCTTATAGTATCACTGGAAAATATTGAAAAGATATTTTTTTACACATGACACACCTTCATGTTGTTGAAAACACTGCAGTTTCCCAAATTTGGTCCAGCCTGGTCTCCAGTTCTAAACTGAGCTCATTATCAGTTGTCACTGCCTCCAAGATTAACTAAGTTCATCCAACTTCATGTTGTAATTTGGACAAGTTGAGTTTTTCATCTACTTTTTTTTTTTAACAGTATGAATGATAAATAGGCCAATTTCCCCGGAAAGATTTGGGATTTATTGGAAGAGTACATGTAGTATTTCAGGGCTTGATATATTTGATGTGTTATTTGAGAACACTTGGAGAACCTTGCCATTGATAGAGAATCCTGGTTGTACTCTTAATAGTTGCAGTGATCCACAACATTTTAGTGTATGAGGACCTCATTTTAATGCAAAAAACCATTTGAAGACCACATGATAATTTTAGAAAATTTTCTGTGAAAGTTTGCCTGTTCCTTTCTTATGTCTTTTATAAAGGAGAATCTCATTGTGTACATAGACCGTTGTCAGTTTTATTGTGATAAGGAAGGAATCACATGAGTTTATAGTGAATGTCTTTTCAGTTGTCTTTTTTTTGGAGTAAAATTTGCTGTGTTCTTCTACGATTCAGGTAGCTGTCCCTCGGGGCTTCTGGGAGTTCCACAATTGAGTGGATTAACTCTCCTAGGAACATGCTTTCTGGAGATCTGATCTAGAAGGTGCTATTCCAGATGGGAATCATTTGGGACAGTGCCAGGAAAGCTGGCCAAATGGCTGATGGGACGTAAACACCTGGATGGGGTGTGAATGGGATGTGAAATAAGGAACTTGGAAGCACAATTGTGCTAAAGGATATTTTTGCTGAAAGGCAGGATCAGAAAAGAAGATAATTGGTCATATTGTCGGAGAAAGGGACAGCTGCTGGATTGCCTAGCAGTTTCTTTTTCCTTCTTCCTTTCTTTTATAGAGTCATGCAAAACATATTCCCATATTAATCATGTTGTAAAAGTAACAGACTGAAAAAAATCAAGAAAAAAATTTTAAAAAGAAAGTATGCTTTGATCTGCATTCAGACTCCATCTTTCTCTGGAGACAGATAACATTTTTTGTTATAAGTCCTTCAGACTGGTCTTGGATCATTGTGTTTCTGAGAATAAGTCATTCACAGTTGATCATTGTACAGTATTGCTGTTACTATGTACAGTGTTCTCCTGGTTTTGTTCTCCTGGTTCACTTTGCATCAGTTCATTGAAGTCTTTCCAGGTTTTTCTGAAAGCATTCTTCTTGTCATTTCTTGCAGCATGCTAGCATTCCATTACAATCATATACCACAATTTATTGCGCCATTCCCTGATTGATTGCCCAGCAGTTTCAATGATAGTTTTGTAGTGTCTGGGGAAATTATGGAAGGCCACCTGCACCTTTGTGTTTCCTTGTGGCAGATGTAGGGGAAGGCTCAGACAAGAGATCTATACGTGAGTCTGTGTCGTTGGAGAGAATGCCCACTGCAATGACATCGCAGAGTCATTTGAGGATTGGAGTAGTTTTTAAACAAATGTTTTTTGATACTTTTTTCTTCCTTATATCATCACTTCTGAGGTAAGTACCCTTTCCCCCATAGATCCCTCCCTGGTAATAAAGAGAAGTGGGTAAGCAAAACGCACACACACCATTGGTATGTGTGACAATTCACAGCAGTGGTTGCCCTTGTCTCTGGGCCGAGAATAGGACCGTGTCCTCTACTTTGTCTTCTGAAGGTGAGATGATGGCAGTGCGGATTTTTTCAGTGTGGTTTTCCTTATTTTCTGTTGCCATCGTTTGGATTCTTTTCTTCTTCGGATTTATTTTCTCACTCACTTTCTCTTTGTGTGGAGATCTTTGGGATCTTTCACTATTCTCTTTGGTGATGTTTTGGAAATGAGTGTGCACTTCAGTCTGGTGATACTCTGTGTGGCCAAGGGATCAAGTTTTGCTAGTGGAGGTAGTTTTGGACCCTGTTATGACTGCTTTGTGTTGGTTAAACTTCTCTAAAAAATTGTTGAAAGATTATAGATACAAAACTGGAAGGGACATTGGAAACATCTAGTCTAATCTTATTTTATGGATGTGGAAACTGAGGCCCAGAGAGGTTAAGGGACTAGCTTGAGATCACACAGATAATGATTAGCATTTCCCATTTTAAATTCAGTTTCTTTGACCCTAAACCTAGTGCTTTTTTCTCTGTAGCTTACTGTTTCTATAGTCACTGTCTTTACTTTTTTTTATCTGCATAAATGACAATATAGTATTGCTTCCTTGTTCATACTACTCTTTCATTCCAATACAACTTGAGTTTTAGAAGATTTGCCAACAATTTAACTTTATTTCTTTTTCTGCCTGTATAATATTCTGAATACATCTTTACATAGCTTGATTTTGTACATTAAACTGGAGCACAGGTATTATCTACTGGAACACTTGGTTCTTGAAAAAGAAAAAAACAGATCTTAAATACTGACTTTTCTTGCAGGTTGGTCAAGAATTTAGCTCCACTGCATATATCTTGGTTTATATGTAAAGTAGAAAGATAGAATATCTTTCCTTTCTGGAAGAAATGTTGAAAGAAAAAGGAAATCCTTTTAAAAAAATGTAGGTACCACTTAATACCTCTGTAAGTCCACATATAATCTATTTTTTTTAAATAGGAAGTTGAAGCTATCACTCTAGAGCTAGAAGAACTCAAGAGAGAGCAGGGTACCTACAAACAACAATTTGAGGCTGTAAATGAAGCCATCAAATCATATGAAGAACAAATTGGTGTCATGGCATCTGAGGTGGCTAAGAATAAGGTATGTTTGACTCTTTCAGCAAACCGTAAGCTCTTGCTCTGCAGTGTATTTGGCTAGTTGTGAGAAGAGAGAAAACAACGGATAAGACAAGGTACCTACCTGTGAGGAGTTTATAATCTAGTAGGTAGGTGTGATAAAATATGCATACAGATAAATATAACGTATAACATATTAGAAGCACAAATACTTAGAGTTCAGCTGAGTGTGGTCACTTCAGTCCTAAAAAGTCAGAGATAGCTTTAGAGAAGATGGAGCATTTGATTTGGGCCTTGAAGTAGGGGGTAGGATTTCATCATGCAGAAATGGGTGTGGGGAAAGGACTCAATACATAGGGAATGGTGTGAACAAAGACTCCAGAGTGTGGAAGATCAGAACCCTGTTGGGGAATAGGGATTAATTTGGATTGGTTGGAGAGTATAAAGTATATTAATGATTAAATTAGAGAAATATAGTATAATAGTTATTCATGAAGTGACATGAGAATGGCTAAAATTAGTTTAAATGTGATTATCAATTGCTGTCTTATGGCTAATTTCAGTTTCTTCCGTCAGTCTTTGATGAGAGTTTTAGAGAGGCCCTAAATTCTAGCCTATTGTTTCTTAGCTAACTTTACTAGACAAATAAGTAAATCCAGGTAAACAGTGAAGGAATGAGTTTTTGTTTTCAAAAGTTAAATAAGTTTAAGTATCTGTACCATTTGCTTAATATTTTCCACCATTTGTAGATAATTTAAAAAAAGAGCATATTCATTTTTTTGCTGTTTGAGACAGAGTCCTAGTCACCCTAAAACCCTGGGAAAAAATTTAAGACCTACTTTGGAGAAGTTGTTTTATGCAGATGAAAAAGAGGTTTCAAACAGGTTTAGTCAGTGGGCTAATATAAAAGATTAAAGTTGGTATATGAGTTTGGTCTCATTATCATTTGCTTTGCAGAGGTTTTTTCCCTGTTTGAATTATGAACAAATGAAAAGTGTCTGCATCTAAGAAAGAAATTTCTTCCAGATGAGGTCTGAGTATGAGTTAATTGTGTAAAAAAATAGCAAGATGCTAGGAATATATGTTCACTTCTGGAATTCTTGCAGTGATAATTTTGTTTCCTGGACATCTGTGTTTTTTTTTTTTAAAGCTGGGTTAAAAAAAGTCAACAGTTTGTTTTAGTAGATGTTGTCTAACAGGAATCAGTGAAGAAAGCCCAAGAAGAGCTGACCAAGCAAAAAGAAGTGATTGCAACCCAAGATAATGTAATTAAAGCTAAATATACAGAAGTGGCAAAACACAAGGAGCAAAATAATAATTCCCAGCTTAAAATTAAAGAGCTAGATCACAACATCAGCAAACATAAGCAGGAGGCTGAAGATGCAGCCTCAAAGGTATGTTTATATTCCTGTTTGCCTTTTGATATCATATAGTTTACTCTGCCTAAAGCTCTTCTCTTTAGTCTACATTTCAAGTTTAGTTTAGTTTCACATTTTACTCAGGGTAATATCTATTAACTGAGCTATAAATCTTTCCTCAACTGCTTGAGTAATTTAAAATATGTTGTTAAATAGTTTTCAAAAAAATTATTTTTTCCAATTAGGGTACTGACAAACATGTTTTTGCTATAAGAAGCATAACCAATTGGTTTAACATTGATATTTTAATTTTTAAGTTAATAAAAAACACTTAATTGGGAAATATTGGTCAGTAGCCTTAGCCTTGTGCTGATCAACAGTCCTTCTTAAAATGAATAACTTATACCTTCTACATATTAAGTATTTAAATGTTTTTTGATTTTGTTAAAGATTCATCTATATATGAAGATAATTAAATGAAGAAAGCAGTTCAGTGTAGGAGATAGAGAACTGGCCTTGAATCCAAAAAGACCTGGATTCAGGTGTCACCTCTGAGACATCCTGGCTGTGTGATCCTGGCCAGGCCACTTAACCTCTTAGTGTCCTAAGCAACTCACCAAGACTTTTAAGTAACAGAGAAGGTGCCTCCTTGCCTTTTTAGAGGAAGTTTACTCATTTTGGGAGTTCCCTATATCAGTGAAAATGCAGGTCTGGTCCTTATCTCTAAATAAGAGTAGAGGGAAAAATGGCACAGGTTCACATATGTCTATCTTTTCTTCCTGGATGTGTCCCTTTAGTATATATTCAACCTGAAAAGAGACCTTAGAAATTTTTCCAATTACTTTTTAAGAAAATACATGAAGAAATGGAAATGTGGAGTGTTTAAGTTACTTGCCAAAGGTAAACAGTAGTCTTCTGAAACTTTTTTCAGGTCATTATTTTTTCATCTCCTCTCATTTTGTCTACCTCACCAAGGAAAATCATAGTTGAAATACTTTAATTATACTGTGGATGATATTTTTAAAAAATGAATAGTTGTGTGGCATTTCCATAGACTCTGACTTATTCCAGAAAGCAATCTGCAGAGACTCTTACATTCTGCTAAAAGTAGTCTTACAAATGCTTAACTTGGTATGATATATGAAATTGCTTTCCAAAATAAATCTAGATCACTGTCTTCCTCCAAATCTTGTTTACTAAATAACTTTATATTTTAAAATATATTTTATTGATATCTTTTTCAAAATTATCCACATTTGCTGGTTCACCTCTCCCCGAACAGTCATCCTTGTAACAAAAAATAGCAAAAAGTCGGTTCAACAAAACTAAACCAATATATGAAAAAAAAGTTTGGCATGTGCAGTGTTCTACACTTATTGTTCCCCACTTCTGCAAAGAAGGGAGGAGTTGCTGTTTCGTAATCTCTTTGGGGGCTAGGTTTGGTTATTATCATATCAATTGTTTTGTTGTTGTCCTTTCCATTTACTTTGATATAATCATTATATATGTTCTTTTCCTAGTTCTGCTTACTTCACCTTGCTTTAGTTAATGTGTCTTTCCATACTCTTCTCTATTAATCATATTTATTGTTTCTTATGTCAGTAATATGCTATATTTATGCACCATAATTTGTTTAGCCATTCCCCAGTCAATGGATATCTACTTTCCCCCTCCCTCCCAATTCTTTATGATAACAAAAAAGTCTTGATGCAAATGTTTTTTTTTACATGGGGTAGAATCTATGGTTCAAAGGGCATAGTAATTTTATTTGCTTAAATTCCTCTATAATAAAGAGTCCCTAAATATCCAAGATATCAGTTGCTTTTTATAGTAATTCTTTGCTTCTTGCATATCTTCAGGTATCCAAAATGATGAAAAATTATGGATGGATAAATTCAGAGAAACACCTTTTTGGCCAGCCTGATACTGCTTACGATTTTAAAACTAATAATCCAAAGGAAGCAGGTCAGAGGCTACAAAAATTAGAAGAGAAGAAGGAGAAACTGGGAAGAAATGTCAACATGAGAGCTATGAACATGCTGACAGAGGCTGAAGAGCGGGTAAGCATGTTTGATGTTAACATTTAGTCACTTGAACAAGGAAAGGTGCGTATGACCTGGAGAGTGTCGTGTGGCCCTTGGGTGAGGGGAACACTTTCCACTTGCACCTCATTCTTTTTTTCTGTATATCTTTTTTTCTTCCATGTTTTCTTTTTATTTTATTCTGCCATTTTCTCTCCTATTTATATTTTAGGCCTGCATATTTCTTGCATTTGTCCATGGTTTAATCTAGATGTCAGCACTTAATTATGCAGGCTATTGATTTTTGCCCTGGGATAAACAACGTCTCCTGTTTATGTTATGTTTATGTTTATGCTTACCTTTGTTTCACCTAATGTAAAAGAAATTTGTAGATTGTCAAATTATAGCAACTCATGTATTTTTCATTTTTTCCTAGTGAAATAAGATTAACATAATAAATATTTCATTTTATTTTTTGTTTTAGATTTGTTTTAGATTTTATCCAACTGAATCCCATGAGTTTGAAAAATACCTAGCAATTTTTCAGAGCCCATAGCTATACCAGCTATGGGAAGCATAGCTAATGAAGTGAACATGAAATTTTTAACATAAAATAGGTATCACTGAAACTTGGTGGGAGAGTACTCATGCAGTTGAAGAGGGAGTATTATTCAGGAGAGAAAGCCGGAAAAGAAACAGGGGAAAAATACCATTATACAAAAAAGGATCTGAATCTGAGAGTAGAAGCAGAGGAGAAAACACTTAAATTACGCTAAAAGGGAAAACAAAACACATGTGTGTGTATAAAAAGGAAACAAAACGTGTGTGTGTGTGTGAAAGGGAAAACAAAATGTGTGTATGTATGTGTAGAGGGAATGCATGTGCACAGATGTCCTGTTCGGATGTCTAATGTGAATGATGCTCTTTCATGGTGATTATAAAGTTGGCCTCAGCCATCTTGGAAATCTTCTAGGAGTCTTACAAAGTCTTGAAATAACTTAGCTTTCTGGGCTTAGTCTTTTATGTCTCAGGAGACAGGAAGTTACAGAGGGGTACTGTTATTCCATATCTGAGTCTGATCAGCGAGGAAGAACTTGATGCTACTATGGGAGTGATATAAACCTTAGGAGAAAGTGATCATGTCCTTGCTATTGTAAGGAATAGGATGTAGGCTAGACTTTAGGGAAGTAGACCTCCATTAAATTCAGAGAAAGGAGATGATTCTATGGCTAGACATTTCATTATTTATTTATTATTTACGAAGACATATTTACTTTAAGGGTAGTAAGCCAGAACAACCATTTCCCACAACATCTTGGTCATGTCATCCCATCTATACCATCTCAATATCTGGGAAGTAGAGGTAGATTAAATTCACAGATTAGCTCAGTTTTTTACATAGCATTATTACTACCAGTTTCTTCTTTTTCTTTGGTTAATTTGTTTATTTTTAGTTTTCAATATTCATTTCCACAAGATTTTGAGTTCCAAATTTTCTCCCATCCCTCCCCTTCCCCCACCCCAAGATAGCATGCATTCTGATTACCCTTTCCCCCAGTCTATCCTCCCTTCTATCGCCTCGCGCTGCCTGCCCTCCCACCCCTCCCTGCCACATGCCCTTCCTCCTTACTCTCTTGTAGGGCAAGATAGATTTCTATACCCCATTGCCTGTATATTTTATTTCCCAGTTGCATGTAAAAACAATTTTTAACATTTGTTTTTAAAACTTTGAGTTCCAAATTCTCTCCCTTCTTCCCTTCTCACCCACCCTTACTGAGAAGGCAAGCAATTCAATATAGATTATACATGTGTAATTATGCAAAACACTTCCATAATAGTCGTGTTAACAATAACTATATTTCCCTCCATCCTATCCTGCCCCTCCAATCATTCTATTTTCTCCTTTGACCCTGTCCCTTTTCAAAAGTGTTTGCTTCTGACTACCCCCTCCCCCAATCTGCCCTCCCTTCTATTATCCCTCCCCCCTCCTTTCCCATTCTCCCCTACTTTTCCGTAGGGTAAGATACCCAATTGAGTGTTTATGTTATTCTCTTCTTAAGTATGGCTAAATATTTTAAAAAGGGGATGAAGTTCTGGTGATGAGAGTCTAGAAAACTGAAACTGCTATAATTTAAAATTCCTCGAACACTTAAATATTTATGTGTTATATGGCTATCAAATAATACAGATGACATAGTCTTTCCATGATAGGAGGTCACATTTCATTGCTAACCTTGTTTTGGTTTTTGTAATAAGACTTCAGGAAGGTTAGCATGTTTGGGAATGGAAATAGCTTCCAGTAAATAATTAAAACTTCAGGCATATGCTGGAAAGTAAGGTGAAGCCTTAATGATCTTTTGATGCTTGTGTAAATATGGTAAGATGCCAGTACTTAATATATCACAGTGCTACCAAAACATACTGACTGGTACTTTTCCAATTCCTTTTTTCCCTATTAGTATAATGACTTGATGAAGAAGAAAAGAATCGTAGAAAATGACAAATCCAAAATTCTTGCAACCATTGAAGACCTTGACCAAAAGAAAAACCAGGCCCTAAAAATTGCTTGGCAAAAGGTATTTTGTTCTACTTATGTTATATAGATGTGAAAAGGATATAGAATAGTCTCATGTGTCCATGCTAATGGGATGTTAAAGGGATCAGTGACAGGAATAATTTGAGACTATATGATGACAGTTTCAGATGTTCTCCTACATGTCCATCTGTCCGGACCTAGACAGGTGGTAAAAATCCCTCTACTGTTGTCTCCTGTAGTCTATTCTTTAATTCTAATCAGGTTATTATGCTGTTTCCCCATTTTTGGTTGACTAGCTCTCTCTTTAATTATTTTTTACTTCCTACATTAGCTCTTCTATCCGCATGCTCCTCCCACATCTTCCTCATAGCTACAAACATGTAACCAAAACTGCAAAGAAGTGATAAGAAGTTGCCCAACTCTTTAGGACTAACAGGTGTTTAGACTTATTTTTTAATGTTTGTGCAAATCATTTGAAACAAATTTTGTGACTGTGTGGAGGGAAAGGGATTCCGGGGAGGGAAGGGAAGGTGAAAGGAGATATGTTGGGAGGGGCAAGTTTGGAGATGGAGGAAAGCTTCAAAGAGATCAGCTGTGATTTCATAGATAGTGGCCCAGAACAACTGTGAATGAGAAGAGAAGGTTATTTGGTGAGTAAGATGGTACTATAGAAAGAACATTGACCTAGAAATAAGAAGGTCCAGCTAATAAATGGCAGTGTGGTCTTAGGAAAATCATTTCACCTCCCATGGCCCTCATTTTATCACTGTTAAATGAAAAGTTTGGACCATATGTTTTTAAAGGTCCCTTGACTTTTATAATCCTATCATCCACTTGAGAGGCACTATGGCATAGTGGATAAAAAACTTTGGAGTCAGGAAGTCTTGGGTTCAAGTAACTTTTTTGACATATACTAGCTTTGTGATGCTAGGCAAAACTTTTAGTCTCTGAGTACCCCAGAGAACTCTCTAAGGCTGTAAGTGACAGAAGAACCAAGGGGTTGAGAGTTTCAAGAAAAGAAGGCAGTGTGGAGTTGAAATGCTTAAGTTTAAGGTTGAGATCAGTGTAGAAGAAAATGAATTCATATCAGAAGTAATGGCTTGAGAGAGTACTGAAGGGTAGATAGATTTAGGAGGAATAAGGGAGAGATGGAATGATAAATTATTTTCATACTGAAAGATGTCAGAGATTTTGCCCATGGAATGGAAGGGAACACAAAATGTTGAGATTCAGAGTGTGACCACTCTGTATTTGACTGAGCTGGAGTAGAGGAATAGGTTAGAGTTTTTAAGGAGGTCAGAAAAACTAAGATATTGAGGTTATGTTATTTGAAGGAGTATCAGCATGAATATTGAAGTCCTCTAGTATAAGGGCAGTATTTGGGGAAGAGGGAAAGACAATGAACCAGGTGCTAAATTTGAGAATGGAGGAGAATGACCTGGAGAGCTGAGAGACAGTATTTGTCATGATCTGTATTGGGTGATAAACCAAGAGTCACCTTCACAGGAGGAGAGGTTGTGGAACAATAACAGTAAAGACAGTGGAAAGTGAGGAATACTCTGACTCCTGTACCAGAACCACTGTGACTTGGGGGAGAGGGCAGGTATGAGAGAAGATGTACCCAACGCTGGAGAAAATGACCAAGAATGCAGTGTGTGGAACGTCATGTCTCTGAATGCAAATAGATGAAAAGAGTATAAGAGGGTAGAGCTCCAAAATGAAGGGAAGTTTGTTTGTTATCAAAGGGATTCTATAAGGCACAGTGGAAGAGGTGAACAGAATTGGAGTGGGGCATGGAAGGGATAGAGTTGAGGAGTATGGGAATGAGAGAACAGAGATTTGAGGGTAGTTTTAGGTAGTCAGTAATTATAAGACAGGGAGAATAACAAATAGGTGGTGGGAGTTTGATAGCCACAGGAGTAGTAGTGGGTGTCATGTGACCAGTGATACAGTGTCAGAGGAAAGGAGGAAGATGTATGTGAGATATTTTAGAGGTAGAGCTTACTGAGCTTGACAACTGATTGGATATTGAAAGTGTTAAAAATGACTGTGGTTTCAAGTCTGAGTTACTGGAATGTTGGTGGTGGTACCAGTTACAGAAATGGAAGTTGAGAGGAAAATGGGTGGAAAAAATGGTGATGGTTTCATTTTTGGACATGTTAAATTCGAGGTGATGATGGGACATCTATGTGGAGATGTGCTGAGAGCAGCTAGAGATATGGGACTAGAACTCAGGGGAGACATTGGGGGTTAGATATAAAATCATTGATACTTCTGGAAATATGTGAGCTTGTCAAGGCAAATACCATGTAGATAATCTTCAGTGATTACCTGCGTCTATGTTTACCTGATATCTGTCTTTTGTGAAGTGAAATGAGGACCATTAAGGATTTAAATTCTTAAACAGAATTGTCTTCGTTTTCTGTTAGCATCTAACTATGGTCTACTGTAGCAAGACTTGGACTTATTCTCTCACTTATTGTAGCTAATTTTGGCAAAATCCATGAGTATGATGGTAATTTTCTTAATGAAATACTGACAATGAACTCCATCCCTTTCCTCCAGTTTTATTTTGCTTTAATTTTTTTATTTGAAAAAGACAAAGATTTAGACCTAGAAAATACATTTACTGTCCTTACTTTAAGTGGTAGCATATTCTTTTGGTTTCACTGAGCTAATTTGGATTAGGTAGAGTGTAGCTGCTGAATTTCATTCTGTGTGATTTTTAGTAGCCTTTTGGTAAACACTTTACTGTTCTCATATCGAGGTGAACAAAGACTTTGGTTCAATTTTCTCCACTCTCCTGCCGGGTGCTAATGCTATGCTTGCACCACCAGAGGGACAAACTGTTTTGGATGGACTGGAGTTTAAGGTTGCTTTGGGAAATACCTGGAAAGAAAATCTAACTGAACTTAGCGGAGGACAGAGGTAAGAGTTTTTTTCTTCCTTAAATTTTGAATATAAATTAAGGTTCTTAGTTTAAAATGCTTAATATAGTTAATAAGAATAAGAAGTATGATTGAATTATTGCTTATTTGTATTAGCATGTTTTTTCAGACTGGTGTCTCAGCCATGTGAGAGATAGTGATAGGCATAAGTTCATGATCTAAAGGGAAGAGTTAGGGAACCAGAGACAGTTAGTGGCACCTACTGTAACTTTCAGCCCTCAGAAAAGGGATATTGTTGTACTAGCTGTACCAAAACAAAATCTCTGAAATGGGACAACCCAGAGCATATCTACATGAAGTAATACCTGTTTGGAAGATGGCTCGGGGACCGTCAGGAACTGTTGTTGATAGCTGAGAGACTCAGTGGTCATCACTTGTTCAGTTTTCTTCTCTAACCACCCTGTTCTTTCCCCAGATACTATTAGGTCTTAGCATCTTGGTTGACAGCTCTAATCTATGGAATGAATGAAATTTTTCTCAAGACTTAGAAACCTTAAAAAATAAGAATCTTAAGGGACAAGTAAAAATTCAAAGGTTTTATTCCTTTGCATAGAAATCGAGGCTCACTGATACCTGTTGATGTGAAAAATGAAATATTAGTTCAGATAACTTTCTTTGAAAATGAAGAACAGTTTGTATAAAGAAAAAGCAAAAAGGCAGAAAACAAGAATTTTATAATCATTAAACTTTGAAATTTAATGTTCCAAGAGACCTTGTTGATACCACTTTCTACCTTTATCATTTTGTATAATGACTTGCCTCCAGCCAAATCTCACGTTTGTATGTGTATTTTGAGAAAGGCACATTTTTTTCAGTATTTGAGTAATTTAAAAGATGTGATTTCACTTTTTTTCCTCTTTTTAAAAATAGGTCTTTGGTTGCTTTATCTTTAATATTATCCATGCTTCTCTTCAAACCTGCTCCGATTTATATCCTGGATGAGGTCGATGCAGCCCTTGACCTTTCTCATACCCAGAACATTGGACAGATGCTTCGTACTCATTTCACACATTCCCAGGTGAGCCACTGAAATTCACTAAATCTTGAGTAATAAGTCTGTGGAGTCTTCCTTCCTTCTTTCCTTCCTCCCTTCCTCCCTTCCACCCTTCTTTCCTTTCTTCTTCCTTTCCTTGTTCTCTCCCTCCTTTTCTCTCTTTGTCTGCAAGAAGTCAGGATTAGACTGTAATACATGTGATCTTCTTAGGCACATGTTCAGAAGTGTTTCACACGTCTCTTTTCTTCTTTTCAGTTTGTTGTTGTGTCCCTGAAGGATGGCATGTTCAATAACGCAAATGTTCTATTCAAGACCAAATTTGTGGATGGGGTTTCTACGGTGGCCAGATTTACTCAGTGTCAAAATGGAAGGAACGTGCCTTCACAGCAGAAAGGAGACAAGATAAACTCTAAGAGCAGGGGGCCTAAGTGATGAAATATGGATGTCCCGAAGAGCAATCATCCATTCATTACTGTCTTCTGTCTTTTCAATCTTCATGCTAATACCTTGGAACTTAAAGTTGAGTGGCCTCTCTGAAGTATACTTTGCTTGTATGGAACCAGAGAAACCCACGTTCCGTTTCCTGTCTATACTTTTCCTTATTTTTATGATTTTTCCTTGAACATTCTAAAAAGTGGCGTGTTCCTAGAATCCATCTGTGGTGTTTTAGTATTATAAATAGAAATAAATAACTTAAATGTCGGTGTTTTAAAGCAACCCTTTCTACTTCTGACATGCTCATCTGTCAAACGAGCATGGCACATCTGCCAGTTCAAAAGGCTGATAACTTGTCCTTATTCTAATCGCTTGAGTTTTGCCCTTTACAAAAGAAAATGTAAGTGTATTTTTATATTTTGATATCATGTGTACCTTTGTGAATATTTTCTTAGCCAGAATTTTCTCTTTTAGGGATAACAAGATATGTTGAGTTTATTGATGCTAAATTCAAGAGCAAACCAGAATCAAGGACAAATTGAAAATATAGACAATGGTAGGGGAAAAAAAGCTGCTAACATATGTACTGCTGTAAAATAATTTTTATAAACAAGAAGAAAAGTAGAACAGATTTCTGAAGATTGGAAACAAAACCTTTTTTATTGTATAACTATTGTCACTTTTAATGTTTTTTTACCTCATTAATAAACAATATGAAATATGGTTTTCTTAGAATTAAAGTGTGAAGAAATAGAATTTTGCATAGTTCTTGACCTATAGGAGGCAGTCTTACTCTGATTTTCTTATCCATGTTTATTTTTGTAGCAGAAGAAAGAATTGATATTTACTTTTAGCCTCTTGTAATTTTTTTAAATCTTTTAAGATTTCTTGGTTACCAGTTTTATTATAAACTTGAACAAAATATTAAGATTTAAAAAATCATTAAGAAGGAAGATATCTAATAAAACAACTGCTTTTCTTTGAAGTGGGAACTTCTTTTAGTACATTTAATAGCTTGCCATTCTATCCAAAACCTTAGGGCAGAATCAAAGGTGAAGGAAGTGGGAAAGGAAGAAATACAAAGCACTTGGCAGAGGAAAGTGAGCACAGTTGAAATTAGTGTTAGAATTGGAACTAACCCTAAAGTAGCCTTTTATTATGATCTTCTAGAAGCCCCTTGCTCTGTTCTTATTTGGGGGGGAAAGACTTAGCGTTCTCACCTTAAAGCTAGCATTTAACTCTGTAGGAAACTCTTAATAGCTTCACTGGTTGATAAATGTGTTATCCTGCTTATTATTCATCTATTTCATTTGTTTAGGCGGGTGAAATTAGAAAATAATAGATAGAACTAGCTGTAGGATAAGGATCCAGAGTCTGTCCTGCTGAAATGCCTGAGCCCGTTAGAGAAAAATATAAATGAAAAGAGTGAATAGTGTGTTCAAGAAAAAAAAAAAACTGAATTGGTTTTGTGATCATTGATAAAATTTTTAGTTTGTGAAAAGGATATATTAATTTGGGATGAAATTCTTTTAGTTTTTTCTGGAAAATTATTTTTTTCACATTATTTTGAGCTCAATTCAGTATAATTCAGAGGTTAAAATTCCCAACTTTTGATCTTAAGTGTACAGATCATAATAGTTTTTAAAGTGGCTACATAAAGGTAGCTTACTTATATGATATGAATCTGCATGAATTGTGTGAGGAAACAGAACACCTTTATCCTAAAACTAAGTTTATAAACATTAATTTTTCTGGCCCCACTTCATGGCAGCTATACACTCAAAGAGGAAATAGCCAGGTTTCTTCCATTTCTAGTTAGCCTCTCTGGAATTCAGGACACTTGTGTGAAATTTCTAATTGAAATATTTATTAGATAGCTCCATGCTGGGTGCTTGCCTGATTGGCAGGGCTTTTCATAAGTGTATAAGGACCCTGGATTTTAGATTTGACTTTTCTCCCTACATTCTCTAGACTCTTCTCTCTTCCTCCGCTTCTATTTTAATTTTCACATCCTATCAATTCTACCTCTGAAATATCTCAAATCCTCTCTGCTATTCTTATCGCCCTAATACAGTCCTCATTCCGCAATGCATGGACTATTACTGTAGCTTTTAAAATTTTAAAATTATTTTTAAACTAAATTTTTTCTTTTTCCTTCCTCTCCCCCTCTGTCCATTGAGAATGAAAGAAAAAAACACCTGTTGTAAACATGTATAGTTGAGCAAAACAAATTTCTACATTGAACATGTCTAAAATGTGGGTGTGTGTGCATTTGGTGGGTGCTATGTATGTTTGCGTGTGTGTATAACACATACTTTACATATATACACAGCTATAAAATTGTAGATATCTGTGTACATAAATATATGTGTATATTACGTAATATATATGTCTGTCTGTCTATCTATATCTATCTGTCTATCTATATCTGTATCATTGTTGGTTTAGAAATATGGGACTGCAAACTTGCCTTTGGTCTGACTTCTGCTCTTGTTATTCCTCTGCAGGCTTTAGACTATGCTAGAAGCCGGCACTGAGATTCTGTCCTGCTCTTGGAAACTGAGCCCTACCACTATAGCTTGCTTTTGCTCTTTCTTCTTGCTAGCTATATAGCTTGGGACCTGCCACCACTCCGTACCCCAGAACACCACCCATGGGCGCAGGTCCCTTCCTCAGTCTGCTATGGATCTGTGATGCCGGCCTGGGTGGTAGATGACAAAAGTTGCCAGTTGGCATCTTCCTGTACCCTACATGGGTTTCTAGACTCCTCTGCTTGATCTTGGACCTGCCCTTCTCTCCCGGTACTGGTGCATAGCCTCTTCCTATGTTGGTGTACTTGATGCATTCCTGGGCAGACCCTGTCCCCAGTGTCCACAGACCTCTGCTTCTGGTTCTATAGGTTGACCTGGGTTGGAGAAATGTCACTGAATTTTTTTTTTTTTTGTATTTCCCATCAGGATTTGGTCTAATACATTTTCTAGATCTGTTCAGAGGAGTTAGGGGTAGGGGTAGGGGTAGGGGTAGGGGTAGAGGAAGAGGGAGTAGTGAGAGCTCATTCTTTCTGCTACTCTGCCATGGTGGTCTCACTTGAAAACTATCACAATAGCTTTTAAAATAAGCTTCCTACTTCTTTCCCCCTCTCCTTCCTACCATCCAACTGCATATGCTGCAAGATTAATATTTCTTTAGTACAAATTGTTCCAAATCCTCCAGTAACTTTCGATTACCTGCCAAATAAAATTGAAATGGAACCTGCTTTTTTGGCCTTATCTCACCCTACTCACCTTCATATACTTACTAGTCCAGTCAAACCTTTGCATTTACTCATGTTGTTCTCTATAACTGGAACGCTGTTCCCTGCCGCTCCCTTCTTTGTAACTAAAATGTTGTCTTTCCTTGAAGTGTTCTGTTATTCTCTCTCCCCAGGTAAATAATAATCCTTTCCCCAATCAACAGGCATTTATTTAATACTTTTTAAATGCTCATTATATGCTAGGCAGATGAAGCACTGTCCTAGGTGCTGGGACTTATAAACTTGGCTTATGCTTATAGCATATCCTTTTGTGTATGTGTCCTATTCCCCTTATGTGATTGTGTACTCTGAAGGAAGGGGCATACCATAGCAACTGTATGGTATTCTGCTCACAGTAGATGCTTATTTAAGCTGGAGGGTAGGGACTTTTTTTTTCTTCTTTGTGTCTCCAGCAACTAGCAAGGGATTAATAAATGTTTGCTGATTGTCTCCATTTAAAAGGGAAAAAAACATATTGCCCAAATTTGGTTATTCAACATTTAATTTATAAAATTTTTGGTGATTGAGGTTGGGGTTTTCTCTCAAATATATTAATATATTTTAGACATCAACATATGTGGATAGTAGTGAGTCTAGGAAGATTTTATATTTGGAAATCTTGTTATACACTTAAACAATAGTTTTTGTCTGTGAATCAGTGCTAACATCAAAATTACAGTTTTTGATTGTTTTGGAAAAGGATTGGTATGTGTTATATTAAGTAACTTGAAAGTCAGAAAATGTATTTTTTTTACTCTAGTCCTGTACTTCTGAGCTTTCTCCTTTCAGACTTGCTTTAATGGTAAAAGTTAAAAGAATCTACCAGGAAAAGGGAAAAGGGGGTAGGAAAAGGACTTTTATAAATTCTTTTCTTTTTATGACCCAAATAACAAACATTGTATTTTGAAAACTAGATCATAGGCTACTATTTATTATCTTCTTAATCACTGGAACAACATCAGACAATACTTAACTGGATCTTCAGTGACCTTTTGTATACCTACACACATCCGTCAGTGAGTATTTTGTATTTGTTTTATCATGTGCCACTCTCTGAAAATAGCTTGAATAATTTCATTTACATGGAGTTGTAAATTGGTCACTGATTACTTTGTCATACTACAGGACCCTTGCAAAAGGACGTGAATGATAATTATCAGCACTTTTACTTTTCAGATTCTGATCAACAAATGATATTTTTATTGAGAGAATGTTTATCTTTAGGCAGGAGTGTGCTGGTAAATATTTAACTACGTTTATGGGGAAAATACGCACAACAGACTTTTTTAGTTTAAATCTGCTTTATTAACATTTTCCCTGATCATCGCTTTCTTAAGTCTAGGTAATTAACAAAACAACAAATCAAACCCTGGTTTGTAGTGTTTGCCAATTTCTGAGGTATATAAATGTTCACACCAAAAATTCTAACAATCTGTTCTGAGCCAACTGGTTCAGCCAGCACACCACTGCCCACAGGCGCCCACGAGGGAGGTAGCTTTTGTTCCTAATGGACGGAAAGAGAGCACCTTCTGAATTATTTTAGGTCAACTTTGACTAGAATCTATGCAACCTGAGAATCAATTGAAAGAAAAATTGTTTAGGTTGGGGGTGGTGGTGGAGGAGTTGGGTAAAGTACCTATTGTGAAAGGCTGTCTGTTGGAAGATGTACATACTTATACATATGCATGTACATACACACACATATACACACTTGATCATGGCCTCAGAGGGCAGAACTGGGTCCATGCATAGAAATTAAAGAGGCAGACTGAAGCTTAAGGGACAACTTCCAAATAATTACAGTGATCCAAAAATTGGCATGGGTTGACTTGAAACAGTGATTACTCCACCACTTCAAACAGAGGCTGAATGACCACTTGATTACACAGAAGTTATTCCTGTTCTTGTATTGGTTAGACTAAATGAATTCTAAGAGTCTAGCTTCTTCAAATTTAAGACTTCAGCATCACGTCTGAACATGCAACTGTGGCATATGTCATTCCTGGGTTTGGCTTCCAAGGTCTCCAGGCAAAACATGATGACCAGGTGCATCTCGGTCACACTATTCAGCTCCTTGCTAAGAATATGTGTGAAGTTTTAGAGAAATCTGAATAAGGTCAATAAAGTAAACCTTCACTCTGGTAAACAGTTTGGATAGATGTGCGTACACATAGATTCCAGGTGGAGGTAAGAAAAGACTTCCCAACGATTAGATTGTCTTGGGTTTTCCTCTGGATAAATCTTTATTGAGGATTTTCTAAAGTGGAAATTATGTGAGCTTTGGTTCCTAAGCATTTTATCACTATTGACTAAAACAATGATTAGGATTTTTTTTTCATAAAATTGATTTTTAAAAATCAAGAGTACCCAGGTAGTTTCAGTTCTTGGAAGTAGCTTCAATGTGACCACACAAAGCTTAATTTTTTTCCAGTTAAATTCTATTTTTTCAGTTAACCTAAATGCACCTTTTGCTCCTTCTGTCCCCTGCACTAGCAACTGAAAAAGAAAGAAAAAGCCTTTGTAGCAAAAGAGTGGTCGAGCCAAACAAATTTTGGCATTGACCATGTCTGAAAAATATGTATATATCTCCATCTGAATTCTTGAGTTCATTACAACTGTCAGGAGGTGGGTAGTATCTTTCATCCTGAGTCCTGGGGAGTTGTCATTGGTTATTGATCATGGCTCTTAAGTCTTTCAAAGGTATTTGTTTTTACATTGTTATTGTACAAATTGTTCTGATTTCGCTTACTTCATTCTGTATCAGTTCATATAGTTTTCACAGGTTAATTTGAAACCATCCTCTTCATTATTTCTTGAAGTGCAACAGTCTTCCATCACATTCCTGTGCCGTAATTTATTCCTCCATTTCCTAATTGATGGGCGCCCTCTCAGTTTCCAATTCTTTGCCACCACAAAAAGAGCTGTACACATTTTTTCTAGATAAAGGCAGTTTTCCTTTAATCTCATTGGGGTATAGGCTTAGTAGTACAAAACTAAATTTGAAGCAGGTGAAGACATTTGAATACAAAAGAAGTCAGGCTTATTTAGTAGACTCCTTAATCCTGTCACTACTACTAGGGCACGTGGTATGACATAAAAGTAGCAGAAATAAACTAATCAATCAATCAACACCAAATTTCAGGTGTAGAACAGCAAAGAGGGAAGAGTCAGCAAAGGAAAATGAGCTACTTTTTCAGGATTGTTCCTAGCTTCTGTCCCTATCGATGCATTCGTTATCAGTGTTTGGAGGGTGATCTACATAACTCTTATAAACCACTAAATGGTCTTGCCTGAAAAGTCTGTGCAGTTGTCTTCTCAGCATTCGATTTTTTTTTTATGTATGTATGTATTTATTTATTTATTTAACATATTTGGTTTTCAGCATTGATTTTCACAACAGTTTGAATTACAAATTTTCTCCCCATATCTACCCTCCCCCCCACTCCAAGATGGCATATATTCTGGTTGCCCTGTTCCCCAGTCAGCCCTCCCCTCTATCACCCCCCTCCCCTCTCATCCCCTTTTCCCTTCCTTTCTTGTAGGGCAAGATAAATTTCTACGCCCCATTGCCTGTGTATCTTATTTTTTAGTTGCACGCAAAAATTTTTTTTTTTGTTTTTGAAAATCTGTTTTTAAAACTTTGAGTTCCAAATTCTCTCCCCTCTTCCCTTCCCACCCACCCTCCCTAAGAAGTCGAGCACTTCAACCTAGGCCACGCATGTATCATTATGTATAACCCTTCCACAATACTCATGTTGTGGAAGGATAACTACATTTTGCTCCTTCCCAACCCATCCCACTTTATTGAATTTTCTCCCTTGACCCTGTCCCCTTTCCAAAGTGTTTGTTTTGATTACCTCCACCCCCATCTGCCCTCCCCTCCATCATCCCCCCCCTTTTATTTTTTTTTTAATCTTCCTCCCTCTTCTTTCCTGTGGGGTAAGATACCCAACTGAGTATGTATGGTATTTCATCCTCAGGCCAAATCTGATGAGAGCAAGGTTCACTCATTCCCCCATCACCTGCTCTCTCCCCTCCTCCCACAGAACTGCTTCCTCTTGCCACCTTTATGCAAGATAGTCCACCCCATTCTATCTCTCCCTATCTCCCTCTCTCAGTATGTTGCTCTCTCATCCCTTAATTTCATTTTATTTCTTTTAGATATCTTCCCTTCATCTTCAACTCACCCTGTGTCTGTTCTCTCCCTTTTACATATATGTATATGTGTATACACATATAAAAGCACATATATATATACCTACATACACATGCATACATATACACATAGATACATACATACATACACATTCACCTATATATATACATAAACATATATATATATATGCATATTCCCTTCAACTACCCTAATACTGAGGTCTCATGAATCATACACATCATCTTTCCATGTAGGAATGTAAACAAAACAGTTCAACTTTAGTAAGTCCCTTGCAATTTCCGTTTCTTGATTATCTTTTCATGCTTCTCTTGATTCTTGTGTTTGAAAGTCAGATTTTCTATTCAGTTCTGGTCTTTTCACTGAGAAAGCTTGAAAGTCCTCTATTTTATTGAAAGTCCATATTTTGCCTTGGAACATGATACTCAGTTTTGCTGGGTAGGTGATTCTTGGTTTTAATCCTAGCTCCATTGACCTCCGGAATATTGCATTCCAAGCCCTTCAGTCTCTTAATGTAGAAGCTGCCAGATCTTGGGTTATTCTGATTATGTTTCCACAATACTCAAATTGTTTCTTTCTGGCTGCTTGCAGTATTTTCTCCTTGATCTGGGAGCTCTGGAATTTGGCGACAATATTCCTAGGAGATTCCTTTTTGGGATCTATTTGAGGAGGCGATCGATGGATTCTTTCAATTCCTATTTTGCTCTGTGGCTCTAGAATATCAGGACAGTTCTCCTTGATAATTTCTTGAAAGATGGTATCTAGGCTCTTTTTTTGATCATGGCTTTCAGGTAGTCCAATCATTTTTAAATTATCTCTCCTGGATCTGTTTTCCAGGTCAGTGGTTTTTCCAATGAGATATTTCACATTGTCTTCCACTTTTTCATTCTTTTGGTTCTGTTTTATAATATCTTGATTTCTCATGAAGTCACTAGCTTCCACTTGCTCCAGTCTAATTTTTAAGGTAGTATTTTCTTCAGTGGTCTTTTGGACCTCCTTTTCCATTTGGCTAATTCTGCCTTTCAAGGCATTCTTCTCCTCATTGGCTTTTTGGAGCTCTTTTGCCATTTGAGTTAGTCTATTTTTTAAGGTGTTGTTTTCTTCAGTGTATTTTTCAGTATTTTTTTGGGTCTCCTTTAGCAAGTCATTGACTTGTTTTTCATGGTTTTCTCGCATCCTTCTCATTTCCCTTCCCAATTTTTCCTCTACTTCTCTAACTTGCTTTTCCAAATCCTTTTTGAGTTCTTCTATGGCCTGGGGCCAGTTCATGTTTTTCTTGGAGGCTTTTGTTGTAGGCTCTATGACTTTGTTGTCTTCTTTAGGCTGTATATTTTGGTCTTCTTTGTCACCAAAGAAAGAATCCAAAGTCTGAGACTGAATCTGGGCGCGTTTTTGCTGCCTGGCCATATTCCCAACCCACTAACTTGACCCTTGAGTTTTTCAGTGGGGTATGACTGCTTGTAGACTAACGAGTTCTATGTTCCACGTTTGGGGGGGAGGTGCCAGCTCTGTCAGACCCGCACTGCTCCTTCCCCAAGGACCCCCAACCCGAACTGGGCTTAGATCTTCGGCAGGCTGTGCACCCCTGCTCTGATCCACCACTTAATTCCTCCCATCAGGTGGGCCTGGAGCCGGAAGTAACAACAGCTGTAGCTGCCCCACCTCTGCTGCCCTGGGGGCTGGAAGCCGACCGAGAACTCCTTCCACTCCCGCAGCTTTTCCCACTAACCTTCTCCGCAGTCTTTGGTGTTTGTGGGTTGAGAAGTCTCGTAACTGCGGCAGCTCACTGAATCAGGGCGCTAGGGCCCTCTCTGCCCGGCTTCTGGTCTGGATGGTCCACGCTGCTCAGGCTGGGCTCTGCTCCACTCCGTTCCCAGCTCCCAGCTCCGAGCTCCGTGTGGGATAGACCTCACCCAGAGACCATCCAGGCTGTCCTGGGCTGGAGCCCTACTTCCCTCTGCTGTTTTGTGGGTTCAGCCGTTCTATAATTGGTTCAGAGCCATTTTTTTATAAGTTTTTGGAGGGTCTCCGTACGGAGCTCACATTATTCCCTGCTTACCAGCTGCCATCTTGGCTCCGCCCCCCCATATGCAGCATTTGATTTTTCTAAGGATTTCATAGCTTCTTCAAGAGACTTAATTTCAATGGGATTTTCTCTTCTAGGTTTGCCATCCACATCCCCCCTTCCCCCACCCCATGATTGCCCATTCTCCAGTTTTTGCCTTTGATTTGCTACAAATAAGATATTTTCCCCAGTAAAAAGTCGAATTACTCTTTGCATTGCTGTCCCTTTCCCTCCTAGTGATGATGAGATCTACAGCATGGTTTCTTCCAAAGCCCTTGGCCAACCAATCCTGTTCAACCTATTGGATTTCTAGGTCATCCATATTCAATCTTACACAAGCCATTCTGGCTTTTTGGTTCAAAATGTTCATCCTTTTCATTGTTTATTTCACTTATCTGTGGATCTGCCCGTATGGGTCCAGACAGGACAAGAGAATGCAGTGTATGCCATGGGATAATTGCATACTTTCTCACTGGAGATCTGACTACATTTGACTTCTGAATTTGGGCAAGGTGATATGCAAGCCTTGTGGGATTTTTTTTTTTTTGTCAGCCCCTTTAGAACCTGTTGTAGTGGCTGAGCTTAGGTGAAACAAATGTGATGAGAAGGAAATACTGTAAGCTAGCTCTCTTCCGGAGACCAGACATAGAACCAAAGGCTTTGATGGTCACAGAAGATAAGGTCACACAATGACATGGTAGCTGAAGCCTGAGCCAGACTATGTCTTGCCATCTGTGTCCTGGAGGCAGCTTCAGGAAATTATTGGCAATGTAACCTTGAGACACATAGCCCAACCCCTATTAAACATCTTCAAATGTAATCTGGATGACCCCTTCTCAGATCATGGGATAATACATTTAGAACTGGTAGGGACCTTGTAAGTTATTTTATTCAGCCTCACCATTCTGAGGCAGCTTGGTACAGGGTGAAAACATGGGCCGTGATCCTGATGTAGAGGGAATTCCTCCAGCTGTAGCTGCATTATGGCTTGGACTAGTTGACCCTAGGGGTCTCTTTCAGCCCTGTGATTCTTTAGTTCTGTAGTATTCTTATTGTCATATATTATTAGAATCTGGATGAAGTCCTCTACAAAAGTCCAGTTCCTGTGCCTCAATGTAGTATAGAGTGGCCCTGGATTCTCTAAGGCTGTGTCATATGAATACGTGGTCTGACAAGTTCTGCCAGGGTAGAAAAGTCTTGATGATAGACAGCCATCTCACATTTGTCTAGCTAAATAGAAGTATAGCTTGTCTTTAGAAGGTTGGCCACTAAGTGAAGCATTCTTTCTATATTTTGCATGTGGGCATTGGATGTTTTTTCCCCCGTCTTGGGAAATCAGTCAGTAGTTATTAAGTTTCTATATATGAGGTACTGAGGATACAAACATGAAAAATGATGTCCCTATCCTCCAAAGAATTTATGTTTTGAAAAATTTAACATTTTTTTATTGGTACATTTAAGCACAATTAGCACCATCCACCAAATACTCAAGTCAAACAAAGCACATCTTTCAAAACCATCTTAAAGAGAGTTTGGCCTTGATGCTTTAATTACTTTTGTAGTTGACTATGAAGAGAAAGTAAGGATGGATGTGCTTTAACTTTTAAAAAATAAATATTATTGATACTCTTTGTTTTTATGTTGTAATTTGCAAATTTACATTTTCTTTACTTTAAAACTTAATACTGAAATAGTATGTAAATTGTACTAATATTCCACTTTTAGGCTATTTTCATTCAAATTTCAGTTATTAAAAATTAATTATATTTATAAATATATTACAAAATGAACAATATATGTATGTATATTATATTAGTTTCCTCTTCCCCTTTTCCTTTCCCATTTCCAGGGAACTAATCTCATATAACAAAGAATTTTTTTAAAGAAAAAAAACTTATCAATATATTGAAAAAAAATCTGACAATATTTGCAATGTTCCACACTTGTGGACAACCAACCCTCCTCCCCCTTCGCCCCTGGCCAAATAAGTAGAGGGAGGCGCCTTTTCAAATATCTTTTTCAGGGCCATGCTTGTTCTTTTAAGTTTTGGAACATTCATTTTTGATTGTTTTGTGGTCATTGTTCTTTCTAGTTACATTGTTTTAGTCATTGTATATATCATTTTCTTGACTCTGCTTATTTCACTTTGTATCAGTTCATGTCTTTTCATGTTTCTCTGTATTCATCATATTTGTTGCTTGTTATAACAGGGCAATATTTAATTACATTCGTGTATTACAATTTGTTTTGCTGTTTTCCTTTGGTCTTTTAAAAAATTTAATATTTTTACTGAAGCATTTTTTTGAACATTATCAACATTGCCTACCAAAAATGCTCAATTCCCCCATTATCTTCTTCAAAATTAGATAAGCAAAAGAGTCATAAAGAGAAATAGTGATTAATGTTACTTCCCATTTTTGTAGTTTACTGTTAATAGAAAGGAAGGATGTGTTTTTTTTTTTTTTGAAAAGGGAAGGCAGGGCAATTGGTTAAGTGACTTGCCCAAGGTCACACAGCTACTAAGTGAGTCGAGTGCCTGAGGTTAGATCTGAACTCAGGTCCTCTGATTCCAGGGCTGGTGCTCTACTCACTGCGCCACCTAGCTGCCCCAGGCAGGATGTGTTTTGACGTCAATCATTTGCTATCAAATTTGACCCCGTGGGTCTTGTCATCTTTGGAATAACAGGAGAGCCCACATAAAAGAAGAAAAAAGCAGCAGGGCATCAATGCATTGGTGACATCCTGTGACTTTGAAATGTCCTCCCCTCTGTAACTGTTTGATCACATCTTTCCAATTAAATGTTTTAATTGCTTCTTCACCTGCTCTGCCTTCATAGTTCTGGGAGAAAACAGCTCTCCTGAGGCTGACCCATCTTCCAGTAAGGAAGCATCCTAACACCAACTTTAAAGTTCTACAGAGAAGCCCATGAAAGGAACGTAAAGAAGCTACAGGCCTTGTCAGGAAAGCAATGGCCTGCCCAGGGCTGGATCTAGCACAGGCGATGAATATCTTGTGGGGTGGGGGGGAGAACCTGATTCCTCTTTTTCCCCTGACCTATGGAGTGACTTTCGAGCTCCCTTGTCCAGCTTAGGACTGTCATGCCTCAGTGTCCCATGGTCCCTGTGAATTAGGGCCACTCTGTACCAATTTGAATGAAGATTTTGCATATGAATTTGAGGAGTTTTAAACCAGGGACTTGATCAGTTTCCTCCACCCATTTCAATCCCCAAATTTATCAGCAAAGGTCTTTCAAATGATTGATTAGGTACTTAAGTTCAGAAGCTATTTATTAAAGGATGCTCTGTCCAACCAAGCAAGGCCTCAGGTGGGCTGGAGATGGGAAGCAGAGGGAGGGGCCTGTGAACCTCCAAATCTCCACCTAGATTGGTGTATCTAGATGGGTGATAGTGTGGCAGTCATATAGGGATTGCTAGGGATGGCTCCTGTTTTTCCATTTTTATACAGGAAAAGGCTCTTCTCTGATGTGTCTTAGGGCTACCCAGGAAATGCTAGAGCTGACTTGGACTGGCATGGGAGAAACAATTTTAGTGTATTTACACTTCAGAAATCAATAAATGCTACAAGTCAGGATTTGTTTTGTTGTCTAGACTTAAGTTAGTGATGGAGAAAATGTTAAAAAATGAAGATTAAACTCAAAAGCATATTGTACATACATTTCCCCCCATCTCCCGGAGAGCCGGTTGTTAAACATTTATCATCATACCACTCCTCCCACCTTTTTCCAGGTATTTTAAGATTGTGATTGCTCATGAGCAAGATGTTATTGGTTACCTCCTCTTCCAGATATATTCTTCGGGATCTTTAACCGCAGTATTTGGTTGAGGGAGATGAGAAGATCAGATTGGAAAGTTTCCTAACTCTACTTAGGTTGGCTAACAAGGAGGAACATGAAGGATCCTATCTACATTTCCAGATTCAATGGACCTATTTGGGCTAACATAACTCTGAGGTTATAATTGGGGAAATGGGAAACCTTGGTTAGCTTTAAAAGTGAAAGCAAATAAAGTAAAGGAGAATTAAAATGACTTCAGTATACAGGATAGTAGCCAATTAATGTGGACAGGAGTCTTTAGAGGGACTTGTGCCTGACTTGTTCTAGGAGGTTGGCCTTTGGGTTAGTCTTTCAAGTGAGGATCGATGGCCCTCTGATGGGAGTACTTATATACTTTTCTCCCTTTGGATTCTACAAATAAATGATAACTCAGATTCCATAAGGAAGAGGAGAACACAAAGAACCTAACACAAGGGAAAAGGTCTCAATTATGAATACAGCTATTCATAAAAGTATATGTGAATACATATATTTTCTAGTAAGCAATATTAACTCATTTACATTTCCTAAAGGAAAGATGGCATTTACAGTTACAAAATTCTAAGAATCAAACATATCCTTAGGTACATCATATACAAGTTCATAAAAACACACAAGCCAGATAAAATGAACCACAGTAGTCAGAGTTTAACATAACATTACATTCGTGTACCAGAATTTGTTTAGCTATGCCCCAATCAATACACACCAATTTTATTCCCCATTCTTTGCTACTATACCAAAACTGCCACTATTTTTGAGCATATGGAGTCTTTCTACTTATCTATACTCTATTTTAGAGTATATTGGGTCTTCTTATCTTTGACCTCTTTGTGGTATATGTCTTATGGTGGCATCTGGATCAAAAGGTATGACAATTTTAGTTATTTAGTATAAGTTAATTATAATATAGTATAGTTAATTAGTATATATTAGTACAAATAAGTTAATAAGTATAATTAGTATAATATAGTATAGTTGATTAGTACATATTAGTATAGATAAGTTATATAGTATAGTTAATTAGAATATATTAGTACAAATAAGTTAATAGGTATAGTTGAGTAGTATATATTAGTATAAATAAGTTAATAAGTACAATTAGTATAATATTTAATAGTTAATTAGTATATATTAGTATAGATAAGTTAACAAGTATAAGTATAATTAGTGTAATATAGTATAGTTGATTAGTATATATTAGTATAGATAAGTTAATAAGTATAAGTATAATTAGTGTAATTTAGTATATATTAGTATAGATAAGTTAATAAGTATAAGTATAATTAGTGTAATACAGTATAGTTAATTAGTATAAGTATAAATAATAAGTATAACTAGTATAATATATTCCCTCGTATGTATATAGCACCTACTATGTGCCAGACACTGTACTAAGAGCTTTTTACCAACATTTCATTTGATCCTCACAACAACCCCTTGAGATAGGCGCTATCATTGTCTCCATTTTACAGTTAAGGAAACTGAGGTGAACAGAAGTTAAATGACCTACTCAGGGTCACACAGTAAGTTTCTGTGACTGGATTTGAACTCAGGTTTTCCTAACTTTAAACCTAATGCTCTATCCATTACACTACCAGCTGCCTCTAATAATTCATATAATTTCAGTTGCGTTCCAGGACATTTGGACCAATTCACAGCACTTCCAACAGTGTATTAGTCTGCCTTTCTATGAAGACAGTAGATAGGGTGCTGGATATGAAATCAGAGGACCTGGGTTTGAATCCTGCCTTTGCCACTTAGATGTGTGATTTGTTACTTTTTTTTCCTTCTCATTTATAAAATGAGGGTGTTGGACTTGATGGCTTCTAAGGTCCCTTCCAACTCCAAATTGAAGATCCTGTGATCCCTCCATCATCGACCGTCTTTATCACTTAGTGTACAAGGCAATCACATCAAAATGTAAGCAGTCATCCCCCCCTCAGATTCTTACTAGCTGTGTGACCCTGGACAAGTCACTTAAGCCCAGTTGCCTTCCTTCTCCTCCATGCTCCCCCCTTCCCCCCCCCAAAAGAAATGTAAACAGTCAATAGCAGAAAATAGAAGGGAAAGAGGTGACCACAGGATGGAGAAATGATCACAACAGAGGAAGACCTGGTGTGATTTTCTGTCAGGGTTTTACATCCATGAAAATGCTCTGGGGCCGGGGATTGAAGGGAGAGGTTTGAACTGTTAGCGTTTGCACCACATGGTTCCAAGATTCTATCTAGAAAGTACAGTTAACTCTGCTTAGTAGATGCTTCCTTCCCTTTTTTCAGCCTGACCAAACATGTGGGAGAAGGGAGGGATGAAGGGAGGGAGGAGAACAGCTGGAAGCAGGATAAACACTGTCATTTTATTTTTTCTGAACTAATTTATATTGTCTCTTCATTGGAAGTTGCTCATTACTCCAAAAGACCACAGATGTTGAAAAAAGTTTAGAAAAATAACATGATACAAATAAGAAATAGCCCTGCCTGTGTATCTTGAGGTGAAAGTTTCCTCTTTTTATCTGTGGCCAGAGAATCTCATCCCTCAATCGATCTATTGATAAACATTTATTAAGCACCTACTATGTGCCAGGCATTGTGCTAAGAGTTAGTAATACAAAAAGGATAAAAAAACAGGCCCTGCCCTCAAGAAACTTACAAGTGATATTTTCGTGTGGATATCTGATATGTTATTTAGGCGAAATCCTATCCAATCATTTGTCATTTTCTTGTCACCTTGACAACATCTCTTGTATTGGATGCCCTTCTTTCCACTCACATATCTACCACCCTGCTTCAGGGCCTCATCACTTCCCTCTTGGCCTATTATAATAGCCTCCTAATGGGTCTCTCTGTCTTGAGTCTCTCCTCATTCCCAGTCCATCCTTCACTCATCTGCCAAAGTGATCTTCCTAAAGCACTGGTCTGACCATGTCATTCCCCTCCTCCCTATTACTCCCTATGGCTCCCTATAACTGTGAGGACTAAATATAAAGTCTTCTATTTGGCATTTAAAGCCTTTTGCCATCTGACTCCTTTTTTACCATTCTGATCTTTTTATACTTTATTACCCTCTACAAAATCTATGGTCCAGCTACACGCACCTATTTGGCTTTCCTCAAACAGGACAGTTCTTTTTCTGAAAGCACCTTTTCACTGCCTTACCCCAATATTTGGAAGGACTCCCCGCTCCTTTTTCTGGCTTCCTTCAGAATTCAGCTCAAATTCCGTCTTCTGTAGGAAACTTTTCAATGGTTCCCCTCTCACCCATGCCCCAGTACCTTCACTCTGAGATCACCTTCCATCTAATCTATGTATCTTCTATGTAATAGTTATATACATGTTTCCCCCATGAGAATGTGTGCTCCTTAAGGGCTGGGGCCAAGAGTTTGATTTTTTTTTTTGTATCCTAAATGCTTAGCACCATATATAATAACTGCTTAATAAATATTTGTTAATTGACTGAGTCATCACTCTGAATCAATAATCATTTATTAAGCACCTATTATGTGCTAGGCACTGTCCTAAGCACTGGGTATGCAAAAAGAGGCAAAAGATAGTCCCTGTCTTCAAGGATTTTACACTTCTTTTAAAAATTATTTAAAAATTGATTTTTATTGATAACCTTTATATATGTGTCACTACATTTTTTCACTGTAACTATGTCTCACCCTTTCCCTAACCTTCTGAAGCATATCTCGCCAATATTTTCTGCTGCCTTTAGAAGTAGGAGCAGCACTGGGGCTGAATACCGACCCTTATATTTGTATGCTGTGATAGTTTCAAGATAGGATTGGCTTCTCCTTTTAGTAGTATCTTCTTGTATGCATTGGAAACTTCTCCTGAGGAGGCAAAAGTCTTATATGAACAAAAATATCTTTATATTTAATTTTTATTTTTCTCAATTACATGTAAATACAATTTTTAAAACATTCTTATTTTTAAATTTTGAGTTTTATATTCTCTCCCTTCCTCCTTCCCCCTCCCCCCTCTTTTGAAAGGCAAGCATTTTGATATAGATTTTACATGTGGAGTCATGGAAAACATTTCCATATTAGCCATGTTGTGAAAGAAAATACGGACAAAAAAATCCCTAAGAATAATAAAGAATGTTAAAAAAGTATACTTCAATCTGTATTGACTCCATCACTTTTTTTCTCTGGAAGTATATAGCATTTTTCATCATAAGTCCTGTGGAATTGTATGAACAAGAATATTGCTAGCAACTCTTTTTATAGTGGCGAAGGAATGGAAACTAAAAGATTTCCCATTAAGCTGGAAATGACTGAATAGAGTGTGAATCCAATGGATAGAGTGTGCTTTCAGAAGGGAGGAGGGAAGTGGTTTCAGAGAAACCTGGGAGGACTTTCATGAACTGATTCAGAGTGAAGTGAACAGAATCAGAATGACTTGATATTACAGCACTTTTATCATTTCTAAATTTGACCTGTAACATCAACCTGTAAAAATAATTTAGAAAGACTTAAGAACTCTAATCAGTGCAATGATCAGCCATAATTTCAGAGGATTCCTGATGAGAAGTACAATCTCCTGACAGAGAAGTGATGGACTAATATGCAGAATGAAACACATTTTTGGATAAAGCCAACATGGGAATTTGTTTTATTTTACTATATTCATATTTGTTACAAGAGCTTTGTTTTTCTGTTTTCCCTAATGTAAGGGTAGGAGTAATGTGGGAGAGAGGGGAAAATGCTTAAAAATAGAAAAACTAAAAAAAAAAAAATGTAACAGGATGTTCACATCCCTTAACCCCAATTGCTCTGCCTTCCTCCCTCCAAAAAAAAAAATAAAGAAAAATGGACCAAGAGCAACTAGTTTTTGGAGGGGGGAAGGCAAGGCAATTGGGGTTAAGTGACTTTCCCAAGGTCATGCAGCTAGTAAGTGTGTTAAGTGTCTGGGGCTGGATTTGAACTCAGGTCCTCCTGACTCCAGGGCCAGTGCTCTACTCACTGTATCACCTAGCTACCTCTATTTTCTCTTTCTTTTAAAAGCTTTCCAAGGGATAACTTCCTGGGTAGGGGAAAGCATATGTGGAAATGTTTGACTCGGAAGTGGGCATCTGTTTTATACATTTGTATCCTTGTATCTCTTATAAAATCTTGCACAGGACATACAGAATGATATTCATACGTCCCTTCAGTTTTCGTTGGTCTTCTAGTCACTCCATCATCCCCTCAAGTGATTATCCTATATTTTTCTTCCCCATTGCTTCCAAGCTCTGAGAAAGCCAACTATACTTGTTTTTTTCCTTCTTCATTACACACGCTCGTCTTGACCACTTGCATTCTGGCTTCTGACCTTACCACTCAATTGAAATTGTTTTCACAAATTACCAGTAATCTATCTGCTAAATCATGACCTCTCTGCAGCCTTGGACTCTGTTGACTATCCCCTCCTGGATATATTCTCTCCTTTTTTGGCTTTTGACAACCAATCAACACAAAGCATTTATTAAGTGCCTATTATATGCCATGCACTATTCTAGGTATTGAGGAAGTAAAAATAAAAAATGAAACAACTTCTGGCCTCAAGGATCTTTGAATCTATCTTATTTTCCATGATACTGTTCTTTTTGATTCTCCTACACATTTCTTTTTTGTGTTGTCTATCCTAGCATGGTGCCTTTCATATAGTAGACTCCTACTAAATGTTTGTTGAATTGATTTCCTTCATTCACCAAATATTTATTGAGTACTTGCAGTTGACAAGGCATTCTGTGAAATACGAAGAAGAATGTGGGGATTGTATTTTGCCTTTCTTTGTATCTTTAGTATTTAGCACAGTGCCTGGCACATAGTAGGTGCTGGCACAGTGGATGGAATGCTGGGCCTGAAGTCAGGGAGACTCATCTTCCTGAGTTCAAATTTTCCTTTAATATGGAAATATGTTTTGTATGACTTCACATGTATAATCTATATAAAATTGCTCACCTTCTCAAGGTGGGGGAGGGGAGGAAGACAGGGTGAGAGAATTTGGACCTCAAAATAAAAAAAAAACAAATATTAAAAAGTTATTTTACATGTAATTGAGAAAAAGTAAAAGTTGTATGACCTAAAAAAATAGTACACTGTACACGAAGTCAGCATAAAAATAAAGTCTGCCTTACAAGGCAGAATGGATGTTGCGGCACCATTAATTACCAAACATATACTGAATACCTATTATATCACCTATTAGTTAATAGTCAATAAAAATTTATCTATGCTAAGACTAGGGATACAAAGAAAGGTAAAAGACAGCCTCCACTCTCAAGGATCTTAAAATCTAATGGATAAAAATACACAAAAGAAAGCTGAAAAACAGTGGTACTTGGGGGAGTGGGAGGGAAAGAGGTGAGGGGGTAATGGTGGAGAAACCAAAGAAGTCCAATATGAGTGCAGCTGGAATGTAAATTAGGAGGGTCAACCCCCCACTTCAAAGTAAGAGTTATAACTTAGATGGTAGCTGGAAAGCAGGAACTTGCTTAAGCTCTCCACCAGGTCCCTCCAAACACCTGTAAAAAATGGCTCTGAACAAATTCTAGAGCTGTGGAACCCACCAAATAGCAGAGGGAAGCAGAGCTCCAGCCCAGGAAAGCCTGGATGGTTGCTGGGAAGGGTCTATCACACGGAGGTGGGAGTGGAGTGGAATACAACCCAGCGGGGGCTGCTCCAGGACCAACCAGACCTGGGAGCTGGGCAGAACAGGCAGTTGGGTCCTGAATCATTGAACTGTGGCAGTTACCAGACTTCTTAACCCACAAACGCCAAAGACAGCACAGCAGGTTAGTGGAAAAACAGCTGGATTGGAGTAAAAGGAGTGCGTGCTTAGCCCTAGCCCTGGGGGCAGTGGAGGTGGCACAGCTCTGGGGCTACTTCCAGAGCTCCAGCTGCAGTTGCTTCCAGCCCCAGGCCCACCCAGTGGGAAGAATTAAGCAGGGGATCAGAGTGGGAGTGCAGAGCCTGCTTGGATCTGGGTCACAGTCTTGGTTGGCAGTTCTTGGGGGAGGAGGAGCACTGGTGTGGCAGAGCTTGGTGTGTAGAAGTAGCTCTGAAAACAACAGCACAGACCCTCAAGCTTGGAATAAAGTACTCTCTACTCTACAAGCAGTCACAGCCTGACAAAAAGTTCAAGGGTCAAGTAGTTGGCTGGGAACATGAACAGGCAGCAAAAAAGGACTCAGATTCAGACTCAGACTTTAGAATATTTTTTTTTTGGTGACAAAGAAGATCAAAACATACAGCCAGAAGAAGTCAACAAAGTCAAAGAGCCCACATTAAAAGCCTCCAGGAAAAATAGGAATTGGTCTCAGGCCAAGGAAGAGCTCAAAAAGTATTTGGAAAAGCAAGTAAGAGAAGCAGAGGCAAAATTGGGAAGAGAAATGAGAGTGATGCAAGGAAATCATGAAAAACAAGTCAATGACTTGCTAAAGGAGACCCCAAAATACTGAAGAATATAACACCTTAAAAAATAGACTAACTCAAATGGCAAAAGAGCTCCAAAAAGCCAATGAGGAGAAGAATACCTTGAAAGGCAGAATTAGCCAAATGGAAAAGGAGGTCCAAAAGACCACTGAAGAAAATACTACTTTAAAAATTAAATTGGAGCAAGTGGAAGCTAGTGACTTTATGAGAAATCAAGATATTATCAAACAGAGCCAAAGGAATGAAAAAATGGAAGACAATGTGAAATATCTCATTGGAAAAACCACTGACCTGGAAAATAGATCCAGGAGAGATAATTTAAAAATTAGTGGACTACCTGAAAGCCATGATCAAAAAAAGAGCCTAGATATCATCTTTCAAGAAATTATCAAGGAGAACTGCCCTGATATTCTAGAGCCAGAGGGCAAAATAGAAGTTGAAAGAATCCACCAATCGCCTCTTGAAAAAGATTCCAAAAAGAGAACTCCTAGGAATATTGTCGCCAAATTCCAGAGTTCCCAGGTTAAGGAGAAAATACTTCGAGCAGCCAGAAAGAAACAATTTGAGTATTGTGGAAACACAATCAGGATAACCCAAGATCTAGCAGCTTCTACATTAAGGGATCGAAGGATTGGAATATGGTATTCAGGAGGTCAAAGGAGCTAGGATTAAAACCAAGAATCACCTACCCAGCAAAACTGAGTATCATGCTCCAAGGCAAAATATGGATTTTCAACAAAATAGAGGACTTTCAAGTTTTCTCAGTGAAAAGACCAGAGCTGAATAGAACATTTGACTTTCAAACACAAGAATCAAGAGAAGCATGAAAAGGTAAACAAGAAAGAGAAATCATAAGGGACTTACTAAAGCTGAACGATTTTGTTTACATTCCTACATGGAAAGATGATGTGTGTAATTCATGAGACCTTTCTCAGTATTAGGGGAGTTGAAGGGAATATATATATATATATAGACAGAGGGCACAGGGTGAGTTGAATATGAAGGGATGATATATAAAAAATAAAATAAAATTAAGGAATGAGAGAGGAATATATTGATACAGGGAGAAAGGGAAAGACAGAATGGGGTAAATTATCTCACATAAAAGTGGCAAGAAAAAGCAGTTCATTGGAAGGGAAGAGGGGGCAGGTGAGGGGGAATGAATGAATCTTGCTCTCATTGAATTTGACTTGAGGAGGGAATAACATACACACTCAATTGGGAATCTTACCCCACATGAAAGTAGGGGGAAGAGGATAAAAAAGGGGGGATGATAGAAGGGAAGGCAGAGAGGGGGAGGAGGTAATCAAAAGCAAACACTTTTGAAAAGGGACAGGGTCAAGGGAGAAAATTGAATAAAGGGGGACAGGATAGGATGGAGGGAACTATAGTTAGTCTTTCACAAAATGAGTATTGTGGAAGTGTTTTACGTAATGATATGCATGTGGCCGATGTTGAATTGCTTGCCTTCTTAGGGAGAGTGGGAGGGGAGGGAAGAGGGGAGAGAATTTGGAACTCAAAGTTTTAAAAACAGATGCTCAAAAAATAGTTGTTTTTGCATGCAACTGGGAAATAAGATATACAGGCAATGGGGCATAGAAATCTATCTTACCCTGCAAGAAAGTAAGGGGAAAAGGGATGGGGAGGGGAGTGGGGTGACAGAAGGGAGGGCTGACTGGGGAACGGGGCAATCAGAATATATACCATCTTGGAGTGGGGGGGAGGGTAGAAATGGGGAAAAATTTGTAACTCAAAATCTTGTGGAAATCAATGCTGAAAACTAAAAAATATTAAATAATAAAATATGGAATAAAAAAAAAAGAGTTTATGACTTCACCCTCCAAATCAGAGGAGCAGAGGATACTGACCAGAGGTGAGTACCAAGGCTGATTGGTCTTGCAAAATGATGAGATTTCCCAATGATGAGTTTACTGGAGGCCTGGTGGAGAAAATCCAAAGAAGTCCAAAATTACATTCTCCTGCCTTCAGGGGGAGGCTTAAAACGTCCTTACTGAGTGAACATGTTGTATATTCCTGAAAAACCTTTTATTTTCTGAGCCTAGCCTTTCTGACAGGATTTTTCTTCTCATAGGGACATCACCTCTTCACCTACCTCCTATCTTGCCCCCATCTCCAGAACCCCACTTCTGGGGCCTCTGCCTCGAACCTTTCAAACTTTGTAGCTGTTTAGTGACTGCGACATTAAGGGTAGGAATCCAATCAGATTGTACTTCAGCAAGTCCCCCCTTTTCCTATATAACTCTGGACCCTCTTCTGTATCACTACAAGACCTTGTTGGGCATGACAGTTCAGGTGTCCCATACTGAAGAACTAAGGAGTGAATGAGAGTCTGGCATAACCCAAGTACCAGGGCGGAAAAGGAGTCTCTCATCTGGATCTTTATTCCCTCTTGTCTTCCTGCCAGGCTTGAAGATTATTGCACCCTAAACAGGGACTAGCTATAGCTTTGTCTTTCAGGTATTAGTAATCATCCTTTCTCCCTCTCTGTATTCTCCTCCAGATATGTAAAGTTTCTTTCCTTGGGTGAGGCAAATTATGCTTATTATATAAAAGCCTGTTGCTTTTAGCATTAATGGCTGGTCTTCTCTTTCTCCTCCCCCTCCTTTTCCTCCTCCTCCTCTTTCTCCTTCTCCAGCCCTCACAAAAAAGCAGCTACAATGAACTGGGACAATATGAATATGTATGCCTTCCAAAGAACTGTTTAGGAAATCCTATAATCTTAGTGTAAAGAGAACAATGGCTTGGGTGTACTTGCAGGAAAGCAAAACATTGCTCAGCTTCACTCCGGTGGAGCACCTGATCCTTTACAGGTCAGCTTCTTCTCATAATCTCTCTCCCTTCAGGGACTTGAAGAGAATTTAAAACTGAGTAACTTCTCTCTTGAATCTTGAACCTGAAAACTAGGACACTAGAATCTCTCTTCTCTTAAGCTCTTGCTAACTCCATCCCTTAGGCAGGTGAGGAGCAGGTGAGTATTCAATCTCTGCCAATCAGGAGAGTCCTGAATAATAACTGAGCCACAGGTTACATTTGTAAGTCTAATTCTCCTTTTATAAATGAGTTTATTCCCTTTGTCTGTGGGCACATCCTTCCTCATCCTTCCTTAAGACCAGAGTGTGCACGGGGGGGAATAGCCTTGAAAAGTTTTGTATTTCACAGACTCTGCTAGGGCCTTTCAGTTCTGCATGAGACATTAAAAAACCTCCCTGGGCACTTTATAAAACCATTTAATTTCATAAGTAATTTTCTAACTCTATCAAGCAGAACCCTAAAACTTTAATTCAGGGCTCTCTTAAATTTCCTTTGGGAGAATGAGCCCGTTGGAGCCCTGGTACTGCTGAGGGTGTGAGCTCTGGTTCCAGATACTAAACTCTCTCCCTTTTGCTTGAAGGGTAGAAGGGATTTAGGAGAGATTAGACCTCTTATTCTCCTTAGTGATACCAACTGTTACACAAGAGTTAGAGAAAGCTTGCATAATTCTTACACTGAAAAGGAACATGGACTTACTTTGACACTGCCTCTGTACACTGATGCCCTTCTAGTTGCAGTCAGTAAACAAGTATTTTTTGTTATTATTCAGTCATTTTCAGTAGTGTCTGACTCTCTGTGACCCCATTTGGGGTTTTCTTGGCAAAGATACTGGAGTGGTTAGCCATTTCCTTCTCCAGTTCATTTTATAGATGAAGAAACTGAGGCAAACAGGGTTAAGTGACTTGCCCAGGGTCACACAGCTAGTGAGTGTCTGAGGCCAAAGATGAATCTCCCTGATTCCAGGCCCAGCATTCTATCCACTGCACCAGCACCTACTATGTGTCAGGCACTGTGCTAAGTAAAGCAATACACAGAAACGCAAAATACAATCTCTGCTCCGAAGGTGCTCCACAGTCTAACAGGGGAGACAACATACAAATATGTACAAACAAAACATAGACTTGGAAAGAAATTCAGACGGAATGCATTAAGCTTAAGGAGAACCAGGTAAGGCTTTCTGTAGAGATTGGGACTTCAGCTGAGATCTGAAGGAAGCTAGAGAAGCCAAAAGATGGAGTTGGAGAAGGAGAGAATTTTAGGCATGGGGGACACAGGCAGTGAAAATGCAGAGTATGGAGATGGAGTGCTGTGTGATCGAGGGACGGCAAGGGAGGCCACTGTCCCTGGGGCCCAGAGTATGTGGAGGAGAGGAGAGTGGAAGAGGGTTGGAACGGTAGGAAGGGGCCAAGTTTTGAAGGGCTTTGAAAGCCAAACAGAGGATTTCATACTGGATTCCTGAAGTGAAAGGGAACCACTTGGGTTTATTGAATAGGGGAGGTGACATGGATAGACCATTGTTCAGGGAAGTTCACTTTGGTAGCTGAATGGAGGATGGGCTGGAATGGGGGAGGCATGAGGCAGGGAGGCCATCCAGCAGGCTATTGAAATAAACCAGGTGTAATGTGAGGAGGGCCTGCACCAAGATGGTGGCAGTATTGGTACCGGATGACCTGCTCTCCCTAGCGTAAAGTTAAGAGAACATTAGCATTGTAGAATAAAGTGGAATGCTCTGTGAATTCTCCTACAATTCTCTTGCCAATCTAAAGCTTGACTAAGTTATTGAACTAGCCAACTAATTAATTAGTCAAAATTAAATTCCTTTAGACTCTTCACCCCCCTTTCTTTTTTAGGTGGGTTTCTTCTCAGTCCTGGGTCCCTGCTTATTAGTTTTGCTGCACTAGGGGGTACTGTTAAGTTGTAAAACACCCTCGGTAGCATCTGACCAGCTTATTTTAATGTTAAAATTGAGGCTTCTTTCACCGTGTCATGTGTGCAGGGGGATATGACGGAAATGTGTGGATTTGCTTTGAGTGCATGAAATGTAATGGGGACTCCGAATGGAAGTTGCTGCAAGTTAGGGAGTGAAAAATGTACATTTGTAAAGTGTTCCTGATGGTTTTTTCTTTTGGTTCATTTAGATTATAAACCCACATGTTAGTGATAATGGCAGGCTACAAAATGCAGTTACAGGAGAAAGAGAATCTGATCTCCTTTGTTTGATACATACATTATTCCCCAGGAGGCAGCTGGAGTCTTCATTTGTCTAGTTTGTTCTTAATGTTCTTTCCTTTGCCCTGTGTTTTTGGAGTGACTTTAGCGTCTCTCAAAAGGTATTGGAGCAACAGCCTTTAGACAGATGTCCTCTGTGTTGTTACAAAACCAGTTCCCTCACCAGGTGAGCCACGTGAGCAGCTTTGACAGAGGTCTGCCCATCTGATCTGAGGCTTGACCCAAAGGGATCCCACCTGGGCTTGAGAAAACAATTCAGCCTCAAGTAGGGGACCTGCCAATGAAAAACAAATTAACGAATCGAATTTGTCCACTGGAAAAAATGCCTTGTAAATCATGGGCAAGATAACAGCTTACGTTATATAATGCTTTCTTGTTAAATGATGCAACACACACACACACACACACACACACACACACACACACACACACTCCAAACAATTCTTTAAGGGAAATACTATAAATGTTATTAACCTGATTTTATAGGTAAGGAAGGTGAGGTTCTAGGAGTTGAGTAGGAACTTGTAAGATCACAAGATGGTGGACTGGAGATTCAAAATCGCCTCTTTTTATTCGACTATGTCAAGCTTCTCAGAAAGTAGACTAGTAACATGACTAGTAAACTCGATACAGAACTATATTTTTAAAATGTTTATCAGTTTGTAGTTTGTATAAGCATTTAAGTTGTTTTTGAGTGCCATTCAGACTAAACCTCTGAAGATCAGGGATTTTACCTGACTCATCCTAGATTTGGACCTTGAAAGGACTTTAGAAGCCATCTACTCATTTTACCAATGAGTAACTGAAGCCCAAGAGACTTGTCCAAGGTCACACAGCCGGTGTTGCAGAGGTGGGATTCAGACCCAGGTCTTCCTCACTCCCAAGTTATGTGATGCATTCTCTCACACACAAATTTTCCAACTAGCTGCTGGACAGATGATGCATGAGCATCAGTAATAATAATACTTATATTTATTTATATTTTGCTTTGCAGTCTACAAATCACATTAACTTTATCCAATTTAGTAGCTGCTTAATATCTTGGACATATGCCTAAAGCAGCAGTTCTCAAAGTGTGGTCTAGGGACCCCTGAGAATTTCTGAGACCCTTTCAGGGGGTCCATGAAATAAAAACTATTTTCACAATAATAATACTAATATATCAATAATACTAATATGGATAAAACCCATACAAACAAAAGCTCTTTAGAGTCCTCAGTAGTTTTTAAAAGAGTAAAAAGTTTCTGAGAACAAAGTTTGAGAACCACCAGCCTAAAGGTATGAGTACTTTCTGTGTTCTCAGAGAAACATATACCTGAATTTAATTGAATCTAAATATTTGATGTGATCCTCTGCGTACATGTCAGAAAACTCAATCTGGTCAAAGTATTTTGTAAAACTTTAGGAAAGGCATAACACCCACAGTACATGCGCTAAATACCTCTGTGTGTGGTTCTGTGTTAGGGGTTTTACTGGGTTTTATCAATCTGACTCCACACCTATCTGACTCTGAGCATGGACAAAAAATAATTGACATACATATGACCAAATTATTGGCTGACCCCAAATCAAGCTTTATGGGCAAAAATTAATTTAGTTAAGTCAATAAATATTTGTTAATCACTTTGTGCCAGGAATTGTGATAAATGCTAGGAATATGTATATATGCGTGTATATGTGTATATATATATATGTGTGTGTGCGCATATATGCATGTCTATATGTGTGCATAAACATATGCAGGTACACATGTGCGCATGCATTGTAAAATATACGCATACATACATGTATGTGTGTCCATGTATGTGGGCATACTGTACATATGTGTATAGGCAACACACATGTGCATGCATATACACATGCCTATGTGTGGCAACACGTGTGTGCATGTGTATGCAATGTTTGTATATACGTATACATATATTATATATGTGTATATGCATACACATATATACACATACACTTTCTTGGGTTCAGACCCGTGGTTTTATCAGCATATGGAACTCCTGATGAGGAAAGCTTATCTCTCCATGCAGGTTATCAGTGGTCCCACAACTTTGGGTCTTAGATAGTCAGATAGGTGTCTGGGACCCCCCACGGTGCAGTGACTTGCCCGGCTTTGCACTGCTTTCATGTATCAGAGGCAGGACTTGACCTCAGGCTTTCCTAGCTCCTTTTACTCTCACGCTGCCTCTTATATATACTATATATGAAACATACACATATGTACTCCTCCTTCTTAGAACTATTTTATGTAACTTTTATTCACTAAGTTTTGTATATTCTAGAATATACGGAAAGAACACTTACTTTGGAGTCAGAGGACCTGGGTTCATATCTTGCTTTTGGTGCTTACTATGACCATAATCTTGGACAAATCATTTAACTTCCTTGGGCCTTAGTTTCCCCAGCTGTAAAATGAGGGAGAGGCAGCTAGGTGGTGCAGGGAATAGAGCACTAGGTTTGAAGTCAGGATGACTCACTTTCCTGAGTTCAAATCTGGCCTCAGACACTTACTAGCTGTGTGACCCTGGGCGAGTCACTTAACCCTGTTTGCCTCAGTTTCCTCATCTGTAAAATGAGCTGGAGAAGGAAATGGCAAACCACTCTAGTATCTCTTCCAAGAAAACCCAAGTGGGGTCATGGAGAGTTGGATATGATTGAAAAATGATAGAACAAAAAAATGAGGGAGGTCTACCTGATGGCCTCTGAAGGTCCCTTCTAGATCTATGATCCTGTGATATTGAGTGTTGCTAATTAGAGTTTCTGAGGGGACTTGATTTAACAAAGAGATGAGTGTGATTGGTAACTACCTTACATTACATTGGCAATTACATTAATTATGTGCATATGAATAAGTTTTTCTAAAGAACTTAAAACAGCTGTTCTCTTAAGTAAGTTTGACATTGTACGGGGTGATGTTCTTTACACCATTGATGTGTGTGGGGACAGCTTTTTTCATAGCTGGTAAATTTTAGGCCTCTCTGTCCTAATGATTAAACATTATCAGTAAGGTTTTACATTTTAGTTTTTAAAATAAATTTTTATTGATTTTTTTTAACATGGCCTGTATTTGTACTAGTATCCCTTGTAGCAAGGAATATTTTTTTTATACAAAAAAAAAGAGAAAAAAAATCAGCCAAAGAGGTTTTATTTTTAAGGCTTCTATCAGCCAAACATGAGGTATCTTAAAAGTATTTAGACTGGACCACAGGGCTAAATGTCTCTACCACTGTTTGGGGGAACCTATTGTACTAGGAAATAACATAACCAAATACCCTTACCAAATTGTGAAAATGTTTCTTGGAGACCAAAGTGAAGAAAGAAAGGTCAGGCGAGGAGAAGTGAAGTGGGTGGGGCTTTAGCCCTCATTTCCAGTTTATCCTTAACCCCTGTCAGAAGTCTCTAGCTACATCTGTGCTCATATTACCCCTGGTTTTTTTTCAATGATCATCGTAACCTAAGACAGCCAGAGTTAGTTTTTCTGGGGATTGGCACTTGGGCAATACATTTTGACTCATTTTTTTCCATGCTAAGCAGATAAAGTTTGCTTTGAGATGGATTCAGGGCATCCAACACTGGGTTCCTTGTCCCTGGAACAATGAGTGCCACATTCAACCATTTAGAAGCACTGAAAGATTTGCTTCTATTCAAGACCTAATGGTAGTTTTACTGCCCCAGAAAATGGATGCATTGCTGAGAAAATGGGTGTGTTAAAGTTACATAAACAGGTAGAGCATGCCATTAGTCTGGGAAGCAAGGCCAGAATACCCTGGGGAGCACCTGTCACATGTGTAGCTGAGTGGGATTGCTACCTGTGAACTAGTTATTCCTGGAAGAGGCCCCAGTTAAATTTCTCAGAAAGCATTCCTGTGAAGGTGAGATCTTGTCTGTGAACAGTATGTTGGCATTAGACCTAGGAAACTCACTGACTCTCTTTCACTTAAACTTTCTAGAGATGATATATATCACAAAGCAAAAGGGAAAATTTATATTAGTCATCATATACTTAAGAAATAATATACTTAGAAAACTATCTTATAGGGTATCCCAAAAGTCTTAAGGCCATTTTAGATTTCTTTTTTAAAAACAAACTTAAAACTACACTAAGACTTTTGGGACACCATATTATGCTTTGCATGGGCACATACACATTTTATTACTTATTTTATTTTTTTAGTTTCTAAATATTTTTTCCAAATTACATGTAAAAACAATTTTTAACATTCATTTTAAAAAATGTTGAGGTCCAAATTCCCCTCCTAACTGAGAAGGTGAGCAATTTTATATAGTTTATACATATGTAGTTATGCGAAACATTTCCATATTAGTTATGTACACATTTTAAAAGGGCTTTTCCACTACTGAGGTAAGATTTGAACTCAGTTCAATTGTACACTGGTTAAACATAGTGGGACAATTTACTAACCATATGTAAAATGATGGTATTGGCTTGAGTAAACAGAAGCATTAGATGAATGACCTCTTGGATGTGGCATCCAAGAAGTCTAATGTGAACCTAGGTCCTATTACGAGAAACAGAGCTTCAAGGGATAAGGAGGCAAAAGTTTCATATAACTTCTCCTTAATCACACCATGTCTGAGATATTACATTTAGTTTTGAATGCTACATTTAAGGAAAGAAAGCTTCCAGAGGAAGTTTAGTTGGTGGAGTTAGGGCAGTTGAGCTTGGAGCAGAGAACACTCAAGATGATAGTTTTTGAAAGGCTAGAATCTGGAAGAAAAATTGAACTTGTTCTCTTTGGCCTAGGAAACAGAATTAGTAGCCATGGGTACCTCTATGATATGTGCATAAGAGCATAGGCTACAGGTGTTGGCACACGTGGTTCTGCTCCATGTATTCCTGGATGGAAGTTACAAAGAGACCAAGCTTAAGTTTAGTGTTCTAGCCATCTGAGCCAGCCAAAACTGGAATGGTTTGCCTTGGGAACTAATGAGTTCCTCTTCCCTGGAGATGGGCAGCACTGCCTCACATACAGAGACAACGTCCACTTAAGAAGGGTTCCTCCTCCCTCTTTCCTCCTCTCCCATTCTCCCTCTCTTGTTTCTTCCTATTTGTCTTGCCTTCTCTCTGTCTTTCCTTCTCATTTCTCTCTGCTTGTTCTTTTTCTAAGTCTCTTTGTTTCTTTTCTTCAGATCCTTTCTTCTTGCACCCTATCACTCCTTCCCTGGTGTGTGTGTGTGTGTGTGTGTGTGTGTGTGTGTGTGTGTGTTTGCAAAAACTTTCTGCTAAGCATGAAGGAGTTAACAAAACAGGGGAGCCAGTAATTTAAAGGTGGATTTTCGGGGGATAGGCTACAGTGCCAGACAATCTGCCTTTGGATATTGGAGAATTAATTCCGTACACGTTTTCACCTAGTTGGCGCAGATCCTGGTGGTTTAAATATATTAAAATTAAATGACAGGAAGTTATGGAGGGATCCAGCTTGATTGTTCAAACCAAAAGTATTTCTACTTTCTTTTGAATTACTTCCCTCTTCATATGGGCAGTGACATGGTGTTGCCCTGGGGTGATAGGGTTTGAGACCACAGCCTCAGTGGGAAGAGAAAAGGGAAAAGTAGGAAAAGTAGTACCTAAAGTCCACAAATAGGAAGTTAGGAAGGGGAGGAGGAGGGAAGTACCAGAGAAAGGCATTGGTGTTGACAGAAACTACAAGGGGGTGCTACCCTCCCAGAGTCATGCCTGGGATAACTGTCCTCCTGACCTCAGTTATGCCCCTGCTTGGGCATACATGACAGCACATGCATCTCTTATATCATGGTTCAAGAACACTGGCCTAGAAGTCAGAAGGTCTGTGTCTGTTCTTGACTGTATCATTGCCTTGCTTCTAACTTTCAATCAAGCCTTAGCCTCTCTGTGCCAGCTTCCTATTTATGAAACATAGCTAAAATGTCCCCCCTTTTACACCTTTTACTTATCTTAGTAGATGTTGTGAGGACAAATTAGACAATATAGATGAAGCTTTCTTATGCCCCTACAAGAAGACTACTTTGTGGCTCCCAAGTATTATCATACGGTATCAGAGGATTATAGATGCATTACTGGAAGGGACCTTAAAGGACATTTAATTCAACTCCCACATTTTATAGATGAGGGAACAAAGGCCCAGAGGGGTTAAATAATGTAGCCAAGGTCACGGAGAAAACAGGCATCAGAGTCAGGATATGAATTCTGAATGTGCACATTTCCCAAATCCTTTTTTACTCTCTAGGGAATATTAGTACTTTGTTCAGCATGAAAAGGAAAATATTACTCAAGTGAAAAGGAAGTTTTAGTGGTTCCCTAAAGGGAAATGGGTGGTTGCTGACTCTCCTGCTCAGGTAATCAGAAAATCAAACTTTCACTGACGTCCTTTTTAGGGCCAGGAGGAGTTAATGTATATAAAATACTTGGGATATAGAAATAAAAGAGTGAGTTAAAAGCCTGAAATTATTTTGGTGGCATATGTACAACTGAGAAACTGAGTTTAGCCCTGGCAGTTTTGTTAGGAGTGTGGTTACTAGAATGGAGGCTCATGAGGTGAAGTAGGCATTGGAGACAATATAGGAAGGCAAAGTGAAAGTTCATCCCAAGTGCCTGGGAAATTTAATTTAAAAAATGGTCAAGTCTCAGAGCCCTAGCTATCTGGGAGGACCTTATTCTGTGTTCTAAAGACCTTGGCTTCTGGGGCAATGAATTTCATGTTGGCGAGGAAAATGTTTTAGGTGATATGTTGAAAGGAATAGATGGGCCACTCAAGAAAAAAAAATTGATGGAGAATTTTTTGTTTCCTTTTTTTCATAGAGAAGACTTTTTTTTCTGGTCCAAGATCAAAGTTCTACTCCCTTTCTAAAAAGGCCATAAAATGTCTGGGTTTTAAGCTAAAACAACGTGGTAGAACACACTCTCATCATGAGGAGATTACAATATAACCAAGGTTGAATCCATAAACCGTAAGCAAAGAAACACGACAGCCATCTGTTACATATCTATCTATGTCTGGCAGCATCTGTTAGAAATGTGTCCTATGTGGGGGCATCCAGCAGATATGTCCTGTGGAGTAGTGTTTAGTGGAGACAGTACCTCAGGTGGAGACACAGGTTCTAGTGGAGATCAGCAGGGATAAGGCTTGGTCAGAGCAGAAAGCTTTAGTGACTCTGTAGCAATGGAAGTGCGAACTGTGCCTCTAAATATGTGCCCTTCTACCTATGTACCCTGGTGTATTCCCTCTGTATGTGTTTTTCTATGTGTTTTCTAAATTCATCCACTTTTGTTGGTATGTGTTAGAGAATATTTCTTAGGTTTGCAGGGGAAATATCTTTTTTTTTTGCCATTCTATTTCATAAAATGCTTTTGCTTTGAATTAATTATTTCTTCTGACTATTAAAGAGAAACATGTTGATGGGAGCTCATGAGTAATGGTTTTGAGTAGATGAAAAGCCAGAGAATGTGTGAATCTGTGGTAGCCTTGTCTGGTGACCCATTCTTTGAGTTGGGGGTATGCCCCCAAGGAGTTGTACAAATGGCGGTTCTTGTTGGGAAATGAATGAAAACCTTGAAGAGGGAAAAATATCCATGAAAATGGACCAGAAATGAAGTTGTATTCTCTAGGTGATTAGTCTTTTGGGAGTGTTTCAACACTTTGGGTGAGACAGACTTGCAGAGGTCAGGAAGTCTGAACCCTTTATGTGATTTTTCAGTGATTTATTGTGACTCATTGTGCTTCCCAGCTCACTAAATGAATTCTCAACAGTATCCAAAGAATGGGCATGAGTTTGGGCACATTGCAGTTTCAGCACTCATTTGGGGTCAAATGGAAGGGCATTTTCTATTTCCTCTTATTCCATCTCTGTCACCATTGTCCCAACTGTATCTGTCAGCAGAGGCTCACAATTTCAAAAACATCAACACCCCTCCCCCAAATATGTTATCTGCTCTTTCCTCTCAGTAAAAATGAAATGGAGGCAGGGCTGAAGTATATTTCTTCTTGTTCTCTGCATAAACAATGACTGAAATATTTAGGATAGAGTTTGGATAAGGGAAATACTTCGTTTGCACAGTGGGAATGCCATGTACCTAGTAGGTACAAAATAAATAACATTTTTTTTTCTTTCCTCAGTTGAATAGAAGTATTGAATGGAAAGCATATGGAGGTGTTCACTTTGATATTAAACCTCTGGTATTTGGAATCAGAGGACTCAGGTTCAAATTCTTCCTTTGTTATTTACTGCTTGTATAGCTTTGAAGGCCCTTTGCTAATTTAGATCTCAATTTTCCTTTCCTGTAAAATGATGGAGTTGGACTAGACTGTTCTCTAAGGCAGAGGTATAAAACATGTGGTCCACATGCCATGTGCTGCTCCTGAATGTGGCCTGAACCATATTAAAATGTCATTGGGAAATATTTAACAAAATAAATAACAATACAATAAAACATAGATAATATTACATTTTAAAACTCAGTCAATATGCAGCCCACAGGGATCCTTATGTGCTGAATTAGTGGCTTCCATTTCTATTTGTGTTTGACACTACTGCTCTGGGTACCTTCCAGCTATAAATCTAGGATCCTAAAATTGAGATTAATAGGGTATATAGAACTATGGGTGGGTTATCATCTATATTTATATTTGGAATCATAGCCTATCAGATTACCTCTAGTCCAACTGCCTCATTTTAGAGATGATGAAACTGAGGTCCAGAAAAAGGGTAGTGACTTGCCCAAGGTCACACTGGTAACAAGTAATAAGAGTCAGGATTTGAACCTTTACCTCTTGACTCCTGTTGTCCTTTCCATTTTGCCCCCATATCTCTTAAGTTTAGTTAACTTCTCCAATCTTTCAATGCAAAATGAAATGGACAGATTTGGTCATTTCTCTCCAAAAGGAAAGTGACCATTTTGAGAACTTCTTCAATCACCGTGGTTACTTGGCCCATCTGCTCACTGTGAACTTCTTTCTCTGACACCTAATTACTGCCAGTCACATGTGACTCTAAGCCATGTTTTCAAGTCTCTGACTCCTGCCAAGTCCTTTCCTTGCATGTTTAGCTCCAAGGCTTCAACTAAAGCCCTATCCAGCTCTAAGCACCCTCTGCATATTCCTCAATGAGGCCTCTAATGGTTTGCAAACTACTTCCTTAGGTTTTTAGACATAACAGAATTAGAATATGTTTCTGGATTATAGATGATATAGATATAGATATAGAGCTGGAAGGCACCTCAGAGGTATTCTAGTTCAACTTCCTCATTTTACAGATGAAGATATTAAAACCCAGGGAGATTAACTTTCTCCACACAGGAGATTTTTCAAACTTGGGACCTCTTGACTTGATTTATTGTTGTTTTTAGACATTTTCAGTTGTGTCTGACTCTTTGTGACTTCGTTTGGGGTTTTCTTGGCAAAGATACTGGAGTGCTTTGCCATTTCCTTCTCTAGCTCATTTTACAGATGAGGAAACTGAGGCACAGGGTCACACAGCTAAGAAGTCTCTGAGGCTGGATATGAATTAAGGTCTTCCTGACCTGGAGGTTTGGCCCTTCATCCACTGTGCCACCTGGCTGCCCCCTTGAATTGATAGGAAGAATGAATAAGGACAGAGCCTGGATTTGTGATTTTCTCATGTATTATGAGAAAAGTCCCCCTACTAATTCAGAGCTTCAAGTCTTAGAGAAATTCCTGAAGCACTCACGATTTAAGTAATTTGCCCAGACAGTGTGTGTCAGAGGCAGGATTTGAACTGAGGTCTCCCTTAGGGAAATGTGTAACAGTGATTCCAGCTCTTTTGCCCAAACCAGCTCCAGGATACCATTTGCTCCCTGCAGTGATGTTGATAAGTCTTCAGTAGGTAGGTTTCAGTGGATGGGAATGAGGGATAAGGGAGGAAAGAGCATGGTGGGAACCAAGGGAAAATAGCTGAAGGGTTGCAGTTAGAGTCCCTAGCACAGTAACTGATGTATAGTAGGCACTTAATAAATTTGTATTGATTGATTTAGGAAGACTATGAATGTGAAACAGTGTGTACGTATTCATGTGTAAGAGAGAAAACAAGAGTAAATGATCCCTGACAGTAGTGTGTTTACTATCAAAAGGCATATTGTTTTTGCCAATTTATCCAAGATTTTTAAAAAGGTAAATTAACGATAGGTAATAATTATTTCAGGGGCAGGTGGGTAGTGCTGTGGATAGAGTACTGGGCTTGGAGTTGGGAACATCTGAATTAAAATCTGGCCTCAGAAACATAATAGCTGTGTGTCCCTGGACAAGTCATTTAAGCCCTATTTGGCTCAATTCCTCGTCTGTAAAATGGGGACACACTGGAGAAGGAAATGGCAAACCCTTCCAGTATCTTTGCTAAGAAAATTCCATGGACAAGTTCATAGGGTCATGAAGAGTTGGACACGATGGAATGATAGAACACCATCACCACCAGTAATAATCAATAATAATAATAACATGCTTTATAAACATTATCTAATTTTATCCTTACAACAACCTTGGGAGGTAGGTACTATTATCATCCCAGTTTTACAGATCAGGAAACTGAGACTGAAGAACTTTAAGTGACTTGGTCACACAACTAATTAGTATCTGAGGCTGGATTTGAACTTGTATTCTCCTGACTCTAGGACCTGGGTTCTCTCCACTTTACCACCTAGTTAACTTCCAGGTAGTGTTTTAAACATCTTTGATAGTAGATAGTCACAAATTTTTTTCCCTAAAATTTTATGAGGATAGTCTATTCTTGATTATGGCTTTACAGTAACTGGGGCTATTTGCCTGAAGGTAATTTTGACTTGTGGGAGGCAGTGGGAAGTAGTGGAGAGAGAGATGCTCTTGCTGTCAAGGAGGCCTGGGTTCAAGAAATGTCTCTGACACATATTGACTGTATGACCATAGGCAAAGTCATTTTGACCTCTGAGTGTCCCCCAGACAAGTGTCTAGGACTAAATGTTGTAGAACATTGCAGATATATACTGGTAGAAAGAGTTAGTGCACAGGGTGATCTCAAGACATAAAATTGTAGGTACAGCCCCTTCAACCCTTCCCCTACCCCCTCAAAAGAGATGAATATGAATATTCTTCTTCTCTCTGGGCCCCTCACTCAAGATTTCCAAGAATTTTATCATCAGTTTTATGTAATTTCTAAAGAAGTTAATGATAAATCAAGTAGGCAGAATCTTTCCTTTTTTGAGGGCACAGTGGATAGGGGGCCAGGCCTATAGTCAGGAATATTCATTTTCCTGAATTCAAATCCAGCCTCAGACACTTACTAGCCATGTGATCCTGAGCAAATCACTTAACCCTGTTTGCCTCAGTTCCTCATCTGTAAAATGAGCTGGAGAAGGAAATGGCAAAGGGCTCCAGTATCTTTGCCAAGAAAACACCAAATGGGGTCATGGAGAGTTGGAGCCTGAGCAACAAAATTCCTTTTTTGAGCAAATTATCACCATGACGTGTTTTTTCCTTCTGATTACAAACCCTTTTTTCCCAGTCTTTCACAATATACTTAATTCAAATTGTTTAGAGGTTAGCCCTGGTTAGTCACAACTTAAGGCATGGTTTACCAACAGGGTCATGGTACTTTAGTGTATCTTAAGTACTGGGATAAAGCCTGGACCTGTGGTTTCATCATATAGGGAACTCTCAGATGAGAGAACTCCCATTATCATTGCAGGCCAGTACCTTTTCTGCAAGTTATAATTTGAGAGAATTTCCTAGAGCCTGAGAAGGTAATTGACTTGCCTATAGTCACACAGCCAACTTTTCCTGGCTTCAAGGCCAGACTTCTCTTCACTATGTCAAGCCACCTTATTAACTGTAAAAAATCCTTTAGTATGTAGCCCTATCAACAAAGTTCCAGAAACAAATTTGGGTAGTACTGAGGTTATATGGTGATGTACTGTTTCTTCACTACACTTTGCCCATTGTGTGTGTGTGTCTGGTGTGCGTGTAATGTATATTCTACTGGGCTCCACCATTAATTAGCTGTATGACCTTGGGCAAATCTCTAAACCCCTCTGGGTTTCAGTTTCCTAATCAGTAAGATGTGAAAGTAGGACTAGATGATCTAAAAAGTATTTTCCAATTCTAAATCTATGATTGCTAAGATCTCTTCTAGTTCTAAAATTTTAGGTGTGCAACAGGAATGGGCATCCTTTTAAAAAATGTATATTTATTTTATTTCATTAAATATTTCACAATCACTTGTAAAAAAATTTTTAACATTCAATTTTTAAAAAATTTGAGTTCCAAATTTCTCTCTCTCCCTCTTGCCCCTCCCCCATCCCTTGAGAAGGCAAGCAATATGAGAGCAATTATACATGTAAAGTCATTCAAAACATATTTCCGTAGTTGCAAAAGAAAACACACACACATGCACACACACACACACACACACACAAAACCCCAAGAAAAATAAAGAGAGTTAAAAAGAAAGTGCACTTCAATCTGTTCTCAGAGTTCATCAGTTCTCTCTCTGGAGGTGGATAGCATTTTATATCATGGGTCCTTTGGAATTGTCTTGGTTCATTGGATCTGAGTAGCTAAGTTTTTCACAGTTGATAATCTTTACAATATTGTTTTCACTATGCACAATGTTCTCTTGGTTCTGCTCACTTCACTTTGCAACAATTCATATAAATCTTCCCAGGTTTTTCCGAAACCATCCTGTTGTCATTTTTCATGGTATTCCATCACAATCATATACCATAACTTGTTTAGCCATTCTGTTGGACAGTCTTTTAAAAATTATGGGTCACTAGTGTTCTGATCTTTGTTCTCCTGCCTTCAGCAGAGAGAAGGAGGTTGTGGTGTTAGTATTGATGGTTGTGTGCTAATGTCTAACTCTAATTAGAGGATGGAGAGAATTCTGTGGAAGGTTTTAATTATTATTATTTTTCTTTTGGTAGGAGAAGGAATCACAGAAATAATAGAATTCAGAGCTGGTAGGATCATTAGAAACAATTTATTTCAAAAGTCTCCTTTTATAATCACTCAATAAATCAATATACATTTATTAAGCTCCTACATCTAGGCAATGCGCTAGGAGCTGTGAATACAAAGGGAGAGGTTAAACAGTCTCTGCCCTCAAGGAACTTACATGTTATCCAGGGGAGACAACATGAACAACAGGTAGGGAAACTGAGCCCTACAGAAATGAGGATGAATTATCCAAGACCACATAGGTGGTAAGTATTGAATACAAGTCATTTGCCTTGAAATTCAGTGTCATTGCCACAATACCATGTTACATTTTTGTTCTTAAAAAAAAAAAACGAAAAGAATTCTGCCAGTAAAATAAATAGGGGGAAAATGCTGCTGGGCTATGCTTGAGTTTACAATCAATTCTAGTAAAACATACAATAAATATTTTCAGGTCATTCTAGAAAATAGAACAAACAGCTCACTATATAAAACACATATCAAAGAATGATGATGTTACTGTACATAATAATGTATCACATGAGCAGCAGCCCTCCCTTAGAGCAGATCTTCCTAATTGCTCTTTTTCCAAATAGAAAAATGCAACTTTCTAGATTATTCTCCAAAATAATGACTAATACTCTGGGAAGAACATTTAGTCTGCACTTTAAGACTTTCAGGATGGATTAATTAGCTTGAAATTTCACTGTTTCCTTTTGTCGATGTTACTACTGCTGAGAGGATTTGACAGAAGCAAATGCAAAACTTGTGGGTCTGACAAATGATCAGGAAGGTGCCAGTGACAACCAGCTGACTTGGCAGGGAGAAGAGGTGGTTATAAGTATCATCAGCCCATGTGCTTGCCATGTTTGGCCCTTTTCCCATGTTGATTGTCCTTGGTTTTTGAAGGAGACCAATGATATTACCTGGTGATGACTGACTCATGCACGAATTGGACTTAAATGAGGCAGTGTTGCACAAAGTTGTCAGCCTCACTCTGTCTTCCAGAGTCAATGAAACCCAGTGGCAAGACAAAAGTTGAGATGACTAGTGATGGTCTGGGATGTGGTGGATGACCTTGGTGTCTTCAATGTTTGACCAAGCTATAAGTGCTCCATGGTACCTGCTTCAGTTGCGTTCATGGCTGTTGGAACATTCACCCATTATGTGAGGGAAAGTCTTCATATGCTTGAGGCAGACCTCAGTAACTCACTAATGAGTTTGAAGCCTGTTGATTACCTTCAACCTGGTTTAGCCCATGGTCTGCTAATGTACATATCTATTTACATAGATGCTTATAAAATACAGATATACATAACCAGAGGCAGCATAATATAGTGGATAGTGGATAGTGGATAGATTTGGAGTGAGAAAGAATTGGGTCCAAATCTCTCACCTGACATTTATTAGCTATGTGACCATGGACAACTTTATATTTCAAAGAACATAAGCTCTTTGAGAGCAAGAATTGTTTCTTCTTTTGTCTTTATCTCCCCAGCACCCAGCAAACCCCATACATATATACATTAGCAAATATTTATTGAAATGAATTGACTGACATACAATGTGGGGCTACTATTGCCTTTATTTGGGAAGTTATACTTCTTTAAAAACTCAGGCTAAAGCACATCATTTTTTTCAGTTGCTACAATCTCATATTGAGTTAGTCATCCACTGAAACCTTCAGTCTTTTTCACAGAAACTAGCCACGTATCCTTTGTTCTCTCTTTGCATATTGATTTTTTGAACCTAAGTTCAGGACTTGACATTTATCTAGATGAAATGTCATTTGACTAAATCTGGCTTGTTATTCCAGCCTGCCTATATCATTGAGTATATTAGCTATCACTCCAGCTTTGGGATGTCTGAAAATTTGATAAACAATCCATGTATGTCTTCATCCAAGTCAGAAGTTCTCTGCCACTTGAGAATCATGGACCTCTTTGGCCATTTGGCGAAACCTATGGACTGCACCCCAAAATAAGGTTTCTGTTGTTTACATTCATAATTGAAAAACTACTAAATTTCAGTGAGAAGCTAGTGAAAATAAAAATGTAATTTTGTCTCAATTCAAATTCATGGATCCCATGAAACCCATCAGGGGACCTAGGTTAAGAAGTCCTTATCTAAGTCCTTAGCTGAAATGCTAAACAGAAGAAGGCCAAAGACACAGACTTGTGGCTTGCCACAAGACATGAAATGGTTTTTTATTGCAAAGACAATTCTGTCTAGATCAGGAATTCTTAAACTAGAACCCATGAATTAAAAAAAAAATTGTTCCCTTTCAATATACAACTGATTTCCTTTGTAATCCTAAGTATTTTATTTTATGCATTTAAATTTAATATTCTGAGAACGGATACATAGGAGTCCATGGACCCAAGGGTTCCATAACACAAAAAAGGTTAAGAACCTTTGATCATCTGACATTGATCAATTAATTAACATTCTTTGTGCCTGGGCCCCAAAAGAAAACAACTGAACTTGGCTACTAGATAGTTCCAAATCTATCTATTCATACTATAATTCAATTCACATCTCTCCATATTTGTGAGAGACTTTGCTGACTGCCTTCTTGGAATCTTGTCATGCCATGTCTAAGATTCTGCTAGTGCTACTCATTTTGTGGGCAGTTAGGTGGCACAGTGGATTGAGTACTGGGCCCGGAGTCAGGAAGACTCATCTTCCTGAGTTCAAATCTGACCTCAGACACTTGCTAGCTGAGCAAGTCACTTACCCCATTTGCCTCAGTTTCCTCATCTGTAAAATGAGCTAGAGAAGGAAATGGCAAACCACTCTAGTATCTCTGCCAAGAAAACCCCAAATAGGGTCATGAAGAATTGGGCATGTGTGAAAAAATGACTGAATGCTATCATCACTCATCTTGCAGGTCCATCCACAAAGGAAATGAAATTAGTCTAGCATTACTTGTTCCTAACAGACGTATGTTGGTTTATAATGATTCCAACTTCTCTTTTTACATGTTTACAAGTTGTTCACTTAAGTTTTGCCAGAGATCAATGTCAATCAACAAACATTCATTAAATGCTGGGTCCATACCAGACCCGGTGCTATTGGCTTATTACAATTACTTTACTTTTAAATCAAAACAGCATTTGTTTGCCTTGACTCTTCTGGTACCTCTCTTGTTCTCTAAAGTTGTTCAATGATTAATTCAGCAATCAGGTCCCTCACAAGTTGTAGCAGTACCCCAGGATGTAATTCATCAAATCTAAATGACTTATACAAGTTTAGGCCAGCTAAGCGTTATCTCACCATCACCTCACTTATCTTAAAGTTTCAGCTCCCTATTAACCATTTTTCTTCAAGTTGTTGTAATTGGAAGATCATCCTTGATAGGCAAAACAGAAGAAAAAAAATCAGAATTGAATAATTCAGTTTTCTCGTACTCTTTCATTAATGTAATCTCTCGGCACCAAGCCTCTATCCCTTCCCATTTCTTCTTTCCTCCAGCATCACTAAAAAAGCTCTCTTTGTCATCCTTAGCAATTGTCTTGCAAGTCTCAGCTTGTTCTGAGCTTCAGCCTTCATGACAATATTCTTATATCACCTTTGTACTCTTTATATTATTTTCACTGAGGTACCATTGCTTCCATCTTTTGCAAATATCCTTTTAAAAAGCAATTTTATTATTTACTGATATCTTTTGTTTTCATATTGCCTCTGTCTCTCTCTGTCTCTGTCTCTCTCCTCCCATTCCCTGCCCAGTGAGTCAGCCCTTTTTACAAAGTATTGAAAGGAAAGAGGAAAAAAAACCCAATTCAGAAAGACAAATGAGCACTGGAGTCCGACAATACAGGATGTCCCAAACAAGCTTTAATAACTTTGGAAGTACAAATGCTACAAACTTAAAAAATCTACAATATTTGAAAGGTTTATTACTTTAAAATTTAAAATATTGATAATTTTTCTTAAACCACTATCTTGTGCTATATATCTCTATAGTAGATTTTTGAACTTTGTAAATACTTTCAACAGCTGCTGTTCCATGACTGAAAGGTTAGTATGCGTAATCCTAGCCTTTAAATAACCCAAAGAACAAGACTTTGATTAATCCATGACAATTTAGAAGTGACCTCACAAGAAATGTCTAATGGGGATAGATGAGGTAACCAAGGAAGAGGACCTCCTCTAGCATCCAGTGGTCTCACAATTGTCATCCAGAAACTTGTCATCCATGCAATGCATAATGACAATGAGCATACCATCTTGTTAAAATTAAAATAAAAACTTACTATTCAACATTTACAAAACCAAATTAGCACAAAATAAATGATGCCTTTTTTGGCTGTAAGTTTCTAACATTTATACTTTTGAAGTTATTAAAGCTTAAACTTGCATTGAGACCTTAGGAATATTTTGTATAGTCAGTATACAATACCCATAGTCCTCCATTCCTAAAAAGGAAGGGAGACAAATTTTCTCATTTCTTTTTTGAGGCAAAGAATGATCATTGTAATTATACAGAGGCCAGTTTCATTTTTTGTCCTTTTTCTTTGCCAGTTTCATTTTTTGTCCTTTATTTTAACATTCATTACGTTTTTTATTTTAGACAAATACTAAAACTTAAATACATAATAAGAAAAAGAAACATTATAAACTTAAATATTAAACATAAAAGAAAAGAATGTCATGTGTACAGTAGAACAGAGGAGAAGATTCAGAATATATAGTGATAACTTATCCTTTCAAGAAAGCCTATATATTAAATACTGTGCATCATGTTGAAAGCTGTCCATCTTTTCTTTGCTTCCTTATAGGTTTTCTTTTGTTCTCTGCTGCACACTTTTAATTTTTTTTCCCTTCCCTCCCCGCTACTTGCCACTCCAAGGCTACAGTTTAGCATGGATTTGTTTATATATAGGTATTGATATATATATATATATATATGTATGTATACATATATACATACACAAACGTATACTTTTCCTAATTCTACCCCTAATTTTGTTTTTATGTTTGTTCATCTCTTTTTTTTTTCTCTCTCTTAACTCCTCTACTTTACTTCTACCTTGCCCTGCTATTACTTAATCTACCCCTACTCTATCCTCCCATTCCCCTAAATTTAAACACCCTTTTATACACTCCTTTGACCTATTCTGCTCCACTCCCCTCTAAAGCTCCCTCCCTTATCCTCCCATTCCCTTAAATCTAAAGACCCTTCTATATCCCTCTTTTAACCTATTCCCTCACCCTTCCCTCTAAAGATCCTTCCTTTATCCTCTCCCCTTCCCTATCCCCTTAGAGTTTTATTTCTTTCTAAATTTAGATTTTTATTCTCTTCTAGATGTATATATATTTTCCCCTCTTAAATCTATTCAGGATGAAAGTAGGTTTCCAGAACTAACAGCCCCCCTCCCTCATCTAATTCCTCTCTATTGGTTCTTCCTCTTGCACCTCATTTATATAAGATAATTACTCTTTTAGCTGTTCTTGAACAGTTTTACTTTTTGAAGTCATATCATACTCAGGTCTACTTTGATCTTTCTTATAAGCTACCTAATTACTAGTAACAATCTTAGACATAGGTTTTACAATTTCCATACATAAAAGGTAAACATTCTATCCTTATTTAGTCCTTTGTAATTGGTCATTGGTATATACATTATATTTCTCTTGGCTCTTGTATGTCAAATCTTCTATTGAGTTCAGGGTTGTTTTTTTTTTTTAAACAGAGTCCTGAAAGTCTGACAGTTGATCAAATATCCATTTTTTTTCCACTCAGAATTATGCTTAGCTTTGCTGGGTATGATATTTTAAGCTGGAAGGCCAGTTCTTTTGCTCTTTGATATATAGTGTTCCAAGCCCTGTGATCTTTTAGTGTTGCCTATGCTAGGTCTTGTGTGATTCTAATTGTGGTACTGTCTTATGTAAATTGTTTTTTTCTTGTTTCTTGTAATATTTTGTCCTTGATCTGGGGGCATCAGAATTTAACTAATATTTCTATGAGTTTTCCTTGTAGGATCTCTTTCAGGTAGTGATTGGTGGATTTTTATTATTTCTACTTTTTTCTCTTGTTCTAATGCTTCAGGACAATTTTCTTTAATTATTTCTTGCATTATTGTGTCAAGATTCTTTTTTTTGATCAGAACTTTCAGGTAGTCCAGTTATTCTTATGTTTTTTCTTCTTGATCTGTCCTCTAGATCCCTTGTTTTTCTTATGAGATGTTTCACATTCTCTTCTGTTTTTTTCATTCTTTATATTTTGTTTTTTTATTTCTTCATGTTTTATAACTTCACTGGCTTCCCCTTGCCCAATTTTGATTTTCAAGGAGTCGTTTTCTTCCTTAAGAGTCTGGATCTCCTTTTCTAATTGGCTGACTTTCTTGTCAATCTTTTGTGTCAATTTTTAAAAATTTTTCCTCAATCTCTCTCATTCGATTTTTAAAGTTTTTTTTAAAGTTATTCAATGAATTCTTTTTGGGCAGGTGACCATTTGACATTACTCTTTGGAGAAGAAGAGGGTTTCTTTGCTTCAGTATCCTGCTCTGAAGATGAACCCCAGTCTTCTCTATTCCCATAGTAGCTTTCTATGGTTGGATTCTTTCTCTTTTGCTTGTACATTTTTTTGGGGGGGTAATAATTTAGTTTTTATAGTTACGTCTAGTCCTGGGGTGTGGTGCCTCTGGCCTCTGATCCTCTCAGTTCTCCCCTCAAACAAAGACCTCCAGCCTCCTGTAAGTACCCACAGCCAGCCCCACTCCTTCTGCACTCACTGGGCACAGGCGTGTTCCTTCTTGCCCCACCACCACCACTCTCAGCAGCACAGCTGGATCTGACATTCCTTGTCAGCAGAGGTTCCCTAGATCTTCCCCAGGTCAGATGCAAAACTCCCCTCACTTTCACTGGGGTAAAAGTTCCTGTGGCTGGGGCCAGACAGCCTGGCAACCAAGCTACCCCTAGGGCTTGCCGCCTGTTATTTGGGCAGCTTTCTTTTAGTTGTTAAAGCAAACCCAAGCCTGGAGGTGTTTACTCTTCACAGGGAGGAAATCTAGTCCGGGGATTTTTCTTCTGGTCTTCCATTATTCCAAAAGGACCCGGCTTCTGCCCCTACTTTTATTTGTTTTCACTGCTCTATGTTCTCCCAGAGGTGCAATTTTATTTCTTTTGTGGAGGAAAATCTTGAGAGCTTGAAATTTTCTGACCCACTCAGCCATCTTCCCAGAATCCTCTTCCTATTTCTATTTCCTTCTCTCCATGTCCGCTCATGTAAATCTTCTCATGCTTTTCTGAATGCTTCATATTCATTACTAAATTATTTTCTTATAGCTCAGTAATATTCCATTATATTCATGTGAATGTCCTTTTAAAATATGAGCCTGAGAGAGACTCTGGAAGCAAAGTATCCTTTAGACAGCTCTCCCTTTTTTCTTCATTACATTCATAGATGGTCATGTTGTCAGAATTTTGTTTTTGAGATATTTTCATCCTTTCTTAGCTACTTCCATTTTAGAGCGTCAGGCCATGAAATCTTATTTGTGTTTCCTTTGTTTAATGATAATTGATAATATTATCTAACATTTATATAGGATCTGCTATGTACCAGACATTGTATTAAGTGCTATTTGCAAATATTATCTCATTTGATGTTTCTTTTTAAAATCAATTATATATTTTTTTCCATTCTGAATTCTCTCTCTCCCTCCTCCTCCTCTCCCCATTGAAAAAGCAAGAAAAACAAAACCCATCACAAATATGTACAGTCATGCAAAACAAATTCCTGCATTGGCCATGTCAAAAAAAAGAAAGAAAAAATGAAGAAAAAGAAAGAAAGAGTCCATTTAAGTCTATTAGTTTTCTATGGGAAGGTGGATAGCATGTTTCAATCACGAGTCCTTTGGAATTTTGATTGGTCACTGTGTTGATCAGAGTTACTAAGTAACCAAGTTACTTCAGCATCTGCTTAGTTTCCAATTCTTTGCCACCACAAAAAGAGCTGCTATAAATATTCTTGTATATTTACATCCCTTTCTTCCTTCTTTGATCTCTTTGGGATGTAGATGTAAGAGTGATAGGGCCAAGTCAAAGAGCATGCACAGTTTTGTAGCTTTGGGGCATAGTGCCAAGTTACTTTCTGGAATGTACCTCTAGTTTCTGTAAAATTTTGTACTTCTATTTTATTAAATTATGTGGTTCATGGGATTTGTAGAGGTATGCATAGAAACATATGTTAATCCATAACCCATGGATTCTCATTCTGTAAGAGTCTTTTCCATGTTCTCCAATAAATTCTCCAGGGAGGCACCATCTAACACACTGGAAGCTTTCCTTTGAGGCTTTTAATTGTTCAGATACCAGTGCAAATGCTTCGATCGCCCATCAGATTACTAGGTTTGATGTGAGGTATGTTGGATAATTAGTGTTTCACATTTGGATTTTGTCCCACACCTGCTGTACTGGGATCTTCTAAGGTTACTAGTCAAGGGAAGTGAAACCCAACATGAGAGGAAATAGTAAGTGAGCACGTAGCTGTCCCAAATGGGTTCAAGTTATTTCCTATCTTGTGATCTATCCTTGCGGAGGTAGTACCCACACTCAAACCCACTGAAGTTCTCCAAAATGTCAGTGGATTTGGGAATCGTTGACATGAGGTAGTTGAAGGTGGGAGGTGCCAAAGTGGGAGATAATAGCTGGATGTGTAGTCTCCTTCTTGACCATCTCATAATAAGGATTGTGAATTAAGAGCTGGAAGAAAATTTAGGGTCTACCTAATAAAATTGCCTCATTTTATAGATGAGGAAACTGATGCCCATAGAGGTAAATTCCTCCCTTCCTCTCCCCTCCTTCCTTCTCCCCTTCTCTCCCTTCCTCTTTCCTTCTCTTCCCTTCTCTCCTCTCCTCTCCTCTCCTCAGCTCTCCTCTCCTCTCCTCTCCTCTCCTCTCCTTTCCCTTCTCCTCTCCTCTCCTCTCCTCTCCTCTCCTCTCCTCTCCTCTCCTCTCCTTTCCCTTCTCCTCTCCTCTCTTCTCTTCCTGTCTCCTCTCCTTTCTTTGCGATTCCTCTCCTCTCTTTGTGATTCCTCTCCTCTCTTTTCTTCTCCTCTCCCCTCTTTTTCCTCTCTTCTCCTCTACTCTCCTCTCCTCTTCTATCCTCAAACTGGGCCAGCTCAATACTCCTTAGGCAACCTGTCTCTCCCCCCTTCCCCACCAACTCTCCATGTCAAATTGAATGCTAACACGATCAATTTAGCCCACTGCATCTCAGAAGTTCCAGGCTCAAAACATCTCAGCCTCCACAGTAGCAGAGATCACAGGCATATGCCACAACGTCTGGCTACAGAGGTAAAGTTCATGGGTTTGTCATAGTCTGAAAATGTCCCTAAAATAGAGAATCTCTGTATTCAGAGACCTGAGTTCAAAATTTGCCCTTTAAATTATCTCACTGTTGGTAGAATAACAGAGTAAGGAAATGAAAACAAAAGAAAGGATTCCAGGAATTATGATTCTTCTCCTATTTCTCAAGTCTTGATTTTGTATATTCCTCTGTGGAACACTCGCTGTTTATTTCTTTATGAGGCCAAGTTTAATCTCTCTGGGTCTCAAGTTCTTGTCAATAGAAACAGCAGAAACTGTGGAAGTCTTTTGTTAGATGATTATTTGTCATTATGCTAGTAAATTTTGTGTGTGTGTATATGTCTCTAAGATGAAATGTTTTTTATTGCAAAGGTTAGAGGAAATGACTATGTGTTCTGGGCCATAAAAAATGAATGGAAACAAAACAAATGAGCCTTAGTTGTCAAACTGGGTTCTTCCTCATGGTTCAAGGAATGAAGAGAAGCAGCTTCCTTCATAGAGGGGAAAATGCAAGATCAGTTCTTGTGCCCTGTTTTCAATTTGGAAAAAAATTCAGACTAAATATGACAAGGGTAGGTTATATGGCATTTTGGAGTTCTGGTAATGGGTATTTTATTAGACAATAACACAAGAAGCCAGTGTTTTGTTTTGTTTAAAACAATGATTCTTTAAAAAATTATTGGGAGTAAAGTTAAGCTCTGGTATGATGAGCATATATAATTAAATTTGGGAGAATACTTTCTCTTTAGCTATAACCCCCCTTCCCAAAAATAAAAGTAGAAAGGAATAGTTCAAGAAAAAAAGAAGCATTGTATGCAGTCAGGTCGATCCTTACTCATCTCCCCTTCCCATTTTCTACTTTTTTTAATGTTTGCAGGAAATACTATAAATGGTTTGTTCTTCCTTTGTTTTTTAGTCATATCTGATTCTTCATGACCCCATTGGGGCTTCTCTTGGCAAAGATACTGTAGTGGTTTGCCGTTTCTTTCTCTAGCTCATTTTACAGTTGAGGAAACTGATTTAAGTGACTTGCCTAAGGTCACACAGCTAGTAAGTATCTGAGGCCAGATTTGAACTCAGTTCTTCCTGATACCAGGCCCAGCACTCCATCTGCTGTGCCAACTCACTGCCCTATTGTGAGCAGTAGAAAAATTTAAATTGGGAGGGATTCGTAAGTTAACTAGGATACTTCTGTCATATTTAACAACAATGATATTAAGTAAAACATATGGAAAGCATGAAATTAAATGACTACCATAAACTTTCTTCATTCTCATCAGACTAAGGGAAAAACAGCATTGTATTAGCCAGGTCTAGGGACTCTGGCAGCCTAATATTGAGAGAGATTAAGGATATCCCCTGTTGGCACATTCCCCTTCAACTCTGAAATTATTTACTATAAGAAAAACAAACAAACTACATATACCTGAAAACAATATCTTGGAAGGTGGAAAGGAATGAATAGGCTTCTAAACCCTCTCAGTCATGCCCTAATCACCAAATCCAATGGCAGTTTTAATCCTCATCTTTGATTTCTCAGAAGCTTTTGAAATTGTTGATGGAATATAGTCCATATCCCTTGGCTTCCGAGATAATACATCCATCTGGTTCTATTCTTCTTTCTTCTTCTTTATCCCCGAAGTCCTCTTCCTGGTCCTTAAGGTAGGTGTTCTCCAAGAGACTCCTCTTGGTCCTCTTTTCTGTCCCTTGGCAATCTCATTTACACTTCTAGCTTCGGTAGTATAGCTGACTCATGTCCTAACAATTACAGATAGTCAGATGGAATGGGCAGCTTCCAGAGGTAGGGTATATTCTCTTCTAGTTTTTCTTGGGGTGAAAAATAAACGAACTGTTACTTGTTTTTTGTTGTTTTTTTTCAGTTGTATATGACGCTTCGTGACCTCATTTGGGGTTTTCTTGGCAAAGATACTGGAGTGGTTTGCCATTTCCTTCTCCAGCTCATTTGTACAGATAAGGAAACTGAGGCCAACAGGGTTAAGTGACTTGCCCAGGGTCACTCAGCTAGTAAGTTGGATTTGAACTCAGGAAGATGACTGACTCCAGTCTGACTCCAGGCCCAGCACTCTGTTCACTGCTCCACCTAGCTGCCCTGTACTTGTTCCAGTCCAAGTAAGGGTAAGCGGCTTCTGATGTCTCTTCCAATGGGGATTCTGTGATTCTATATTTCTGGTCCTGATATCTTTTTTGAGCTCCAGATCTTCATCTTCAATGGTCTATAGGATGTCTCCACGTGGGTGTTACATCACTTTATCAGACTTAGCACATTCAGTAGCAGATTATCTTTCCTTCTGAATCTATTACTTCTGTCAACATCATTACTTTTTTCTGTGGTATTTCTTATCCACCCAGGCTACTAGGAACCTGAGTGAATAGAAAGCCAAGTGGTACAGTGGACGGAGAGCTGGGCCTGGAGTCAGGGAGACTCATCTTCCTGAGTTCAAATCCAGCTTCAGACACTTACTAGCTGAGTGACCCTGGGCAAGTCACTTAACCCTGTTGGCCTCAGTTGCCTTATCTGTACAAATGAGCTAAGTGTATTAGCAAGCACCCTAACACACCCAGGATGGCCTACTAGCACAGGTTCTTTGATCTGCTTTTCTAAAGGAAAGACAGCTTCAAAGGGGTTAATAATCTTACTTTAATTAAACAATGTCATTCACTAGTTCAGGAGAAAGGTCAGCACCCTGGATATGGAGAAAATACAAACAGAGAGAAATTATCACAGAGATCCAATAGACAGGGCTCTACCTCTCTAAGGAAAGTGATAGATACATGATCACCAGACAGGTAGCACCAACATCTGGGTTCGCAAAACCAGGGGGCTCCTTAATAACAGCTACCCAGAGGCTTGTCTGGTCAATCACAAAGACCTCAGGAGTGAGTCCCCAAAGCAAAACCTCACCTCAGAATATATATACACTTTTGGCTAATAGGCTCAGAAACAGAAGGCATTATAACCTTCCTGATTCAGTGCCTAATTAACTTAGTAGGAAAAGGTATATAAGCCTTCCTGCAAGCAAGCCTCCCTGTAAGCAAGTTTCCCCTTAAGCAGGTTCCCTCTTAGGCAAGTTCCTCCCCCAATGGGCTCTATGTGACTCAGGATGTATCACAGCTGTGAACTAGGCCAGAGCTCAAAGCAGCAAGACATCCGTGATTGAAATACCTGTGTACCTTTAGACCTGGGAACATGGCCCCTGTTCCAAGGAAAAAGGGGGACACATGTGATCACATAGGCCTATTAATAGATGGGGAAGATCTTATATTCCATTAACCCTACACTAAGCAATTCATTTAACCTCTGGTTTGCTCCAGTTCCTCAACTGTAAAATGGGGATTGTTATAGTACCTACTTTCCAGGGTTGTTGTGAAGATTAAATGAGATAATATTTGTAGCATGTTGAGCACAGTGCTTGGCACATAGTAGGTGCTCAATAAATGCTTGTGTCCTTGTTTTCCCTCCTACTTATTCTCATGCTTCCTTCTCCTTCACTGACCACATTCAGTTAATTGCCAGAGGTTATTGCCTCATTATCCCCATCTCTTGAATCTGTTTTCCTGCTTTTTATTCTCTCTTCTTCTACTAGATTGGTACAGGACCTCATTAATACCTTCCTTGATTGTTATGATACCCTCCTAATTGGTATTTCTACTTCTACTTTCTCCCCCTACCTTCTGGCTTTTGTGTTTTCCAGCATAACCTTTCTTACATATGGGCCTAGTCATGTAACTCTTCTGCTCAGAACTTTTCAGTGGTTCTCCATTGTTTCCTGGGTATAAAGATCAGACTCCTCTGCCTAACATTCAAGGCTTTGCACAGTTTGACACCACCCTCACTTTATATCTTCATTTCATTTTACTCCCCACCAAGAACTGTGTTTCAGCTGTATTAGACCCCTCTGAACCCCAAATACTCTCTGTGTTCTCATACCTCCAGCTCCTTTTCTGGGCTGTTCTCATATTGACTTGTTGAACTTCCACCCATCCTTTGAAGCCCAAATCAAATGTCACCTTTTCCAGGAAGTCTTCTTTCATACTTCCCAGTTAGGTTTGTGTCCTACTTGGTGGGGGCTTTTGCATTCAGATGTCATTACTGTTTTGTATCTCCCTAACACACTTATGAAATATTATGAATTATAACTCTCTCTGTCAGTGCCTGATATTTCCCTAGGTGGTCCTTGAGGGAATCAGAAAATCTAAGAGCTGAAAAGGACCTCATGCAACCTATGACTGACCAAAATTCTTTTTAAAACAGCTCCAACAGGTGGCTGTCCATTCTCTGCTTAAAAAGTTCCTGTTGCCATCTGAGGCAGCCCATTCTACTTTTGGTTTTTCAGGGTTAGGGAACCTCTGGCCTTGAGGCCACATGCGGCCCCTCTAGGTCCTCAAGTGCAGCCCTTTGACTAAATCCAAGCTTCACAGAACAAATCCCTTTAATAAAAGGATTTGTTCTGTAAAACTTGGACTCAGTCAAAAGGCCAAGAACCTAGAAGGATCCTCTAGGTCCTCCAGTGCGGCCCTTTGACTGAACCCAAACTTCATAGAACAAATCCCCTTAATAAAAGGATTTGTTCTGTAAAACTTGGACTCAGTCAAAAGGCCTCACCCAAGGACCTAGAAGGCCTTGGTCTCAAGGCTTCATGTTTCTCACCCCTGTTATTATTATATTTTCCTCATAACCAGAAACTGCTCTCAGGGGAGGTTAGAGTGAGGGAGATGAGAGACACAAGGGAAAATGGCGGCTATGTTTAGACCATGGTGGGATTTCTGTTGGGAAGCACTGAGGTAGTCAGTGTACCCCATATTACTGTGGGTGTTATTGTTGGTCCTTTGTTCTCAAAGAAGACCAAAGACATTAGGAGGGTGATGTCTTGACTTGCAAGTGAATAGGATTTAAATGAGGCAGAGCAGTGCAGAGTCATCAGCCTCCCTCATTCCTCCAGGGTCACTGGAGTCACACTGAGAAAGTCAACACTAATCTCTATAATGTTCTTTAGATGCAGTGCTGAAAGTCAATATTTCCAAGACCATGGCTGTGGTTATTTTCAATAACTACTTTCCATGAATGAACTGACAGGTCTCTCTCCTGTTGCGTTGAGAAGGCTGAAGGGTTAATTATTACCCATGGCTAATGCATCCAAGAGATTTATCGGAGTGAGGTGCTGAGACCATTTAATAACTGATTCAATTCCTTATTATTGCCATTCTATTTTAATTAAATGCCTTTGTTTTGAATTAGCATATCGTTACCTACTTGATAAATGTAAAGAGACATGAAGATGGGAACTCAGAGCTATGACTTTGAATAGATGACTAATAATACATGGATGTTAGCAGCTCATAGAAGGGACACATCGAAAGAGCCATGCATGGCCTACATTTTTATAAGCAATGTTCCAGTAGAAAGTTTCTAAGCTATTCTACTTCTATATGGGCTTATTGATCTCAGCTACATCAGGAGCTGACCACCCTGCAATAATTAGGCCAGCATGACCTGAGTTCATTTCTGGCCTCAGATACTTACTAGTTGTGTGACCCTGGGCAAGTCACTTAACCCTATTTGTCTCAGTTTCCTCATCTATAAAATGAGCTGGAGAAGGCTCTAGTGGCAAAACACTCTAGTATCTTTGCTAATAAAACCCCAACTAGGGTCATGAAGAGTCAGACACGACTGAGAGGACTGAATAACAGAAACAAAAGAGTGACTACGCATGCGCATTTGATAGTGTCAGAGTAAATGAAACTTTCTGAATGAGAAATCTTGGCAAAGCAAAATTCCATGTCCCTTGGTGAATGCCCCAAACCTTTCCTTCTTCATATCTTATACTGCTATCATTTCAAAGCATTGTAGTAGTTCTCATGTGACTCTGGGTTCCAAAGATAAATGATTCATTCCTAAAAGTTGCAATACAGCAGCTTCCCCACTGAAAATGAGTAACTGGAGTAATTTTTCTTTGCAATTCCTAGTGGAAAAAGTCCCCGTAAATGTAGAGTAGAAAGTGTAGAATAGTCAGAATGTGTGATGGAATAGTCTGACTGCCTGAAACAGCTGAGAAATAACAGCAGTCCATGGCCTGGTGCCTCAAACATTCAAGCTGGATTTTTTTCAAGCTTTCTGTATTCCTTTTCATTCACTAGATCAAAGGGCCCTTCACTGTTTAGGACTACCTAATTTTGCATGGCTTTTAGTAACAGAATAATCCCTTAATTAAAATGTCACCTTTTAAACAGAAGGAAACTTTTTTTTTTAAATGGTAGTGGTGCTGTCCATAAATCAGTTCACTGCTCAGAGTAATTCACTAGCTTTGCCCCATCCATCCTGCCCTTACTCTCCTCACATCCTCCTCTTCTTTTTGAGTCCCCCACTGCTTGTCAGTGTTCTGGGATCACTCTATGGGAGAAAGTTCAGGGAGAAAGTTAAAAGGAAGCTAGTATGCCACTCAAGAAATGATTGAGTCTCCAGGAGGGAAACCCAATAGGGGTCAAGATAATGGGATTGTACACTGTATAGCAAGTAAGCAGGTCCAAGCTCAGAAATAGCACTCCTTGGGAGTGAGTTGGTGTCATATCTACTTACACTCAGGATCTAAATCTGCAACCAAAGTCACTGGGGAAAGATATCGCTGGATCTAGCGGGGCCAGGGACTCTGGCAATCTAACACTGAGAAGGCTTAAGGGCAACCCCTACTGGCACACTCCCCCTCAATTATGGAATTATTTACTATAAGAAAAACAAAGAAGCTGAGCAGGTAATTTTATATCTGAAAGCCACTTCTTGGAAAGCAGAAAAGCACAGCCCAAGCTGAGCAGCATCTACTACAGGCCTCACCAAGGTGGCCATGTTTTCTTTTCCAGGAAGGCTTGAAATTCATCTCAAAACACACTTCCATCCTCATATTTATTGTATAGTCATCTGGTTTGATTCACTTTATATTGTATTGTTTAAACCTTTATAGATTGAACCTAGAGGGATACCAATAATACTAATACTTATGTAGTGCTTTAAGGTTCGCAGAGCACTTTATACGTGTTATCTTATTTGGTTCTCATAACAACCTATGAGGTAGGTGCTATAATTATTCTCATTTTACAAATGAGGAAACTGAGGTTGAAAGGTTAAGCAATTTGCTGAGGGTCATGTTAGATAATGAATGTTTGAGGCAGGATTCCAACTAAGTCTTCCTGACTTTTAAGTTCAACACAATCTACTCTGCTATCTAGCTGCTTACTTATACAAATGTTGATATAGTGATACCACTCATTCTGTTCGTAAAATCTATGAACTAGAGAATCCATGATGCATCTCTGCCTCAAAGTCATCATTTTGTGTCAAGCACATAAAAAAAGAAGTCCTAGAATTTCTCTTTTTGGGGATATCCTGAAAGAGTTGAACAGAAATTAGACATTAGCAGAGCATTTAGGGTATCTGGGTTCTGGGTAGGGGGGAGTAAAAATTTTCACATGCATCCAGCCCTTTCTCTGGGATCTGTTAATGCAGTGAGAGGCTGGAGCAAAGCCTCTCATCCAAATGACCCCAGGGGAATACGGGGCCAGAGGACTCAGCATCCTGGAAAGAGGAGTGGGAAATTTACTAGACAGTGTTGAGTTCCTAGAGAGTTTGGTACCCAGCTTTTGAGAGATAACAGGAATTCTTAGACAGCACCATCCTCTTGGAAAGAAAGTGTCATATACATGACACTTGAGCTGGAGAACCAGCAAAAAACTGACAGATGATATAGGAATAAAATTTTATTTTTCTTTATCCTTTGTGATTGCTATGAATCAATTGAACCATGCAGCTCTAATGGAAAGGGGTTACCATTCTAGCAATGCCAGGTTTGTTTTCCTTCTTGGGGGAGTCCAAGCCCTCAGGGTAGTACTAAAAGTAAGTACTATAAGTAAGTAAATACTTACAAGGTAGTGCTATAAGTACGCTAAGTAGGGAGTCCTGAATGGATTCCTGAAGAATGTCAGAAGGTTGCTCTGTATCAATTCCAAGTTCATTTTCATTTTGAGGACAATCCAAACTATAGGGGTTTTCTATTAGCCTGGAGAACTAAATAGATGCCTTAGAGAGGAGAATTAGAGTAATCATTTTGAGCCATAATGAATCTTCTGTGTTTTCTACATTCTGTTTGTAGATTGAAATAAAGCCTGTCCTGTACCTTATGTGCATTGTTACACTGAATGTTTGCATAGAAACTGGGGCCCTACTTATGCATGTCAGTGGAGACCTAAACATGGACTGTAACCTGAGGAACCTGTGACCAAGGAAATTCTGAGTAGGGACAAATGAGTCATACGGATATAATTTTGGGGTCTTCCCTCAAGGTAGAATGTAGTTCTTATAATTGCCTTAATTGAGTGTTTTCCACATCACTTCCTCTCCATCCCTCCTCCCAAACCCCCAATCAGTACTCTGAAGGTCTGTGATTTAGGTTTTGATGAGTAGCACGATGTAGAGGAAATAACACTAGATTTGAGTCAGAGGACTGGATTTGAATCCCAACTGTTGCTATCCCATGTGACTTGGAACAAGATACTTTACTACTCTTGGCCTCAGTTTCCTACTCCATAAAATGAGAGAGCATTGGATTAGATAATCTCTTAAGGTCTCTTCTAACTCTTAGTTCTATCATCCTATAAAAGAGATAAAAGGCACTCTGAAAAGTGAGAATAAAAGAGCAGAAGGTTCTGGGCATTTCATATGGCTGAAGTTTCCCGAAAGTTCTAGGATGGATTGCCTTAGAACAGCCTTCTCTCTTCTGATCCTACCCAACTCCCCCCAAAGTCCAGAACATAAGGGCTATCTGCCCTTGCGAAAGCAGAGCGAGTCAGGGTTAGGCTGGAGGTGACCTGTACTTACCCTTCCTGTATGCCAATGGCACAGCAGGATGAAGGACAAAGGGCCAATTGTCCTTCACTGCTGGTGGGACCCTGAGTAGACTATGTAATTTTGCATCTTTCAACACAGTTTACTTCCTCACTTCCTGTCCACCAACCCACTTAAAAATAAAGGTTATTTGATTCAGTACTTTCAAAACTTTACAGACTTGCCTGTAATAATAATAAAAATAGGCTAACATTTATGTAGTGCTTTAAAGTATTGTAAGGTTTGCAAAGCATCTTACATGTATGATCTCATTTAATTCTTTTTTTTTTTTTGGGCAGGGCATTAGGGTTGAGTGACTTGCCCAAGGTCACACAGCTAGTACATGTGTCAAGTGTCTGAGGCCGGATTTGAACCCAGGTCCTCCTGACTCCAGGGCCGGTGATCTACTCAATGAGCCACCTAGCTGCCCCACAAAAAAGTGTATGCTCCTTGTCGGGGAATCGAACCCCGGTCTAACGTGTGACAGGCGGAGATACTCACCACTATAGAGAGGTCGGTGCTATTATTATCCCTATTTTACAAATGGGGAAACTGAGGCTGGGTGAAGTTAAATAACTTACTGAGAGTCAAACAGCTAGGAAGCCTCTGAGGAAGGATTTGAATTCAAGTTGGTCTGATTCCCAAGATCAGCTCTCCATCCATTACCATTCTATGTACCATACTATGTAGCTGCTGCTGTTTCTTTTTTCTTTTTTTGGAGGCAAGGCAATTGGGGTTAAGTGACTTGCCCAGGGTCACACAGCTAATAAGTGTGTCAAGTGTCTGAGGCTGGATTTGAACTCAGGTCCTCCTGACACCAGGGCTGGTGCTCTACTCACTGTGCCACCTACCTGCCCCTATGTAGCTTCTGAAGGATCAAGAACTCCCTTCCCTTTTCTCTCAGTAGAGGATTTTGCCTCCTACTTTACTGAGTAGGCCATCCATTGTGAAGTCCCTCTTCTCTGCTTTTCCATAAAACCCCATTACATCATCCCCTATTTTCTCATCTTCTTCCCTAGTCTCTAAGGAAGAGGTGATCCTTCCTTGACAAAGCCTCATCTTCTACTTGTGTCCTTGTTCTCATCCCCTCCCATCATCTCTGAGAGCGTATGTCTTAAGTCATGCCCTTTTTCTCATCTGTAATCCTTGCTGCTAACAAAGTCTTCTTGTAACTCAAAATTTGTTCTGTCAATCATATTAAAGCAATTATGAATTCAACATGGATTTCACCCAGGGGTGTGCTGGATCCAGTTCATATTTGCTTGTGAGATCTGATTGTTAAATTTTCAATGTGTGCATTTACAACTCAGAAATCAGCAAATGCTACAAATCCGGGCTTGACTTATTGTTTTGTTCACAGGGGTGGGGAAACCGCGGCCTCATGAGGCCACATGTGGCCTTGTGGGCTGCAAATTCCCCACACCTAGACTTAATGAAAGTGATGGAGAAAATGTTAATAATAGGGATTAAACTTATACATTTTTCATGGGTATATTCCCCCTCCCCTGAGCCTGTGTTAAGAGCTGATTTTAAAAAATTCATTTTTTAAATTCACACCACAAAATAAGCATTTCCATAACACACTACAATAGAAAAGATGACTGCACGTGAAACAGCAGATGTACCATGTACAACTTGCTATTCCCTCCAAATACACAATAATGTTATCATGTAAATTTCTTTTCCCCCTTTTTTTCTCTCTCCTCCACCCCACCCTAGAGATGCTGCCATTAGACAAAAATAGGTATCTATCTATCCATCCATCCATCTATCCTTCCATCTATCCATCTATCTATCTATCTATCTATCTATCACCTATCTATCTATCCATCCATCCATCCATCCATCCATCTATCCGTCTGTCTATCTATATATGTATCTATGTATCTATCTATGTATATGTATGCACATATGTATGTATGTAGAATTCTTCTATACATACTTCTATTTATCAGTTCTTTCTCTGGATGCAGATAGTTTTTCTTCCTAAGTTCTTTGTTTTTAATTTGTGTATTTTTAATAGTCAAAATGACTTAAACAATATTAAAACAATATTGTTGTTACTGTATCCAGTGTTCTCTTGGTTCTGCTTACTTTGCTCTTAAACATGTACAATGCACACTCCCAATTTCACTGCTGGTCACTGAAAGTGCTGAAGGAGGAACATGAGATCATAGATTTAGAGTTGGAAAGAACAGGACACTCCAACTCCTGACTCTATGTCTCTGTATTAACTGCCCCCCTGCCTAGAATGTTCCCCCATCTGCCTCCTAGTTTCCCTGACCTCCTTCAAAACTCGGCTGAAATCCTATCTTCTGCAAGAGGACTGTCCAAGTCACACCCAGCCTCTAGTGCTTTCCCTCTGATGTCATCTTCCATCCACATTGTATATTTTTATATGTACGTGATTATTTATATGCATCCTCTTGATAGAATGTGAGCTCCCTGAGAGCTGAGACTATGTTCTTGCCTCTCTTTTTCTCCTCAGTACTTAGCGCATCACCTGGTATGTAGTAAGTGCCTAATAAATGCATTTTGACTGATCAATCCAGCCTAATCCCTGCATTTTACAGATGGGGAACCTGAGTCCCAGAGAGGTCTTTTGCAAATTATTTAGGCAGAGAATAGAAATTAGTGCTTTCATATTTCAAAACATTTGCAATCACACTGAGCCCTTGTGACAGACTCCTTGTGACCAGACTTCAGCAGATAAAAGAAGCAGTGAGGAAGAAACTAGTGGACCAAGCTCAAATCTCCTGAATATTTTGGTTTTCCCTCTTCCTTTCCCCATCATCTCACCTCTCTGCTCAAAACAGGTACCCTTGCACTTTGGATTCTCTTAGTGTGGATGATTGGTTCTCTAAGCAGTCAATCAGATAAGGCAAATTTATGCACATAGGCCTAGAGTGGGTCCTTGGGTGCTGTAAGGGGCAAGCAAAATGGGACTTTTTGTTGTCTTTTTTGGAGTGCTTCTCAGCACTGGGGCAATCAAGTGCTTTTGATGGAGTCTTTCCCACACCCTTTTGCTAGTTAGGTCATGAAAGGTGTGAAATCCTTAAGAGGTATGATACCCTTGAGAAGTATATATATCTATATCTATCTATCTATCTATCTATTTATCTATCTATCTATCTATCTACTCTGAGGTTAGCATTTTGTTTGGGGCTCACTCATTGGAAGAGTGTTGGTGTGGAGACTCTGGGTAGCCATTAAGGAGCCCTGCCCCCCACCTCAGCTTTGAAAAACCCAGATGTTGGTCTTCTCTGGTAACTATGTATTGTGATTTGATTAGACAGAAATCTGTCTGTTGTTCTGTTCATATAATTTCTGTTTGTAATTTCTGTTTGTGTTTTCTCTGAAGTTCAGAGTGCTGGCTTTTCCCCCTGAACTAAGTGAATGGTATATGTATGTTTGATCAAAGTGAGGTTGTAAACCCCTTAAAGTTGCTTTCCTTAGAAAAGCAGATAGATCAAAGAACCGTGTTAGCAGCCCTCCTATGTGCTGGTGTTACTGGTCTCACACAACCACAGTACTGGCAAGTAGCATTGTTGTTACAGGTGCGGCCTTTTGACTGAGTCCAAGTTTTATAGAACAAATCCTTTTATTAAGGGGATTTGGATTCAGTCAAAGGGCCACACTTGAGGACCTAGAGTGCCATATGTGGCCTTGAGGCTGCAGGTTCCCCACCCCTGATCTAGAGACACTCTGGCATAAAGAAGGCAGTAGACACTCTTAGACTATTGTCTGGGCCACAAGGGCTAGGGATCTCTCCCAGCTCTGGAGTGCCCTGTTACATTAACCCTTTGCCTTGAGAGCCCTTGTGTAGATAAAATCTTATCAACTCTACTCCTGCCTCTTAGATTTATATTCAACTTTTGTCACTTCCTGCCCTGGTTTCCAGGTGACTAATCCAGCCTGTTATACCATGTACCTATCTCACTTATTTTTTTCACCCCTAGAGAATCAGACCATTGACTTGGGACTGTGGTCCTGAATACAATGCCATGTTTAAATATTTTAGGAAATGCCTCTGGGAATGTGGCCATTTCATTTTTGCATCATTCTTTTCAGTCACATTGTTGTGGTCTCATGCATCTTGTTTTTTCCTGGTGCTGCTTACTTTACTCTGAGTTAATTCATACAAGTCTTCCTATAGTCCTCTGAATTCCTCATATTTGTTGTTTCTTATGGCACAATAGTTTTCCTTTACATTGATGTATCAAGTTTTTTTTGAGCAATTCCCCAATGAAAGGGCATTCACATTGTTTCTAGTTCTTTGCTACTTTAAAAAAATTCTATGTATATTTTGGAGTACTTTCTTTGGGAAACTTTGGGAACTTTCTTTCTATCTTTGAGTTCCTTGGTTATGTGTCTCACAGTGGCATCTCTGGGTCAAAAGCATGGTTGTTTTAGTCACTTTGTCATATTGTTCCAAATTGTTTCTAGACTAGACCAATTCACAGCTCTAACAGTAGTTTATTACATACCTGTTTTCTTGCATCATCTCTTATGTTCACTATTTTTGTCTTTTATTATCTTTATCAATTTGCCAGGCGTGAAATGAAACCTGAGTTGTTTTAAGTTGTATTTATCTTATTAGTGATTTATCTTTTTATTTATATTTATCTTATTATTAGGGATTTAGAGCAGTCTTTCATGTGCTTTATTGCAATTCTTTCTACAACTGTTTGTTTCCTTTTGCCAGTCACATACTAGGGAATAGCTCTTGTTTCTATATATAATTTTGACCTCCAAAATTACTTTCTCTGACCATAAATTCTATTGCTTCCACCTTTCCCTTGGTACTCCTCCTAAATGGCTTCTTCTATGAACTACTCTATTTCTCCCTTTTCTCCCAATCCGTCCCTCTTGCTCTCCCTTTGCTTTCCTCTCTTAACAATTCCGATGCTGTTGCTGGCCGATTGTTTACCCAAGAATCTCTTGCCCTCTTATTCTATGACTGCTCAAACTCCAACCTTGAGTTATCCCCATAATCTGCCTTCTTCACAACTGTTATCATGCTGTTGAATACTACCAGAGAAGCCTGTGCATAGCTGTGCTGCCCAGGTCTGCAAATTATGTTATCTAATCTCAGTCGGGTTTTCATAGGTACAAGGAAATCCTTCTACTCTTCCATGATTCATTCCCTATCACATGCTCAGCAGTGTCTGTTCCAAACCTTCTCTTCTCTCCTCAAGCCTCCTATGGTACTCCCTTCCCTTTTCTCTCAGTAGAGGATTTTGCCTCTTACTTTCCGTAGTAGGCCATCCATTGTGAAGTCCCTCTTCTCTGCTGTTCCATAAAACCCCATTATGTCATCCCCTATTTTCTCTTCTTCTTCCCTAGTCTCTAAGGAAGAGGTGATCCTTCCTTGACAAGGCCTCATCTTCTACTTGTGTCCTTGTTCTCATCCCCTCCCATCTTCTCTGAGCACGTATGTCTTAAGTCATGCCCTTTTTCTCATCTGTAATCCTTGCTGCTAACAAATCCACTTGTCTCCTCCATTCTTAAATAGCTTTTACTTGACTCTGACATCTCCCTTCCCCTGCTCTCCTCCCTTACCCCATCCTATATCTAGTCTTGGGTCCATGGTCCTAAAAAAGAGTCATGTCTTCTCATTGCCTCAAATTCTACACCTCTCACTCACTTCTCAAATCCTTGCTATCTGTCTTCTGAGTCTGTCACTTGACTAAAACTGTTTACTAGCAATGTTGTAAGTGATGTAAAAAAAAGCTACCATTGATTTTAGGGTTCATTAATAGACATATGCCACCTGAAAAAAGGGAGGTGAGAAGCTCCCTCTACTTTTGCCTGGTCAGAACACAACTAGAATATGGGGTTCTCTTCTGGCTGCCATGTTTTAGAAGGACATTTGACAAGCTACTGTCTATGCAGTAGAGGATATTGGAAACTGTACCAGCAGTTGAAGAAACTGAGGACATTTGTTCTTTTTTAAATAAATATTTTTCCCCCAATTACATGTAAAAACAATTTTTAACATTTTTAGTTCCTTCCTCCTTTTCTTCCTCCCTCCCTTGTTCATTGTACAATATTGTTATTACTATATATAATATTCCCTTGGTTCTGCTCACTTCACTCTGAATCTGTTCATGTAAATCTTTCCTGATTTTTCTGAAATCATCCTGCTTATCATTTCTTATAGCATAATAATATTCCATTACAGTCATATACTACGACTTGTTTAGTCATTCCCCAATTGGTAGGTGGGGTGTTTGTTCTTGAGGAAAAAAAATGCGTAAGAGAGGACATGATATCTGAAAGGTTGTTGTGACAAATAGGTTGTGACAAGGGTTGTCATTCTCTTTGGTCCCAGAGGGCAGAACTTGGGACCAGTAAGGAGGAATTCTAAGGAGGAAGGTTTCAGCTCAACAGAACAAGAGCTTTCCTAACATGTATGACTATAGAAGTCAGTGAATTAATTCGCTGTCGATGGAGATCTTAAAGCAGGAATTGGACAACCATTTGGCAGTTGTCTCGGTAGGGGTTGGACCAGATGACTTCTGAGGTTTCTTCCAACTTTGTAATTCAATGATTTTTAGTTTCTGGCATGGATTCTGTGTTTCTTCCATATGTTAAAGATTAATGTGTAAACATTCAAATGAATTAGACTTGGAGAAATAGGATTAAATCTGTCCTACTCCTATTTTGTGAAACTGTTATGTACAAGAAGCAGCCATCCTTGACGAAAAAGTACTGTGTTGCATTTTTGTGTCATAGGGTTGGGTTAAAACTCACAGACGGCAACTGACAGTGACATAACCAAAGACAGCCATCACTGAAGTAGAGACAGACTAAGGAGAGTCACATAGCTTTTTGATTGTTCTCCCCCCGAAGCTGCAACTGTGAGTGGTGGGGCCCCTGGAGGCTAGCTAGCTTGAAGAAGCAGCAGCAGAGGCAGCTGAAGCAGAAAGAAAATGCAAAGCCAACCTCCAAAGAGTAATGGAAAGAGAAGCTTAGATAAAGCCTCTTTCGAAACTAGAGTCTAATAGGGGGATTTTTATAGCCCTTTGGGCATAGTTCGAGATTGCTCTCCAGAATGGTTGGATCAATCAGTTCACAGCTCCACCAACAACGTAACAGTGCCTTTTGTGTTTTTAATTGGGAGGAAGAAAGGGAGGTTAATGAAAGGCAGTGGGAGTTAGTGATGTGATAATAGTAAAAATGATGTTTCAAAGGGTCATTGTAATATTTGTGTAAATTCACACAAGGGAAATTCAGCTACTAAGATGACAAGCAGAACTGTTTTGAAATGAAAGTATAGAATTATATTTAAAGAAAATGGTATGATGTAGAATTCATAGTTTCATATACAGTTCTATTTTTGCATGTTTTTATGTATGGAAATTTCTCTTTGGTGTTGAAACTTAGTAATAAATAAAAACAATTCTAAAAAAAAAAGTCTAATGGGGGGAAAGGGGAAACCTGCGGCCTTGAGACCACATGTGGCCCTCTAGGTCCTCAAGTGCTGCCCTCTGAAAAGTTTTACCAAACAAATCTTTTTATTAAGGCCACAGGTTCTCCACCTAACCCCTCCCTGGAGGCAGCTAGGTGGTTTACTTGGTTACAGCATGGGTTCTGAAGTCAGGAAGACCTGAGTTCAAATCCAGCCTCAGGCACTCACTAGCTGGGTGACCCTGGGCAAGTCATTTAACCCCTGTTTGCCTTAATCCACTGGAAAAGGAAATGGCAGGCCACTCCAGTGTCTTTGCCAAGAATATCCCATATAGGACACGACTGAATATCAAACTACTCCCTGCCGGCAATGTGTTTAGACATCATCTCATCTGGTCCCTGGCCAGAGCATCACTCCATCCTGTTTCCAGTAGCCCCTTCCTATAGATGCTTTCTCTCCCCACAATGAAATAATAGTCAATATTTATGTAATACTTTAAGACTTACAAAGCACTTTACAGATATTATTACATTTGATCCTTATAGCAATCCTGAGGGATAGATATCACCCACATTTATAGAGGGGAAATTGAGGCTGAGAGAGGTTTAGGAAATTGCTCAGGGTCACACAGCTGGCCACTGTCTGAGGAAAGATTCGAACCTGGCTCTTTCTTATTCTGGATCCAGCACTCTAACCACTGTACCTACCTTACCACTTATGCATATTAAGCCTTAAGGTTACTATAGTACACTTTGTGGTCCACTCCCCTCCTTGTGGTTTTCAGCTTCCTTTTATCTCTTATCAGTAGGTCAGATCCTTCTTCATTATCACAGTTTCCTATTTTTTTCCAGGCCAGTCTGTCTTACTCCTGATTAACCAATAACCATTCCCTATGTTGTTGCCATATTTCTCGAGTTGGGAAGGACTGGTCAATCCTCAGAGTTTTCCTTTAGTCACCAGGCATGCAGTCATATCCTGGGGCTTAAGCCAATTTTTACACAGGCCTCCTTACTTTCCACAGTCCTCCAGACAATTTAATCTTTGCTCACCCTAACAGAAAGTAATTAATCTGATTCTTTAAGGGGATGGTGGTATAATTTTATTATGGCATTAAAGATTCATGGCATTGCATAGTTGCAAGACTATTTTCTATCCTTCTTGTATCATAATTAGGAAAGTAAGTGTTTCAACAATCCGGCTAGCAGCTGTTGTGGGGGTGAAAGCCCAACAACAAGAACATTACCAGCATGCTGCAAAAGCACAGGTTCTTTTGATCTGCTTTAGTAAGGAAAGCAACGTTAAGGGGTTGACAAGCTTACTTTAATCCAGCATACAAATATCATTCACTTAGTTCAGGGGAAAAGACCAGCACCCTGAACTTCAGAGCAAAATACAAACAAAGTACAAACATTGACAGACAGACCTTGTCTGATTCAAATCCCAATACATAGTTACCAGAGTTTAACAAAGTCACAACATCCGGGTTTATGAGCTGGAGGGCTTCTTAGCTACAGCTGCCCGTAGTCTCCACATGCCACCAAGGCAGTGAGAGCCCTAAACAAATTACAAACATCAACAGACAGACCAAATACAGATTCATAGTTACCAACATCTAGGTTCAGTCCGGGAGCTCCGAACAAGGGCTGGCCCAGAGTCACTTGTGGGTAAGAGCTCCAAAGAAGAGAAAGCCAACCCCTGGTTTTCTATGTTTTTCAGGGTCAGGGGTGAATCACACATGCGACTCACCTGTGCGACCTAGAATCATCACAAAGAGGAGACTTAAACCCACGTGGTCTAAAAGCCTCTCCTGTCCCAGACATGTCACTCAAACTCATGTGTAAACTAGGCCCTCCCCTTAGGACCCTGGGAGCTTCACACCCACATCAGCTTAGCACCTAATAGGGGTTTGGGCCTGGGGTTTAGCACCTAGTAAGACTCAATGAAATACACTGAATTACTCAAAGGAAACAAAAGTCAAACTCTTCAAGGGCACTTGGTTGAACTAAGTGCTAAGAGCCCTTTTGCTTACTACCACAATAAGATACTAAGATTAAAAGGCCAGGTAAGGCATTTCAATATTCATGACTATTAGTGTTGTATCTACGAACATACAGTGGTCTCTGAGGACCAAATTTCATTTTAGATGAAAATATTAATTCTTGCTAAAATAATAAACTGCCATTAATTGTAAATCCAAATCAACAATTTTGAAATTATTTCTAAGTTTCATATGCTTGGCTTTACCATTTTAACATGTAAATTTAAGTGTTTATTTCAAAATATTTAGAAAAGCTAAAAGCCTAAACAATATTGGTAACAAACTTTATTTGGTACAATGAATCCAGAAATATTTTGGTTCTTAAAAATGTGTCAATGGCCAATATGGTTTTCATAAACAACGGGTGTTTGAGGACACATCTGTGAACAGTCTTGGATAAAAATCCATGATCCAGAGAATAAGATTTTTTTTAAAAAAGGAAAGAGAGAAATAGGGCTGCTATATAGTACAGTGGATAGAACTCCAGCCCTGGGGTCAGAAAGACTCATTTTTGAGTTACCAGACTTCTCAACCCACAGATGCCAAAGAGCAGGTTAGGGGGAAATTGCAGGATCTTGTTCAGAGCAGTCTGGCCTCCAACTCTGGGGGTGGAGGAGGTGGTGCAGCGGTGGTGGTAGCAGCAACAGGAAGCTCCTGAGGCTGCTTCCAGAACTCCAGTGTCAGCTGCTTCCCAAGTCCCTGGCTCACATGGTGGGAGGAATCTAGCAGCGGATCACAGCGGGAGTGCAAGGAGCGCTTTGTGGGCACAAAGGCAGATTCTCTTGCTGTGCCCTGCTTGGATCTGTATTGGGGTCCTGGTTGGCAGTTCTTGAGGGAGGAGGAGCACTGCTGGGACAGAGCCAGGGGTGATGGTGGAGTGCTTGGACCCTAAAGCTTGGGACAAAATACTCTCTACTCTACAAGCAGTAATATCCTGACAAAAAGCTCAAGGGTCAAGTGGTTGGCTTGGAACATGAACAGGCAGTGAAAACGAGCTCAGACTCAAACTCAAACTCTAGATTCTCTTTTTTGGTGACAAAGAAGATCAAAACATACAGCCAGAAGAAGTCAACAAAGTCAAAGAGCCTACATCAAAAGCCTCCAAGAAAAATATGAATTGGGCTTAGGCCATGGAAGAGCTCAAAAAGGATTTGGAAAAGCATGTAAGAGAAGTAGAGGAACAATTGGGAAGAGAAATGAGAGTGATGCAAGAAAATCATGAAAAACAAGTCAATGACTTGCTAAAGGAGACCCAAAAAATACTGAAGAAAATAACACCTTAAAGAATAGACTAACCCAAATGGCAAAAGAGCTCCAAAAAGCCAATGAGGAGAAGAATGCCTTGAAAGGCAGAATTAGCCAAATGGAAAAGGAGGTCCAAAAGACCATTGAAGAAAATACTACCTTAAAAAATAGATTGGAGCAAGTGGAAGCTAGTGATTTTATGAGAAATCAAGATATTATAAAACAGAAGCAAAGGAATGAAAAAATGGAAGACAATGTGAAATATCTCAATGGAAAAACCACTGACCTGGAGAATGGATCCAGGAGAGAGAATTTAAAAATTAGTGAACTACCTGAAAGCCATGATCAAAAAAAGAGCCTAGATATCATCTTTCAAGAAATTATCAAGGAAAACTGCCCTGATATTCTAGAGCCAGAGGGTAAAATAGAAATTGAAAGAATCCACTGATCGTCTCTTGAAAAAGACCCCAAAAAGAAAACTCCTAGGAATATTTTCGCCAAATTCCAGAGTTTCCAGGTCAAGGAGAAAATACTGCAAGCAGCCAGAAAGAAACAATTTGAATATTGTGGAAACACAATCAGGATAACAAGAATCTAGTAGCTTCTACATTAAGGGATTGAAGGGCTTGGAATATGATATTCTGGAGGTCAAAGGAGCTAGGATTAAAACCAAGAATCACCTAGCCAGCAAAACTGAGTATAATGTTCCAAGGCAAAATATGGATTTTTAATAAAATAGAGGACTTTCAAGCTTTCTCAATGAAAAGACCAGAGCTGAATAGAAAATTTGACTTTCAAATACAAGAATCAAGAGAAACATGAAAAGGTAAATAAGAAAGAGAATTCGTAAGAGACTTACTAAAGTACTACATGGAAAGATGATGTGTGTAATTCATGAGACCTTTCTCAGCATTAGGGGAGTTGAAGGGAATATAAACAGAGGGTACTGGATGAGTTGGATATGAAGGGATGATATCTAAAAAAATGAAATAAATTTAAGGGATGAGAGAGGAATATATTGAGAGAGGGAGAAAGGGAGAGATAGAATGAGGTAAATTATCTCACATAAAAGTGGCAAGAAAAAGCAGTTCTGTTGGAAGGGAAGAGAGGGCAGGTGAGGGGGAATGAGTGAATCTTGCTTTCATTGGATTTGACCTGAGGAGGGAATAACATACACATTCAATTGGGTATCTTACTCTCAGAAAAGTAAGGGAAAGGGGATTAAAAAAAAGGGGGGGGGAATGATAGAAGGGAGGCCAGATAGGGGGAGGAGGTAATCATTTTTAAACTTTTTAAAATATCTATTCTTTTTCTTTTGTGTAAAACATTTTCATATTAGCCATTTTGTACAAGAAAACTCAAATAAATGAAAGAAAGAAAACAAAAAATAGCATGAGTCAGTCTGTATTAAATCAATATCAGTTTTTTCTCTGGAGGTAGCTCTCCCTCTCCCCCTCTTTCTGTCTCTTTTCTCTCTCCCTCTCTCTTCTATCCACTCTCTTTTCTCCCTTCCCCATCTTCTCCTCAGTACTTACTTAACTCTTTCAATATGCCAATGCAATGCATTTTTCAAGTTTTGCCTCTAAAGAAATAGAACTTATTTTCTTTTTTTTTTCTTCAAGTTTTAGCATACTTACTTTCCACACAAACCTTAGGAAAGCCACCAAATAGTAAAGAAAATCAATAAAACAATAACATATAATGAAATCCCAACTAGGCTAGTCTTTATATCAGATGACAAATTCCTCTACTGGCTAAGACAGCAAGATATGTACTGAAATAAAATGAGAAAAATCTACTTTTTTTCTTTATGGTCTATTTTTTTAAAATTTTAAGTGAAATTTAAGGAGAACTCTTGGTTTGGTTTGCTGGATATGAACAAAGAACAATGAGGAAAAATATGCAGAGATGCTCCTGATATTGATTCTTCTCCCCAGAACTGGCCCTGGGCAAACTCAGGCTGTTTACCTATTGTCAGTGCCTTTTTTCCCTCCCAGCTGGACTACATGCATATTTGGTGTCCCATTCTTTCTCTGAGGGCAGCTAGGTGGCACAGTGGATAGAGTGTGGGGCCTGGAGTCAGGAAGACTCCTCTTCCTGAGTTCAAATCTGTAGACTAGCTGTGTGATCCTGAGCAAGTCACTTAACCCTGTTTGTCTCAGTCTCCTCGTCTGTAAAATGAGATAGAGAAGGAAATGGCAAAGATCTCCAATATCTCTCCAAGAAAATCCCAAATGGAGTCATGAAGAATCTGACAAGACTGAAACTACTGAACAACACCAACAACAACATTCTTTCTCTGAGCTGGCCTTCAGGTAACTAATCACTGGCTGATAATTAAATTGTCAATAGATAAAAGCTTAAGTAGGATAATTAGAGTTGGTCTGCCAGGGGTGTTTGTGGTATTGAAGGGAAACTTGGACAGGTAGAAAAAGCTTCAAGACCCCAAACAAATAGAGCTATAACGTAAGAACAGATGGTAGGTTGATATTTGGGGATTCTTTCTACACATAAAGTTGACTCTGCCTATTCATGAATCTGAACATTTCTATGAAATCTATAGGTAAGCCATCCAAAAGGGATCAGTAAATACCTTTGACCCTTCTCTTATTTTGACTTCTTCCAGTCTGGTGGCATTCTAGTAAGAGACAAACACATTGTAAAGAAAGAGGCATCAGGCTGATAGCATTAGAGAAAAATACTCCCAGCCCCTCAGGGGTACCACTAGAACCATGAGGGAGAGACATAGAGAGCTTCACTCTCCCACAGCAAATGCTAAGGGCTCACTTTTATCTCAGATGAAGCTCCACATGTGATGAGTACTCTGTGGCCTTACTCTTTCACAACTAGCCTGTTCACCATCACCGAAAATGAAAGAACAAATGAAGAAGAAAAGAATGGAGGCTTATATTTGGTGGTCACCTGCACACCTCAGGTGGGAAGAGCCCTAGACTTTGCTTTGCCTTTCATCAGAATACTGCCACGATATAGAGGAAGTAACAAAATGAGAGAAGGCGATGAGACCAATTGGTGCCTTTGAATGCCCCCCAGTTCTGGCTATGGTACCACAGCCAATCAAAGAAGGTCCTAGTCACCATGGGGATCAGTAGAGTGAAACCAGTTATACAATGTGCATGTTCCAGATTTCTCCAAGGCAATTCCATTATATACCATCCTGATTCTCTCAAAAGCTCCTCACAGAGCCTAGATATCCTTAGATATCCTTACATTCTGTGCATGCTCATAAGGGCTGGGCTCAGTGGCCAGTCTCATGTCAGACCGTCCTTAAATTTGAAGAATAAATAAGCCATACTATATATATATGTATATGTATATGTGTATATCTATATATCTCCTTCTCCTCCTCTCTCCTCATTATTTCTTTCCTATGACAACTCCTTTAGTAGTAAGTAGCAGTAAGTGACTCTCTTTTTTAATAAGTTAATTTATTTATTTTTAATTTTCAACATTCACTTCCATGTGCTTTAAATTTTCTTCTCCTTCCACCCCTCCCCCTCCCCAAGACAACATGTAATCCAATATAGACTCTACATATACATTACTATTAAACATATTTCACATTAGTCATATATGGAAGAATTAGAACAAATGGGAGTAACCATGAGAAAGAAAAACACAAAACACAACAAAACAAAAAAAGAAAATAGTCTGCTTTGATCTGCATTCAGACTCCATATTTCTTTTTCTGGATGTGGATGGCATTTTCCATCATGAGTCTTTTAGAATTACTTTAGATCTTCGCATTGCTGAGAAGAACTAAGTTTATCAAAGTCAGTCATTGTACACTGTGGCTGTTACTGTGTACAGTGTTCTCCTGGTTGTGCTCATATCACTCAGCATCAGTTCATATAAGTCTTTCCAGGTTTTTCTGCCTGTTCTTCATTTCTTATAGCTAGCACAATAGTATTCCATTACATTCATATACCACAATTTGTTCAGCCATTTCCCAATTGATGGGCATCCCCTCAATTTCCAGTTCTTGGCCACCACAAAAAGAGCTGCTATAAATATTTTTGTACATTTGGGTCCTTTCCCATTTTTATGAACTCTTTGGGATATAGACCTAGAAGGCTTCCTCATTTCTGAAATGGGCATAGGAGAACTTTCCTTCCTATCCAGTGAATCCCTCTTTCTCACCCCTTAATTTTATTTTTTAGATATCATTCCATCATAGTCAACTCACATCCATGCCCTCTGTCTATGTATACTCTTAACTTCCCTAACAATGATAAAGTTCTTAGTATTTATAAGTATCCCATGTAGGAATGTAAACAATTTAACCTTATTGAACCCTTATGATTTCTGTTTCTGATTTACCTTTTCTATGCTTCTCTTGAATCTTGTATTTGAAAGTCTAATTTCCTATTCAGCTCTGGTTTTTTCATCAAGAAAGCTTGAAAGTTCTCTGTTTCATTAAATATCACCCACCCCTCCCTCAAGGATTATACTCAGTTTTGCTGGGGAGGTGGTTCTAGATTGTAATTATAGCTCATTTGCCCTCTGGAATATCATATTCCAAGCCCTCTGATCCTTTAATGTAAAAGCTCCTAAATCTTGTATTATCCTGACTGTGGCTCCACAATATTGGAATTGTTTCTTTCTGGCTGCTTGTAATATTTTCTCCTTGACTCTGGAATTTGGCTATAATATTCCTAGTTTTCATTTTGGGATATCTTTCATGAGGTGATTGGTGAATTCTTTTAGTTTTTTTCCCTGTGGTTCTGGGATATCAGGGAAGTTTTCCTTGATGATTTCTTGACAGATGATGTCTAGGCTCTTTTTTTGATCATAGCTCTCAGGTAGTACAATAATTCTTAAATTATCTCTCCTTGATCTGTTTTACTGGTCAATTGTTTTTCTGATGAGATATTTCACATTTTCTTCTATTTTTCATTCTTTCATTTGATTTTATTGTTTCTTGGTGTGTCATGGAGTCATTAGCTTCCATTTGCCCAATTCTAATTTTTAAGGAATTATTTCTCTTCATTGAGCTTTTGTATCTCCTTTTCCATTTGGCCAATTCTTTTTAGGAGTTCTTTCCTTCAGTGAATTTTTGTACATCTTTTTCCTTGGCTAATTATGATTTTCAAGGAGTTCTTCTTTTCAGTAGATTTTTGTGCCTTTTTTTTTGCCATTTGGCCTATTCTGTTTTGTAAGGTATTATTTTCTTCAGTCTTTTTTGTGCTTCCTTTACCAAGCTGTTGCCTCTTTTTTCATGATTTTCTTGCATCACTTTCTCATTTCTTCTCCTAATTTTTTCTTTACCTCTCTTATTTGATTTTTAAAATTCTTTTTGAGTGGTTCCAGGAATTCTTTTTTTTTGGGAGGGGGCCTGAGACCAATTCATAATTTTCTTTAAGGCTTTGGATATGGCTGTTTTGACTTTATTGTCTTCTTCTGAACTTGTGTTTTGATCTTCCCTGTCATAATAGTAACTTTATATGTTCAGGTTAGTTTTTTTTGTTTGCTCATTTTTCCAGTGGTTTCTTGACTTATAACTTTATGTTAAAGTTGGACTGGGCTCCTGGGGTGTGCAGAACACTGTTCCCAGCTCCAGGTTTTTTGTGCAGCTGTTTTCAGAGCTAGTTCTGGAAGTCTGTAAGTTTTCAGTTCTTCAAAAGAGGTATAAAATAAGGAGAGGTGTGGTCACTGCCCCCTTGGCTTGTGCTCTGGTCTGTGAGTGACCACAAGTCCTTCATTCTACCCTGGAACTGTAACCAAGGTCCTTGGTTCTTCTAGTGCTCCTTGTCACCCTGGGACTGTGACCCAAAATGGCATATGGGTAACTGAGTCCTGTATTCAGTACCAGCAAAGGATTCCTTGTAATTTCCATTTGACCAGTTGTCTGACCCCTTTACTGTCTGTGAACTGAGAGCTCCAGAAGCTTCCATCACTTATTCAGTCACTCCTAAGGCCTTCTGCTGGCTTGCCAGACTCAGCCTGCACTGAACTGAGCTCCACTCTCAACCCAATGAGATAGACCTTTCATGACAATTTTCTAAGTTATTATGGGTTGGAAGATTGTTTCGCTCTGTCCTTTGTTGGTTCGGCCACTCCAGAATTCATTTTGAGGTGTTATTTTAATGCGGGGGTTTTATGAGAGCTCTGGGGAGTCTCTGCTTTTACTCTACCATCTTGGATCTACCTGTGTTGGATCTTGCATAGCAGTTCTCAAACTTCTAGGTCTCAGGACCCCTTTATACTCTTAAACATTATTGAGGACCCCAAACAGATTTTCCTTATAAGGGTTATATTTATCAATATTCACAGTATTAGAAATAAAAACTTCTAAAATTTAAAATATTTGTTAATTTAAAGATAATAATAGTAATAAACTATTAATAATAATGCTATTAGTGATAAACATATTAACAAAATGTTTTCTTGAAAGAGGATTATATTTTCAAAAAAATTAGTGAGAAGAGTGTCCTTGTTTTATATATATTTGCAAATGTCTTTAATGTCTGGCTTAATAGAAAACAGCATTCATAGGTGTTTCTTTATTCAATATGTTGTGATATGTTTTGTTTAAAGTAGATGAAAAAAACTGGCCTCACATGATAAATAGTTGGGCAAGGGAGGAGTATTTTGGTAGGCAAATAACATCTTAGTATTTTATGAAAATATTTTTAACCTTCTTGGTGCCCTGAAAGGGCCTCAGGGATCCCTAGGGGTCTGAGGGCCATATTTTGAGAACTGCTGGCCGTAAGGCTACAAAAACAAAAACAAGCAGGGAAGAATAAAAGATGTGGTGTGAATCAGAGAAGGTAAGTTACCTCCTTACCAGTGGGTGCCAACATGGATCTGTGTTGCTAAGAATGTTAGAATTTGGAGTCATTCTAGTTCAACATTCTTTGCATTGTGGAAATTCCTCCTCCAACATCCTTGACAGATGGTCAAGGTCTTTACTTGAATGTCTCCAGTGATGGGGAGCTTACTATCTTATAATGCAGCCTTTTCTAGTATTGGACAGCTATACTTTATGAAAGAAAAGTCTTAAGTTGAGAAAATCTAGTTCCTTATGACATTAACTGATGGATCCTAGTTTTGCCATCTGGTACCACAATAGATTATTTCCTCTCTAGTATAAAATAGCCCTTCAAATATCTGAAGACAGAATCATATTTTTTCTGTAGACTCCTCCTTTCCAGGTTAAATAACTTTGTTTCCTTCAACTGATTTCTCATATTATATAGTTTGCAGACTCTACAATCTTAGTCACTGTCCTCTAGATATATTCTTGTTTGTTAATATAGCAATAGATAGGAACTTTTAATTTCACTGATCAGGTCACTCCACTAATGCAGAACCCAATTGAACTGTTACTATAATTTCTTAGACCAAAAGTTGTCTGAACTTGCTCGTTCAGCTGTATCAGGCAGTAAATGTCAACCCAGGTTATTCTGACTCTAGTTCCAGCATTCTCCCATATAACTTCTCCGTTTATTAATTGAGCACAGTTCTCCAAATATGGTTTGAACAGTCTGGAGTACAAAAACATACAACTATTATATAGAAGGGGCTGTCTCCCAAAGTGGTAGAGTCCCCAGCATTAGATGGCTTTAAGTGAAAGCTGTATAGTCACTTGTTGATGCTGTTTTAGGGGAATTCCATCGTAAGTACACATTAGACTAGCTAGCTACATCTATAACCTTGGGCAAATAATTTAATCTCTTGGATCTCAGTTTCCTCAGGTGTAAAAGGAGGGGGTTAGGCTAGATCAAGAGTTATTAACCAGAATCTATAGACCCCAAAGGGGTCCATGTATAGATTTCAGGGTATCTGTGATCTTGGATGGGAAAAAGAATTAAGGAAAGTGCCAAGGACTGCCAGGTCCTCATTCTTCTCTGGGCTCTACTCCTGACTCTCTGGACTTTCTCTAACATGTCACAGCAGCCTCTTCATGCTGGGAGGACACTCTGACCCTGGCCTTCTAATTCTGGAAGTACACTCCATCCCTGTGGCTGCCTTCTCTGATTAGTCAGCTCCTCCCAGAACCTGCATTATAAAGAAGGTTCTAAGGCCAGCCATGTCTTCATTTCTTTCCATTTTGACTCTCTGGACTTTCTCCACCATGGTCCCCCTCCCCACCTTCTACTCCCTCTACTTTCCCCCACACTTTTCAGCTTCTTTTTGCATGTTTTCTTTCCCTATTAGAATGTAAGCCCCTTGAAGCTAGGGACCTTCTTTCTGCTTGTAATTCTGTTCCCAGTACCTGGTACATAGCAAGGCTTAATAAATACTTATTGGTTTGACTTGAATATAATTGGTTTCCTTTAGAATCTCATGCATTTTATTTTGTGCATTTAAAAACATTATTCTGTGAAGAGGTCTATAGGCTTCACCATAGTGCTAAAGTGGTCCATGATACATAGAAAAGGCTAAGAACCCCTGGACTAGGTTAAGTATAAGGTCATTTCTATCTTTAGGTACCCTTCTGATTCTGAGATCCTATAATTTGGAAATTCTTTGAATACTATACTTTTATTAATTCAACCTATGATTTTAGGATAATTTTTGGTGGTTATATATCACTGACAGATATTGTTTGTAGGGTCAACTAAAACTTTTTCCTAGATCTTTTTTACTTGAAGGCTAATAATAATGGCTCACATTTCTACGCATGTTAAAATTCCCAGAGTGCTTTATGAAATTTCATTTGATCCTTGGGACAACCCTGTGAAGTAGTTGCTGTTATTATCATTCCCTCCTACAAGAGAACTTTTCTGATTGCCTTACCCACCCAACTACTAGTACCTCCCCTTGCAAAAATGCCTTAAATTTGTTTTATTCACTTTGTGTGTATACATGTTGACTCTTCTGATAGAGTATAGTAAGCTCCTTGAGGACAGGGACTATTTCAGTTAGGATCTTTGTATTTCCATTATAAGAGGAATAAAGTTGAATTCTTTTTTATTGGGCAGAGTTGTGGATGGATTTTAAAATAGTCATGTGTGTGCGTTTGATATAAAAACCTTGCTGATACATTACATGTATGGAGGAGATTACCATGAAACTTCACAAAAGGTCAAGTGAGAGATTTTTTCTTTTTGTTTTATATATAATATTTTAATATTTTAATCTATCTGTATGTATATATGTGTGCATATGTATATATATATATATATTCAAATAATACTCCTGAATACCTTTTATGTTCAGGGCACCATACAGTATGCAAAGATGAATAAGATGTAGTGCCAGCCCCCAAGGAACTCATAGCCTATAGAGGATATGACAAACACATCGATATCTGTACTATACAGAATAGCATGAAGGAGACATTAGAGGGTAATAATAATAATAGGAAAACAAAGAATAATGTGACAGGATCCTACAAAGTATGCAAGGCTGAGAGATCAAGTGACTCACCCAGGGTGGCAAAGCTAGTACTTATCTGAGGTAGGATTTGAAAGAAGGTCTTTCTGACTTTCAAGTCTGACACTCCATCTAGTATCCCACCTAGGTATACATGTTGAGTTTCTCCTATCTTAAACATGTACAATTGATTCTTACTGCTTAATTTCATGATTTACATTGGTTCATGTAGATTTCCTTCTTATTGTGGCTGTTGTCCATTCTACACATCTGGGAGGAGGGGGGGAACATTAGTCTCACTACCAGTTCACCCCTTAGACTCTTTCATACAGTGGGAAGGTTACATATACCCAACAGGTAAGGCAGACAATGGCCATTGTAAGTCTGTCTTACCCCTTAAGCCTCTCCTCATGGCTTCCAGGTCATTGTTCTGTTCTCAATCAATCTCTCTCTCTCTCTGTCTCTCTGTCTCTGTCTCTCTCTCTCTGTCTCTCTCTGTCTCTGTCTCTCTCTCTCTCTCTGTCTCTCTCTCTGTCTCTGTCTCTCTGTCTCTCTCTCTGTCTCTGTCTCTCTGTCTCTCTCCCCCTTCTCTCCTCCCTTCCTCCCCACCTCACTCTCTCTCTGTCTCTCTCTGTCTCTCTCTCTGTCTCTTTCTCTCTCTGTCTCTCTCTCTCTCTCTCTCTCTGTCTCTCTGTCTCTCTCTCTCTGTCTCTCGGTCTCTGTCTCTCTCCCCCTTCCCTCCTCCCTCCCTCCTCTCCTCACTCTCTCTGCCTCTCTCTGTCTCTCTCTGTTTCTCTCTCTCTCTCTCTCTGTCTCTCTGTCTCTCTCTCTGTCTCTCTCTCTCTCTGTTTCTCTGTCTCTCTCTCTCTGTGTCTCTCTCTCTATTTCTCTGTCTCTCTCTGTTTCTCTGTCTCTCTGTCTCTCTCTCTGTGTCTCTTTCTCTCTCTCTGTCTCTGTCTCTCTGTCTCTCTCTCTCTGTTTTGCTGTCTCTCTGTCTCTGTCTCCTCGTCTCTCTCCTCTGGGTCTCTGGTCCTCTGGTGCTCTGTCTCTCTCGTCTGGCCTCTCTCTCTGTTCGCCTGTCTCTCTGTGCTCTGTCTATCTGGTCTCTCCTGTTTTCATTCTCTGTCCTCTCTTTCTCTCTCTTCTCTATCTGTCTCTGTCTTCCTCTCTGTCTCTCTCTCGCTGGTTTCTCTGTCTCTCTGTCTCTCTCTCTCTCTTCTCCTCTCTCTCTATCCTCTGTCTCCGCTCTCTATCCCTGGTCTCTCTCTCCTACCTCCCTCCTCTCTTCATCTCGTTCTCTCCTCCTTCCCTGCGTCTCTGTCTGTGCCTCTCTGGGTCTCTACTCTCTGTCTTCTTCTTTCCGTCTGGTATTTTCTTTTCCTCCTGTCCTTCTCTCTGTCCTCTCTCTGGCTCTCTGTCCTCTGCTCATCTGTCTCTGTCTCTGTCTCTCTTCCCTTCTCTCCCTTCCCCTTCCTCCCGCCCTCCCACTCTCTCTGGTCTCTCTGTCATCTCGTCTCTCGTCTCTCTCTCTCTCTCTCCTGTCTCTCTGGCATTTTAGCGTTGCTACATAATCTGCACAGTTCCTTTTGGGACTCTTGAGTCTAGGATGCCATGAAATGAAATTTATGGGATTCTTTCTCTTATACTTCAGATTGTAAATATATGGGGATTAGACCTCAAGAGGCAGCTAGGATAAAAGGAAAGGAAAGGAATAAACATTTATATAGCATCTACTGCATGCCAGGCAGTGTGCTAAGTCCTTTCACAAATATCTCATCTGATCGTCACAATAACCCTGTGAGGTAGATGCTCTTTTTATCCCCATTTTAAAGTTGGCGAAATTGAGGCAAACAGAGGTTTAGCAACTTGCCCAGGAGTCACTTAAAGCACTAGACTTGGATTCAGGGAGACCTAAGTTCAAATTCTGCCTTAGTCACTGTGAAACTCTGGGCAAGTTACTTAACTTCTCTTAACCTCAGTTTTTTCATCTGTAAAATCAGGATAATTACACCTACAGAACAGGGTTGTTGTCAGGATCAAATGAAATATAATATATGTAAAACACTTTGTAAACTTTACATAAATGTGAGCTATTATAATTATTATTCCCAGGTCAGAGAACAAAATGCTTTCAAGTGCTTCTGCGTCTCAAAGGATTGTTCACTTATTTCTTTGTTTTATGTGAGTACTGCGCAGAGTCATTTCACAGATGTTTGTAGCCACAACCCTTGTTTCTGCTACACTGAGGGAGATGTTTTTTGCCAGAGACATTGATGTCAGTAAATGCACGAATTTGATGAACAAGTTGAATTTGTACACGCATAAAACTGGTAAGGATTTGGTGAATGGGGGAATGCGTGTTTGGGAGGGTGCTGTTAAGCTGGGCCTACTGATTTGGTGTCAAAGCCAGGGTTACATTTGTTTGCCATATAAGGAGATTTGTTGCCAAAACAACTTCTCATTGGACTTTTCTGGATTTAAAAAAAGGGCAAAATACAATTTGAAGGACTAAGGAAAAAACCAGCAAATAGAATATGATCTATTCATGAGGCTGGATAATAAGATCAAAGAGCTCCATAGATATTAGAGGCTACATTTAGTTCTGTGTCAGAGCCATAAACAGAATAAGGTAAATGGGGTTTAACCCCATGCACTAACGTTGGGGTGTGGAGTAAGAGTGGGCATGCTTCTTCCCCACAGCTAACTATGAGCTTCTTGGGGAAAAAAGAGGATCATGCACATGGTACCAAAACTTGAAGAGCAGAAAGGGACTGAACCATGCTATGGGGGAGCAAAAAACCTGAACTCTATCCTTTACTACTTTTGTGAGTTATTTGTGTAGTGCAGGTCAGATGGATAGTGTCTTGCCCCTCTAGCAGCCTCAAGTTCATTTCTCTTTCAAGGGTATTCCAAACCATAGGGTGGTGCTATGGCTCTAGGGGACCTTACAGAGCTCTGGGGGAGTAGGTAGGACTCATTGGAGAGGGGAGAAAATTGTAATAATTGGCTACTGTGAGTCATACTTCAATGCATACATACATACATACATACATGTGTTATCTATGGGGTGAAAGAAAGATTGTCCCTACCCAATATGCATTGCTACCCTAAGTGCTTGCATAAGAACTAGGGAACACTTTAATTTACTTCCATGGAGACTTAAAAGTGAACTATATTTAAGCTATATTCTGAAATTGCCAGAGGAAACTGAGTGGGAGAAAACTAAGCTAATTGTGTTGCTTCCGTAATTGAACCAGCTCATGTAAGCCTAGAGCCTGGGATACTGGGCTGTGGGTCATATTCACAATTATTAATTATGTGCTATGTGCTAGACCCTGGGGATACAAAAGACAAAATTGAAACAGTCTCTGCTCATTATCTGTTAATATTTTACCTTTCTCTGTATACGCTCGAGGAGCTTGTTAAACCTCAGGGGTTCACCTCTGAGTGTATCCATTAATTTTGTGCAGTTTTATTGGTTCATTATTCTCCCAAATAATAGTATTCTATCCTCTTTGTACTGTACCTCCTGTCATTTGTTCCTATGTCTCCCATCCATTGGTTCTCTTTCTTCGCAATTATAAAATGTTTGGCTTTGCCCCACTGGCTGGGAGATTCTTGCTATCCAGACCAGATTTGGTGTCTATGGTGGATCTCTCCCATGTAGCCACATTTTCATCAAGGAAATATGCCCTGGCTATTCTGTGGCAGGGGACTGGTGGTTATTTCTTTGACAACAGTATAGCAGTGGCAGTTTAGTAGAGATTTCTAAAGAAAGCTCATCACTTGTGCAAAAACTCCATTTGATAGCAGCTCTGCAGCTGGTTGCTACTTAAGAGCTGTGGTAGGGCAAACTACCACCTGTTGCTCCCCCATCAACATCTTAAGAAATTTAATAAAATTTTATGGAACCGAAATTCTGAAGGATTGATAGTGCCAATACATGAGAATCAGATAAGGAACTTGCAGGTTGAAAAAAAGTAAACCAAATATCCTTTTTGCCAACACAAATGGATATCAGAGGCTGGGTAGAACTACATCTGCAATGAGCCTCTTTTAAAACTTAAGTCTCATGGCAAAGTCCTTTTTTATTTCAATTCAATTAAAAAATGCAAAATACCATTCTAGAAAGAATCACAAATATTTATTTTTAATTAAATTTTATTTTTTTTAATTGGCAAAAATCTTTTTCTCTTTCTCCCTCCTCTCCATTGAGAACAAAAGAAAAACAAAACCCTTGTTACAAAAATGTATAGTTAAACAAAGCAAATTTCTGCATTGGCCATGTTCAAAAGAAAAACACGTGTGTGTGTACATATGTACCTCTCTCTTTATGCATGTATGTATATATATACATACACACATATAGCCATTCTCTCTCTCTGTATACATAGTATATATATATATATATATATATATATATATATATATATACACACACACATATATGTCTCATTCTGTACTAAATCTTTCATCTTTCTATCAGGATGTGGATAGCATGTTTTATCATTATTCCTTTAGAATGATAGTTGGTCATTCTGATCAGAGTCATGTGTTTTAAAGTTACTTATTTTTACAATATTGTTGTAATTGCATACTTCCCCCCCACCCCGATTCTGTTCACTTCTCTCCGCCTCAGCTCATATAAATTTTCCCAGGTTTCTCTGAACCCATCCCCTTCATTATTTCTTTTAGCACAATAGTATTCATCACATTTATACATCATGACTTGTTCATCCCTTCCCCAATTGATGAGTGTCTCTTCTGATTCCAATTCTTTCACACCTGAGAAAGAGCTATACTTATTTCTGTTTATTCTTAGTTAGAGTTTATTTGGCTTAGGACCAATCCCTCCCTTAATCTATTCTCTAATTCCTTCTTCTCCCTTTTACTTCCTAATTCCTTGTTGAATGAAATGTATTTCTTTACCCAAGAGTGTGTGTACATTTAGGGTTTAGGGTTAGATCTGTGAAATAATTGTACTGAGAGGAGCTATATGAAGGCAAATCACTGAGTTAGGAGTGGTTGTAGTGCACTGTGGTACATTAGCTCATTTGTAGATGACTAGTTTCAGAATTTTAAATAATATAGCTGATAAACTATAAATCAAATAACAATTTTGGGCCTATGGTAATTTTATGTAAGCATTATTTGGATCCTAGCCAATAGAAAAGTGGAATTCACATTGTAAATTAGAGATGTCTCACTTCTTACAAGGAGACATTGATGAGGCATTAGAAATTGGGAGAGGAGAGAGGCGGGATAGGAAAAAACTAGACTAATAGAGAAGCAGAAAGGAAAGCTGAGCATAAGAGGAGTTAAGTACAGAAGACATTGCAAGAGATGAGAAAAGCTTTTTACAGAAGGCAGAATACAGATACTGACAAGAACTGATCAAAGCCAATGGACAGGCTCTGCAGCTATTTTTTGGTAGATACTTCATTCAAAAGAGAGGCATCGCTTTGTTGAGAACTGCTTCATTAGAGAAAGACAGCATTGTTCTTTAGCTCCATCTGCACTTGATGGAGAGGAAACCTGTCAGAGGTTTTCCTGTGTTGCCCTTTATTGCTCTTTCCGGTTTGAGAGCAAGAAACTTAAACCTGTTTTTCTGTGAGAAGTATTCTTTTACTGAGAGCTGATTAAATAAGGCAGAGACACGTGCTATTTGAAGATCTGTCTGGAGCAAGGCTTCAAAGCTCTGTCACTACATCAGCTTGAGAGGGAGAAACCCCTTATAGTCCCAGAGTGGATCTGAGAAGTTTGGAAGTGAATTACATGTGATTGAAAATGCATGACATTTCCACCATACTCTGCTAAGGGTGGTTGTGTGCTAAAAGAGCTTGTTACCACTTCAGAAGGCCAAGAGTAGCAGAAAATGAGCTTTTCACAATAGAGCTGTGAGGACCAGAAGAGGAACAGACAACAGAAAAATGGTTTTGCCCAGCAGGTAATATATGTGCAGGTTTAAAAAAAAAAAGAAACCAAGAACCTCACAGTTTACCATCCAAAGTTGTGAATGGTGCATGGGTTTTTCTACTCATATGTCTCTTTGGAAGGTTTCTGTGAGTGTGTGTGTCTGCTCTACTTCATGCATACTATCTGCATTGGTGGGAGAATATGACTCAAGTTTATGGTTGGACTGTAATATTTTTATTATCATTTTTTTGTCTCCTATTTAGTAAATATTCTGATACTCCTGCTTTTGCCTTCTATTGAATAAATGTGGATTATTCTTATTTGGCCTCCTTATTTAGTAAATGTTTCATGTTGAGAAGATAAAGATATTATTGTGATTGATTATGTACAAATAGGAACCTACCAGTGGGGGCTCAGGAAAAGTAATGATGAGTAAAAGGAGTATATCCTTTCTGCACAGGGAGCCTCTAGGACTCTGAGAGAGTTAAAGTTGTAGTCACATGACCATTCCTCAAGGGATGCCATTATGACTTGCCAAAATGAGTTCAGGAAGAGTAAGTGAGCTAGTCCCAGATCAGGGAAAGAGAATGAGCAAGGAGAGAGTTGGAGGTTGGTGCTACTCCCAGGCTACATATTTTTCTGAAATCACAGGTCTAGAACATTTTTCAACCTCCCTCTCCCCTAGACAGTTTTAGGAATTGTGTTAGGGACAAAAATAACAGTCTCTGCTCTCAAGGAGCTCCATTCAACTGAGGTATTGGAGGAAGGAGAGGGGAAAGGTATATCTGGGCCCATGATTTCATTAAACTCCCTTGGTTATGCAGATAGATAATTTGTTTATAACTTATAGTCTTAGTTTCCCAGGGAACTGAGAGGGTAAATGACTTGCTTGTGGTCTCACAGTTATGTAAGAGGCCAGACATGAACCCAAGTTTTCCTGACTTCAAGTCTGGTTCTCCATCTATTATATTTACATTGATTCTCTATTGGGGGATACAATATATGAAAAAAAAAATGAACACAATCTGGCCTATCTCCTTCTGCACACTTTCTTTCTCTCTTTTTATAGCCTTATTTCTTTTCTGAGGTCTTGTGGGTATTGATAGCATTGCTCTGAGGTTCCAGCTGAATCTAACTCTCTATTCCTTAGGTTCATAAACAAGGATGAAAGAAGCTTACTGCCTTTTTTCATTGTGTCAGAGATAGTATTAGACTCATCAAATCTGTCAGGGCTAGAAGGCTAAACTGCCATTTAAAAGATAGGAAAACAAGACCTAGAGAAATTTAATGGTTTATCTAAAGTCATGTAACCAGTTAGTGGCAGAAATGGGGTCAGAACCCAGCCCAAGTAAACTCATCTCTGTTAGTGAGGGCGTAGTCTATTCACTTTCTCCCAGTGGTTTTCTGTTCCAATAATTACACAAAACTTGATGACACCATAGCAGGGAGGGGTAGCCTGATGGCTCTTTTTTCCAGGATGTGATGGGATTTTCTTTTCTTTTTTTTTTGGAGGATGGGGGCAGTGAATTATTTTTGTGGGTTAGTTTGTATTTTTTCCTAAGCTTTCTTCCATGGCTTCAGAAGTAGTAATGTTCAAAATAGAAACCCACCATTTGTAAGTGTTGTATTGGAATTGCATTTAAGTTTCTGTAGTGGCACAAGAATCACTGGAGCAAACAGTTTTCAAGATTGTCCTACTCAGTCATCCCTTTCCTTTTATTTCCCTAGCTGACTCACATCTGTCTAGCCTTTGGATCACCTCACACACCGCATCTTCTCCAGTTTTTCTGGAAGGAGGAGTGAGTTCATTTCACAACTTTGCCCTCTCTTCTAGAGAGTTTTTTCTCGCTTTTGCTCATTCTTTCTTAGGAATGACATAGAAAGGTCATTGTTCCCTTCTCTCCCCTAAAAGATTCATGTCACACTCTGGATAAGATAGAGAAAGGGGGGGGGAATAAGTTAAAGGAGAAGAGAACAGGAGAAAAGGAAGGAAAGTGAGGAAAGGAAGAAAGGAAAGAAGGTAGAGCTGGAGGACTTTGAGCCTTTCCCTTTCAATGCCATGTATTCATTAAAGAGATTTCTTTTATTTATATTCTTTTTCTTATATTCTTTTGTTCTTTTCATTATTTATTATTCTTATGTTCTTTTATTAAAGTATGTTTTAATTCTATTTTTTCTTAGTTACATGTAGTAACAATTTTTAAAATTCATTAAATTTTTTTTGAGTCTCCAATTCTCTCCCTCTCTCCTCCCTCGTTGAGAAGGCAAGCACTTTAATATAGATTATATATGGATAGTCATATACAAAACATATTTCCATGTTAGCCATGTTGCAAAAGAGAACACAGACTAACAAAAAGAAAATTAAAAAAGTATGTTTCAATCTGCATTCATATTCCATTAGTTCTTTTGTTGGAGGTGGATAGCATTTTTCATCTTAAGTCCACCAAAATTGTCTTGGATCATTGTATTGCTGAGAATAGCTGAGTCATTCACAGCTGATCATCATACAGAATTGCTGGTACCATGTACAATGCTCTCCTGGTTCTTTTCAGTTCACTTTGTATCACTGCATATAAGTCTTCCCAGGTTTTTCTGTAACCATTCTGCTCATCATTTCTTAGAACACATACCACAACTTATTCAGCCATTCCCCAATTGATGGGCATCCCTTCAAGTTCCAATTCTTTGCAAGATCTTTGTTCTTAATCAATCAATCAAGAAAGATTTAAGTGCCTGCTATGTGCTGAGCCCTGTGCTAAATGTTAAAGATACAAAGAAAAAGAAAAGTGTCCTTGTCCTCAAAAAGCTACTAATGGGAGAGACAACATATCCATAAACAGACAAATGTGAACTGCATACAGAGTAGATAGATATAAGATAGCCTTAAACAGGAATGAACTACCAGCTGGGGGAGGAGGAGGATAGAGAAGACTCTTAGAGAAGATAGTGGTTGAATTGAAGGATTCTAAGAGTTAAGGGTAAGGAGAGAGAGTTATGCCCCTCTAACATGGTGCTAAAAAAGGCAGTCTTGGCCCCTTGATTTTAAAAGCCTTGCTAAGTATGATGATTAAAGATCTTTGTGACAGTCTGACCTGGTCATTGACCATATTCAACTCATTTTACTTCCCTCCTGAGGTGCCTTAACAAATATGGTGGGGAAAACACTTGTGGCTTGCTGCATCCTTTTTGTTGAATATGGTGCTTCCTTCCAGAGTCATATTTCAGTCACGAATCCACCAAATCTCATTGATACATGTGAGGTCAAATTTGAATCCTTGCATTAGGAAATAGAGGTCATCCTATTAAGAAAATCATACTCAGGGCATTCGTACATAGAATCTGAGACCATGGATATTATTTCTGGCTCTCTTCTGGGATATTGTCTCCCATGGAGTCCTAGTCCTTTCCTCCTATTCTTCCTCCAGTGTACTTGATTTATCAGATTCATAATTCATCCTGCACCATCTCCAGTCATCCTGGTGAATATCAGGCCACTGGACCCATATGGCTCTGGAGGAGAAAGTGAGGCTGGTGACCTTGCACAGCCCTCTCTTGCTCAAATCAAAGTCAAGTGCAAGTCATGTCATCATTTTCCTGATGTCATGGTCCTCTTTGAGAATGAAGGACAAACACAACAATCAGATTCATAAAATGCCAGCTTTTGATTGGTGTGCTTAATGATGACCAAGAACCCATCATTTCTGGTTATATTTTAAGTCATGGTCCAGAATCCCAGTCCTATTTTCAGACATCAACTTCTTAGCCAACTGTTCACTTCCTTAACTAGCCTTTCCCTTTGTAATACCCTTCCTTCAATGGATAGTAATCATTAAAATGCCACCTGTGCTCCCTAAGGTCTTTAGGTGGTAGAACCATAGACAAAATCTGCCTCACCTCCTACCCCCTTTACAGACTCAGCAGCAGAAAGGTCATCTTGGACTCAGGCAGCCTTTCCCCTCCCAGAATGTCTCTGCAGACCTTGAGGAATAGCTTGGTAATATAACCTTGCTCAGAAAATCTCTACCAGTTTCAGGGTATGCTTGTTGTTTTCTGGTTCCTGTTCTTTTTTTGGGCCTATATATTTGCCAGCTTATTGAGTTTTCAAGGCAACGTTGCCACTTCTCTTATCCAGGGATTTCCTCCTCAATCAATCAATCAATATTAAGTGCCTATACTGTGCACTATACTCAGCACTAGGGACACATATAAGAAAAAGAAAGGCATTCCCTGTCCTCAAGGAGCTTACAATCTAATGGAGGAAGACAACACATAAAAGCTGAAAAGGGTGAGGAAGGGATAATCGGTGTTTGTGTATGGGTGCATTTTGTTCCCTGTTGAAACCAAGCAGAACTAAAGATGGAAAGTAAAGTCAGCTGGAATTCTATTTCTGCCCTCCACAAAGGCTTTGGGAAGAATTTGGTACTCCACCCTCTAGCTTTCTAATTGGAGAGGAGAGGAGGTGGAGGGAGTTGGGAAAGTGTTGACTATCCAAGACTTGACTTGGCAGTTTGATGATGACATTAGGAGTGATCAGTTTTTGTGTTCTAGGTCTGTATCCCCAAGAAATCATAAAACAGGAAAAATACCCCCATGTACAAAAATATTTATAGCAGCTCTTTTTGTGTTGGCCAAGAATTGGAAATTGAGTGTATGGCCATCAATTAGGGAATGGATGAACAAGTTGTGGTATATGAATGTAATGGAATACTATTGTTCCATAAGAAATGATGAACTGGCAGACTTCAGAAAAACCTGGAAAGACTTACATGAACTGATGCGGAGTGAAGTGAGAAGAACCAGAAAAACATTTTACACAGTAACAGCAACACTGTGTGATGACTAGCTTTGATAGACTTATCTCTGCTTAGCAATGCAAGGATCTAAGATAGCTCCAAATGACTCATGATAGAAAATTCCATCCACATCCAGACAAAGAACTATGGGGTCTAAATGCAGATTGAATCGTATTATTTGCTCTCTCTCTCTTTTTGTTTCTTCTTTCTTGTATTTTCTCCCATTGGTTCTAATTCTTCTTTACAACATGGCTAATGTGAAAATGTTTAATAGGAATGTATACGTAAAGCCTGTATCAGATTGCAAACTGTCTTGGGGTAGGGGGAGGGGAAGGATGGGGAGAAAATTTGGAACTCAAAATCTTACAGAAGTGAATGGTGAAAACTAGAAGTAAATAAATAGATTTTTTTTACCAAAAGAGGTGATCAGTTTATCTTGGGAGGGGCATCTTGTTCTGTGAAGTTGAAACCAAGCAGAGCTGTAGATGGAAATGGAGAATAATCCTGAACAATTTGTTCTTTGCATCCTTCCCTTACCATCAGGGATGGGAGAGAACCCCTTAGGTATAGTTTAGGGTTGAGGTCAGTGTTTGAGGTTGAGGTCAGAGCATTGCCCAATGTTGTATACAGAAAGGAGACAACCTTAGATGGAAGCCATAGAGCCCTAGGTGATAGAGAAGGACTCTCTCACCTGTCCACCAGTTTCTGGGAAGGTCTGCTGGTTTAGAGATTAGATAAGTCATATGCTCTCTTTTGGTCAAGGGCCCTCCAGGTTATGATATCAGTTGGCCCACTGTTTGTATACCCTTCTGGATAGTCATAGATAACCTTCTGAGTCAGTTTTGGTAGCCTTTAACTCTCACTGATTGTCAACAATTATGGGAATTGAAGTATGTGGAATGATCACAAGAAAAAAACTTGAAGTGAAACACAGAATTTATATAGAAGGGCATATCTGGTTGAATGTGTGCACCAAGTTATTCTAACACAGTTCCTTGGTGGGTTCTAGGAAAGCCTAGTCACTTAGATGATAGGGAGAAGGGGCAGGATTTGAACTCAGGGGCAGCTAGGTGGTGTAATGGATAGAGTGCTGGGCCTGAGGTCAGAAAGACTCACTTTACTGAATTCAAATCTGGCCTCAGACACTCACTAGCTGTGTGAACCTGGGGCAAGTCACTTAACCCTGTTTGCCTCAGTTTCCTCATCTGTAAAATGAGCTGGAGAAGGAAATGGCAAACCACACTAGTGTCTTTGCCAAGCAAACCTCAAATGGGGTCTTGAAGAGTCATACAAAACTACAATAACTTCTAACTCCAGATTCAAGTCTCTTCCTACTGCATCATCTATTAATTTCCAGACCAAGTCTTGTTAGTTTTATGTCCTATGGCATCTTTCTCCAAACAGTTACATTTCTTAACTGGAGGGAACGTATCATAGTGGAAAGAACTTTGGACTACGAATTAGAAGACCTGGGTACACTTCCTGGCTCTATTACTTGCAGCACAGCATAGGGAGACAGAGAGCTGGTTTTGGAGACAGGAAGACCTGAGTTCAAGACCTATTTCTGGCACTTCTGGCACATAATAATCTGTCTGTGTGACCTTGGGCAAATTATTTAATCTTTCTGTGCTTCCAGCAACTCCTCTAAGTTTTAGAGAAGGTGCCAACTTACTTTAGTGGAGAATTTCCTCATTCAGAACTTCCCCATATGAATGAAATCATAAGTCTAATCCCTGCTCTCCCTCCCCCAGTAGTTAGCAATTATATGACCTTTGGCAAATCCTTTTACGTCTCTGCTTCTCATTTTCTATTCTGTAAAATGAAAGGGGTTGGGCTAGATGACTTTGTAGGGTCCCTTTCAGCTCTGACATCCGGTGAATTTTAGAGAAATCCCAATTTGTGCTTTCCTAAGAGTCTCTCTTCTGGATTTTATTTGAATGTTGCCTTGGCTCTCAATCAAGCATTGTGGGGCCTCTAAATCTGCAGGAGGGGATTTTCCTTTACTTGGTTCAAATAGTCCAGTGTCTTTCTTTGCTGCAACATTTAATTGCTTTCCATCTCTGCGTGTTGTGCATGTTCTGAATGCCTTCTTGGTATTTTTGGCCTCTCTCGTACTTTAAGTGGCTTTTTCCTGTTCCTCCTCTGTCACAATGGTCACAGCAGGCTCACAGTAGCTTCACAGCTGTAAGAAGGTCAGAGAATGCTAATGTGACATTTAGCAACAAGCTTCATAGGATCCCAGAATGTCAGGGCTGGGAGGGACCTTAGGAACTATCCAGCCCAACCCCCTCACTTTTATCGATGATGACCAGAGAGGTCCCCTTTGGATCTCATCCGGAACTTATCATGTAATAAGTACATTATGACTATCAAATGATTATTAATAGCTTGATGGTAAATTGGAAGGAGTTGTCTCTAGTAGAATACCCCAGGGGTCTAGTTTGGCCCTGTGCTACTTAACACTTTTATTTAATGACATGAGCATGCTATCTCCACTTGGACCATTATGTCCTCCTCCTTCAAACAGAAACCTTAGACTCTCCCTGGAAGCAACCTGGGCTCTGATAGTCCAGCATTGGCTTATCTTGCCTAGATCTTGCATTTATAAGTCTTTTCCATGCCATCCTCCCACCCCCATAGTAACCTTCTTCTCCTGCTTCCTAACTCCCTTTCATACATTGTTTTCATCCATTAGAATGTAAGCTTCTTGAGGGCAGGGACTATTTTGCTTGAGAATCACTGCATGAGTGATTTCTAAAACTGAAATGGATTTCCTTAACAGGTAATGGGTTTTTCCTAATTGTTAGTCTTCAATCAAAGGCTGGATGACCATTTGTTCAGTACGTTATGGGAGTATCCTTGTACACTTACTGGTTAGACCCTATGGTATCCGAGGCTTAATTCTGAGATTATGTGATTCTGGGCTTGTACCTTATGCCTCTATTGGACTGCAAAGTCCATGAGGGCAGGGGCTATGGCTTATTTAGACTTGGTATGTTTCCTGCTGTCTTAATAGTGCTATGTATACATCAGAGATTCTAAAAGTAGTTGTACAATAGAATAAATTAGCTCCAGGTCGTACAGCCTTTCAGCTGTAGATTTAGGACTAAAATCCAGTTCTCCTGATTTTAATTTATTTCTCTTCCCATAGCACTGTTTAGTCTTTTTTTCTATTTTATTTTTTTTTCTTGGAAGCGGATCTCTTTGGGTTGGTACCGGTGATCACTCCAAGGACATCTTGCCTCTGTCATTTACAGCCAATTTGATTTGGGGCAAGCGACCTATCTGCTCTAAACCTTGTTTTTTTCTCATCTATAAAATGAAGGGGTTGGATCAGTGGATAAAACATTGGATTTAGAGTCAGGACAACATCATCATCATCATCATCATCATCATCGTCGTCGTCGTCGTCGTCATCATCATCATAGCTAGTATTTATGTAATGCCTACTATCTGTCAGGCACTGGGCTAAGCACCATACAATTTGATCCTCACCAAAATGCTGGGAGGTAAGTGCCATCATCATCCCTATTTTACATCTAAGGAAACTGAGGCAAAATAAGTCACTTGTCCAGGGTTACACAAGCATCTGCTTTGTTCTCCCTGACTCCAGGCCACATTGTGCTTTTAAGACCAGGGTTCAAATCCTCTCTCAAGTACTTACTAGCTGTGTCCCTAGAGAAGTCCTACAGGAGTCATTTAATTTCCTTTAGTTTGGGTTCCCCGATCAGTAAAATGAGTGATTGAATTCCATGGTCTCCAAGGTTACTTCACTATAAGATCTATGATCCTGATTAGATGGCCCTTAAAGTTCCTTATAGTTCTAAATTATCCCAATATCCTTTGTCCTGAACTGCTATAAGGCATAGGTTGCTGACTTTGGTACCTTTCTTTCTTGCTGATTCAGGTGGTCGGTGAATATTTAATTTTTTTTCTTTTCTTCTTAAAGAATTAATTAATGAGTTTTTAGTTTTCAACATCCTCTTCTGTAAGCTTTTGAGTTTTAAATTTTCTTGGCCTCCCTCTTCTCCCTCCTCCCCAAGATGGCATGCAATCTGATATAGGCTCTACATATACATTCTTATTAAACATATTTTCACATTAGTCATGTTTTAAAGAATTAGAATGAATGAGAGGAACCACAAGTAAGAAAAAACAAAACTAAAAAAAAGAGAAAGCAAATAGTCTACTTTGATCTACATTCAGACTCCATAGTTCTTTCTCTGGATCTGGATAACATTTGCCATCATGAGTCTTCTGGAGTTGTCTTAAATCCCTGCATTGCTGAGAAGAGCTAAGTCTATCAAAGTTAGTCATCGCACAATGTGGCTGTTACTGTGTACAATGTTTTCTTGGTTCTGCTCACTTCACTCAGCGTCTGTTCATATAGGTCTTTCCAGGTAATAAACATTTATTAAACAGCTAGGTGGTATAGTGGATAGAGCACCAGACCTGGAGTCAGGGAGACTTATCTTCTTGAAGTCACTTAACTCTGTTTGCCTCATCTGTAAAATGAGCTGGAGAAGGAAATGGTGAACCACTCCAGTATCATTGCCAAGAAAACCCCAAATAGATTCGTGAAGACATGACTGAACAACAACATTACACGCTAGACGCTGTTCTGAGATTGGGGAGATAACAAAAGTTAAAAGATAGTTCCTGCCTTCAAGAAGCTCATAATCTAATAGGGGAGACAACATGTAAACAACTATGTATGAACTATATACAGATAAATTGGAGATAATCAGCAGAGGGAAGGTATTAGAATTAGAGGGGATGGGAAGTGGGGAGGGAAGCCTTCCTGATTGCTCCACCTGGGACAAAGGCTTAAATTTAAAAGTTTTCTGCCAGATCAATCCTCTTCCTTCAGATGCTTACCTGGGCAAGTCACTTAATTCTGTTTACCTCAGTTTCTTCACCTACAAAATGAACTGGAGAAGGAAATGGCAAACTACTCCAGTATCTTTGCTAAGAAAACCCCAAATAGGGTCACAGAGTCAGACATGACTGAAACAACTGAAAACAACAATCCTTTTCCCAGAGGTCACCCTTTGCCTGTAATTTTTTGCTTCAGGATGGTTTTCTAGAGTGGCATAGCTAATTTTACTTTTAAGTTTCAGATCATATAATTTTCAAGGCCCCAGAATTAATTGGGGCTTGAGCCCATCTGGTCTGCCCTACCAGCTGCTCCCAGGAAAACATTGCCTCAAATACATTTGGAAAAAAAAAGCATTTGCTTCACCTTTGGGACTTTACACCTTATCACTCACTGGTGGGCCTCTTTGTCTCAGAAAATTACTTGGTACTTATACCATTGGGTTAGGTGAAACCTCAGTAGCACCAGTCCTGGTGGCCCTTCTGGCTATGCCTTGGGAGAATAATGCTAGCATTTCCTTGACCAGTCTTAGAGCTTCCTTGTCTTCCCAAGGGCTCTCTGAGGTTGTACACACTGGCACTAAAGGCCTTGGTGATCAGGGTTACCCTAGGCTTGGTCCAGCTGTTCCTTAGTACACTGAATCCTCTGATTCTCCCCCAGTTACATGGGTTCAGAATCTCTCCTGCTATCTCAGTGGTTCAATGTATTCTTTCTGGCCGCAAGTCTAACCCCTTTTAATCTGGATGGTCATTCAGTAGTCTAATCCTGTCAATCATGGGTGCCAAATCTCCAGGAAAGAGATACCCTAATGAGTACTTACTTAAGTCTTTCCCAAAAACTAATAAGAAATGCTCACATTTATATAATGCTGGTACAACATTGTGAGGTGGATACTACAGTTATAATTATCCCCATTTTATAGACGAGGAAATTGAGGTTTAGAGAAGTTGCCTATGGTCATGCTGCTAGTAAGTGTCCGAGATAGGATTTGAACCCACGTCTCTCCTGACTCTGCGTCCAGCAGACTTTTCACTATACTGTACTGACTCACCAAGTACAATCCATATTGCTTCTTCCCAGCTTAGGATGTCTCTCAGCTTTCAGAAATCATTAAGAGAAATTATCAATGAGCATCTTTCCTCCTTCCTCCTCCCCTAATAGCTAGAACTGCCATCTGATTTGGAAGACAGCACCCCAAAATAACCAGCAACCCTGTCACAAGCTGCAGATAGCTCTTCAGTGAGGGCTTTCTAGGGTGGTATCTCCTAATCTAAAGGCTACTTGTGCCTGGTCTTTTGCAGAGACTTAAGACATAAGATTGCATTGTAAAAGCCAAGAAAGACCAACTTCTGCTCCCACTTCCCTTTAAAAATGGGCAGAAATCTATTGTGGTTTAGGTCGAGGGATCTACTGTGACATAAAGTGAAATACTGGTCTGGTGGCAAGGTTGCTGTTCCTAAACCTGCTCTGTAAGCCTGTGAACCATTTGTAACAGGACCTACAGAGTGCAGGAAAAGAAAGGACAATTTCTCATGCAGAACTTTCAAGTCTTGATTCTTTAAGAGCAGCTTTAGGGTGATGGGATAGAGTCTCAGAACCAATGTCATGTCATATCAGAAATTCACCCAAAGCTGTTTATGGAAAACCTCATCACACTGTCTACCCTTACCTTGATGCTGACCTCTTACCATGCGGGAATGGTTTGAAATGATGCCATAAGGCACAAGACTTCTTTCCACAAACACACTGGCTCATCCCTGGTTGCCTACCCTTTGCTGCTTTTCCATTGTTCAGCATACAGAGGAAATACACAAAGATATAGCAGTATTACAGATTCTTTTCCTAGGGAAACACAGCTAATACCTTCCTCATGTGCTAGAGACTCCTCTAGGGCTTACTCTCACTCTGAACAAATCTCATAGTCAAGAGACGTAACAATGAAGTAGCGTAATTAAATGTACTGAATCTGGTTAACGACCCTTTTTTTTGCTTTCAGAACTAGCAGAAGAAGGACATTTAGCTGCAAGTGGCTAGGCATTGTCCTCCCCTTGGTGCTGAGTCAGTCGGGGACACTCAGTGTCACCACAACCTTAGGTATTGGGGCTGAAGGTTTGCTGACCACAATAGTGTTGAAAGACAGTGAAAAGGGAAGAAAGTAGCTGGAAGAATCAACAGGATTGACTTACAAGCCTGATTTTTAAAAAAAAATTGGACATGTGATAATCATTGCATAGGGAGCTCCCAATGATGAAAACTGCCTCTACCAATGTAGATCAATGCTGTTGTTTTGCCATTTCAGCTGTGTCTAATTCTTCATGACCCTATTTGGGGTTTTCTTGGCAGAGATACTGGAGTGGTTTGCCATTTCCTTCTCCAGCTCATTTTACAGATGAGGAAACTGAGGCAAACAGGGTTAAGTGACTTGCCCAGGATCACACAGCTAGCAAGTGTCTGAGGTCAGATTTGAACTCAGGAAGATGAGTCTTCTTGACTCCAGCCCTGGTACTCTATCCACTGTGCCACCTAGCTGCTTATGTAGATCAATACCCTCTCTGCACTTTATTTTTACAAAGTTGCCTGGTTGCACTTAGGGGTTAAGTGACTTGCTCAGAGCCACACAGCCAGTATGTGCAAGAGGTAAGATTTGAACGGAAATTTTAGCTAGCTATAAGTTATAAAAGATGGAGGAGATTACAAAACTATGATTTTTGAGCTTGACAAAATGAGAAAAAGTTGATACCACTGATAGAAACAAAAGAGCCAATGAAATTGGTTTGGGGCGGGGGTAAGAGATGTCCCATTGATGAGTAATTTTTTAAAAAATATTTTGAACTTGACGAACACTTAAAAAAAGATCATTTCCATATTAAAAGAACAAAAAGAAGGTTTTATATGTAAACCCACAAATATCCATTATGTATAGCTTATTTTTTAAAGTCAGCATGTTAATTCTAAAACTGTCCCACTTAGGCTATTTCCCTTTGAAACTCCATTTTCCTCTGTGAATTGAAAAAAAAATAATACTTCATTGTTATTCTTCCCCTTCCCCTGTTTCTCTTTCTCTCCCTTTCTCTTTTCATCTTTCTCATTGATATCCCCCTTTAATTCTCCACTTTCCCACCATTTAAAAAAGCTTGATAGGAAGATATCTAAGTGGAGTTATTATATAGCCGTTTGCAGATATGAGGCTGGAGACTGAGTGAGAGAAAAACCCAAGATCTCTCTCTGAGGGTTATCAGTATAGGTGTGATGGATTAAGCCCTGAGACAGTATCTGTTCACGGTGGGAAAGAACACAGAGAGAGAAAGTTGAAAAGGGGGCCAAGAATTGAGCCTTGGGGACCGAAAAACCCATTGCGAGCGGGTGAGAGGAATATAGCACATGGAAATTCAATAAAAACCCACAATGCAAATGGGCATCTGCTTCCAAGAGTGACCTAGGCATCCAGCGGGAATACTATACTCCAAACTCTATGAATGTGTGGGAGGGCTGTCTGGGGCAGGAAAGTGGCACAACATCTTAGTTCACACCACAATCCTCCTAAGAGCTATTAGAACGAGGCTGGGAATGAAGGGCGAACATTGTTTTCTTGTTAAAATACAAACCCACAATCGTTCTATACATGCACAGAGGAGACAGAAAACAAGGGATTTCCCCTAGTTAAAGACTTGCTTCCCCTTCCCCAATTTATAGGGTGAGAAGATGGTCCCTCATAGTAAAAACCACTACATGGGATATGGTTCCTAAATGCCTTTCTCACTTCCTCTGTGCTTCAGACCAACCATCAGTATCCCAGATGGGGGAAAGGGCTTTGGTGGGCACAGAGGGTACCATGTACTCACAGGCAACACTACATAAATGGTCCTTAAGAGACAGCCGTGGAGAAGCAGAAAGAATCTAGTTATGGGGGAAGGATGCAATTTATTTGACAAGAAAATGCTTTCAGGAGAATGGCAGTAGAAGACTAACAAAGGAAATGAGAAACACCCTGGTTGTGGACAGATGAAAAGGAAGCAGGATCTGCTTTACTTTATGTCTCAGCTGGAAGGAAGGCGATTTAGAAAAGAGTTATCAGCACTTTTTCGCCCATTAGCCTTTCTGTCCAGCCCCTGAGAGGAATAGAACGTGAGGAGTGTTAATCAAGCGAGCACCTAATTAAGGCAACCCTGGTGGACAAAAGTTTGGGGTTGTTTTCTAATTGGGCAGCTGTGGGCAACTTTCCCGGTGGGTAGTAGAAAAATTATCAAAAAAAATCTAAAAAAAAATTATCTAGTCTTCTCCAGACAAACATAGGCTGTGAGAAGTCAGCTCTGCCCTGGCCTGCAGGTATACTCACTGGAAAGTGGTCCTGGAGAGGGGCCTGGGAAGTGTTAAAACAGCATCACACTCCATTCGGAGCAATTTCCATCTGTGAAAGGCCAGAGGTGGCTAAGACACTAGGCAGTTTTTTTTTAATTTTAAAGCACTGCCTGTCTTTCCATCATAATGACTCACCACGTGCAAAGAGAAGCCACATTCTTTTCTTAAAAATAGATTTCTGATATAGTTTATTTTTATATCACCTAGAGTTCCCTCTATGCCCTTCCTTGTAGAGTCCCATCCTTTATAACAAAGAATTTTTTAAAAGAAAAAAAAATAAAAGGAGGAAGAGAAAAAAGTCCAGCAAAACTGCTTAGTTTATCGACAAATCTGACATTATCTGTAACATCCTATATCTATGTACATTCCTCTGCAAAGGAGCTGGGGGGTGAGTGGTGGGGAGGTGTCATCTCACGTCTCTGCTTTGGGGCCATACTTATTCTTTGTAATTTTGCAACATCCTTTTTCGATTGTTTCGTGGTTGCTGTTCTTTCCATCTCCGTGGTTGTTGTCACTGTCAATATTGCTTTCTTGGCCCTGCTTACTTCACTTCTGGTAAGTTTTGCCGTGTTTCTCTGAATTCTTCATATTCATTGTTTCTTACAGCATGGTAATATTCTGTTATAGTAATGTATGCACAATTTGCATAGCCATCCTGCCATAGATGTGACAAGCCCCTTTCAGGGGTACCATAGGCTGTCTTAGTGAAAAACTGTTTGATTTCTTAAAGAAAAATGGGAGAGAGTAATGTAAGAAGTAATGTTGCTTTGGTAGTACAAGCACCCAGTTTGAATTCTTGCTACTTGTGTGACCTTAGGCATATAACTTAATTTCCTTGGGTCTTTGTTTCTTCATCTTTAAAATGAACATTCGGATTAAATGACCTCTAAAATCCTTTCCAGCTTGACATCAATGATCCTATAACCCACCTATTGAAATCCCTCTCATGCTTCAAGGCATTGCTCAAGCACCACATGTTCCATGATGTCTTTTAAAATCCCTCAGCCAGAATTAATCTCTCCATCCCTTGGACACATACATGATTTATTTTATTTTGGCAACTTTGTAAGTTGCCTGTACTAGAGGAGAGTTTCCTCATCTAGGAGTGCCTTATAACAATAAAATACCAGGTTCAGTCCTCACCTCATTCATAAAAATGTCTTATCTTTCTAGACATATTCTGAGATCTTTGAACTTCATCTCTATCTGGATTTTACCCATCACTATATTCCCAATACCCCACAAATATAAAGGGCATAGTGTTTACTATATTGACTTGCATTTTCAATAGAATCCATTCTGTCTTTTTGTCTCAGCCTCTTAAGAGCACATGGATATTATGGACTGCTGTGGGCTTCCTCCACTCTCACTCTGTTCTTTCAAATTTTCTTGGAAGCTACTTGAAGGAGGGTCACCAGCTGATCTATTACTTACCATTTGCTTCCACTCTTGGGGAATTAATTTCCTTCCTTCCTGTTACCGCTACCAGTTAGTCCCCAGATGGTTTGCCAGGTTTTCAGAATCACACTCTGCTCCTCTGCTGTGATAATTTGAAGACTTGGGGTTGTTCGAGTTCCCATTTGGCTTCAGTGTCTTAAGGACAGAGGAAATGTGTCACAATTTGCTTTCTTGTGTACTCTTTGACCAATGTGTTCAAATTATCATATGGGTCGCTGCTATACTTGTCTATTTACTATAAGGAAAACAAAAAATAAGAGATGGCCACTTATCTACTATAAAAAATCCCCCCCCCCCTTGGCTTTGTAGTGCTTTGGTCTTAGATAGAGTGTATCTTTGATGAATGCAAAAATTAAATAGCAACCATGGTCTACTCATCTATTGATCTCACCACCATATTTCCTTGGTATCTTCTACTGCCTCTTCAGTCCTGTGTGAGAGATTTTTGGTGAAGAGATTTTTTAAAAGGAATTCACCACAATGTTATCTCACCCTTTCTATTTATCCACAGTCTTGGAACATACTTCTCCGCACCAATGCCCATCTTTCGGTGTTTATGTACAATTATTACATCCCTTTATATGCTATATATTCCAGCAAACTAGCTTCCTTGGCTGCTTATCCGCAACTGTCCAATTTCTATCTCCATGCTTTTGTTCAGGCCAGTCCTCCCATGTCTGGAATTCACTCTCTCCAGACCTCTACCCGTTAGACTCCAAAACTTGGCTGAGGCACCACCTCTTACATGAGGCCTTTCTTGATTCACCTCCTTCTACTGCTCCTTAAAATTACTTTGAATTTATTTCGTATCTCCTTGATGTTTACTTTTAAGTGTAAATATTCCTTCTTTTGATAGAATGTAATTAACCTCCTTCAGAAGGGTAGAGCCTGCTTCTCTTTTTGTCTTTGTAACCTCATTATCAATAAATGTATATTGAATCGGATGGTTACAATATGCTAGACACTGAGCATTGGGGATACAGAGAGAAAAAAATGAAGCAATCTTTGCCTTTCAAAAGCTTACAGTTTATTGGTGGTGGTGGTGCAGAGAATAGCATGTACATAGACAAACACATACAACATATATAGAGAATAATTATAAATTAATCTGGGGGTGGGGAGATCACTAACAACTGGGTGAATTGAGAAAGGTCCTATGATGGAGGTGACACTGAAGCATTGCTTTGAAGGGAACATAAAAATTCTATGTAGAAAAAGCGAGGAGAAAGAACATTCCAAATATGGTGGACAGAGGCCTCTGCAAAAGGCACAAAGATGAAAGATGAACCGTGTGTACAGGGGCTGGTATGGAGGCTAGTTCAGCTGTAATGTAGAGTGAGAAAATATAACGGGAGATCGACCTGGAAAGAGAGATTGGAACCAAAGACTTTAAATAACATTTAAAAAAATCCTTTTTTTGATTCTGTCTTAGAGTCAATAGAGAGTTACTGAAGCTTTTTAGTGACACGATCAGACTTGTGCTGGGCAGCTGTGCAGAGGATAGATTAGTGAGGAGTTTGAGTGGGGGGGGGGTAGAGAAAATATTCACTTCTTAAAGTAGTCATTTCTACTGTATATGATCTCTTGTTTCTGTCTGCTTCTCTCCACTCATATGATTAACACCTCAGGACCCTACCTCATTACCACCTCTTTCTTGGACTGTTCTTGTAGCCTAATTGACTTTCTAGCTTCCAGTTTCTACAAATTCCCATCCATCCTCCACACAGCTGTCGATTTGATGTTCTTAAAGCTCCGGTCTGGCCATGTCCACTTCCTTCTCAAAAAAAACCCTTAGTATGTTCCATATTGCTTGTAAGATAAAACGCAAAACAGGATTAAGTAAAAAAATCCTTTGTTATTTAAAGTCTTCCACAAATTGGCACCAACCTCTCTTTCTAGATTTATTTCCAATTATATTTCCTCACTCATTCTGTTTACCAGAGGTGTTAAATATATTTGGCCCACAACCCTCTAGAGTATGTAATTGGGAAATATTTAACAATATAAATAAAGACATGGGTAATTTTATGTTCTCAAACGAAGTCAATATTTGCCCTTTGTATTGTTTAATGTCCCCTATTTCTGTTTGAGTTTGACATCGCTGGTGTTCACAATAGTTCATCTCACATCTTCGTGTTTTTGCAGAGACTGTTGTCCACCATATCTGGATTGCTTTTCCTCCTCATCTCCTCAAGGAATCCTTATCTCCTTCCTTCCTGATTTCACATTGCCCCCCCACCTTTGTTGTGGTTGTTCAGTAGTTTGAGTCACATCTCACTCTTTGTCAACCCATTTGGGGTTTTCTTGGCAGAGATACTGGAGTGGTTTGCCATTTCATTCTCCAGTCCATTTGACAGATGAGGAAACTGAGGCAAACTGGGTTCAGTGACTTGCCCAGGGTTATGCAGCTAGTAAGTGTCTGAGGCCCAGCTCTCTATTCACAATACCACCTACCCTCCCTTGCTTCCCTAACATGCTTGATATTCTGACCAAACTGGCCAATTTGCCCTGTTCTCCATATACCATATCTCATCTCCTCTTTCTTTGCCTTTATACAAGTGACCACTTGAAATGTTCTCCTCCTTACCTCCACCTCTTGGAATTCCTAGCTTTATTGAAGTCTCAGCTTGAGCATTGTCTCCAGTATAAGACCTTTCCTGATCTACCCCCACCCCAATTTGTTGGTTCTTTCTCCTTTCTTCCACTTCAACTACTTTGCATATATTTTCTATTTATTTGTGTATATATCCTTCCCTTCCCCAGTAGAATGTCAGCTCCTTAAAGGCTAGAATGGTTTCATTTTTTGTCTTTTTATCCACAGTGCCTGGCATGCAGTAGGTGTTTAATACATGCCTTTTCACTTGGATTGAGTTAAACTGAGACACTTACCATTTTTTTTGAGCTGGGAGCTAACATGGGAAGATGAAGAAGATTTATTTGGAAACTATATAAAGGATGAATTGGAAATGGGATGAGACTGGAGTCAGGGAGACAGGTTTTGCAATTGTAATAGTTCAGGTGAAAGGCGACGAAATGGAACTATCATGGTGGCCATTTGAGTAGACAAGAGGATATGGATAGGAAAGATATTTTTGGAGGTATCACTGATGAGATTTGGCAACTGAATGACTGTGTATATATGTGTGGGGAGAAGGGTAAGGGAGAAGGAAGATTCAAAGTTTCCTTCGCCTATCCTATTCCTTAAGTGGTAATTTATTCCCCATCATCTCCATATCCTGTTCCTCTTTGAAAATGCAAATAATTTACCCATCTCTGGTATTCTTTGCCATGTAAATCTCTTCTTTGGGACTCCAGTTCTAGAAATCATAGAATCCTGACTTTAGCTGTAAGAGCACTTTGTATTTCTTTGGTCCACTATGGCCTTCAGGGTTGGAGGCTTCTCTTTAAGAGCATGGAGGGAAGTTGATTTACCAGTAACTACACTCCAAACATAATTCCTTCAGGATCTTTGGCATTTGAATCCTCTAAGAGGAATGGGTGTCAGCATAGCATAGAGGAATAGTAGATAGGAAACAAGATTTGGATTTAGGAAGACCTGGGTTCATATCCCACCTCAGATATTTACTAGCTATGTGACCCATGGGAAAGATACCTAACCTTTTTGGGCTTCAGTTTACTCATTTGTAAAATGAGAGACTTTGATTCTATGGCTTCTGAAGTTCCTTCCAGCTTTAGATCTATGAACTTATGATCTGATAACCCATCACTTCCAAGCTTACTTCAATTTAACAGAGTCTTGAAGGAAGGTAAGAAATCTGATGGGCAGAGATAATAATAGCTAATACTTATGTATCACTTTAAGGTTTGCAAAATGCTTTATGTGTATTATCTCATTTGATCCTCACAACAACAGTGTAAGATAGGCACTATGATTATTGCTTCCATTTCACAGATGAGGAAACTGAGGCTGATTCCTGCTATAACATACTTGACATACATATCCAACTTCTGCTTAAAGACCTCCCACAAAGGAGAACACACACCCTCAATTGTAACTGTTAGGAAGGTTTTGGTTTTTTTCCTGATAACAAGTCTAAATTTGCTCTTTTGAGACTTCCACCCATTGATCCTGGTTCTTTCCCCTGGAGTCACACAGAACAAGTCTCATCCCTCCCTCTTCTACAGGACAGTCCTTCAAATACTTCAACACAAATTTATCATTTTCCTTCCTGACCCTTCAAGTCTAAAGGCTAACACTCCTATTTGTTGCATCTGCCTCTGTCATCTACCATTTGTGTGCCCTTAGAAAAGTTGAGCCCCCCTAGTTGGGACTAATCATCTCCAGTTTCTAGCTCCCTGGTCCTTAATTAACTGCTGTCATCTACATGTGATTCCAGGAATAACATTCACGGCTCATTCATGTTTTGCTATCTTTGAATCTTGTCATATTTCCTCATTCATCAGGGGGCTCTCCAGCTGCTTTGGAGGAAATGTCAGAGCAGTTAGCCCTGAATTTTGTCACCTCCCTGGCTTGTCATCGAACATCTGCTTCTCTCTCTATGTATATTTGAACTCTTAGAGCTCAATTTGCTCATTGCTCTCATGTCAAAGATATAAATCACACTGCTTTGTGGTCCCCACCTTGCTTCTTTTAGCTTGAAGAATAGGAATGGCAAGAGGTTTCAGTCACTTAATTGCTCTCTGCTCAAAATATTGGACTGGTCTCTCTTCTCTCTCTCTCTCTCTCTCTCTCTCTCTCTCTCTTTCCCCCTCTCCCTCTCTCTCTGTCTACCCCTTCCTCCCTCCTCCTCCTCCCTATTCCTCTTTCTCTTCTTCTTCCTTCTCCTATCTCTTGCTCTCTCCTTTCCCTCCTCTCCCTCCTCCTTCTTCCCTTTCCCTTCCTTCTCCCACCTCCTTCTCTCCTCTCTCTTCCTCCCCCTCTTCTCCCTCCTCTTCTTCCCTGGCCCTCTATATTTTGAAATTTTGTCTTCCTATCTCATTGAGGGTGGAAATATGGTGGCTATTCACAGGCCCATTCCCACTGGTGACAGACACTCACATTTTGGCTTGTTCCTTTTCTGACATGAATTGGTTCTCTTCTCCTTAACCAGCCTTATGGCTCCCCACTCTCAGGGACTCACCATGTTGGTGCCAGTCTTAGTTTGGAAACTGGATTGACTTTCACCTCACTGCAGTTCAGAACTGAGTTCAAAGTATTGACCAGTCTTCCTGGCATCAGGGACTATAGGACTGCACCACCACACCTAGCAACTAGTATCTTTCTGATGATTAAGTGGGAAGGCTGTTGTTCAGGGCCTTCCTGTTAGATTAGAATCTAGAATCGTAGAACCAGGGGTGTTCTGGAGCCAGTACAAATTAGCTTTTAAGAGCTGATTGTTAAATTTTCATTGTGAACATTGGAACATTGGAACATACACCTTGGAAACTGACAAACACTACAAATTAGGGCTTGATTTTTAAAATAATTTTCTAGACTTAAGAAAGTGATGGAGTAAATGTAAATAATGTAGATTAAATTTAAAGGTGTGTTGTGCATACATTCCCCACCCCAGAGAGTCAGTTGTTAAACATTTACCAGTACGCCCCTACATAGAACCATTAGAATGTCAGTTGGAAGGGTTCTAAGAAACCATCTATTGCAATTCCCTTGTTTTAGAGTGTGAGAAGACTGGCATTCAAAGGCCTGAAGAGGCTTGACCAAGAGTACACATGACTTCTAACTAGTAGAACTGGGACTAAAGCTTAGGCCTCCTGATAAATTCAATCAACATATATCTCTTGAGTGTCTTCTGTAGTACAGGCAAGATGTTAAGGAGTATATCAATCAATCAACTCACAAGCACTCATTAAATCACTTATTATATTATAGGATCATTGGTTCAGAACTGGAATGGAATTTAGAGGCCATAGAGTTCAAACAACTCATTTTACACATGAGTAAACTGAAGCACATAAAAGTTAAATGAGTTTCCCAAAGTCACGCTGCTAGTAGAATTTGAACTCAGGTCTTTCTGACTAAGTCCAGCATTCTAGCCGTAATATCATGCCAGGTGCTGAACTAGGTGCTGGGGATGTGAAGAAAAAGTGAAAACAGTCTATGCGTCCTCAAGGAGTCTGCATTCTATAGGGAAAGACGATATATATATATATGTGTGTGTATATATATGCATGCAAAAATCACTAAAAATCCACAATAAAAAAGGCAAGGAGAGAGACCACTATTAAAACTAGAATTTCCTAGTCAGCCAACATGATTCAAGGCGATAACTATGAGGCAATCTTTTTTGGGGGTGGGGTGGGGAGGCATTAGTAGCAGAGAGGAGGGTCACGGATGGCCTTATGTAGGGATAGGCGTATAAGCTTAACTTCGAAGGACACTGGAGATTCTAAGAGGCAGAAATGAGGAGACAATGCATTCCACGTATGAGATACAGCCAGGACAGAAGCTCATGATGGATTGTTATTTGTGAGGTACACAAGAAGGCCATTTTGGCCAGACTATAGAGTGCATGCTTGAGAGTACTGTGTAATAAGACTGGAGAGATGGTCTGGAGCAGGGCAATGAGGGCTTTAAGCAGAAGAGGTGTTTTTAATTGATCCTGGGGTTGATAGGAAGCCACTGAAGTTTACAGAGCAGGAGAGTGACATGGTTAGAATCGAGATTTAGAAATAACTCCTTGGCAACTATGTAGAAGATGAGGTGGAGAAGAGACAGATCTGAGGCAGGGAGACCGATTAGGAGGCTTTCACAATAGTCCCAAGAAGAGGTCAATGAGGACAAAGAATGGATGAGGACACTGGCTCTGCCCTTGAGAAGCTTACACACATGTGAATCCACGGTCACACAATATAATTCTGCAAATGCTAAGTGTAATGTGAGTGGCACACCAATGAGCATACAGTAGGAGTTCAGAGTAAGAAGAAATTGTTTTCGGCTGGGGTGGTCAGGGAAGGAGTAGGGCACTAACTGTTGCTAGCAAAAGACCAAAGCGCTGTCCATGTGTCTATTTTAAGAGCAGTGCCTTGGTCATCTGCTGGCCACAGAGAGGCAATTATCTTTCCAGTTCACCCTGAAATGTATGGTACTGGAAGAGCTTGGAAGAGTCAGAAGGAAGGAAAAGAATCACTCCAGACTCTGAAAACTCAGTGTTGGTCCTGCCTTAAAATACCCCTTCTTGCTGAAGTCCTTTCTCTTTCATGAGAGTCATGGGAGAAGGGGGAAGTTGGTGTGGGAAGGGATGGTGAAATCAAGGAATCTGGATTTGAAGAAGGAGGGAGCAAGTATTTATTAAGCACCTACTATGTGCCAGGCACTGTGTAAATAGTTTATAAATATTATCTCATTTGAGTCCTAGCTCTGCCATCTTACTATCTGTTTGAATTTGGGTGAATGACACAGCCTCAGTTTCTTCATGTGTAAAATGAGTAGGGTGAATTCTCTAAGGTTCCTTCTAACTATAAAGCCTAGAATCCCATCTCAGGGCCAATACTAACAACTAACTCTATTTCAATCATTATCTATTCTTATGGTTTTCCTCTTTTGTTGCCTTTGTTGTTACTCCAAAGGCTGCTGCCACCATCCTTCCTAGGGGTGGTCAGCTATTTACACTTACTTTCTACCAGGCAAACTTTCACCACATGGGGTATTTCTTAGAAGCTGTCCTTTTCTTTTTCTTTTTCTGGAATGCCTTCTTTATATACACACATACATGCTCATATATGCACGTGTATATATACATATATATATACACGTGCATATATGTATGTCTCTGTGTGTATATATGTATTATATGCATGTGTGCGTGCGCGTGTATCTTAGTGATGTAGTGGAGGCTCATTCCAGTTTTGCTTTTATAGTAATGTTATTCACACTCATTAACATCTTCAATATACTATTCAGTTTTTCATCTACTTTTGAAGAAATTAATGTACTCATGGCTAGCTATTAGGCCTTCCAACTTTTCCATTTAGGTAGCCATTTTTTTTTTGCTTTTTTAGACTAAGTCACTTTAGGGGTGACTAGTTCTGGGGCTACTAAGAATAGGGGAACATTACCATAAAATTTAAAGGATTGCATCTAATAAATATATGGAAGAAAAAAGGAGATAGATGGGTCATTTGGCAATAGTAAGAAACAGACCACCATCTTGCACCATTGTTATCCTTGTAATGCCGAGAGAATGTGAGGAAGGCCCTCATGGGATCTTCAAGGCAATCATGGGTTGATACTCTGTGGCTGATCTGTGGGCAAATATGGACAAGAGCTGCATGGGATGGGCAGGCATGAATGGGTTAGGATCTGTACCATCAGAAGGAGCACTCACATTTATGAGATCACAGACCCAATAAGGAATGAAAACACGTTGTTAGAGGCAGAATGAAAGGTCAGCCTCTAAACCAACTCCCCAATTTTACAGGTTAGGAAACTGAAGCCCATAGAAAGGATATCACATAACTTCGATAGCTTAATTCAAATACTTATTATGGGCAGAGTCCTGGGGATGGGCTCTAGGACAGATGCCAAGATTACATAAGACTCTTTTCAATTTCTCATGTTCCTTAGAGTCAACTTTGTGAAGATGACACGAATAAAAGTAAATATAATACATGGAAGGGAAGAGTCACTTTATTTGCATAATTCCAAATTGCTTTCCCAAATGGTTGTACCATTTCACAGCTCCACTGACAATGTATTAGTGTACCTATTAATTCACAACTCCGCCAACACGGACTATTGCCTTTTTTATCATCTTTGCCTATTTTCGGGGTTGTTATGATTTGCATTTCTCTTATTTTTAGAGATTTAGACTATTCTTTTATGTAGTGGTGAACATTTTGCAATTCTTCTTTTGAGAACTATTTGTTTATATCCTTTAACCAGTTATCTATTGGTAAATGGCTATATATATACATATATATGTATATATACACACACATACACACACACACACACTCAAGTCTTTATTAGAGAAATTTGATAAAAAGATTTCTTCCCATCTGACCACTTCCCTTCTTGTCCTAGGTACGTTAATGTTGTCTGTGCAGAAGCTTTTCTGTTTCGTGTAATTCATGGTTATCTGTTTTATCTTTTGCAATAACTTCTATCTCTTGTTTGGCTAAATATACATTTCTTACCTGTAGCTTTGAGAGATATATGACTTGTTCCTCTTCTAATTTTTAATAACATTATCTTTAATATTAAAATCAGATATCTGTTTAGAATGTACTGTGAATATGGTATAAAGTGTTGGTCTAAGCCTAATTTCTGCTAGATTACTTTCCAGTTTTCCTAGCAGTTTATATCAAATGATAAGTTTTTTTCCTAGGTAATTTATGTTTCCTACTTTATCAAACACTGGGTTGTTGAATTCCATTGCTTCTGATTCTCCTTTGTCTAGTCTGTTCCATTGATCTATCTCTATCTCTATTTTTTTTAACCGGTACCAGATGGTCAAGTTTGAGGTCTGGAAGTGCTATTCCACCTTCGTCCCTACTTTTCATCATTCCCCTTGATATTCCAGATATTTTGTTTTTCCAAATGAATTTTGTTATTATTTTGTCAAATTCTATAAAGTAGCCCATTGGTAATTTGATTGGAATAGCATTAAAAGTGTAAATTAACTTTGGTTGTATTGTCACTCGTGTTATTTTGGCATTGCTTAGCCACAAGCATTGAATATTCCTCCAGCTATTTAAGTTGTTTTTTATTTCTTTAAGGAGAACTTTATAACAGAATCTGTACAAATCTTTTGTGTGTTTTGGTATGTTGGTTCCCAGATATTTAATGCATTTTATAGTTATTTGGAGTAGGATTTTCCTTTCTATTATTGCTTCTTGGATTTTGTTATTGCTACATAAAAATGCTATTGATTTTGGGAGAATTATTTTGTAGCTTGAAACTTTACTGAAACTGTAATTGTCTCAATTATTATCTTTATTGATTGCCTAGGATATTCCAACTGTACCACTATGTCTTCCACAAATAAGGATACTTTTGTCTCATCTCTACCCATCATTACGCCTTTAATTTTGTTTTCTTTTCTTATTGCTGTTGCTAATATTTCTAGAACTATATGAAATAATAATATCAAGAATGGGCATCATTACTTGGCTCCTGCAATTATTGAAAAAAAGGTTCTAGTGTAACTTCTAGTGTATTTCCATTGCATATGAGTCTTGCTTTTGGTTTTAGAGAGATAGAGGGACCTTTTTATGATTTTGTAAAAGGTCCCACTATGCCTATACTTTGTAGGGTTCTTAGCATAAATGAGTGCTGTACTTTGCTGTGTTTAGATTTCAAAGCCCTTTATAGTATAGCACCAACCTATCTTTCCAGTCACATTGGATATTAATTCCCCTCTCTCACTCTCATCCAGCCAAACTGACCTTCCCTCTGTTCTTCTTACAAAACTTGCTATCTCCTGACTTATGCCTTTGTACCTCCATTCCTGGAGTATATTTCTTTCTTATATCTAATGCATGGAATTGCTCTTTTCCCTCAAAGCTCACAAGCACCATTTTCTATATGAAGTCTTTCTTGACTTTCCCTCAGTTGCTATTGTCCTACCTTTCAAACTACTTTGTGTTCTTTTGATTTATTTGTATTTATTCTCTTCATATTTATTCTGCATATATTTATAGATACTGCCTCCTCTTTTAGGATGTAAACTTCTTATGAATAGGGATTGTTTCATTCACTGTAATTTTATCTTTTATACCCAGCAGAGTGCTTGGCAAACAGTAGATGTTTAATACTTGTTCATTAGAGATGCAAATCTGAAATTAGAATTCAGGTCTCATTCTTTTTTTAAATAATATTTTCTCCCAAATACAGGTTAAAACAGTTTTTAACATTTAAAAAAATTTCAAGGTCCAAATTCTATTTCTTCCTCTTTCCCTCCCCTTACTTCTCCCTGAGATGAGAAATAATCTGTTATAGGTTATACCTGTGCAATCATGTAAAACATTTCCTTAGTAGTCATCTTACATGAGAAGATTTGAACAAAAAGGAAAAAGAAAGTGAAGAATGGTAGGCTTCAGTCAGTATTCAGACAGCGTCAGTTCTTTCTCTAGAGGCAGATAGCATTTTTCATCATGAGTACTTTGGGATTATCTCGGACCGTTATATTGTTGAGAGCAGCGAAGTTATTCACAGTTCTTCATCAAATGAAATTAACTGTGTACAATGCTCTCTTGGTTCTTCTCACTTCACTTTGCATCAGTTCATGTAAGTCCAGGTTTTTCTGTAATCATTCTGCTTGTTATATAGCACAATAATGTTCCATCACAATCACATACTAGAACTTGTTCAGCCATTCCCTAATTGATGGGCATCCCTTTGATTTCCAATTTTTAGACACCACAAAAGAGCTGCTATAAATATTTTTGTACAAGTAAGTCCTCCCTGCCACCCCCTCCTTTTGTCTCTTTGGGATATGGATCTAGCAGTGGTATTGCTGGATCAAAGGGTATGCATAGTTTTATGGGCATAGTTCCAAATTACTCTCCAAAATGGTTGGATTAGTTCACAACTCCACCAACAGTGCATTAGTGTCCCAGTTTTCCCACATCCCCTCCAACATTAATCATTTTCCTTTTTGCTCATGTTAGCCAATCTGATAGGTATGATGTGGTACCTCAGCGTTGTTTTAATTTGCCTTTCTCTAATCAATAGTAATTTTTTTGATTTCTTCATCTGAAAACTACCTGTTTGTATCCTTTGACCATTCATCAATTGAAGAATGATTTTTATTCTTATAAACTTTACTCAGTTTTCTATATAGTTGAGAAATGAGGTCTCATTCTTTTTTTTTCTTTTTTTCCCCCCTACATTTTAATACAGGTGGAACATTGAATGATTCCTTCACTTCAGCTCCTTCACAGCCAAACCAGGAGGCAGGGACTGTTTAAGTTTCTCTGCCTTCTCTTTGTCTGTGATGACCAATGTGTACAGGTACCTGCTGCATCGAACTTTAAACTTCACATTGTCCTTGTTTTTCTTGATCTTGACAGATTTGGCATCTTTTCTCCTGGCTGTGAGCAGGAAGTCTTTTATTTCCTCGATTTTTTGGGGCATGGCGGCGGCGGGACGAGGGGCGGCGTGTGGCCCGAGAAGTCGCGCCACGGCAGAGATACTCACTACTGCCAAGCGGCTGAGGAAGACGGAAAAGGATGAACTTCATGAGGTCTCATTCTTAAAGGAGAAGGAACAGGAGGATAATTATAGGTGTTTATAAGTACACTTATAAGAAACTACATTTCACTATTACTTTGGGTTTTTTTCTGACTCAAATTACTCCAATTTAAAACAAATTTTGTTTATAAGATTTCTTTTGTCTACTATGTGTTGATGTTTACTAATGTATTTATGAAATAATTTATTCAACTTTCTAGATAAGTAGTAAAAAGGAATCGATTAGAGGAGACTGTACAATTTGCTTCTCTACCATGTCCCACTCCTTTCATCTCCCTTTATCTTCCCCAATTAGAATGTAAGCTCCCTGAGGGAAGATTAGTGTCTTTCTTTTTGCTTGTATTTGTATTGTCAATTCTTAGCACAGTGCCTGGCACATAGTACGAGTTTAATAAATGCTTGTTGACTTGACTTGTTTTGTTTTAAGTAGCATTTTATTTTTTCCAATAACATGTAAAAGATAGTTTTCAACATTCATTTTTATAAGCTTTTCAAGTTCCAAATTTTTCTCCCTCCCTCCTCTCCCCCCTCCTCAAGGCAGCAAGCACTCTGATATAGATTATACATATGCAATCATGTTAAACATATTTCACATTAGTCATGTTGTGAAAGAAGAAACAAAACAAAAGGAAAAAACCTTGAGGAAAAAAATAAAGAAAGTGAAAATAGTGTGCTTCAATCTGCATTCAGACTCCATGAGTTCTTTCTCTGGATGTAGACAGTATTTTCCATCATGAGTCTTTTGGAATTGTCTTCAATCATTTTATTACTGAGAAGAGCTAAGTCTATCATATATGATCATTGTACAATGTTGCTGTTATTGTATATAATGTTCTCCTGGTTCTGCTCACTTCACTCTGCATCAGTTCATCTAAGTCTTTCCAGATTTTTCTGAAATCTGCCTACTCATCATCTCTTACAGCACAATAGCATTCCATTATATTCATATACCACAATTTGTTCAGCCATTTCCCAATTGATGGGCATCCCCTCAATTTCCACTTTTTTTGCCACCACAAAAATAGCAGCTATAAATATTTTTGTACTTGTAGGTCTTTTTCCCTTTTTAATGATCTCTTTGGGATCCAGACCTAGTAGTGGTATTTGCTGGATCAAAACATACACGCAGTTTGATTGCCCTTTGGGCATGGTTCCGAATTGGTCTCCAGCATGGTTGGATCAGTTTACGACTCCACCAATAAACCATTATGTAGTGCCAATATTACTAGCAGCTGCTATGGAGGTGTAAGACCAACAACACCAGCACACAGGAGGGCTTCTAGCTAGTTCTTTGTTCTAGCTAGTTCTAGTTCTTTGATCTGCTTTTCTGAAGGAAAGCAACTTAAAGAGGTTTATGATCTCAATTTCATTAAACATACGTATATCACTCACTTAGTTCAGGGAAAAAGTCAGCACCCTGAACTTCAGAGTAAACACAAACAGAAATTACAAGCAGAAATTGTATAAACAGAACAAATAACACAAATCAGCAGAATGGGCTTCTGTGTGTCCATAACAATACATACATAGTTACCAGAGAGAGAAGAACCAACATCTGGGTTTTCAAAGCCAGGGGGCTCCTTAACAGCTAGGCTACCCAGAGTCTCATCTGGCCAAATCACACAAACACTCTTCCAATGGGTGATCCTCAAAGCAAAATACTAACCTCAGAGTATACATACACTTCTTCAGGGTCAGAGGGCATCACAACCCTCGTGACCCAGGCTCATGTGACTTAGGCTTTCTTGTGACTTAAGTAAGCCGTCAAAGACTCTTGAATTAATCAAAGGCAAGACTCAGTCAAAGGCACTTGATTGCCTTAGTGCTAAAAAGAACTAGAAATCCAAAAGAAAAAACAGCAAAATTCCCACTTTGCTTGCTCTTAAACATTAATGTCCCAATTTTTCCACATCTTCTTTGACATTTATCATTTCCCTTTTCTTTGACTTGGATTTTTGACTGTGGGGAGATATAAGTGGTTGCAGTGAAGTTTGTTACACCAACTGAAATTCCAGTGGAGTCAGGGATGAGGAGGAGAGACTCCGTCCATCCCCCATTTCAAAGTATTTTGGTTTAATATTCATGTGACTTTCCTTTGTGCAGATCTTAACTCTTTTCTTGAAAAACATTCTAGCTTGTCGACAGGGTGGTAGTGATGGTGGGGTATACTCATAATCCATGGAGATTTGTCATTTACATATCTAGTATTTAAAAATAAACAAACAATTTTGACCATTGATTTCTTGTTGTCTCAGGAGCCCTCTCTCATTTTCTCTCTTGAGGTTTCTTCTACCAGATGTCACAGAGTTTTTAAATGGTCACTCACACATTCGTTACTGTAGCAGAATCCTCTTGCATAGCTGTAGCTGCTGCCTCATTGAGGTATGTCTCCAACTTAGATGACTTTGTTTTTGGTCTTGGTGGAATTGATAGGGCACAGACTATTTGCAGTTGCTCTGAAAGCACCTCCCTCAGCTCCCAGGATGTAAGAATATTATCATTCTGTTTCCTCCCTTTGCTCTGGTGTCATTCAGTGTTTTGGAGCCTCCTTACTTGTGGCCCTCTCCATTTCCCAAAGTGTTTTGAATTGATTTGAAGCAGAGGTGGGAAACCATTCTTCTCTTGAGATCCACTGGACCACATAGGTAATTAAAGTCAGCTTTTTTGAGGGGGAAGGGGAAAAGAAGAAAAAAAAGCTAATTTGCTTTTTAAATTATTACGTGAAACTTTAGTGGCTCCATATTGCCTCCAGGAGGAAATATAAACTCTTTTTTTGGTATTTGAAGTCTTTCATAATCTGGCCTTTCCTACTGTTCCAGTCTTATACTTCACTCCTTCCCAAACTCGGTGACTCAACAGTGCTATCCTACATACCATTCATTTTTCTTGAAGTCTGTGTTAGCTTTTGATACTATTGGTCATTCAGTACTTCTTGATATTCTCTCCTTTCTAGGTTTTTGTGGCATTGCTCTCTAAGGACACACACTCCTATTGCTGGCTCCTCCTCAGTCTCCTTTTCTGGATCTTCATCTAGGTCATGCCTGATGACCATGAGTATCTGCCCTGTATCCTCTTCTTTTCTCTAGCTATACTATTTTGCCTAGTAATCTCCTCAATATCCATGGACTCAATTATCATCTCTATGCAGATCATTCTCAGATCTATTTATCCAATTGGTGCAGTGAATAGAGCCTCAGGTCTGGAGTCAGGAAGACTCATCTTCCTGAGTTGAAATCTGGACTGAAACACTTATCAGCTGTGTGACCCTAGGCAAGTCACTTAACCTTGTTTGCCTCAGTCTCCTGGTCTGTAAGATGAGCTAGAGAAGGAAATGTAAACCACTCCAGGATCTTTGCCAAGAAAATGCCAAATGGGGTCACAACAAGTCAGATACAATTGAAATGATTGAACCACCACCACCACCACCACCACAATCAACACCACCACCACGACCACCATCACTCTTCTTACCTCTATTCTTGCATCTCCAGTTGCCTATTGGACAAATCTAACTAGATGTCTGGTAGACTTCTTAAACTCAACATGTCTAAAACTGAGTTTCTTATCTTTCCCTCCAAAGCCCTCCTAATTTCCTTATTACTGTCGAGGGTACTACCATCTTCTTAGTCTTCTAAGCCAAAAACCTACATGTCCTTCTTGACTCTTCACTTCTCTCCTGCCCCCCATATCCAATCAGCTGCCAAGCCCTGTTCCTTCTATCTTTGTAATCTCATTCAAGTCCTCTTCTTTCTTCTGACACTGCCACCAGGACTGTTCTTGAGTAACCACACTTCAAAACAAAAACTTCAGACCAATGAGACATACCCCAGAAGCATGACAGCCAGATTGATTCTCAACATAATGAAGGGCAGACGGGTTCCTGGAAAGAGAGAGGTGAGGAATAGAAGAGTCCTGAGTGTGGGCTGGGAAAGCTAAGCCCTGGGGTTAGGGACATAGCCCATAAAAGTAAGAGCAACCTTGGCCTTTGGGAGGAAGCAGGTCTTAAAAGAACGCAATTCTTGTCTATCTGTGTATCCAGTTGTGTGGGACTTTCGGAGTTTTTTTCAAAAAATAAAAAGAAGAAAGGCCAAACCTTCTTTAAAAACAAAAAGCAGTTATATTTCTAATCTAATGGCTACTTATCAGTTTAGGAAGCAGCAAGTTTATCCTGAAGAATTGCTGTGGCATCTCCTAAATACAAAGTCGTAATCCTTTGTGGCATAAGCAACAATTTATTTTAGGTTGCTAAGTAAATAACAGCCGTTTAATGACATCCTAGAGGGGGATGGGAAGACCGGAGTTTTACAAGCTCTTTTTCTCCCTAGGAAACAAGTCTAAAAACAAAGATGACATTATATCTATAAGTCACTGACATTTCTAAGATTCCATTCACAGCAAGGCCAGTGGATACAAAGTTGTCTTTCACTAGCTAGATTGGGAAAATTACAACATAGAGCAAAAGAGAGATTGTCCCAGGACAGACATAAGCAAAGTGATGGTTTTCTCTCTTTCCCTTCGCCCAAAGCATAAAACCAGTGCATTTTTACTTTTTCCTTCATCCCCCCCTTACTTTACATTTATACCATTAAATCCTTTCTCTAAATATCTTATCATTGATTCCTTCTGCTTTTTCAAAACAGTCGAAATCACTTTGTACGGATATTCTTCAAAGGATCCATCTCTCGGATATTAAGAAGGAATCCTGTTGTAGGGTAAGAGAATGCTTGATTTGGAGAAAGGAAGGTATGGGTATGAAAGATGTCTCAGACACTCTGTGATGCTGGGCAAATTACTTAATTACTCTTTTTTTTTTGAGGGGAGAAAGGAAGGCAATTGGGGTTAAGTGACTTGCCCAAGGTCACACAGCTAGTAAGTGTGTCAAGTGTCTGAGGCCAGATTTGAACTCGGGTCCTCCTGACTCCAGGGCTGGTGCTCTACTCACTGTGCCACCTAGCTGCCCCAACTTAATTACCCTTAGTATCAGTTTCTTTATCCGTAAAACTAAGAGGTTGGACTCAATGTCCCTTCCTGTTCGAAATCTATAAAGATTTTCAGGGTAAGAGACAATTTTCCCTTTTGTTTTGTTGTTGTTGAGCCTATTACCTTCCTCATCAAATACTTTATCTTCTTTGCCTTTCTTTGCATTTATGTTAAACTTTTTAGTTATAATAGACTTTACATCTATTCTCATTTTATTTAATTCAACCCAGTAAGCAATTTTAAAGTAGTTACTGTCCGTAAGGGGGCAGCTAGGTGGTACAGTGGATAGAGTTTTGGGTTTGGAATCAGGAAGACTTATCTCTCCAAGTTCAAATTATTAGCTGTGTGAGTCATTAACCCTGTTTGCCTCAGTTTCCTCATCTGTAAAATGAGCTGGGGAAGGAAATGGCAAACCACTCTAGAATCTTTTCTGATAAAACCCTAAATCGGGTCACGAAGAGTTGGACTTAACTGAAATGACTCAACAGCCACAAAAACTACGTGCAAGGTATGAGAGGCAGCGTGGTATCCTGGATAGAGATCTGGTCTCAGAGTCAGGAAGGCCTGGATTCAAGTCTCCTGGATTCAAGTACTGGCTATGTGACCCTAAGCAAGTCACTTCACTACTTAGTGCTCCAGCAACTCTTTTAAAATTATCGACTGCAGAGCAAGTAGGGGGAGTTTTCCCATCAGGAATTCACTATACGCATGAAACCACATATTAAACTCCCTCTCCCCTCAATGTATAAGGCACTGTGCTAGGAGCTGGGGATATAATAGCTAACATTTACATAGTGCATTTACGTAGGCAGCACACAATCATTGTCTCCTTTGACCCTTACAACAACCCTAGGAGGTAGATGCTGTTATTATCCCCTTTTTACAGATGTGGAAACTGAGGTAAATGGGGTTAAGAGACTTGCTTAGGATCACATAGCTAGTATGCATCTGAGAACAGATTTGAATTTGGGACTTCCTGACTCCAGATCCAATGCTCTATCCACTCTGCCATCTAGCTGCCTCTCTCAATGAAATCACATTCTACTGGAGGATGCAATGTATGATAATTGGAAGAGAAGGAGATTTTAATGGTAATTTCTTGCTTATCTAATCTGTTTATGATATGACCTTTTATATCTAATTCATGCATTTATTTTCTGCTTATCTTGGTATATGGCATAAGTTATTGGTCAGGTTGACCAGAGTTCAGACTTGGCTTTAGATACTAGCTGTGTGACCTTGGGCCAGTCACTTGCACTTTGCCTCAGTTTCTTCAACTGCAAAGTGAGGATCATAATACATCTACTTCATAGAGTTGTTAGAATCAAATCAGATAATATTTGCAAAGCACTTACTATAGTGTTTGGCACACTGTAGGCATACTTAATAAATGTTTATTCCCTTCACACTTAACCTGTAATTCAACTTCTGCGTAACATCTAATTTCCAGTTTTCATCAAATAGTGAGTCCTTATCCCAGTACCTGTCTCCTTTTTTCTTATCAAATACTAGGCTATTACATTAATTTACTTCTGTATGTGTAACAACAATGTTGTTGGCAGCTGCTGTGGAGGTGAAAGACCAACAACAAGACCAACAACAAGAGCACACAGGAGGGCTGCTAGCACAGGTCCTTTGATCTGCTTTTCTAAGGAAAGTAACTTTAAGGGGTTAACAACCTCAGTTTAATTAAACATGTATATATCATTCACTTAGTTTAGGGAAAAAGTCAGCATCCTGGACTTCAGAGCAAATACAAACAGAAACTACAAACATACCAACAGACAGCCTTTGTCTGATCAAGACACCACATACATAGTCACCAAAAAAGAGAAGCACCAACATTTGGATTTTCAAAGCCAAGGGGCTCTTAACAACGGCTACCCAGAGTCTCACCTGGTCAAATCACATGACACTCTTCCAGTGAGTGAGAGCCCCAAAACAAAACCGCCAACCCCAGATCTTATATACTCTTCTCAGGGTCAGAGGGCATCACAACCATATGACTCAAACCTATATGAACTAGGCTTTCTTGTTTCTTAAGCAGGTCACAGACTCTTGATTCAATCACAGAAACAAAAGACAACAAAAAGTCCACTTTGCTTGCCATTACATTTGAAAGGCAAGATTCATCAAAAGTACTTGATTACCTTAGCATTCTAAAAGAGAAAACAAAAAAGTCCCACCCTAATTACCATAACAGTATGTCATGTACCTAATATGTTCTACTGATTAACCTCTCTCATTAAACCTCTCTCATTCTTAGAGAGTACCAAATCATTTTGATGATTGCTGCTTTGTAGTGTAGTTTGAGATTTGGTCCTGCTAGGTTCCTTTCATTTCTACTTCCTTTGACCTTTTATTCCTTCAGATGAATTTCATTATTATTTTTTTCCCCTCTATACAGCAAGCTTTTGGTATTTGATTGGTAAAATACTGAATAAATTACTTTAAATCACGTTGTTATTTATATTATATTTGGTGATCTTACCCATGATTAAGTTTCACTGGAACCATCCCTTTCATCATTTCTTTTGGAAAAGGACTAATATTCCATTACATTAGTATACCATTATTTTTTCAGTCATTCCTTAAATGAGAGGCACTCCCTTAGCGTCCAGTTCTTTGCTACTATAAAAAGAGCTGCTATAAATATTTTTTGTGTATATGTGTTCTCTTACTCTTTTTTAATCCCTTTGGAGTATAGGCCTAGTAATGGTATTGCTGGGTCAAAGGAGTATATTTGCACAGTTCAATGACTTTTCGAGCATAGTTTCAAACTGCTTTCCAAGTGGCCGTATCAGTTCAAAGCTCTACCCACAGTATATTATTAATGTGCCTGTTTTCCTGCAGCCCCTCCAGCATTTGTCATTTTTATTTCTTGCCAACTTTGCCAATCTGGCCAGTGCGAGGTGGAATCTCAGTGTTGCTTTTGTTTTTATTTCTCTGATTATTAGTGATTTGGATCATTATTTTATATGATTATTAATAGCTTGAATTTTTCCTTTGAAAACTGCCTGCTTATATCCTTTGGCCATTTATCAGTTGGGAAAGAGAATGTATTTGTTCATATTTCAATTCAATTCAACAAATACTCATTAAATACCTATTATGTGTTGAGCGATGGGAATACAAAGATGAAAGACTAGCTCCTGGTCATGGAACTTACAGTTTAATATATGACATATGCTCAGATAGATATGGCATAAAGTATTATGAGATATGGGCAAAGTAGAAATCTTAACAAAGTATTATTAAAAAAACTCAAAGACAAACCTCACTTTCAGCTAGGTTTCTTTAAAGAAACAAAAAGAGTTTTTACAGGTAGAGAAGAGAGCGAAGGGCATTCTAGGCATGGAGGCAAGGTTCAGAAACCCAAATAAGAGTGTAGAAGATAAGATTAAGGAACAGCTAGTAAGTCCAGTTTATCTGGGATGTAGAGTGTGTGAATGGGAGAAATGTAATAGAGGTTGGGGATAGATCAGTGAAGATTTTGAATGCCAGGTTCAGGAATTTGTATTTTATCCAATAGGCAAGAGGGACCCAATTAGTATTTTTAAGTGGGAGGGTGGTGTGGTGAGAGAGACTCTTGCATAGGAAGATTTAGCAGTGGTGAAAAAGTTGAGATTGAAGGAAGGCCAGGTAGAAGGCTATCACAATGGGCCTTGTGAGAAATGATGAGAATGTGAACTTGAGTGATGACTGTGGAAGTAGAGATTACAAAATCATAAAAGTTATTCTTTAAATAATATTTTATTTCCCCCAATCACATGTAAAATCAATTTTCAACATTAAACAAATTTTTTTTTGAGTTCCGAATTCTCTCCCTTCCTCTCTCCCTCCCCTTTCCCATCCCTGAGATGATAAACAATCTATTGGTTACACATGTGCAGTCATGTAAAACATATTTCTATATTAATCATTTTGTGAATGAAAATTTGAACCAAAAAAAGTAAAAAATAGTATGTTTCAATCTGCATTCAGATTCCATCAGTTCTTTCTCTGGAGGTGGGTAGCATTTTTCATCATGAGTCCTTAGGGATTGTATTGGATTGTTGCATTGCCAAGAATAGCTAAGCCCTTCACAATTCATCATACAATGTTGCTGCTACTGTGTACACTGTTCTCTTGGTTCTGCTTACTTCACTCTGCATCAGTCCATGTAAATCTTTCCAGGTTTTCCTCATGATTTCTTATAACACAATAATATTCCATCACAATCAGATACCACTTCTTCAGCCATTCCCTAGCTGATGGCCATCCCTTCAATTTTCAATTCTTTGCCAACACAAAAGGAGCTGCTGCAGAATCATAAGATTTAAAGTTGGGAAGGACCTCTGAAAGCCTCAAAGGAAACTGAGATCATGAGGAAATGGAGAGGGGTCAGATGCCAGAGAGCTTGTGGTAGTAGAAATAACAAGATTTGGCAACCGATTTGATATAGTGGGTGGAGGAGAGAGGAGTCAAAGATGACTTTAAGGTTTCCAGCTTAGATGTCTGGGAGAAAGGTGTTATCATCAATTAAGGTAGGGAAATTGAGAGGAGGGGCAGGTTTTGCCAGGGAAGATGCTGAGCACACTTTTGAACATGTTGAGTTTGAGTTGCCTGCAGGCCCTGCTAGATGCAGACTTGCAGAGATGCATTGATAGATGCAGACCAGTCAGAGAAAGGTTGGATCTGGATAGTTCTATTTTGCATCTTGACAGTATTTCTTAAGAGAATGGATTTCATGCTGTGTTAGCAATAACATGGAAAGAAAGTAACACATGTCTAAAAATCAGCCTCTCAGATAATAGCTGTGGGGTGGAAATATTTTCTTAAAAAACCAAACCAAAACAAAACCCACAAACTTTTGCTCCTCAACTTTGAGCAAGTCACTTAAACTCCCTGGGCCTCAGTTTCCTCATCTGCATAACTACAGGGTTGACCTAGATATCTTGAAGTACATTCCAGCTGTAGTTCTAAGAGCCTATGATTATATGGTGTCTTCTTCTGTCTTAGCTTAATACAGAAAGCAGGCAAGAGTCTCGCTCTTGAAAAATGAACCTCGAGGGTTTACATAACTTTCCAGTGGCTCCAGTCTTTTCTTTTTAAACAACATATATATTCTGTGATAACAAACTGATGTTCCAAGTGGCTTGTCATAGTATGATGTCTGAATTGTTTGGGTAGTGTCTACCTGTCTTCTTGGGCTCACGGCATTTTTGACAGTAATGAAAAAATGGGGAAGCTGCATTCTTTCATGGCCAATAGACTCTTAATGACCCTCAGAATTTGTACATTTATGGGTTTGAAAATGGGTTTGCTATGTCATTTTGGAATTTTTCCCACAAACACTATGTAACATAAAGAATATCCCACAGACAGGATATGAGAGACTAAATCGAATCGGTCTTCCTGCCTCCAAACTCTATATTGGACTAAGTGATTTCTAAGATCCCTGACAACTTTAAATATCTGTGAGCTTATAATTAAATTTAATGCAATGTGCATTGATTAAGTACCTGAGGTGCTTTCATTGTATTGTTGCAATGTGCTGAATTTAATTCTGCAGTGTACCATGTAATTATGCAGTGGACCATGGGACCAAGGGACCAGGGATCCAAAAATGAAACAGTCTTTGCCCCCAAGAAGCTTATATCTTAAACAAAGGGGGATACAGCATATATACAGATACTATATGTAACATATAGTAAGTAAAGCAAAGTAATTTCAAGAGGGAGAGAATATTAACAACTGGAAGGAATCAGGAAAATCTTGTTTAGCAGGTGTCATTTGAATTTTGCTTTGAAGGAGGCTAGGGGTCCTACAGAGGAGAGGTTAGAAGATATATTCCGGACATGCGGGACCACCCGTGCACGTTGTGGAAGGAAGGAATGGGATGAAATGTCATGTATGATTTCCTATAATACTTTTTTGTTTCTTCCCTCTGAGATTATCTTCAATTTATTCTGTATAAATACTGTTTGTACCTGTTTGCATGTTGTCTCCCTTTTTAGATTGTGAGCTCCTTGAAGGCAGGAACTAATTTTTGTTTTTAACCTTTATTTTTGAATAGTTGTTGGGCATCCACAAGGTATCAGATACCACTGGAACCTTCCCATGATAATGTAATCAATTTGGAAGCATAGGCCTTTAGATTTGGAAAATGGGTATTAAGGTTCACCTAGGAAAGAGATCATTTAGCAAATTATCTTGCATTGAGTAGTCCTTCAATAAATATTCATTGAATGAATAGAAATGGAAGAGTGTATGAATACAGTCCAATGCCCTCATTTTACTGAGGAAGATACAGAAGGCCAGAGAGTTTCTATGACTTGCCTGATATCACACTGATAGTAATAGAAATGGAACTAAAATCCAACTCTTCTGGATGTGTGCTTTCCTTTACAACAAGCTGAGTCATCATTGTTTAGCTTTGGATTTTAGGACATCTTCAGTTTTTTGTTTTTCAGTAGTTTAACAGGTAGGTCACTGTGGCACCTAACAGCATGGTGGGATGGATGGGATGGCATACCTGGAGTATAAGATCTGGGTTTGTGTTTTGCCACTAACACTGATGAGCTTTGTTGTTTAGATTCTCGGAGATTCAGTTTCCTCATTGACAAAATGGGGATAATTATAGCATCTACCTCACAGGTTTTTGGAAAGCTCAAATGAGATAATAACTGTACTTTTCAAATCTTAAAATAAATGTTAGGTCATGCTCAAAGGGCTATAAAACTGTATGCACAGTTTGACTCATCAATATCACTATTAGGTTGGTTTCCCAAGGTAATCTGGGAAAAGGAAAAAGAGCCTATATGTTCTAAAATCTTTATAGCAGCTCTTTTTGTGGTGGCAAAGAACTAGAAATTGAGGGGATGCCCATAAGTTGGCTAAACAAGTTGTGACATATGATTATGATGGAATGCTACTGTGCTGTAAGAAATGATGAGCAGGTTGATTTTAGAAAAACATGGAAAGATTTCCATGAAATGATAGAGTGAAATGAGCAGAACCAAGAGAATGTTGTATACAGTAACAGCAATATTGTTCAAACAATAATAACTGTGAATGACTGTGGTATTCTGACTATTACAAATAGCCAAATCAACTATAAAGGATTTATTAAGGAAGATGCTATCCACCCCCCAAGAGAAAGAACTGATGGATGTATACATAATATGATTTTTAAATCTATGTATCTATGTATCTATCTATCTATCATCTATCTGTCAAATGGTGGCTTTCTCTGGGACAGGGTAGGGAGGAAGAGAAAGAGACAGTTTAGAACTTAAAATGTAACAAAAATAAAATTAAGAGAGTAATTGGTAACTATTTTTGTGATGCTTAATATTTCAGGGAACTGAAAAAATGTATTTTTCCCCCTTAATCAAGTCACTCTCACACTATAAAATGAGAAGTTTGCAACATTCATTGACTTAGAGCTGGAAAGGACCTCAGAGGCTATTTAGTTCAATTTCCTAATCTTACAGATGAGGAAACCAAGACCCAGAGAAGTTAATTAATTTGCCCAAGGTCATACTAATAATAAACAGCAGTGGTGGTATTTGAACCCAGATCCTCAAAGACTCCAGAATTAGTGCTCTTTCCGTATACTACACTGTGTCTCAAGACGGAAACTTGGGGCTTTGTACATTTATCAGCCACTGCTGCACTTGTTTCAGGTTGTACTTGAGCTCTACTGTGAGCAGAAGAGAGGATAGGCTTAGCAAAGGAAGTGACCTTGTCTACCAGGGACTTCTGCTCACCCCACGTATGGTAGGCACATGTTGAATTGTATTGAATTGATATTTCAAGCAATCTTAGATTTCACCAATTTTGGTTACTCCTTCCGCCCCATTCTCATCATTCAAGACGGTCATGATAAGATGTAGTCAGTGTCTAACAGAGTTGCTGGAGGCATTGAGACATCAGATGCCTCGCCCAGATTCACCTAACCACTATGTGTCAGAGGTGAGACGTTGAATTCAGGTCTTTTTGAGGGATAGGCTGGCTTTCCTTCCCCTTTGCTAGGCAACTCACTAAAATTACAAGTTACGGAGCAGTAGCTGATCTCCATAAGTAGAGGAAATTTCCTTACTGGGAGTTCCCTATACCAATTAAATCATAGGTTTGGACAAAAAAAAGGCGTAGCTTTGGAATGATCAGAGCAAAGTCTTTGGTTTTCTCATGTGCTCCTGGGGAGAGGGACAAGTTTATCTTTCATGTTATGTCATGTTAAACAGTCATGTTATGTGGCAAACTAGATAACTATTAACAAAGAGAGCTCCATGGAGTTTCTAGCCATACCTATCTGTTTTCATTTCTTGCTTCCTTTGCTCTTTATATCTAGAATGTGGCCATTTAGACATCTCCAAAGAGAAAAGAAAGGCATCACACATCCTTCTCGAAGGAAGAGGAGGATGATTTTAGATTGATTTGATCCAAATGGCTTCGATTAGACAAGTAATTAAGTAAGAAATAAATGCTGGTTGAATTAAAGATGAAGTAAACAGTAGCAGCAGTAACAGCAAATAAATGGTTTGAATGTTTGAACTTTTTAGTTCCAGATGTGAATAACTTTGGAACTCTCTAGCATCTGACTTTTCTGGTAATGCCCTAGTATCTAACCTCTCCATTTGACGAACACTGACTCTAAGCACCTGCTATGTCCATGAAATATCAGTAATGCCAACATTTTCCAGTGTAAAGCATTCAAAGCGAGGTTCCTTTTGCTATGAATACCTTAAGGAAAAATGCATCTCTAAGCATTAGAGGAAAGAGTATTGGATTTGGAGTTAGGGGCCCCATTTTCAAACCCCAGCTCTGCCATTTACTATATGTATGTGACCTTGGGTAAGTCACTTAACCCTTGTGGGCTTCAGTATCCCATGTGTAAAATATGGGGCTGGACTAAATAATCTCCAAGTCCCCTTGAAGCTCTGAGACTATGATCCTATGACCTATATGACTTTGGGGTAAATCAAGTGACTTCTCTGAGACTCAGTTTTCACTTCTGTAAAATAAAGAAGTTGGACCAGATGGCCTCTGAGGTCCCTTCCAGTTCTAAATCTATGATCCTGTGATCTGGGAATCAGATTTAAGGCAAGGCACACATTTGCAAATGGACAGAAGCATTTTAAGATGTTTCTGGAGGAAAAATTTTAAGCCATTGGAGAGAAAGAAAATTGCCCACTATTAAGAGAGGATGTATGTTTGGAGTGGGATATCTATATAATGCATGCTTCCTTTTTCTGAAGGTTTTGAGTTCCTGCCAAATTTTCTAATAAAACTAGAAAAATTCAATTTTCAGACAATTCTAAAAGTTAGCGTGCCAGTTGGGTGCTACTCTGGGCTTTTTTCAGACCCTTGGTGTCTTTTCTGGCAGTGTGGTTGAAGAGAAATCATATTACTCTTGGTTGCAAAGGCCTTCTTCACACTCCTGCTGTCTGGGATAAATTATTTATATTTCCCTACCTCATTTACTCTATTTTTGTGGTTGTTGTTCAGTCGTTTTCATGCCCAACTCTTCATGACCCCCTTTGGGATTCTTGGCAAAAATACTGGAGTGGTTTTGCCATTTCCTTCTCCAGCTTATTTTACATATGAGGAAACTAAGGCCTACAGGGTTAAGTGACTTGACCAGGGTCACACAGCTATTAAGTGTCTGAGGCCAGATTTGAACTCAGGAAGATGAGTCTTTCTGATTCCAAGCCCAGCACTCTATCATCTATGCCACCTTCTTGCCCATCATTTACTCTATACCTCCCGTCTAATCTTAGCAGGAAACTTGTCTTCTTTCTCTTGCCCAAATACCTTTCTTTTCTTATTCCCTCTGTTATTACCTGTTTTTAAAGAAAAGAACTTGAGGGTTATATTTTGTATGAGAAGTATTAATTCATAAAGATCATAGCTGGAGAGTATGAATGGGCCTCAAAGGTTATCTAGAGTTCAGTGTTCCCATTTTATGTTGAGTCCTATGGCGATTAAATGATTTACCCAGAGTCACATAGATAGAGTCAAAGTTCATATTTGAACTCAGATCCTCCAACGGTAGAGCTACCACAATTCTTCTAACTGCAAAGGAGCCATTTTCTCCCCAAAGTAGCTCAGGGGCAGCTGCAGTTAATAAGCATTTGTTAAGGGTCCATCATGTATCAGGCATTGTACTAAGCACTAGGGATATAAACAGTAGTAAAAAACAGTCCCTGCTTTCAAGGAGCTGACAGCTTAATGGGGAGACAATATGCAAACAACTATGTGCAATAAAGATGCTAGAATGAGTCCAGTCTCGGAGGGCAGGCACTAAGATTAAGGAGGGAAGGGTTTTTGCAGAAGGTGAAACTTTATATGAGACTTGAAGGTAGCCAGGGAAGCCAGAAAGTGAGGATGATGAGGGAGAATGTTGCTGGCATGGGAGACAGCCAGCAAAAATGCTGAGAGTTGGGAGATGGAGTGTCATGTAGAAAGAACGGCAAGGAGGCTACTGTCCCTGGATTGCTGAGTACATATGTAGGGCTAGTGTAAGATATAAGAAGCCTGGGAAGGTAAGACAGGACCAGGTTAAGAAGGGCTTTAACCATTCTGGAGAGCAATTTGGAACTATGCCCAAAGGATGATGAAAATGCGCATACCCTTTTGACTCAGCAATACCACTTCTAAGGGCTGTATCCCAAAGTGGGAAATGGACCAGTATGTACGAAAATATTTATAGCAGCTCTTTTTGTGGTGGCAAAGAATTGGAAATCAAGGGGATGCCCATCAATAGGGGAATGGCTAAACAAGTTGTGATATATGAATGTAATGGAATACTATTGTGCTACAAGAAATGAGGAGCAGATGGACTTCATTACAACCTGGAAAGACTTACGTGATCTGATGCTGAGTGAGGGGAGCAGAACGAGGAGAACATTATACAAGATTACGGACACTTGGTATTTGTGATGACTAATTTACTTGGCTCCTCTCATCAATGCAAGGTTCAAAGACAGCTCCAAAAGACTCATGGGAAATGCTATCCAGATCCAGAGAAAGCACTATGGAGTCTGAATGCAGATTGAGGCAAACTATTTGCTCTCTCTTTTTTTCTTCTTTTTTGGTTTTGTTTCTTTCTTTCTCATGATTCATTCCATTGGTTGTAATTCTTCTTTACAACTTGACTATTGTGTAAATAAGTTTAATGTGAAGGTATATGCAGAACCTATATCAGATTACATGCTGTCTTGGGGAGGAGGAGAAGGAGGGGGGGGGATATTGGGAACTCAAAAACTTGTGGAACTGAGTGTTGTAAACTAAAAATAAAAAATATTTTTTGAAGAAGAAGGGCTTTAAAATCCCAAGAAAGAATTCTATATTTGATCCTGGAGGTAACAGGGAACCACTGGAATTTACTAAATACGGGGGTGACATAGTCAGACCTGCATTTTAGAAGGATCGATTTGAGAGCTCAGTGGAAGATGGATTAGAGTGAGGCAGGGTGACCAACTAGCAGGCTATTGCAGTGGTCCAGGTGTGAGGTGATGAAGGCTTGCACCTGGATGGCTTAAGTGTTGGGAGGCGGGGAGAGATGGGAATAAACTGTAACCAACTGGGTAACATATTGAGTCTGTTTCCTCACTTCAACAACAACTTCCTTCGATCCCTCAATACTGGTAAGTCATTGTCTGCCATCTCATCCTTGAGAAGCACAATAGGGTCACTCCTGGCCCTTTGTTGTTGCTGTTTAGTTGATTAATCATGTCTGACACTTCATGACCCCATTTGGTGTTTTCTTTGCAAAGATATTGGAGTGGTTTGGCATTTCCTTCTCTAGATCATTTTACACATGAAGAAACTGAGGCAAACAGGGTTAAGTAACTTGCCCAGGATCACACATCTAGTAAGTGTCTAAGGCTGGATTCAAACTTAGCTCTTCCTGACTCCAGACCTGGCATTCTATCCACAGTGCCACCCAGTTCCTCAATTTTTTTGTCCCTTAGCGTCTCAGTTTTTTCCTTAGTGTGATAATTGCTCACAGGGTGACTCTTACAATGTCCAAAATGATGTCTGTAGTTTTTCCTTATTTACAGCGGGCAGCTTCAAATGTTGGTGCCTTGGGGACCCACAGGACCTCCATACCATCTACCCTTATTCTTGGAATAACATGTCCTTCTTGCTGTTGGCTGCTGTTCTCTCTGAAGATGTTTCTGTTCCATATTGTTTATTCCCACAAATAAAAATATAAGGTGGTTTTGATAAAGCTGCCACATTGTGAACTTCAAATATTTGACCTTGGTTAGCTGTGCCATCTTTATATAATGTCAAACAGACCTCATTTTTCCATTGTACCTACCCACAAGGGTAATATTTAATCCTAGAAGCATCTGAATTCTGTTAGAGCCAGTGCTACCATAGGAATTCTTAGTGTTCCTATATCTTCTTTTCCCTTAGCATGACTCAGCTCTTCTTCCTGTCAGCTCTGTCAGAATTGTGACCCCATTTGACCCCATTTTGGGGATTTCTTGGCAGAGGCACTGAAGTGATTTGCCATTTCCTTCTCTAGCTCATTTTAGAGATGAGGAAACTGAGGCAAACAGGGTGATTTGCCTGGAATCACACAGCTAGTAAGTGTCTGAGGTCAGATTTGAACTCAGGTCCTCTTGACTCCAAGGCCAGCACTCTATCTACTATACCTCCTAGCAGTGGAGATAGCTTGTGCAAATGAACAGGCTAGTGACAGGGAGGGAATGAGCTCAAAGACCACCTACTATTGTACTCTGACTAGAAAAGCGTAATAAGCATGAGCGGAAGGGTGAAGTTACGCTGGAAAGGTATGTTGGAGCTAGATTGCAGGGGCCTTTGAGACCAGAAATTTTTTTTGGTTTGGTTTTGTTTTCTGAATAGCAAAAGCAGTGAATTAATACGTGATTAAAATATAGATAAAACAAAGAAATCACATGGTAGAATCATTCTATTCTCATCCACAAATGAATGAAATCTGGGAAATGAGAAAGAAACCTCCTGCCCAAAATCTACAAGGGAGTGGAATAGTTGTCCCTTAGCATATGGCAAGGTGGGAAATACAAAGGCTATAAGGAGTCTTCATTTTATCTTATAGGCCACATAGATGCCCTGAAGGCTTTGGAGCAAAGGATGACACATCTAGACCTTTGCAATAGAATGTTTACTTTGCTAATAGTGTGCAGGATGGATCGAAGAGGAGAGAAGCTTGAAGCAGGGAGAAAAGTTAGAATTTTTTTTAACAACAGTTTGTGTGAGAGATAATGAGAACCTGAATTAAGATGATTCCAGTGAGAAGAGTGGAAAGGAAGGGCAGGTTGAGGAACATGGAAGAATTCAAAGGGAATGGAAACTGGACAACTGGTTGGATGTATGGGGGGAGGGGGAGAGTTTGGGAGGCTGGGAAGATGATGGTGCCATCAGCAGAAATAGTCCAGTTAAGAGAAAGGGTGGATCTTATAGGGGGATGGGAAGACGAGGTCAATTTTGGACATGTTAGTTAATCTCTCTGAGACTCAATTTCTTCCTCTGCAAAATGGGCTAATAATACCTCACAAATAATAATATCTCACAAAGTTATTAGGAAAGCAATTTACAAACTACAAGCAATATAAACACAGGCTATTATTACTTACATAGTACAAAGAGTGACATTGTTCATGTTCTGAAAAAAATCCTTAAAACCTAGAAGTGATGAAGTGATGCACACATCTGGAACAGACTGGAAAGTATTTGGAGAAACTCAGGATAGGAGAGGGGCAGCTAAGTGTGGCAGTGGATAGAGCACTGGGCTTGGAATCAGGAAGACTCATCTTCCTGAGTTCAAATCTGGTCCCAGACATTTATAGCTGAGTGACCCTGGGCAAATCATTTAACCCTGTTTGCCTCAGTTTCTTCACCTGTAAAATGGGCTGGAGAAGGAAATGGCAAACCACTCCAGTATCTTTGCCAAGAAAACCCCAAATGGTGTTGCAAAGAGTACAAGATGACTGAAAACAACTGAAATATATATAGGGAATAAAAAAGGAAGATACTTGGACACAGGGTAGGGGAATATATGTGTGTATAGGGAATAGAAAGGAAAAAAAATGGTACTTTGTTGACTAGAGAGAAGAGGGGAAAACATATATAGGGAAATTGCTTGTTTACTTCTTCTATATTCTAAACATTGAACCTTTCAGTACTTTTTGTTCATATATATATATATATATCCATTATGCGTAATCCTTCAATATTTCAAATCTGTTCCCCATGTGAATTTAGAGGGGGCCTCTTTATCCTTTGTTAATTCCAAAACAAACATTTCCATCTCCTCATCCCATGTGGTGCAGGGGGCTGCTTGGTGGGGTTTGTATCTCTGCAGTCGCTTTGCTCACAGAGTTTCCTTGAGCAGGATAAAGACATGCTTTATTAATAGAGTTCTTTAGAAAGCTTTGCTACCAACACAATCATTGCTAATCAAAAGATAACTTATTGTATTATTGGATGAGGCACCAATTCTGTTTTAACGACTAGCAAATTAATCTCCGTGTTCCTTGCCTAAGACTCCTCACCTAATTCTATTATTTAACCTGATCACCTGTAAAGAATGGTTTGCTGGGCAAGTTATCATGATCCTCACTCCTCTCCCTTCCAAACTCTTCAATGTTAGTTGTGCCTAACTTCTCTGTGTGTTTTCCCCAGAGCTTTGTTCACTGAATGGGCGTTACCTCATTCACAGTGAGCACCTGAAAAGACCTTAGCCTAAAAGGGCCAGGGTCTCCCAATGCATCCTAGGTCATCTCCAGTCATTCTGATGAATATCAGGTCACTGGACCCAGATGGCTCAGGAGGAGAAAGTGAGGCTGGTGACCTTGCACAGCCCTCCCTCACTCAAATCAAAGTCAACTGCAAGTCATGTCATCATTTCCCTGAGGTCGTGGTCCTCTTTGAAAACAAAGGACAAACACAACCTGTATACAAACTGGCACTTAATCACTGTTTACTGAATTGAGCACCACTGGTCTATAATAAACACTTGGCTTGTAACCTAGGAGTCTCAGGGAATAGGTGCAGATAGAGGTGATCCTCGGAGCTGAATTGTGTTTATTTTAGAATGTTGCTTTGCTGCATGTTCCTGGGTGGGGAGGGCTTGTGACATGGAAGGTGGGTTCTCCAGAGAGTCAGAGGTTTGTTTCATGTGGAACAGAAGTACTAAGGTGAATCTCCCACTTTCTCTGAGTACTGCCAATGGTTAATAGTCAGCCGCTGGAGGGGTGAGGATTGAGAAGGTTTAAAAGCTGCCTTCCCAGGAGCACTTGTGAGCCACCAAGCCCTCAAAATAAAAAGGGTGGGAAAGATGTCCTTTTAGTGGCTTCTTTGGAAAATGCCCCCTGATTTTCTTTTGCTAGGGCTAACTGGAATTTTTGCTACAGGAGATGAAAAGACATAATACATCTTTGTTTTTTGAAGAATAAAAGATTTAATACAAAAAAGAAGGCCAGGAAGAATGCATTTTTAGGAGGTGGAGGGAAATCAAGGTCAGGAGGTTGGGAGTGGGTAAACATGACACAGGATAAGAGAAGAAATGCAGTAACTTTGAGATGGCTTGACCAAAAAGGACTTCTGATCATGGTCGGTGACTCACAGATAAGGACAGAGTATGAGTCTGAGGATATAGGAAACAAGTAGGAAATGGTGGAAGCTGAAGGTCAGTTTTGTGTCTTGGAATGACTTTTGTTTCCTGGATGACACTGGTTGAGCTATTTTCTTTTAAAAGAAGAGGAAAAAAAAGAATGAAAGGTCAACACTGCTTAGCAAATATTCTGATAGAGGTCATAAAGAAAAGGCCAAGGAGAACTGGCTAAAGGGGGAGGGGAAAACCCACTATAGCTCTGGATGACCCATCTTAAATTTGACACAAGATCACAATATGTGCAAATGCAAGAAGGCTGACGTTGTCGAGGTATGTTCCATCCCATCTTTCACTATTGGTTAAACTCAAGTTAATTCTCCCTTCTTACCTGAAATGCTCTTGTTTGAGATATTGGGTGACCTTATAGGAAAACGTAGAAGGCAGAGAATGTTAAACATCCTTATTTATGAGCCATGTGGTTATGAAAAAAATGAGATGCAGTGTTTCAACTGAATCAAGTTTTATTTTTGTTTTTTTGGTTTTTTTTTTGCACTGATTCAATGAACACTTGAGTGTCTGCTGTGTGCCAGATCTCCCACTTCATCAGTTAAGTCTGGAGTAGCTGATGGACTACAATTATCGTTAGTATCACAGCTTGCCTGAGTGACCTCATGTATAAGAATATTTAGAGTGTAAAAAAAAGTCTTTTAAATATTCCTCTTTCTGAGTTCTGTGGTTATGACATAAAGTATTTTAACTGCATTAAGTTTTATTTTTGTTATTTTGCATTTGCCTCATAGGAACTTGAGTGCCTACTGTGTGCTGTTTGAATAGCCTATGGTGGGTCTGCCTACCTGAAGTCTTTCTGTACTCTGATCCATCCCCTGTTCAGCTGCCAGGGTGATTTCCCTAAAGTTCAGGTTTGACCATATCACACACACTTTCTCCCCCCAAACTCAATAAACTACAGCAGTTCCCCATCACCTCCAGGATTAAATTTAAAAAAAAATCAGCTGGCATTCACAGTCCTTCATAACCTAGCCCCCTCCTCCCTTTCTAGTCTTCATACACCTAACTCCCTGCCATATATATTTTGACTCAGTGCCACTGGACAAATTATTATTCCCCTAACAAGACGCTCCATCTCTCAACTCCAGGCATTTTCTCTGGCTATCCCCCATGCCTGCAAGGCTCTCTCATCCCCACCTCCTGGCTGCCCTGCCCTTCTTTGAGTCCCAACTAACATCTCATATTCTACAGGAAACCTTTCTCAACCTCTCTTAATTCTAATGTCTTCCCTCTTTTAATCACTTCCAATTTTTCCTGTTTATAGCTTGTTGGGACATATTTGTTTGTCTCTTGCAATCCATTGTGAGCTTCTTGAAGGCAGGGACTATCTTTTGCCTTTTTTTGCTATCCTCAGTGCTTGGCACAATGCTTGGTATGTGTGAGTATTTACATGGGTATGTGTATATACACAATGTATTAAACAACATGATACATGTATGTATGTGCTCAGTGCACACACATTTACACACAAAACACATACATAATACAGTGCATAGATGTATATGCTCATGCGCACATGGACACATGTATAAGTACACATATGTATACCTACACACATTTATGTATATATACACATCCATGCAGATGTAGACTCCAATATCTCCCATTAAAGGCTTCCTCAGATGGCTTATTGTGATGTGGAGGGGTCCCTGATTTCCCCTAAGGCCTCCCTAGCAGAATATCGGCTTATTTTCTATAAAACTGGAAAAGACTCAAATAACCCAATGGTATTTTATAATATGAAGAACAGTTTAACCTTAGAGATTTTCATAATCATAGCTACTAGGTAAAGACTTTTTATCCATTTTGCCATAGCAACTCCTAAAAGTCTCTTGTGGTGTGAGAAGGCTGTGCCCTATGTTAGTGGAGGGAATTTGCATATCAAAGAAATGCTAGATTATTTAAATGTGTTAGAGACTAATAGAATAGGACTGTATTTCTGATGACTTGTGGCCTTTTAAAATTTTATTTGAATAAAATTTGTAGGAACAGTGCAGTGGTATAGTGTATAGATACTGTCAGGGAGGCCTGTGTTCAAATCCTTCAGCAACACTCTGGATGTATGACCCTGGACAAGGCATTTAATATCTCATTGTCCTAGGCAACTCGAAGGTCAGTTTGCAGAGCAGGTGATGCTGATTCTCACTGACAGAGGGACACTCCTTACTGGGAGTTCCCTATACCAGTGAAATCATAGGTCTGGTTTTATGAGCATGCAGCCCTCTTGTGATAGGTAGTTTAATCAGTCAGTTCAATACTGGACTGAAGGTTATCACTCAGTTTAAAAACACTCTTGGGCTGTTGGCCATTAGTTTTCTGTTTCAATTCTTGGGCCTATACTTGGGTACAAGTGCTCAACCTTGCCTGTAAATAATGAATCTTCTGACCAATTGAAATCAGCATCTTTTTGTGTCATATTATCATAGATCTAGAGCTGGAAGGGACCTCAGAGGTCATCTAGACCAGTGGCTTTAAACCTAAATAAAAAACAGGCCCCCTAAACCATACATCAGGATCCCTGCAGGTAGCATATTGACTTTAGAAAACTACATTTTAACATAATATGTTTTATTATATTCTAATTTATTTTGTTAAATATTTTTGAATTACATTTTAATTTGGTTCAGCTGTACCTGAAGAGCGGATGTCTGCAGGCATATTTGGCACTCCTGATCTAGAACAGTTCCCCTCATTTTACAGAAGAGGAATCTAGGCAAGTGGAAATGTCCATCCCAAGGTTCTATAGAGAATGGTCCATGGAGCCAGGATTTCAATCCTGGTCCTCTGGCTCTACATTTCATACTTTTTCCACTGTACTCATGCTGCCTCTCAGAGTCCTTTGCCGCCAAAATAATGGCTTCTCCTCAAATAAGGATAATTTCAGAAAAGTTTGGAGGCTCAATGTCCAATGTCCAATAGGAACATATCCAGAAAGGGATTGGAAAAAAATTGGAGCTGGCAGGGACTCCTCTAATCCTAGCTATTTAATAGAGGAAGAAAATGACACCTAGAGAAGTGAGACAACATGCCCAAGGATATATAACTAACTAGTGGCAGGACTGAGTTTTCTGGACCTCACCAGCGGAGGGCTTCTATTCCCTTCTCCCTCGCCTTATTCCTCCCAATACAAAGCCTCACAATGCCTCCTTGGATTTAGGCTATGCTCTGTTCAATTGTTATTTTATTGCTTTCCCTGACAATGTGCCATTTAAAATTTTAATGTCTTGGATGATGATGAAAAATTTAGTGATTTTATGGCTATTCAGTAACTTTGAGCTATAGAAAGCATCAGTTTTCTCCCTCTACCCACCGTAGAGTCTTGACGTCTAAATTACAAAATGGGGTCATGAAAATGTCCCCAAAATGAAGAGGCTAATCCAATTTTTGTACAGTTACAAGTAATTACTGATCTAGCTACCACGTTACTCTGGTATTTTTTTCTGTATTCAAAATGCTTAAGAACAAGTTGATGAGTTTAGAGAAGCTCTTCTTAGGCTTGTGACTTGAAAGCTAAATGTGATGGGAGTGAATCGGAAGCTCAAGAAATGGAAAGAGAAGCTGGGAAGAAAACGTCAACAAGAATGTTATGAACATGCTGGGAAACTGAAGAACTGGCAGATGGTCTTCCTGCTCACATGCTGTAATAAGAACAATGCCACTTGGGGTCAGAAGTCAGGGACACCTAAAACAATAGTGAATAGAAGGTTCCCTTTTCACCAAACAGCGTTTTCTTTTTCTATCTCCTTCCTCCTTTCCCTCTTTTTCCTACTCTTCCACTTCTGCTTACTATTTTCTTTTTCATTTTTTTAATCTTCCCTGTTCATGGGGTAGGCTTGCCAGTAGTATTCCCAACCCGTGATGTGTAGGCCTTAAACAGGGGGTTGACCTCTGCTCTGTGAAATGATTTTCTCTATTTTGTTGGTTTTCGTTAGTGGCACGGCAACCTCTGTCTTTTTGTGTCTGATAAAGGTTGTCATATGAAGCAATTTCATACCTTCATAGAAAGAGGTTTTTTCTTTTTGATGAAATAAGATTAGCTATATGGCACTTCATTTAAAATTATTTAGCTTGTGAGTTTTTAGAAATATTTAAATTTTTTATGAATTCCATGAATTTAAAACAGACAAATTAGCAAGCACTCAGATACTTGTTATTTAAAATGTGCAATTGCAAATGTGGATATTTTCAAGCTAAATTTAACCCAACACGATATTCCTTGGACTTTAGGGGAAGGACTTTTGACTTATAATCAGGGATGCAAAGAAAGAAATTCATGAGAACTAAAAAATAGCAGCTAATACCAATAACTGTAATGATGTCAGCAGTCTCTACCCCATTCTTTAGCATATAATGTGAGAAAGAGATGTACAAGGAAAGCCAAAACTTTTAGGTTAGTGATGTTTACAGACTGGCCTATTACACATACATACACAACATGCATGCATACATACACATAGCTATATAAATACACACACAAGATTTTTTGACCTGAGATCAGTGAACTTGCTTTTATTATTTTTGTAACTGTATTTCAATACAATTTGTTTTGTAATCACACATATTTTATGCATTTAAAAACCTTATTTTGAGAATTCCCATAGCTTTTACTCCTTTAGTTTGTTAAAGAGTGCCCATGACACACGAAAAGGTGAACTATGCCTGGTTTAGTGGATTTCCCTAGGTGTGTGCCTGATTTCCTCCATCTCATGGGTTCCTAAGTAAATCTCATATTTCTGGGTGCTATCTGATGTCTTGGCTACAGAAGATACTGAAGCATTGATGCTTTCCACAAAATCAGTGATAGCTATGACCTGGATATCATTTTATGACCAACTCTGCTTTTGAAATATGCCTGTGTCAGAAGGAATGGGATCCTGATTGACACAGAATTGAGATATTCAGAAACAACACCCTTAGGAGTCAAGGAATAGCATACCAAACTTCATAGATACACAGAAGACTTTGAACTAAGTAGATGTGCTATGGGGAACACTTGTATGTAAAAATAAATAAGAAATAGTAAATAGTCAAATGACTGATGTTATGCTATTACTAAATGCAAGACAGTTATATTATAAAGTCAATACTGTCTATTATAGTAATGGTTTTGAGGGTTCCAAATATCCAGAAAAATGTTGCTGGTAAGAACACAATAACAATTTCTAATTTTCTGTTGACTAGTACAGCTATTCAAATATTCATATTTGAATATGGGATGAATGAAAGGGATTTAGAATGAAAGTTTATTGACATTTGAGGAGGTTTTTGTGGTGTAGTACATAGAGATCTGGAAGTCAGGATGACCTGGGTTTAAGTCCTGCCTCTGACATGCTGTGGCTATGTAACCCTGGGAAAGCCACCTAACTTCCCTGTGGCCCAGGCAATTTTAAGACTAGTTACATGATATTGACCTGTATTTGTAGAGAAAGCTTTCATACTGGGAATTCCCTATAATCCTCCACCCCCTAGAAATATTAATTATTCCTAGCATCAAAGAAGAGCAATGATTTAAAAAAAAACTCATTTTGATCATCTAATACTTTTTAAAAACCTGTTCATTTAAGATGCATCTGTTGCTGTTTTATTTTTAACAATATACTAGGGAAGATGGCAGAATGAGACAGGAAATGCCAGGCTTTTAAAAATTCTCTTGCGAAGAAGGTAAAATATTACTTCAGAGTGAACTTTAAGAGGCAGAAATAATTAAAAGTTGGGGTAAAGCAGATGTTCTCCTAAGACAACTTGAGAGGACCTTAGGAAAGACCAGACCTCCCAGGGAAGGTGTTTGGCCCAATTGAAGTGCAAATTCCTCTGAATCAACAAACTACAAGCCCTAGGTGCAGCTGGGTTGGGCAACAGCCTCAGCTTCAGGAACTTTCTTCTCAGGGGTTGGACAGTTGAGCAGGGGAAGATTGAAAGACCCTTTGCTGTCTCTGGATTCCAAGGCCCAGATCCTAGATGTTCTGACCAGATGCCAGTCCCGAGCTGTGGCTGAGGAGAGAGCTAATGCCTAGTGGGTGTGATAGCAGAGGGGCAGAGACTCTGCTGGCTATGGGCTCTTGCTGGAGACTAAAGTCCCTAATTTCAGTTCCAAGGCAGAGGAGTGAGCTGAAGTTTGTAGCCATCAAAGGGACATCAGGGAGCAAGAGCATTTGTGGTGACAGCATGGTTGGGTACCCTAGCCAGCATTCAGGGGTGGAAAAAAGTGCTCAAATTCAGGCCCCCCAGACAGAATTTAGAAAACAACAGTAAGAAAAACCTGAAGCCTAAGGCATCATCCTCAACACCTCAGGACTAGAACCTGACTATAATAATAAGCTGCTAAAAATGAGTGAGCAAAGGAGAAAGAACTCAATCGTAGCTACTATAGGGATAGAGAAGATGTAGCTTTATACTCCAAAAAAGACAGTGAAGTTAAAGCCACTCCTACTTTAAAGAAAAATGTGAAATGGTCATAAGCCTAAAAAGAGTTCTTGGAAGACCTTAAAAAGGACTTTAAAATTCAAATAAGAGAAATTGAGGAAAATTAAGAAAAAAGAGCAGCCTAAGAAAATCAAGAAAATTATGAAAAGAAAGTCAACCAATTGGAAAAAGAAATCCAGAAACTTAAGGAAGGAAAGAACTCCTTAAAAGCTAGGATTGGGCAAGGGGAAGCTAATGCCATTAAAAGATAACAAGAAATAAATATCAAAATAATGAAAAAAAATAGAAGAGAATGTGAAACATTTCACTAGAAAAACTGATCCAGAGAACAGATTGAGGAGAAACAATATAAGAATTATTGGACTACCTCAAAGTTATGATAAAAGTCTAGATATAATAATATAAGACATTATTAAGGAAAATTGTCCTGAAGCTCTGGTACAATAGAAATAGAAAACAAAAAACAAAAACCCACCAATCACCACCTGAAAGAGATCCTAGAATGAAAACTCAGAGCAATGTTATAACCAAGTTTCAAAGCTCTCAGGTCAAGGAGAAAATTCTACAAGCAACAAGAAAAAACAAATACTGAAGAGTTACAGTCTGGATAACACAAGATCTTACAGCTTCTACATGAGAAGACCCTTAATACTATATGTCAAAGGGCAAAGGAGCAGTGCTTCCAACCAGAATAACTTACTCAGCACATCTGAGTATAATCCCGAATGAAAAAAAAAAGGATATTTAATGAATTGAAAGACTTTTAGGTATTTGTAATAAAAAGACCAGAACTCAATGGAAAATTTCACATATGAAATCCAAGGTAAACATTAGAGACCAAATATAAGTTTGACCAATAAGGTCAAACTGTTTACTTCTTAGAAAATGTTATCTGTACTCTTAAGAATGTTATCATGACTTGGGTAGTTTGAAGGAGCATGAAAGGCATGCAGTTGAGTTGAGTATAATGGGATCATTCTAAAAAACACATTTAAGTAGGGAGAGGTAAAATGAAGAAATTATACGAATGAGATGTGAAAGAAGCAACTGTTACAGAGAAAGCTGGTGGGAACGAAGGGCTGGTAGTGTTGGAATCTCATTCTCATCAGAACTGGGTTAAATAGGAAATAATATATACATCTAGAAGGGTATAAAAGTCTTCCAAATTTGTAAAGAAATAGGAAGGTGGTGGTATAGGATAAAGGAGGGAATTTTACAAGGTTGTGTAGATCAAGAAGTAGGAGCATGGGGAGAGAATAAGGGAGGTATTCTTAAAAAGAGTGTAAATTAGGCAGGCAGTGGTTAGAAGTAAATTAGGAGGGATGGGGTAAAAAGAGAGTCTGAGAAGGATAATAGTGTGGAAAAACACAACTAGTTAATTACAAATTGGAACATGAATAGGATGAACTTGCCCATAAAACAGAAATAGTGGAATGGATTAAAAACAGAACTATATTTAAAAATGAGAGATACATACAGAGTTAAAATAAAAGGCTGGAGTAGAATTTATTGTGTTTCAGCTAATGCAAAAAAAGGGGGGAGCAGGAATCATAATCTCAGGCTAAGTGCAAGCTAAAATAGATTTAATTAAAAATTTATTCAAACAGGGAAACTACATTATGATAAAAGGTACCATAGAAAATGAAGCAATATCAATGTTAAACCCACAGACATTGAATGCTACATCATCTAAGTTTTTAAAGGAAAAGCTAAATGAATTACAGGTGGAAATAGTACTATAGTAGTGGGAGACTTTTGCCTTCTCCTCTCAGTCAGATAAATCTAACCAAAAAAATAAATAAGAAAGAAGTCAAGGAGGGGAATAGAATTTTAGATAAGCTAAGTATGATAGATATCTGGAGAGAATTGAATGGGAATAGAAAAGAATATGCCATTTTCTCAGTGGTACATGGTACCTTTACAAAAGTTGACACTATATTAGGGCATGAAAACTTCATAATTAAGTGCAGAAAATCACATGTCAAAGGCATCCTTTTCAGATTATAGTGCAATAAAAATTATATTCAATAAGGAACCATGGAAACACAGAATAAAAATTAATTGGAGACTAAACTTAATCTTAAAGAATGAGTGGATTAAAGGACAAATCACAGAAACAATCAATTTCATTAAAGAGAATGACAATAGTCAGAAAACATATCAAGACCTCTGGGATGCAGCAAAAGTGGTAATCAGAGGAAATTTTATCTCTCTAGATGCTTATGTCAATAAAATAGAGAGAGCAGACCAATGAATTGGGCATGCAATTAAAAAATTAACTAGAAAAAGAACAAATTAAAAATCCCTAATTAAACACCAAATGGCAATCCTAAAAATTAAAAATGAGATTAATAAAATTGAGTAAGAAAAACCATTGAAATTAATAAATAAAACTAGGAATTGGTTTTATGAAAAAGACCCAATAAAATAGATAAACCATTGGTTAATATGATTAAAAAAGAGAGAAGAAAACTAAATCAGTAGCATTAAAAATTAAAAGGTTGAATATACCACTAATGAAGATGAAATCAAAGCAATTACAAGGATAATTATTTTCCCAATTATATTCCAATGACCTTAACAATTTAAGTGAAGTAGAAGAATATTTACAAAAATATAAACTGCCTACATTAACAGAAGAGAAAACATAATATCTAAATAAACTTATTTTAGAAAAAGAAATTGAACAGACTGTAAGTGAAGAAAACTCTTAATGTAATTGATATCAATAATAAAAGTAACAAAAATGATGCGTTATATCAATAGATGCAGGAAAAACTTTCAATAAAATACAACACTCATTCCTTTTAAAAATGCTTGAAAGCATAGGTATAAGAAGAATCTACCTAAACACCATCAGCAAGCATTATTTGTAAGGGGGATAAGCTGGAAACCTTCCCAAAAAGAAGCAAGGATGCCGATTGCTGTCTATATTATTTAATATTGGATAGGAATCCTAGGAACAGGAGGAAGAGAAGAAAAAGAAATAGAAGGAATCAGAATAGGCAAGGAGGTGAAAAACCATTTCTTTTTGAAGATGACATGATGATATACTTGGAAAATCCTAAAAAATTAATTAAGAAGTTAGTTGAAACGATTATTTTAGCAAAATAGCAAGATATAAAATAAACCCACATAAATTATCGGCATTCTTATATATCACCAACAAAATACTGCAAGAAGAGATAGTAAGAGATACCCCATTTAAAATAACTTTATATGTATAAAATACCTGGGAGTATGCCTGCCAAAACCAACCCAGGAACTACATGAACATAATTACAATTTATATATACAATTTATACAGGTAAAGTCAGATCTAAATACTTGGAGAAATATTAATTGTTTGTGGGTAGGCAGAGCCAATATAATAAAAATGACAGTTTTATCTAAACTAATCTATTCAATGCCATCTGAATTAAATTACCGAAAGTTATTTTGCTGAGTTAGAAAAAAAAATAAAATTCATTTGGAAGAATAAAAGGTCAAGAATATCAAAGGAACTAATGGAAGAAATGTAAAAGAAGGAGTTTTAGCAGCACCATATTTTAAATTATAAGTAATTATCAAAACTATCTGGTACTGGCTAAGAAATAGAAAGGTTGATCAGTGGAACAGAGTAGATATACACAACACAGTAGTAAATGATTATAGTAACCTTGTGTTTGACAACTGTAAAGATTTAAACTTGGGATAAGAATTCACTATTTGGTAAAAATTGTTGGGAAAGCTGGAAAGCAATCTGGCAGAAATTGGGCATAGACATTATCTTACACCATTTACCAAGATAAGGTCAAAATGGATACATGACCTAGATATGAAGGGAGATATGAGAAAATTAAAAGAACATTGGAACAGACTTATGGATAGGAGAACAATTTATGAATAAACAAGAGATAGAGAGCATTGTGAGGTATAAATGGGTAGTTCTGATTGCATTAAGTTAAAAAGTTTTTGTACAAATCAAACCAATGTAGCCAAGATCAGAAGGAAAGCAGAAAGTTGGGGAAAAATTTTATAGGTTTTTCAGATAAAGGCTTAATATCCCAAATATACAAAGAACTTTGTCAAATTTATAAAAATGCTACTCACTCTCCAATTGATAAATAAAGGACATGAACAGGCAGTTTTTTTTATGAAGAAATCAAAAATATATACAGTCATTTGAAAAAAATGCTATAAATCACTATTTGTTAGAAAAATACAAATGAAAACAACCTTGAGATATCATTTTATATATATCAGATTGGCGAGAAGTGATAGAAGGGGAAAACAACAAATGTTGGAGGGGATATGGAAAAATTGGGGCATTAATTCACTGTTGGTGGAACTATGAACTGATCCAATCATTTTGAAGACCGGTCTGATATTATGCCCAAAGAGTTATAAACCTGTGTATACTGCTTTGCCCAGAAATTTCACTATTAGGTTTGTTTCCCAACATGATTAGGGAAAAAGGAAAAGAATTTATATGTTCTAAAATATTTAAGGCAGCTCTCTTTGTGGTGGCAAAGAACTGGAAATTGAGGGGATGCCCATCAATTGGGGAATGGCTGAACAAGTTGTGGTGTATGACTGGGATGGAATACTACTGTGCTGTAAGAAATGATGAGCTCAATGATTTTAGAAAAGCATAGAAAGATTTGCATGAAATAACAAAAAGTAAAATGAGCAGAACCAAGAGGACATTGTATGTAGTAGCAGTAATAATGTTCTAAGAACAGCTTTGACAACTAAGTCATTTTGAGGGTTGTAAATACTCATATCACTTACAAAGAACCTAAGAAGGAGGGTGCTATCCACCTCCTGAGAAGGAACTGATAAATTGAAGTGCATATATTATGGTTTTATAGGCACACACACACATACACACACACACACACACACATTTGTGTCTAATGGTAGCCTTCTCTAGTGTCGGTGTGGGGAGAAAGAGAGAGAAAAAAATAAGATAAGAGAACAAAAGAAAACTTAGAAGCACGGAAAAGCAGAGTAGCTTTAAAAATTATGTGTAATGCTTATTACATGTTTTTTTTTAAAAGTAAATGGTGTGAAATGGAAATTCATGGTTTTATATTGAATCTTTTTTTGAAAAAAATGTGTTGTGCACATGGACATTTTTTGATCTTTATGGATTTAAGTTTGAAATTAATAAAAATTTAAAAATGTGCTGTATTCTTTTAGTTCTGCTCTTTCTGCATCCCTTCATATAAATATTTTTCTTTTTCTTTGAATTTTTCATGTGTTGCTCATTGTGGTTGGCTAGCATGTCATTGAGGGGCAGTGTAGTATGGAGTTTAGAGGTACTCTCAGCATTAGCAAGATCTGTGTTCGAGGCCTTACTCTAAGCCACCTTGGCCATGTAACCCTAAACAAGTCTTAACTTCTTGGTGCCCTAGGCAATTCTCTAAGATTATAAGTTGCAGAGGCAGTGACAATATTCAAGGGCAGAGGGAATTTCTTTATTCACCATTTTTTACAAGAATAAAACCAAAGATCTGAATTAAAAAAAATCCCATTATGTTCTTATATCATCTGTTGTCATTTCCTAATCATTAGACACCCAGTTTTGCTTTGAGACTTTTTTGTTATTCATTTATTTATTTTGGTGCGGGGGCTATTACAAATGCATGTTGTTTTTTGTTTTTAAGTTGGCAACCTTCCTGGTATGTAGTTCCTATAATGTGTTCACTGACTCAAAAGTGATAACATTTTTAACAAAAAAACATAGAATTAAGCAAAGGTTGGTCCAATTTACATCCTACTAGCAGTATAAAAACACACATATCATTATACCACTGTGATTATACCAACATTGACTTTTATAGTCTTTAATTATCTTTGCTAATTTGGAAGTCAGATTCCAAGTTACATTACTTTGAATTTTTGGATTATTAAAATTGTGACTTTTTGGAGAACTGTTTATTCGTTTCCCTACCTTTTTGGAGAATTTCTTTGATAAATTTTGGATGTTTTGTTATTAAGAGAAATCTTTTTGCCTCAGTTTTTCATCCAGCTACTAAACATTTATTAAGCGCTTACTATGTGTCAGGCCATGTGCTAAGCATTAGGGATATGAAGAAAAGCAAAAATAATCCTTGCCCTCAAGAAGCTTCCATCCTAATGTGGGAGAAAAACATGAAAATTGCTAGGATCATAAGGTATATGAATGTATGTGCATATACATATACACACACATATATGCATGTGTGTGTGTATATGTGTGTGTGTGTGTGTGTGTGTGTGTGTATTTCAGAGAGCAAGGCACTAGCATTTTGGGGGAGGGGAAGTGGAAAAGGCCTGCTACAGAAGATTGGATTTGATCTGAGTCTTGAAGGAAGCCAGGGAAAATAAGAGTTTTTTTCTGGGGATTTATTGCTTTTTATTGGGCAAAGGCTTTTTGTTCACATAATCAAATTCATCTGTTTTGTCAGATTCCTCTGTTCCAGCTAATAAAGAACTTATTTCATTTCCTGTCCTGTTTTTTTAAAAATTAGATCACTGATTCAGTTGGAATTTTTTGTGATATTTATACTGTGATATTAGTCCGTTAACAATTCTCATCAAATGGTTATCCAACTTGCTCAGCAACCTTTTGTGACCTCTAGTTATCAAACACTAGACTATTATATTTATCAGAGTATAGCTGATCATTTAATGCATTCTAATTTATTGAAAAACCCTAGTACCAAATAGTATTGTTTGCTGCTCCTTTATAATGTAATTTGACATCTGGTACTATAAATCTCCCCTTTTTCTTTTTCTTTCATAACTGGATATTATTTCTTAAGTAAGATAGCTATTAAAAATGTATGGGAAAATTAAGTTTAAAAACCATAATTTTTCAAATCGTTAACTTTTGTATAATATTGGAATATGGAAAAGTGGATTAGAAAGCAGATCCCAATAATTTTTTGCCCACAAAAATACACCTAAAACAGATTCTTTCAGACATACAATGAAGGGGAAGAAGAATCTACCATGTACGAGCAGTAATTAAAAAAAATTAAGAGCAAAACAATCTTGATGTCAAACAAAAAGATATGAATAATTGAAATGGGAAAGCAAGTTATATTTTGCTCAAAGAAATAACAAAAACCTACATTAAATATATATGTTTATGTTAATTGTTGGCATAATGTCTAAAATCTTAAAATACATATTAAACAAATTACAGTGAGATAGAGAAGTTACTAATGGGATGTCATCACGTTCCTTTTAAGTGGCAAGAAAATTAGCGGATGAACTGAAGAAAGTTTAGGATAACTAGACAAAATATTGGTGACTAATGAATGGAAACAATAATAATTATACCTATTACTCAGTACTGTACAGGACCTTTGAAAAGCCTGCCCATGTTTAGGGCCAGGAAGAAATTTTAAGTTAGAGCAAAAGGACATGGAATATATCCATTTTAAAAAATTTAGAAACACTTTCATTTACTCTTATGAATTAATGATCTCATCAATTCATCTATGTGCATGATCCTTTTAGCAATGCAAGTTATGACATGATCACATCTGCCTGCCATCCTGTGTGATTCTTATCCATGTCCTCTTTGCCACAGGAGGCCAACACAATGTCCTGGAGGACCTTCTTGATATCCAAAAGATATCATTGGGGCACATGGGCAGTTCACTGTCAATCTTGTTCTTACTTTATGTCTAGCCATCCCATTTTTCTTGCGATCATGACACCTTATCCTATGATTCTTCTTTGTAATTCCTTATTTTATATGTGTTATAGCTTGCTTAAATGTGCCATGTTCCTCTCTATTTCTCTATGAATGAATCTCATTATAATTCTCTGGAGAGCACAGTGTTCTGTGACTCAAAGTCATAGCCAAATACCAGGTGGTAGATTATTGTTTTTTTTTAACTTTAAAATTTTTGTTATTATTATTTATTTTTAATATACCTTAAAATTAATTTTGAGTTCCAAATTCTCTCTCTCCTACTCCTCCCTTACCTACTGAGAAGGCCAACAATATGATACCAATTATACATGTGAAATTATGTAAAACATGTTTCCATATTAGCCACAAAATAAGCCACATTAGTCATGAAATAAGAAAAATAATGTGAAAAAATTATATTTCAATTTGCCCTGAATTCACTAATTATCTCTCCGTACATAGATTTTTCATCATGAGTCTTTTGGAATTGTCTTGGATCCAAATTCTAATTAATAATCAGAGCAGCTAAATCTTTCACAGTTGATCATTATTATAATATTGCTGTTACTGTGTACAATGATCTTCTGGTTCTGCTCACTTCTTTTACATCAGTTCATATAGATCTTCCCAGGTTTTTCTGAAATTACCCCTCGTCATTTCTTATAGTACATTCTCATAGTATTCTATCATAATAATATACCACAATTTGTTCAGCCATTTCCCAATTGGTGGGCATTCCCTCTGTTTCTAATTCATTGCTACCACAAAAAGCTACTATAAATATTTTTGAATGTGTAGGTCCTTTTCCTCTTCCTCCAGACCTAGCAGTGGTATTTCTGGGTCAAAGAATATGCACAGTTGAATAGCTCTAGGGCATAGTTATAAACTGTTATCCAGAATGGATGGACTAGTTTACAACTCCACCAACAATTCATTAGTGTACCTATTTTCCTATATCTCCTCCACCATTTGCAATTTCTGACAGCTGTGAGGTGGTACCTCAGAGTTGTTTTAATTTGCATTTCTCTAACCAATAGTGATTTAGAGCATTTTTTCATATGGCTATAGATAGCTTTGATTTCTTTTTCTGAAAACTGCCTTTATCAGAGAAACTTGCTGTAAAATTTTTTGATGTTACTTCATTGCCCATGGTACCTTTCAAATAAATATGCTTTGTTTTTCCTTTTGCTTTGTCTGAGATCACAATTGCTACCCTTGAATTTTTTTTTTACTTCAGCTAAAGCATAATAGATTCTGATCCACCCCTTCATCCTGTGTGTATGTGCGTGTTTCCGTTTCAAATGTGTTTCCTATAAACAACATATTGTTGGATTCTGGTTTCTAATCCAGTCTGCTATCTGCTCCATTTTATGGGTAAATTCATCCCATTCACGTCCACAGTTATGATTACTAATTGTGTATTTCTCTCCATCCTATTACGACAAAATTGGGTTGCCCAGAGAAGTTCATCAGTGTTATATGTCAGTTTCACAATAGCATGCTTGTAGGGGTTCTGGATAACGGATGATGTTGTCATGCTTTTCCATTCACCAGTGGAGTGTAGCAGGGCTGTATACTTGCTCACTTGCTCCCATGATTTTTTTCATGATATTTTCAGTGATGTTGCCAGATGCTTTCAACAAAGACAAAAATGACATCAGGGTCAGCCACTGCAATGACAGTAAATTATTCTACAAGCCAAGACTAAAGTGAAGGGAGAGTTGGTGAGCCACTTTTTGTTCCCAGATGATTGTGCATTCAATGAAACCACTGGGGCCAAGATTCAACAGAATATGAATTGATTCTCCACCACTTGTGCTAATTTTGGCCTAATGATGAACACCAAGAAAAGAGAGGTTATCCACCATCTAGCATTGCATCACCCATACATGAAACCACTGGTTACCGCAAATGGAGGAATTTCGAATGCTATTCGCTTACCTTGGCAGAATACTTTCCAGGGAGGTACACATAGAAGATGAGGTGGATGCACACATGCTAGGAAGCTGAATTGTTTCCATTTGAATTGTCTTAGGAAGATTCTGAAGATCACCTGGCAAGATAATGTCTCTATAAGGAGATAAGGCAAGACCCTGAGGTCCTTTCTCAAGCTGAACTGCCAAGCATTCAAACTCTACTGCAGAGAGCACAACTCCAATAGGCTGGCCACATTGTTCAAATGCCAAGTGTCTATTTGCCTAAAAGACTATTGCTCAGTTTTTAGAAGATGGATAGGGCTTCTAATAAGTTTACTTGAAAAAGAATTTCAACTAAATATACTAAATTCTTTCCGAACATATCCGATTGTTTAGTTCTTAGTTACTTGAAGACCAAGAGCTATTGGAGATAGAAAAACAATGAAGTATCCATACTACCTCTTTGTTTTATTACAGAATAGATGGTCAATCTTTTAAGTGATGAAACATAGGAAAACTCTCTTTTCACTTTTCTATGTGTTAAAATCATAAAGGCAGCTATTTATCAGGAAAGTAATGGCTAATTAAGATTTTGTTTTAGAAGACTATTATAAAGTGGCCATTAATGCACTAACTCCCTCATTCAGTGGTCATGAATCTGTAGGAGAAAGTCGAATACCTAACTTTGAGTTGGACAGTGGGAAAATGAGAATTCTTCCTTCTCCTGTTTCATCAATAATCCGGTGAAAACAAACAAATGATAGTATGAGGCAGCTTGGTATAGTGGACAAACGTGGCCTTTGGAGTCAAAGGACTGATGATCAAATCCCATCTCTGGTATTCATATTCAGAGTTGTTTGTCACTCAATCTCTCCAGGCCTCAGTTTCCATCTACAAATGAGGGGGTCTAAGTGACCTCTGATGTCCTGTCCTCTTCCATTAGATTGTGAGATCCTTAAGGGTAAGAACTGGCCTTTGCCTTTTCTTTCTTATCACTAGTGTTTATCATTGGTTTTCTTTTTTATCACAGTGCCTGGCACATAGTAAGTGCTTAATAAATGTTTATTGACTGACTAACCTTCCGGTTTTGGAACTGTGATTGGATGACTCACCATCAAGGTGAATGAGAGAGGCAAACCAAAAGCTACAGGTACATCCTGTCCAGAGTCAGTCAGAGTTCTTTTTGAACATTCTGATTTTTCTCTCAGGTTTTGAGAGATTGGAAAAATCTCTGAAGAGTTTGCAAGTATGGAGGAAAGGAGGAAGTACTTATGAGAGGGACTGAGGGAAGAAAGAGAAGGGGGATGATGATGAAGAAAAAAGGGAAGAAAGGAATAGTTGATAGCTTAGAATGCTTCCGCACCCCAACTTCTTTCTCCATCCCTTTGTCAATTTACATTTTAGAACATAATGAGTTACAGAAGGCCAGGATCTGCCCTGTGGTTTTGCCTTATATTCTTGAGGGAATATGCACACAATGATCCTGTATCTGGTTCCCTAAGCAAAAAGCATCTTGGATTATAAACCATTGTTTTCCTGTAACTGCACCAGAAGATTCTAATAATCCATATCTTCAACCACAGTTCCTCTCAGCTCCATCCCTTTCTCAAAGCAATGAGTGTCTTCTTCCTGGACTCCCTCTCCCTCTTTCCCCCCCTTTCGCTCCTCCCCGGGCTTAGTCAGTGTATGAGCTCAGTTTACACTCTTCCCTAATGTTATCCCATGTTCTGTGGGTCTCTAGTCCCCTACAATCTGCTCGAGTCATCCTGCCCTGATGATGTGGGAGAAAGATGATTGTGGTGACTGAGGGATTATCGTACATGTCTGGCAGAAGGAAAGAATGACATCTTTTGTTTGAAACTGCTGATTGGTCTATGAGTTATATTACTTCTCTGCTGTGCTCCAAGAATATGAGGCTCACTTTTCCAAAATTCTTTCCTGCTGAAATAACCGTGATTGTAAATCATGGGAGCTCACTGCTGCTTGCAGTAGTGATAGGGGCTCCCTTCCATTTCTGCTCCCATCCCCCACCTTCCAATGTGATTTGCTCAGACCTGCCTCCTTGAGTTGAGTTGGGGCCAAAGAGAGGCACTTGAGGGTAAAGCCTTTTCCTTAAAGAACACAGCTCTTCTAATTTTATTAAAATGATTTATGTCAGTCCTTGCTATGAAGATGGAGTAAATTAATTGCATGTTTAGGAAAGATTTAGTGGATCACCACCAGGACTCTCACATGTAAATAGACTCACTCTTGCTGAGTGACACTGCTTGGTTTCCTTCAGTCCATGAAGGAGAGGAAGGAGCCTGGTGCTTTTGAGATAACCTCGCAGTATGTCAATGTCTCTTTTGCAGTTGAAAGGAAATTACTTGGATAGCAGCTGGCCTCTGTTTCTGAAATGCCTCAATCCACACCTATTCTATAAAGTTGTAGAAACAGGCCTGAATGGTCCTTGGAGTCACGGGCTCTTAGAGAAATCCCAGCTCTGCCTCTAAATATCTGTGTGACCTTGGACAAATAATTTAGTCTCTTTGGGCTTGTTTAGTTTTCTCATCAGTAAGATGAGTCTGTTGGACCAAATGGTAGCTAATGTGCCTTCTGTCTCTAGTTCCATAATCTTGTGTGAACTGTGAGATGTAGATGATGGGAAAGCCTCAAATGGCACAAATTGGGGAGAATAAAACATTAATTGTAATTTTCATGCCCTGTTCCTTCCCCCCTTCTACTTTTCCTGCTAAGAATATTTTGGTTTTGTTTTTAATTAATCAATTTAAAGCATTTATCATCTGTCTCTACCATTGTTCCCAAATAAACAGTAATCTCCTCATCTCTCCTTTGGACTTGTGTCTGTCATTCAGAGATCTTTTGAAACTTGCATCTTACATGAAATTCAAAGTTATTAAAAATGAATTTTGGGGAAAATGTCCTTTGGTCAAGTAGTAGTACTAATTGAATATCAGTGATAGCTAGAACCCTTTTCTAGCCCCTATAACCAGAGCCATAAGGAGGGTGGAACAGCTGTGGCTCTGTCTGAGGTGCCATCGTTGGAAGGGAAGGGTGCTGCATTTTTTTCCCACTGCAGTCTGCTTCATGGCTCTCTACCAACTTGTGGGGTGGACAGCCAGGGGGATCCCGAGTCCCAGGAGAGGAAGCAAGAGCAGAGTTAATGTCAGCAGAAGTTGGGGAGGAGGGATAGGAAAATGGATGAATTACCCCTTCTTTCCCAATGACTACCCACAATTGGGTTGAATCTACTAGGCCCTACTTCTCTCTTTCCTCCTATCCCTCCCAGTGATAACAGGGGTACAGACTGGATTCTCTGAGGGATGGTTCCCCTTCCTCCCCAAACCCAATATACCCTTCTTCTCAACTGAATTTGCTTCAGGTGCCAAGATTCCTAGTTGTGGTTCTGCCTAGAACATCTCAGAAAAAGACAATTTGGGGAATGGAGATCTCACTCAGATCACTGGGGTTAGTAAAATTCATAGGTTCATAGATCTGAACTTGAAATATCGAATAATACTTTCCTTTTACAGATGAGAAAGCTGAGACACTGATTATAGTAATACTGTAGGGCACATTATTTCTACCTTACTTCAAAGAGGCTTTAGGTTCCTTCAAATCATTATTTTTCTCCACTCTGTGAAAAAGAGAGTATAGGGATGGGATAGTTATAACTCTTCATACATATGGGAAATCTAATATATGGAAAAGTTCCAGACTTACTTTCAATTTAGATGACTTGCTATGGACCGGCTGTCCCAAATGTTTTCATGCAGTTTAGTTCAGTTTAAAATTTAAAATTAAAACTGCACTAAGACATTTGGGGTAGCCTCTATAAGGCAGGAGGTCAGCTGATCACCCAGGAGCAAAGGAATGTGTATGAGGAAGTCATGCCATCTAGAAGTTAGCTACTTTAACTCATTTTCCAAACTAGATTCCATGCTGGGTTATTTCTACAAGTATAGAAAGAAAATTTTGTCACTGGCCTCTAAATTTCAGTGCCCCAGGTCAATGGCTCAGGGAGTTCACCCTAGTGAATTTAAAAATTTTTTCCTTGTCTGAGATCATATTGCAACCTTTATGTTTTTGGAATTGTCTATCACATAGTAAAATTTTTTTCTGGACCTGTTTATTTTTAAAATGTATTTCTTGTGTGCAACAAATTGTTGCATATCCATTCTATTTTTGTTTTATTGGGGAATTTATTCCATTCACATTTAAGGTTATAATTATTAGGTTTGTGTTCTCCTCCATTTAAATCTTTGTAGTGGGTTCCCTTTCTCCTCTTTTAAGTTAGTAATTGCATACTACATTTAGCTTTGCTGCAACTATATTTAATCCCAGTATCCCAGTCTCTCCCTATTTCCTTCCTTCCTTCCTTCCTTCCTTCCTTCCTTCCTTCCTTCCTTCCTTCCTTCCTTCCTTCCTTCCTTTCTTCCTTCCTTCCTTCCTTCCTTCCTTCCTTCCTTCCTTCCTTCTTGCCCTGGTTCTAGTTTGAATTTACGGAAATTATTTTTTCTTATTTTCTAATTTAGTTTTTACTCTATCCTATATGAGAGTATAGTTCAGAATTATCCTTGCCTACTCCTCTCAATTAATGTTGCTTATTCAAGGTAGAACTTTCTGGGAAACAAAAATTATGTTCTTTTCTCTTTTCCAATCATTAATTAGTGTAATAACAAACCAAGCTCATTAATCCCTCTACTTTGTTTGTTTACTTTTGCCCTCCCCCTCCTTTTTTTTGAGAAGCCCTTTTTGACAACACTCAATTTTGAGATTTTCATGTATGAAGGACACACTATGGTGTATGGCTATAGATTGATTGTTTACTAAGTTATAGGACCTGGTCCTGCTCTATGCCCTTCCATTCATTCCTTGCTTATCTTAAGGACAGTGCATGCTACCACTTGACTTATATTCCCCTGATTTGATGTATTCTAGATGATTCTGGAGGTGGACTAATATATTTCCTCTCTTAGAGTGGGCTAAATTCCTGGGAAACACAATCCTTGCTTAAGAGGGGGAGGTCAGTGGTCTCTTGAGACCTGTTGTTATTTAGTTGATCAGTCATTAATGATTCTTTGTGACCCCATTTGGGCTTTTCTTGGTGAAGAGTAGAGTGGTTTGCCATTTTCTTCTCCAGGTCATTTTTATAGATGAGAAAACTAATCAAACAGCATTAAATGACTTGCCCAGGGTCACATAAATGGTGTCTGAGGCTGGATTTGAACTTAGGTACTTCTAACTCCAGGGCCAGCACTCTAACCACTATGCCACCTAGCTGCCCCTGAGATACCTACTACTTCCAAATAAACTCTTTATAGGACTCTTTATCACTCTCTCCCAACTGTTTTCTACCCTAATTTCACTCCTTATTTCCTATTTTTATTTTTTCTTTTAATTTCCCTATTTCTCTTTTGAACCATTTAGGGATTTCTTGCAGGTATGTGGAAGATCCATAGAATGTTTTATCTAGATACCCTTTTCCATTTGGGGGTTCATAAAATCACAGATTTAGAACTGGAAGCAATTTCAGAGACCATCAATCCAGTCCTCTCCTTTTATAGATAACAAAATTGAGCCCCAGGGAGATGATGACTTGCCCAACACAGATAAGTACTTTTAGTTTACTTTCTGTTACATAATATTTCTTCATCATTATGTCTTTCCTACTCAATATTTCTTCTTTCTTGGTGAGTTTCTTTGGAGACCTTTGTTTTAGTTTGGAGATTGTAATGCTAATTTATTTTTGCTTAATTTGAAGATCTTTCCATCCATTAATAGCCCCATGTGACCTGCCTATGTCACACAGAAGACTAAGTCACCTGAAGCCTGTGGTGGGAGGGCCTTGCTGAATGGGTGGAACAGGAAGAGTGGAGCAAGAAGGGTTGAGCAGAATGGAAGAAGTTGGTCAGAGCAGTTAGAGCTGAGGGAGAGAGAAGAAGCAGCTAGCTGTGAGTGTGTGTTTGTGGGAAGGCCTCAGCAGGGGGAGGGCTTGAGAATGGCGGTACCCCCTGCATTGTTATTGTGTATGGATTTCTTTACTGCTGTAATGGATTTGGCTTTCTGGTGCTGGGATTTGGCTTTCTGCTGTTTGAATAAATGTTTTGGTTCTGCCTTCCATAGAGAGAGTCCATTATATTTTGTGATTCAGAACTATGCTAGCCTATACAAAGTTGCCATCAGCACTGTGAATATTGCATTGGCAATACAGAGATCTACTTGTCCCCAAGTAGCTTGGCTTCTTAAAACTTTGTCCCTTGTCTTATCTACCATTTGATGCAGTGGGTTGAAGCTGGCTTCCACACTGGCCACTCCCAAGCTCTCTTGGTCTGGTGAGGTAGCATAGGATCAAACATTTGCTTTCACTAGCTCCTCCCTAAACCACAGTCTTCAAATTTGTTTCCTGTCCAGACCAAGTTTTCAGTGACCCACCCACTTTGAGTTGGGGACTAATTGACAGACAAAATCCATGGAGCTTGGGTATAATGAAGTTAAAGGGGGAGAGACACACAGAGAGAGAGAGAGAGAGAGAGAGAGAGAGAGAGAGAGAGAGAGACAGAGACAGAGAGACAGACAGAGAGACAGACAGAGAGAGAGACAGAGAGGCAGAAACAGAGCGAAAGAAAGAGAGAGAAAGGGCGGGGGGGAAGAGAGTGTGTATGCACACGTGGTGCATTCACCTGCTCAGAGTAAGGATGTGGGGAGAGGTTAGATCTGCTCACTGATGGGGAAGCTTGATAAAATTAGATCTATAAATGGAAGACCTTGCTGTGGCACAGGCTGAGGGTGGAAGTAGAGATACACATTCTTGACTCAGTCCCCTCCTCCTATTTCTGATTTGATGCCTTTATGTTGCAAAGGCAAAAGTGGAGGCATTTCCTGTTTCCTTTTCTTCTTTCTGAAATGTGACTATCTCTCTATCTGGCACATTACTTCATTTGAGAGTGGTGGGTTCTAGCTGTTATGCTGGAACCTTGCCATCTTTTCTCGTGTCATCCTGTTCGCTTGGCTTCACTCTAGTTATAGCCCTGAAAGTAAGAGAGGTGAAAAATGACATAGTCCTTGACTTGAAGGGGTTTGAGGCCTGAATCAGATCCAGGTTTCCTGTTCTCCATATCCTTTAAGCTGGGCAACTCTGTGAATAGAGTGCCAGGCCTGGAGTCAGGAGGACCTGAGTTCAAATCTGGATTCAGACACTAGCTGTGTGACCCTGGGCAAGTCACTTAACCCTGTTTGCCTCAGTTTCCTTATATGTAAAATGAGCTAGACAAGGAAATGGCAAACCCCTTGAGTATCTCTGCCAAGAAAACCCCAAATGGGATCATGGAGGGTCAAACATGATTGAAATAATTAAACAACAAATATTCTTAAATATCTTTCTCATGGAAATGCTATGTTGGTTCTACATTCTCCTGGTAATGTCTTTCTGGATGTGGCAGTTGAATGTAAAGTCTGAAAATCTTATATTTATTAGATACCTCCTGAGTACCTACCTATCTTGTGTACAAGATTGTTCTGCATATTATAGGGGATATAGAAATGAATAAGAGTAAAATGTAGTCTCTTTCACCAAGTCTAGTTAAGGATCATAGATCCCAAGCTGGAAGGGGCCTCAGAGACTATCTGTTCCAACCACCTGATTTTACAGTTGAGGAAACGGGCTTATAGAGGGTAAGTTTATAGAGGCAGGGAGTTTCAGAAACAGGATTTGAACTCTGGCTCTCTGATTCGGGAATCAGCATTTTTTTTTCCTTTACCATGTTGAGATCACCAAAGACAAATAACCGGGTGGCATAGAACGTGCCTTTGTGAGTGGTGCTAATGAAGTTGGAGGCAGGAGAGAGCACAGCTGACTGGTGTAATCACATTTGTGGATGGACAAGGACAGAGTGAAGCTTATGTCCTCATTGGTACCAGAGGAATTCCCAGTGACTGAACAATGCGATGTTTGCTCTGATGACTGTTTGGTGTCATGAACACTTGGTGACGTTATTGCTTGTGCACAAGGAAAACTCTCAAGCCTCTTGGACCACCATGGACTGCTCCTAAATCTATTCCCCTTTCCTGGTTGTAATTGCAGAGCCCTGGTGTCCTAGTCAGATCTTGGGATTACTCTAGGAATGGAGAATACAACAAATCTCCCCTGTGATGCTGCTGTTTGAGAATGATTGGTGTCTGATTTTATCTATCTATTTATTGCATATGTGTGTATGTATGCACACTTTATATATATATGCATACACATACATGTATGTATATACACACGTGTTGTCATTTACTTGTTTTTCAGTTATGTCTGACTCTTTATGACCCCATTTGGGGCTTTCTGGCAAAGATACTGAAATGGCTTGCCATTTCCATCTCCAGTTCATTTTACAGATGAAGAAACTGAGGTAAACAGGGTCAAGTGACTCACTCAGGCTCAGGGTCACATAGCTAGTAAGTGTCTGAGGCCAGATTTGAATTCAGGAATGTGATTCTTCTCGACTCCAGGTCTGGTGCTCTATCCACTGTACCACATGTTGTTGTTTGTCCTTTGTTCCTGAAGAGGATCAAAATGACATTACTACGTTGGGGTCAAGGTACAGTATGTCTGCCTGTGGCTGATCAGGCCAACATGACCTTGGAAGGCTCTACCAAAGGTTGGGCACAAATAGTCCATATGTACATTTGAAGTAGACATGTTTCTAAATGTGCACATCTCATGTTTCTTTTGAGCTACTGCAATTCTGCCTTACTCATAGAGCACAGCACCTTCTTTGATATGGGCATGCCGTGCTAGGCGGTCCTGTGTTAGTGTCTCCTGTGTCTCACAATCGATTCCATAATTCTTCAGAGAGACATTGAGAGTGTCATTGTGTCTCCCTTGATTTGTTTCTAGTTCTCTTACAGGCACAAGAAGTGCTACAGCTAATGTTTTGGTTTCATGAGACATTTCTTTCAGTCTTTGGTTTCCTTGGAGTATGTACCCAGTGGTGAAATTGGTAGATCAAAGGATATTAACAATTTATAGATTCTTTTGCATAATTTGTAATTGTTTTCCAGAATGGTTGAACCAATGACAACAATCTCTGTCTCTTTCCAGCTGGGAAAATTCCCATTTTCCAATGGAAAGTCTCTTGAGCTACATATGTATAGTTGGTCAAGGTACCCTGGGACTTGGATTTGTAAAATGGTTCTTTCCCATCAATTGGGCTGTTTATAAAGGTTCTAAACAATAATTTTTTTCTGAAGATTACATTTTTTTGACATTGCATATTTGGTATTCACTATTTACTTTCCTCATCTGAGTGCAATAAAATAGCAAGAGTGAGGTATAGCTATTAATAAAGGAAAATTTTCCTCTATCCACATCAAAACTATTGAGGTCAGGTACAACTATTCCACTGGAAATAGATTTTGAGACTCTTAATTTAGGTGAAATGATAGATATATCAGACAATACCTTGAATTGTACAATTTTACCATCTCTATCATCTGTTGAGGGTATGAAGGCATGTTTTTGATTATTTACTAAGGGACACCATAGAAATATTATTGATGGATGAATGCTTTGTCATTCTTAGATCCATCTAATCAGATTGACATTCTGCTAATATAAACTTAAATTGTCTATATGAATACTATGGAAGCCAGTAGAGCAAAAGTCAGCATTTGTGAAGTTATCTGTGGACTAAAAATTTCACTGTGTTCTTTCTTATTTGACGTCTTCATTGCTTGTGTCCCACTTGGAGCTACACTTTAACTGAAAACAGAATCAAGTAAAGCCAGATGATAGGTAGAGGAACAAAGTCAGATTCTTTTGCTTTAATAATTCTCATGACTAAGTTAAAGACCACCTTTCCAAACACTAAGTTAATGACTTTTCATAAATGAGGTCTCACAAAGTCATAACTCAAGCTTATAAAAAAAAGCCTAAAGACACGCCAGTCATGAAAATTAAGGCATTACAGTACAGTGGAATAAGTTCTGGACTTGGAATCAGAGGATCTGACCTTGAATCTCAGTTCTGTTACTTTTTACTTTGTTGACTTTGGACAAATCTCTTAACCTCTCTGGGCCTCGTTTTCTCATATTTAAAATACAAAGGTTAGATTAGGTGACACCTAAGGTCCCTTCCAAACCTAAATCTGAAATCTTTATTGCAGATATCAACTCAACAAGTATTAAGAAGTCTTGGGTTGATGGTCTTGGAAAATGTTGATGTTTTGATATTCCTCATTAAAAGCTGGTTTTTCTAGCATTCCCAGAAAAATTATACCAGCAATCCAGAACTGAATCCTTCACAAATCCTTCCAGTAATAGGCAGATCACATCAGCCAGAGAAGACCATATAAAATGTAAATATTGCGCGTCTCCAGACAAAAATCATTAAAGGACATATTGATGCAGAGATATATGCATGAAGGCTTACCATTGTAAGGATAAACATTCAAATTCCAGCTTCTCTCTTCTCTTGTAATGGAAATAATAAAGAAGCATGGTCCATCCCTCCAAATTTTGGCTACAACATCATCCATTGATTCTTGTACGTCTGGAAGGCTTTTCATATTTCCTACTGTTAGCTCTTTACTGTTCTACAAAGGAAACATCTGTAAATCATTGTCATGATTTGGATTTTCACTTTTTTTGTTTGAGACGTTTTCAATGGAAATAATCAGCAGAGTCTTCATCCCCACAGAATATATGTTTACCCATCAGCTTTTCTCTGGTATTTTAAACACAATTTTATGGTAAATTGTAAGAGTTCTCTCTCAGGAGAACTAAATGGCAATTTTACACTTGATCTCAACAGAATTAAACATAGTGTTCTGAATATTGGTTCAGTATCCAGCCTTCATATCTACCTATTGAGATTCTGCCTTACTCTTCCATGACCAGCTTAAATATTACTTGATCTGTGAAATTTCTGAACACTTTTCTTCACTGGAAATGAAGATTTCTTTCCTGTTTATTATTTTATTAATTAGTAAGAGGTAATATATATGTAGCACATGCTATGAACTGCTCTCTCTACCAATCCCTGCTTACACTGGAAGGCCAAGTCTTCAGAGGTTGACTGTTACTTTCTTCCTTCAGGCTTCTAGGGATAGTTTTGAGGGGGTGTGTGTGTGTGTGTGTGTGCGTGTGTGTGTGTGTGCTGCCAGTGTGCCTCTTTACATGATTTCCAGTTGTTACCAGTTGGTCAGCCAGACTTTATTAGTTTTAGATGTTTGTATTTAGGATGATGGTTGGTACAAAACATTGCCTACAAAACTATATATACACAATATACTCTGCCACCAATATTTTCAGACCATAGGGGAAAGTGGACTCAGGCTTAGAGAACATCTATGGCAAAGCAGTAACTTACAGCTCCTGGAAATTCTTTTCTTGGAGTCCTCAAGATGTTTTCTTGTGATATGGGAGGTAGTTCTTCTGTGGGCTTCTTATACAGTCTTGAATCTTCTTTTCTTTTTTTGTATCCAATCTGTCTTTAGATCCCAATGCAGACACAGCCTTCAGCTAGAATGCTGATGATAAAGTCTCAATCCTCTGGTTGCCTGAAGTTCACAGTCCTTGTCCAGCCAAGGGGAGAGAGAGGAGGAGACTGGGACTTAGGTTGCTGGTGCTCTCAGCCTCCACTCTTCTCTAGAGATTGACTGGAGGTATCTCTCTGGTGCCAGATAAATGCTGGAATCATTGATCCCAGGCTAACTTCCTGGTTTTATACAAGCCCCACAAGGTGTTAACAAGTCAACAAGTCAAATCAGTCAGCAGTGCCTACTTTGTGTTAAGCTCTCAAGGAGCTCATAGTCTAATGGGGAAGAATAACATACAATGGACAAAGAAGTTATAAGCAGGATAATTAACAATAATCACAAAGGGAAGTAACTAGCATTAAGGGATAACTGAAAAAGGTTCATCCCAGAAAGTGAGATTTAGCTGGGACTCAAGGGAAATGAGGGAAGCCCAGGAGATGTAGATAAGGAAGAAGAACTGCTGTGCTATGCATGGGGGATAGGCAGTGAAAATGTCCACAGTTGAGACATGGAATGTCTTGTGTAAGAATCAGCAAGGAGGCCAGTGTCACTGGATTGTAGAGGAAGATGGGGAGAAGTAAGGTATAAGAAGAATGGAGGGGCAGGAAGGGGGCCAGATTATGAAGGGCTTTAAAAGCCAGAGAGGATTTTATATATAATGGTAGGGGTCATAGGGAACTATTGGAATTTATTGACTGGGGGGTGACATGGTCCCTCTTACACTTCAGGAAGATCAATTTCACAGTCAAACAAAGGATGGGCTGGTGTAGGGAGAGACTTGTGGCAGGGAGACCAACTGTAGATTATTGCAGTAATCCAGGTCTGAGGTGATGAGGGTCTGTATGAGGGTAGTGGCAGTGTCAGAAGAGAGGTGGAAGCTTATAGTAGAGACATTAAAAAGATAGAAATGACAGGACTTGTTAAGAGATGAGATATGGGAGTAGTACATGGGAGTGGAAGAAACAAAGATGACACATAGGTTGAAAGAGTGGGTGATTGGGAGGATGGGATATCCTTAACATTAATAGGGAAGTTCAGAAGACATGAAAGTTTTTGGGGACAAACAATGAACTCAGCTTTGGATATGTTGAGTTTAAGATGTATACAGGAACCCAGTTGAAGATGTGGTTCAGTAGGCAGTTGGAAAAGTGAGACTGGAAATCAAGATAAAGTTCTGGGCTGGATAAATAGATCTGAGACTTATTAGCAGAGATGATAATCGAATCCATGAAACCACCAATTGAAATAGTAAAGAGAAAGAAGAGAAGAGGGCTCAGAACAGAGTGTTAGAGGATACTTACGGTTAGTGGACCTGACCTGGATGAAGATCCAGCAGTGGAGTCTGAGAAAGAGCAGTCAGACACATAAGAATAGAAACAGGAGAGGAGAATGTCAAAGAGACGAGGTAATTGTGTCAAATATCGAAGAAAGATCAAGAAGGAAGATGATGGAGAAAAGCCCATTAGATATGGTAAATAAGAGGTCATTGGTAACTTTGGAAAGAGTGGTTTCAGCCTGAGAGAGAAACTTTAAGAGATTGAGAAGAAAAGAATTGGAGGCATAGGTAGCCTTCTTAGGCAGTTTAATCACAAAAAGGAAGAAACATATAGGATAATAGCAGGGATGAATGAATCAAATGAGAGTTTTTTGAGGATGGCGAAGGCATGAGTATGTTCATAGGCTGTAGGAAAGCAGCTGGTGTTACGGAGAGAGTGAATATTTGTGAGTGTGGGGATGACAAAAGAGGAAATCAGAAGACGAGGGGATGGAATGGGTTCACTTGGGCATGTAGAGAGATTAGTATTGGCAAAGAGAAGGTTATGGTAGATTGGGCGAAGGAGAAGATATTGGCAGAAGGCATCTGGGTGATGAGATGAGGGCAGAAGAGGAAACTCTTATAAATGGTCTCAGTTTTTTTTAGTGAAATATGGGGCAAGGTTCTTTGTTGGGAAAGTGGAGGGAGGAGAATCCATTAGTGGTTTGAGGAGGGATGAAAAAGTTTAGAAAAACCACTGTGGAGAGTAAGATAATACATCAATTAGGTAATTAAAATTAAATTAAATCAATCAGGCAATTAAAAAGATTGCCTTGCTACAGCAAGGGCCCAGTTGAACTTGTGTAACATAAATTTGTAGTGAATCCAGGCAGCATGGTTTCATGATTTTTTTTTCAATTTCTTTCAGCAGCACCTGAGTAGGAGCAAAGGCAGTGGATGGTAGAAGTAATTCAAGGCTGGAGCTTATGTGGTAAGATCTTTGATGGGATAAGGAAGGAAGGGACTAGAGAGAAAAGGAAGTACAGAGTTGAAGTGAACAAGTCCTTCAACCAAACAGAACAGACTTCCTGTTGCATCTAGTTGAAATTTCTTGATTAGATAGATGCTCAAGCATTATTCACACCTCTGATTTATTCAATTAAGGTATGTCCTCGCCTGACAAAGGTATCAGGGCATAGTCTTGCCCATTACTCTAAATGGCTTGGTGATTGTTTAGACCAGTGGTGGGGAACCTGAGGCATTTAGGCCACACGTGGCCCTCGAGGTCCTCATGTGTGGCCCTTTGACTGAATCCAAATTTCTTAGAACAAATCCCCTTAATAAAAGGATTTGTTCTATGAAACTTGGACTCAGTTAAAAGGCCACACCAAGGACCAAGAAAGCCACATGTGGCCTCAAAGCTGCAGGTTCCCCATCCCTGCTCTAGACTGATATCTCCTCTCCTTATACATTTTTGACTTTTACATATTAATTAGTCACAGAGTAGCCTGACTGCCATATGCCAAGCATCTTTTGTAGCTGTAATGATCCTAGGATTGTAGATTTAGAGCTAGAAGAAACTTTATTGACTATCAACTCCAAGATCTTCATTTTATGGATCAGGAAGATAAGGCACAGAGAGGTTAAGGGACTTGGCCAGGGTTACATATCTAGTAAGTGTCTGAGGTAGAATTTGAATCCAGGTTCTCCTATCTATTATGTCACACTGTCTTTCTAGGAAGATATCAGGAATATCTTTCATTATAAAAAATCAAGTTTGGTTTCCCATCCTTTCCCAATCCATATAAAATCTTAGCCTAAAATATGCTGAATGGAACTACGTAGTAAACAAAGACCAAGGGCAGGTACAATACAACTTTAATCTAAAGTAAATATAATCATTTTCATGCTGCCTACCTCATCGAATTCTTACAAAGACAACTTTTTGTGAACTTTAAAGTGCTATGGAAATGTGAATTATTAATTAAATTGGTTTGGGGCCTTCTGTTGTTGGTGTCCTTACTGTCATGTCAGACTAGTGTGACCTGACACAAACAAACCCTTCAGAATGCTGAAGGTTTGGTCAAGGATGCAGCTGTCTTTAGATTCATTGACACAGGATCATCTTTGATGAGCCCTTCCTTGCACTTCCTGCTTAAGACCCCAGGCAGCCTACAGTACAGCCAGTTTTAGAAGACTTTCCTCAGGGTTAATAAACCCAGATACACAAGGAAGGAGTTCCTTAGAGAATTAGACTCCCCAGGGCTCTATTGATCTATCGCTTTATCTCCTTTATTTAGAAACGAAAAACAACAAAACTCTGAGTTTTCCAGTGGCAGCATAGAGCCAATCTAACACCAACCCAGATGGCTGAATTCCCTCTGCTTTTCTAAGTTGCCCATTTATAGCCTGAAGTGGATGAATACTTTATTGCAGTTACTTTAAGGAACCCCTGCCTTCCTGCCTCCCTGAATGTGGTAATCACCTGAAGTCACAATTTAATTAGCCACCATATGGAATGTATTTTTTCTGCATTCTACTTCAGGCTGCATTCCCATTTCTAATCTGGGACAACATATAGAGCCCCTATCAGCCTTAATGAGGTCGCACGTGCAGTAAGGAAGGAAGGAACATATCCTAGAGTTTTGCAATGCGCTGGGCCTGTGCCAGAAGTCAAATGATTGAAGGAGGCCAAATATAATGGAAACTGGGAAAGAAAAGCAAACATAGGTGGAAAAATAGTGATGAGTGGAAGGTCTCAGCCAGCTGCTCTTTTCTTCCTGACTTAGGAAAGAAAACAGTGTTGAAATCCTGGGTCACAGGCTGAAGGGAAACAGTGGCTATCAGCAAAAGTGCCAGACTCAGGAAGAGCAACTTAAGTATTTCAATGGTAATATTTTTTAAAAAACATATTAAAAACTTAGCAGCCATCATAAAAATGAACATCCAGATAAACGAATTAAGAAATGAAGTCATATATAACCTCCAGATCCCAACTGTTTATAATTTATTTTTCAAGTGTTTACATTAACTTGAACAAAATAGTAACTTGTTTGTTTCTCCATCACTTTATCTTTTTCTTCTGCTTATGTTATTGGAATCTGTTGCTGTCATAATTATGGTTTTTATGTGGTTGTCATTGATATGTATGTTTTGGTACAAGCAATCCATCAACCTCAGCCTCCCCACAAGTGGGGGATTATGGGCATGTAATTCATATAGAATATAAATTGCTCTATATCATTTCATATAATCTTCTTGTATTTCTTTGTATTATAGCTGTCATTTCTTAGAGTGTAATGATATTCCATTATGTTGATAAACCATGATTCTTTAATTCCTTGACTGTCAGATGTATAGATAACTTTAAGTTTTTTCTCTTATGAATAAAGCCTTCTGGATATTTTATATGTATTGGTCTTTTTCCCTTTTAATAACGTTCATAGGAAATAAATTTTAGTAATGGAATTACTGGGTTAAAAATACAGAATAGTTTTTTTTAAAAATTAGCGTATTATAGAATTGTTTGCCCCAAGATGGCACCATTCTGTAGTTCCTACAGAAGTGTAATAGTTCTCTTTTTTCTCTGTCTTTCTAATTTTTTGTAATTTTAAATTATCTTTGCTAATTTGGTGGTTGTAGGTAGTATTTCAGAGTTGTTTTAATTTGTTTTTCTCTGAAGAGTTGGAGAGTTTTTTAATGAGGTCATTGGCTGTATCGTTCTATAGATAGATACATAAATAAAAATATATGTGTTTATACATATATATGTTTATGTGTGTGTATACACATATGCATATGTACACACACACATGTATATATGAGAGAGAATTGCCAATCAGGTCTTTGGTGGGGGGGTTGTTTTACTATTAATTCTTATAAATTACCAATTCTTTAGATTTTGGATATAAAACTTTTATTGGAAAATATTTATGAAAAGAATTTTCTCAGTCTGATACTTTAAAAAATTCTAGTTGCATTGCTTTTCGGTATATAGAATCCTTTATTTTTACATACTCAAATCCATCTATTTTGTCTCTTACAATTTATTCTGTTTGTTGAATAGATAAGAAGTTTTCTTATTTCTATATCTATGATAAAGGTATTATTCCTTCTTTTGGGGTGTTTCTTTTGTCTGTTTAAGTATTTATATCACGGATCCACTGACTTTTAGTATTACATAGTGTATGAGATGTGGTGCTAACCCCATCTTCTGAGTTATTCCAATATTTTATTTTTTGAAACTCACCTCCTTATCCATCCCAGGCTGGAGGTACAGTAGCCACTAATGGCCAGACTCCACTACTGATCAGTACAGGGGCTTTGAGTGGTTCTGTTTCCAACCTGGGTGCGCCAACCCCTCCTTAGACAACTTGGAGGGCTCTGCCTCTTGACCCCTTCTTTCTCTTGGGGGCTCACTGTGGCTCAAAACTCCCTTGCTCAAGCAATCCATCAGCCTTAGTCTTCCCAGTAGTGTGTGTATGTGTGTATGTGTGTGGTTACAGGCAATAATTTATATAATATAAAGTACTTTATAAACTTCAATCCTGTATAAATGTCAGTTATTTCTGTTTGAATCTAGAAGATTTTTTCTAGTGCTTTATTAAAACATAAATGTTCTTGGGAGGGTTCTTAAGCCCCAATCATTTTCCCTCAACCTCTCTATTAGAAATGTGACCTTGTCTATGAGTGTATATATAAGTATACGTGTATGTTATATACATATGTACATGTGCACACACATATACATACACGTACACACATACACAATGCACATATACACACGTATAGCTTTATATATGTGTGTATATATACATGTATACACACATGTGTATATATTTGTGTGTGTATGATAGTTTTTTCACTCTTCCTTGAATGCAAATTCCTAGAGACAAAGACCAAGTCTAATTTGTATGTTTGTGTTCATATGCAGATTTGGTTCTCTACATTCATGGGCCACTTGGAAGATATTTCAGAACCACAGCATGATTTAGCTTTGCCTTCTCTGAAATTCCTTATTTAGCTAATTCATGAGCCCCTACCAAGTCCCCCTACCCCCTTAGTTCAAAGCAAAAGACTTTAAACATCATTTTAAAAAACAATAGGTGAAATTATCCAATACCTAGTAGTATATTCTTGCACGGAATTCCACTTTACTCCCAGAAGTCTAGTCCTTAAAGACTCCCCATTGCCTTCCATATAATGGGAGAGAGACTCGGACAGTTTACCGAAAGTTTCCCTGGTTCTCAAACCACTCCTTTGTGTTCCCAACACAGAGGGAGGGGGATTAGCTTAGTCATTTATGGTACATACTAGGAAACTTTGTGGAGGCTCCTGGAGTTATCCAGGAATCTTGTAATGGGAATTGTAAAACACTGATTGGAGATCCATGGGATTTCTCTGGATGAGAGCTACAGAAGGGGAAAGAAGCTCTGGAAGAAGAATTATACCCCCAAATTTGCCACCTCAGCACTATTGATGTTTCTGCAACTTGTGGTAGTTGTAAGAGGGCATGGTGTCCATAATCTTCCAGCTTCTCCTTCTCAGTTCTCTTTTTATAGTGTCCTGGGGTTAGGAGACATTCCAGTGCTGTTTGAACTATGCATGGCCTTCTCTGATGTGATGCTCAGGAACTTCTCCCAAAGCTTTATGGGAGATGTAGTCCAGAGAGTCTATGATTATCTAGATATGGGTTCCTTACATATCTTTACATTTACATACGTTTGGATCTAGACATACAGATATAAATTAAAATGAGGTATTTGTAAAATGCTCAGCATGGTGCCTGATATATAGTAAGCATTACACAGATTTTATCTATTCTAAAATAGCATTTATTTAGCCCTTATTTTGTGCCAAGCATTGGGCTGGGAGCTCAGGATACAAACACAAAAGCAGAGCTATTCCCACGCTGGAGACCAGTAAAGGATATTTTGATTTGAGACATTATAGGTATAATGAGGGAAGCCATAGGGAAACTGATCAAACCACTCTTTGCAGGATCTATGACAGAATTGATTTGATTATATTTGATATAAAGCTTCACCAGAAACTGTCAAATCCATATATTTCCATGCCTAACCTGGGCCGTTTTTCTTCCCTATGGAGAAGCACCATATTGATATCATCAAAAGAAAAGCCAGAAAGAAAGTAAAATTAAAATAGAAGCAGTATTCTGTTTTCAAATACTATTAGGTAACATTTATATAGTGCATTAAGAGTTGCAAAGTGTACTACATATGTTATACCCTTTCCTCACAGCAAACCTGTGAGATGAATATTTATCATTATATCCATTTTATGAATGAAGAAAACAGGCTGAGAGAGCTAATGTGACTTTGAACCTGAGTCACAGGATCATAGAATTACAGGTTTAGAGCTGGAAGAAATATATGGAGTCTAATCTTCACTTTACAGATAAGGAAACTGAGGAAACAGAGAGGGTTAAGTGACTTGCTGAGGGTCACATTATTAGTATACTTCTCGGTCTCCCTGACTTCATCTAGTACCCTATCCACTACACCGCATTGTCTCAAGATAGTGAATGTGTGTGTGGTAGGGAAAATGGAGTGACCTTCTTGGGTACCCCCAAATTATACCACACATATAGTTATGCATATAACTTTGCCTATAGCATTCATTTCTCATAATGAGGAGAGGTAAATACTAAGGCTCTGTGGGAAGAATTTGGAGCATCGGTAGTTTTTAGTTGTAGTTAGTTTCATAATAGCTACAGTACAATAGAAAGAACACTGTATAGACTTGGGTCCTATTGTCAGGTTTGTCACAAAGCAGTAGTGTGAGCTTGGGCAAATACTTTTTTTCTCTGGGCTTCTGTTTCCCCATAAGGAAAATGAAATGAACCCCTTCTTGTCCTTAGCCCCTAGACTGAATGAGGCAATCTTTAAGGAAGGTTTCTTCCTGATCTGGGATTCTGTGAACTGATAAGCTAATGATAAGGATGATTGTATGTATACTGTGTGTGTGTACACACATATACATATACATACATATATATACACACATATATACATATGTATATATATATGTATATATGTGTGTATATATATGTGTGTGTGTGTGTGTATATATATACATATAATCCCAGACCCATGATTTCATTGGCTTAGGGAACTCTCCACAAGAAGATTTCCCATTTGGGAGCTTTTCAAACCCTTTTTTTGGTGTCATGGACCCTTTTGGTAGATTGATTAGGCCTATGTACCTCATCTCAGAATATTTCTTTTAAATGCATAAAATAAAATATATAGGATTAAAAAAGAAGCCAAAGGTTAGTGAAACTAAAGTGTTCCCCCCATCCAATTTATAGATATCTTGAAATTTATTGATGGATTTAGTGCCTGGTTAAGAACCTTTGCCCCATATCAATTGATATCAGCACACCTGCTTTGTAACTTGGGGTCTTTGAGGGTTGTCTGAATCTAATGAGAAGTTAGATGCCTTGTTTAGGGCCAGTACAGTTATCCTTTCCACATTGTGACTTTCACCATCACCACTTTGGGGGGAGTTTTGTGGAAGCCACAGATGACAAAGGTCCCAGATAGCACCAAAAAAGTTTAGAAGTATACAAAATATATGTGCAGCATTGTATAATATGAATTTATTTTATCTTTTAATACCAAAACAATTCTGACTCCTTCTCTGGTAGGAAAGGAGGGCCAAAAAATTTATGCAGATTTTCCAAACAAGGAGGGGACACTGCACCCCTGACCCCAGTGATATGGAGGGGACAACTGTATTTGAGTCAAGACTTCCTGACTTGATGGGCAGCCCTCTCTGTTTACTGTGCTGTACTGCTCCCGTGAATTGAAAATCACAGTTAACAGCAAGCATTTATTAAACACTCACTGTATATAAGGCAGTGCTACGTACTAGGAATGCAAAGAAAGGCAAAACCACAAACCCTACTATTGAGGAGCATACATTTTAATCAGGGAAATGTCCAAACAACCTCATACATAAAAGTTATATACAGTGTAGGTGGAAAGTAATCCTAAAGGGAAGGAATTATCAGTGGGAGGAGGGTAAGGGGGACCAGGGAACAACCTTTTGAAGAAAGTAGAATTTGAACTAAATCTTGAATGGAGCCAGGGAAACCATGAGGCAGAGATGAAGAAGGAGAGCGTTCCAGGCATGGAGAATAGCCAGGGTACAGGCTTGGAGTCAGAGGATGGCACATCATATTTAAAGTCAACAAGTGTTGCTGGATTTTATGTGGAGGAAGTAAAGTGTATGAAGACTGGCAAGGTAGGAAGGGATCAGGATATATTATGCTTTAAAAGCCATCCAGGCAGTAATAGGGACCCACTAGAGTTTATCGAATGTGTGTGTGTGTGTGTGTGTGTGTGTGTGTGTGTGTGTGTAGAGGTGACATGGTCAAACAGCAACAGGATCCTACAAGTTTTGAATTTAGTTCAAGCCTTCAAAAAACTGGTATTAACAAATGATTTCTTTCATGGTTAGTTGGACATATGATCAAATTTATCGGAATTATGACATGTTGAGGGGGAAGCACTGAAGTGGAATCAGGAGGCTTGTGTTCTAATTCCAACTTCGCTAACTATGAATTGTATCACTTTGGGCAGATCTCTCCTCTGATGGTTTTACCTTTCTCATTGGAAAATGAGAACTTTCCACTAGGCCATCACCGAGTCCCTTCTAGCTCTAAAATTCTATGGTTTGAATTCCATTACAAAGTGATGAAAACTTTGCAGGATCTCTTTGTTACTTTGTGTTTACACAGAATGCACTTGTGGGCATATCTCAGGTTTTTTGGAAATACAGGTTCAAACAATGTGTGTTGTAATTGCACAGGCAAATGGCATTGGGGTGGATGGTGAAACAGAGGAGCAGTCATTACTGGGAGCTACATAATGCCCTCCTCTGTCTTTTTGCTTTGACCTTGTCCTGGAACTGCCTTGTGGTTTTGAAGTCAGTAGTAACCAGATGGTCTAAGCGCATTTGTAATGTCCTCTGATCCTGGGTTGTTTGCACATGTTCCACTCCCCCACTGGCAACCACTTCAATGAGAACTCCGAGCTAAGGGGTGATCCTATCAGAAGAGGAGTCTTCTGATGAAAAGCGGCCATTTGGAAAAGAATGTTCCTCCCCCTGATGCTGGCAAACTAGGGCCATGAAGGAAATGTAGATTATGAAAGATTTCTGCATGTTCCCCTGAAGGAGAGGACATAAGGAGGCAATTATGCTGACATAATACATATATGACCACATGTATTCAAAATTCTTTGAAGATGCGTTAGCCTCTGTGGTGGATAGCACAAGACTGTCTCTTCATTATGATTTTAATGAAGACATTAGGTATCACTAGGGGACAAATAAAAAGACCAAACACCTAATGATTATTAGCACCACCATGTCATGAGGATAAGACAAAATATTTTTTAGTTGTCAGTTAGATAGTTGTCCACCCAATCATACCTGGAAGATGCTTAAAATCAGACCTTGGGGCTAGTCACTCAAACCTCTCTATGTCTTAGTTTTCCCATCTATGAAGGGGTTGGTCTGGGTGACCTCAAAAGGTCCCTTGAAGCTCTAGATCTATGATCCTATCAACCTCCACGTCCCAGAAGAGTGAACAGAGAAACAGTAACAGTTATTCTTTGTTTTTACCATGTGTTCCATTCCCTCAACTCCTCATCAATTTCCTTGCAACCCTTCCCCCACCCTTCCTAGAAGCTCCTGTCTTACTATAGATAATAGCCTACTCTTTTGGGCATGAAACTCCTGAAAGAGGCAATAACTTGTTTCTGCCATTGGACTCACTACCTTACAAGCTTAGATGTCAGATGCATAGAGGTCTAGGCAGACTGCCTAAGCAAGGTTGAGGGTAACGGACAGGCCTCAAACCCATCAGTGAGTTAAGGGGATGTCTACCCCAAGAATGAGAAGACTTCCCCTGGCAGAATGGGTAGATGAGAGCAATTTGTTTCAATGGCTGTGAAGGCAACTGAAGCAGGCTCTGTGGAGTGCTTAGAACTTGGTCAGATGTTGAGGATACCAAAGTCGTCCACTGCATTCTGACCACTGCCAGTTGTCTTGACTTTTGTCTTCCCATTGGACTCTGATGACTCTAGAAGAGAGAGTAAGGCTGGCAACTTCACGTAACTCTGCCTCACTTAAATCTAATTCACACTCAAGTCAAGACATGGCCCATACTATTTTACTTTATTATAATTTTACCATTTTGCTATTTTACCTCCCTTGAAGTCCTGTGATGATGGGTAAGTGATGAAGCAGCAGGTCCAGATACACCGGGGAGCTATAGTGCAGCTATACTGTACACGTGCGGCCCAGGCCATAGGGTTGTCCTCTTACTGGACTGAAGTAGCAGTGGGATTCAGCAGCCCCCTGGGTGTCTGAGCAGCTTTTTTTTTTTAGGATTGCACTGCTCACCTCCTGGGGTGTAAGAAAAGGGCTACAAAAGGTCCTCTAAAAATTGTCTGGTTCACCAACTGGCCTGTTTACCATGGCAGGTAGGGATCCCACCCTAGGGTAGAAACAAAAACAACGAAAAAAATTTTTCCAGAGATAATTCCATTCTCCATTGTTACATGAATGTGTGCACACTCATGAATAACACAAAATTCAGTAGACCTTAAAGATGAACAGCTCTTGTTGTGAGAGAATTGAACCCCTCATCATCAATGTGCCAAAAGAGGACAAGCTTGTAATTCTAGGTGATTGTAATGCCAGAGTAGGCACAGACTATCAGACATGTCATGGAGTTCTTGGGAGGAATAGAGTTAGAAACAGCAACAGTCACTATTGAAGTCTTGTGTGTCTAATGATCTCCTCATCACCACCACTGTCTTCTGTTTACCTAAACTCAAAAAAATGTTGTGGGTGCACCTTTGCAGCAAGCACTGGCATTTAATAGACTATGTCATTGTAAGGATAAGAGACAGGATGTGAGAGTGATGAAGGTGATGTGTGGCACAGAGTGCTGGACCGATCATAGACTTAGCCTCTCCAAGCTAAACCTTCACATTCAGCAAGAGTAGAGGCCTTGAGGCAAGATGAGTATCAGGAGACTTAACATCAACAGATTAGAGCACTTCTCTGAGTCTGAACAGTTTCTTGCTAACTTGGAGGGAAAGCTGAGCCAACAAACAGGAACAGTAGAGCAGAGAAGGAAGGGGTAGCTTTCAGAGATTTGGTTATAGCACTGCATTGACTCATTTGGGCCAGGACACTCACAAACATCAAGATGAGTTTGATGAAAATGATGGGGAAATTCAGAAGCTGCTAAATGAAAAAAAAAACCAAGACTCCACAGAGTTTAAGAACAAGACAATTCCTATGTCTCTAAGAAGGCTCTGTTTAACTCCATCAAAAGTAAAGCTAAGCTTAGAGAGACACAGGATTCTTGGCTCAGTAAGAAGGCAGATGATTCAATTTTATTTACCCTGATAGCAACAATTGAAAATGCTTTTTATGGTGCCCTGAAGACTATTTATGGGCCAAATACCTCTCATGCATTTCAGCTCCTCGGCGCTTGCTAGAGCCGTACTGATCAGTGATAAGGACATGATCCTGCCCACATTGTCTGAATGCCAAATGTACATTTACTTAAAAGACTATTTCATGGAGAACTCACACAAAGGCAAGTGCTCACATGGAGGCCAGAAAAGCAGTACAAGGACACTCTCAAGGTCTCTCTGAAGCACTTTGGTATCAATTGTGAGACTTAGGAGATGCTGGCAAAAACTGCATGTCATAGCATGCCCACATCAAAGAAGGACCTGTGCTTGATAAGCAAAGAATTGCAGTTGCTCAAGAGGAATATGAGATGTGCAAATCTAGAGACTTCTTCATCCCAGATGTTCAAATGGACTATCTGTGCCTGACCTGTGGTGGAACCTTCTGAGCTGGTATTAGTCTGATAAGCCACAGTTGGACACATTTGACCTCAAGATTGTGATGCCATTTTGGTCCTCTTTGAGTATGAAAGATGAACAACGACGGATTCAACATACAGCTAATATTTGGCTGGGGAGAAAGGTGAACAGGAGGGAATAACCCAAATGAAAAGCAAAGGAGATCAGCTAAAGCGTGACACCCAATCAGTGTAAATCTCATCCTAGGCTAAGAATATAGCAGCACCTACTTAAAGACATTGCTTTTAGCGAAGTGCTGTAGAATGTAGCCAAGATCAGAAGGAAAACAGAAAATTGAGAAAAAAATGAGATAAAAGTCTCATATCTCGAATATATAAAGGACTTTGTAAAGTCTATAAGAAAATGAGTCATTCCCCACTTGATAAAATGGTCAAAGGATGTGAACAGACAGTTCTTAGATAAAGAAATCAAAACAATTTATAGTCATATGAAAAAATGCTCTAAATTACTATTGATTAGAGAAATGTACATTAAAACAACCTTGAGATATTGTTTTACACCTACCAGATTGGCTAAAATGACTGAAGGGGAAAGCGACAAATGTTGGAGGGGACGCGGAAAAATTGGAACACTAATTCCTTGTTGGTGGAATTGTGAACTGATCCAACTCTTCTGGAGATCAACTTGGAATTATGCCCATAGAGTTATTAAACTACCTATACCTTTTCACACAAGAGTATCATTATTAGGTCTGTTTCCCAAGTTGATTAGAGAAAAAGGAAAAGAACCTATATGTTCCAAAATATTTATAGCTGCTCTCTAAGGACTGGAAACTGTAATGATACTCATCAGTGGGAGGAATGGCTGAACAAGTTGTGGCATATGATAGTGGTGGAATACTACTGTGCTATAAGAAACGATGAGCTCAATGATCCTAGAAAAACATGGACAGACTTGCATGAAATAACGAAGAGCGAAATGAGCAGAACCAAGAGAACGTTGCATACGGTAAACAGCAATATTGTTTTAAGAACAACTTTGAGGGGCTAAGTCATTTTGACTATTATAAACACCCAAATTAACTACAAAGGGCACATGAAGGAAGATGCTATCTGCATCCAGAGAAAGAACTGATAAATAGAAGTACGTATAGAATGATTTTACATATATACATATATATACACATACACATATACATATACATACATATATATGTGTATATATATATATATATATATATATATACATATATATATATATACGTCTTACGGTAGTTATCTCTAGGGTGGGGGGAAGAAAAAAAGTTTACATGATAACTTTATTATATCTTTAAAAGGAATAGCAAATTGTACATAATAGATTTGCAGTTTCATGGGCAATCATCTTTTTAAAATTGTAATATGATATGGAAATACTTATTTTATTCCATAAATTAAATGTAGAATAAATAAATAAAATAAAAGTGCTCCAGAATCCTGGTGTTCTATGTGATGGGAAGGAATAGAGGTTCTATGAGAATTTGGGTGTTAGAGATATTTTTCCTCGAAGGTATTAAAGATGTAATAATAATAGTAACGATGACGATAATTTTCTTGACCTGCCATCAGGAACTGTGTGTGAAAGCTCCCTCCACTGATGCAGATTGATTACTTGTCTATATCTCATAGGCTCGTTGTCTAGGGATGCTTAAATGATTTCCCTGTGTTCACTCAGCCATATTGGTCAGGGACAGAACTTGACATCAAAACTTCCTGGCTCCAGTGCCAGACCTCTATCTACTAGGCCAAACTATTTCTCTATGACATTATGAATATGTCAAAATATTTACTTGTGTGGCTATTTTCCACACAAGTTTTAGACTTCACTACCTCAATTTTGTTACAAAATACCTTCCCTTTTATTTGGGGATTATTCCAGATTTCCATGACCAGCATTTATGGGCTCCATTGATTTAGCGTAATTCAAGGCCTAAAGTGTTCTGTGGCTAAATAAATTTGAGAAATGCTGCCTTTAAGGTTTAATCAGGTTTAATTATAATAATCATCATTTGTAAGAGAAAAATATCAATCCTGAACTGCTTCTACTATATGTAATGTTCAAGTACAAGGAGTTGAGGCCAGAACTAACTTTGATCTTCTAGGGCAACCATGATCCATGGCCTACAACAGTTTTATTTGGGGCAATGTGTTGGATCGATAGCAATACCACCTACCTCCCAGTGTGGTTTTAAAGAGAAAAGAAGACAATATTTGTAAATCACTTTGCAAACTTAAAGCGCTGTATAAATGCTAGCTATGACAAATCACATGACATTTTGTTTCCTTTCTATTTTTTTTGCAAGAAGGAAGGCAGCTATTTTTGCTAAGAACCCTGACTGTGAGCACCAACCTCTCCTTAGTATGAAGCTACCTGCAACTAACCTACAGAAGTAAAGCTATCCCAGGCTTCTGGAGCTACAGAGCTGACTGCTATCAGTGAGGAGAATAAGAGGGCCTGGGGAGACCACCGTGTTACCAAGGAAATGCAGCCCTGGGGAGTCATTACCTGGGAGGCTTTTCTCAGGCATCTAAATCTCTCTTCCTTTGAATTTTGTGACTATCCCTGCCAGAGTCCAGCTTCACAAGTTGCTGGTAATCTTGAGGTTCCCTGCACAACAAAAGACTTGGACAGTATGAGCTAGCACTGTGGCACTAGTGGCTGCTTCCTTTATAACCACTCCTCTGATGGGTGCTTAATAAGCGTTTATTGGTTGATTAATAAGGGTCCCATAACCTCTACTTGCTGTGGGCCTTCAAAGGTCATAGGACCCTTATCGATCAACCAGTAAACATTTATTAAGTCCTTACTATGAGCCAGGCATGGTACTAGATGTTGGGGATAAAAATACAATGAAGGAAACCATCCCTGTATTCATGGATCTTATATTTTAATGGGAAACTTTAAAAGTGTATATATAATAGATATGTGTGTTCATACATATTTATATATACACACAGACATATATATGTCTCTCTCTCTCTCTCTCTGTGCCTATATATAGACATATATGTCCATAGAGAATAAAGACAAAGAGGACAAATAAAAATGATAGTTCAAGCCTGTGATAGGTGAACACAAGGTCATTTGGGAGGGAGGGGACTAATTGTTTGGATCAGGAAGGCCTTCATGTATACTTTCTTCTTCGTTAGTCTTATCTACTCCTAGAGATTAAATTACCAGTTCTACAAATGAATCTGACACCTTTATCTGCTTCCGACCTCTCCCCTGAGCTCCAATATTGCATTTCTAATTGCCTTCTAGACAGATACACTTGAATGTCCTGTCAGCACCTCAAGCTCAAACTGATTAAAACTGGCCTCATCATTTTTCTCCCCAAACCTGCCCCAGCTGGGAGCAGAAGTCTAAGAGCTGCTGTTTCTTAGCTAGTAAGGGTGGTGGTCCTAGGCCTCCTCGCCCTAGATCCTATAGCCTTGGAACCTATATCCTGGAGTCACCACAACAGTGCTGAAGTCCTCATTAGTAAGTGTCCAGGTAAGTGGGGAGCCCTATTGTCTCCAAGGCTCCTACTGAAACATCTTTACTTCCTCGGATTCTCCATCACTAGCTGTAGGAAGCTAGATAGAAAGGGAGTAGTGGTCCATCCATAGCTGTGGGGTATAAGGGAAATCTTCCTGGTAAAGATGCATTTGAGCAAAGCCTTGTTGGAAACCAGGGTCTATAAAAGGTGCAAGGGAGGAGGAGGTACCTTCCAGACATGGGGTACAGCCAGTACAAATGTACAGAGATGGGATGCTGTGTTGTTGCTATTTGTGCTTCATTCCCTAAGAGGACCAATGACATCATGGGGTGATGTCTTGACTTGTGTGTCAATTGGATTTAAGTGAGGCAGAGCTGCATACTCTGTCTTTCAGTCATCAGAAGCCAGCAGCAAGACAAAAGTCAAGACAACTTGGGATGCTGTGTATGAGAAACCTCAAGAAATTGGTTGACTGGAATGTAGACTGCATTGAGAGGAGTAATTTGTAATTCTCCTGGAAAGGTGGGATGTGGTCAGGTTGTAAATCCCAGACGAGTTTATGTTTACTGCTAGAATATATTGTCCTCAACCAACTCACAAATGTGAAGGCTGGACTTTGCGTTGACACAGCTCTCCATTGCAACTGAACACCCAAGCCTGTGGGGTCTCTATGAACACTGCTGGTCTTGCCTTCTCCATCACTGGCCCAAGGGAGGAGAGAGCTCTAGACCTAACTCCTTTCAGGGACAGATTTTGCTGCAGAACCTTGTAGAGACTGTTTGTGCTCTGTCCTGGGTCATTATAATTTGATGAGAGGCAGTGTGGGTGTGGTGAGTAGTAGGACAGTCAGAAAGAGCTGCATTCAAATGTCACCTCTGACAGGAATTGTTAGACCTTGGAAAAGTTGCTTTATTTTACTATGCCTCAGTTTCCTCTCCTGTAAAGTGAAAGGGTTGGATCTGAAAGCCTCTAAGACCTCTTCCAGGTATAATTCTAGGATCCTATGAACTATGCTGGAACTTCTCTCTAAGGGTATCTAGAGACTGGATTTGGAAACCTCTTCACTCTGGAACCTGCTGCCACAAATAAAAACACTATTTATGGGGTTATAGATTTAGAGTTGAAAGGGTTGTGAAAGATCTTCAAGTCTAACCTCCTCATTCAAGAGATGAGGAAACTGAGGCCCAGAGAACTTGTGACTTGCTCAAGGTAACACAGGTATTAAGTATCAGAGTTACAATGTGAATCCAGGTCCTCTCACTTCTGAGAGTGTTATTTCTAATGTTCCATGCTGCCTCTGAATTTATTCTGTCCTCCTTCATCAAGATGCCTGGCCTCTTGCCACCTGGATTCCACCCAGGACAAGAACCTCAGGCACCAGGCCTCTCTCCATCTGGATCTCATTCAAGACTGGAGCCCCAAACACCAAAGCCTCTTGTCACTAGGACCTTGTCCAGGCACTGGATCCAATGGGCAGCCAAATTCCTACCCTATATTCACAGTATCATTTGGTTATGCATCATCTGAAGAAGCAAAGGACCTGGCACAAAGTATGAGTTTAATCAGGCCCCGGTGACTTGATTACCCACCCAGACTCCTGCCCTTATTTCCTTGCTGGTTCCTTTTCTTCTGCTTTGGTGTTTCTGAGAGTGTTGAACTTAGAGCTTAGGAAAACCCAGGTTCCAGATCCACCCCTGACATGTACTAACTGTGACCCAGTGCCCAAAGTTGTAGCCTGGGCTCTCTGAGTATTAATTCACTTATCTATAAAATGAAAGGGGTTTAACTAGGTGGCCTCTAAAATACCTTCCACTCTAAATCCATGATCCTATGATTTCGGATGGTAGGACCCTAACTCTGAGACTTGCCCCTTCCTATGCTTAACAAACCCCAGATCTTCTTCCCCTAATCCCTGTATTTCAGGGTTGCCATCTACTAAAAAGAAAGCCCCCTCCACTGACCTCCACTCCCAGATGGCTCATTTCTACCTACCTCCACCCTCTCCCTCCTGAGTTCCTTGTCCCACTTTTGCCCTCCTCTTCCATTGTGCCTTATGGAATTACCATTCAATCACTTAACAAACTTTAAAAGACCTCTTCCTCTTTCCTTTTCACTATTCTCACAAAACTCTTCCAAAGGTACTAGATCCCTCTTTAGTACTGGATGTGCCTTCTCTCACGACTCCTGACACGCTGAACCAGGAGGAGGAGAAGGCTACATACTTGCTTGCTCTTCACTGATGCCCTAGGCGCTCCTTCTTAGCTGACACTTAGCATCACCTCCTTTGACATTCACTCTTTAAAAAAAAATCTCCCCAGATGAGAGTCTTGTTGCAGTAACATATTTGCCTGCAATAACTGCCTTAATTTCCCAAGCAGCTCAAAATCGTACTGGCAGTTTTTCTATCCAATCAATCCTTGTACTTGTACTTAATATATCTGTTGGTACTTCCTCGAGCATATTAACTGCCCAGTTCGTCAGCTATTTCAGCTCCCATGATTTGCCACTCCGTCTCAGATGCCCGTATGGATGCCCACATCATTGATCTCTCTATTACCCACTGAGAGGCAACACAGTAAGGAAGTTTGCTTTAGAACCAGGAAGACCTGTGTTCAAGTCCCTACTCCGATACATACTGGCCTTGCTACCCTGGGCAAGTCACTTAATCTCTGAGTATTCTAGACAACTGTTCGAGACTTCATGCAGAGGTGGTGACCCCATATACTGGTAAAGGAAGCTCCAATATCAATGAAACCATAAGTCCAGTCTCTATTATATTATCCATGAATGGGTTGTCTCCATAATCCAGAATTGAATTGGCTTCAAGGTGGTGTTACTCTCTTTTAGCAAAAGCAGTTTCTTGCATCTACAGAGCTATACAGGTCGGCTCTTTTGTCTGAGCTCTAAAGAATTTTCCTTTCTCAAGCCATAGGTGTCAATAAAAGGTCCTAAAGGATTTCTTTTTTCTCAAGCCTTAACTCATCTCTTTGATCATAATCTCCTATAATTCCATCTCTTTCCTTGGTTTACTCCTCTAAAATCTAGTTTGCGATTCCTAGTCATTCCAACCCTTCCTCTTCTCTCATTTAACTCCCTTTCCCTGCCCTTACTTTTGTCATCTTTCTTCACAGTCATGATCAGCTATGTATTGTCCTCTTGATTCTCTTGCCTCTTTGTCTTGTCACTGGTGTACTAGATAAAGTACTAGATTTGCAATCCAGAAAGACCTGAGTTGAATTCAGATATTCACAGTTGGTGGGATGTGGTCAAATCTCCATCTTTAGTTTCCTCATCTCATGAGCCATTGGACTCACTGACCTCTAAAGGTCCCTTCTAGCTCTAGATTGATGCTCTCATTGACCTTGAGAAATCCTGATTTTGGTTTACCAAATCATCTTTATTCTTTATAATCATGCATCGCCAACTATCATTACAGGAAAGACACACAACAGGGTCTAAGTGCAAATTTGTTACCTAATCTTAACTGAGAGTTTACTAATACATGAAAATCTTTTCCTTTTTCTTTGAATGACTCTTTACAATTTCCCTAGTAGTCATTCTTAATGTTCTCTTCTTTCCTTGAGGCCCTGCACTACCCACCCACTTCTTCCTTAGCAGAGAGCCTTATCTTCTACTTTGTTAAGAAAATAAAGGTCTTTTATTCTATAGCTTTTGACACTGTTCACCTGTTGATAATAAGCAATTTTTGCAGCTCCTCCATCTTAAGAATAAGGATGTGCACAATCAAAATCAGTTAGGATATACAAAGACTATATTGTATTTTCATCTAGCATAAAAGAGATTTAGATGATTTAAATTAGGAATTATGAAAAAACATTTTACATAGAAACTTTAGAACAAAGGCTTAGTATTTTGGGCAGAGGAATGGGAGTGGGGAGCATGTCATCACCGTTCTCCATTTCTGAAAGAGAATCAGTTCATTCAGCCTTAGTCCACTCTAGCCACATTTCTCAGTCATGACACAATTATTCTTAATCACAAAAAATTCTATTTCCTAAATCAAATGCAAAGTATGAATAGGCCTGGGTCCACACTCTACCACTAATACACAGACTGCTCATGGGGAAGAATGATCACAGACTTACACTCACCAAAGAAGCCCATGAGTAGGGAAACCTGTATGCTCAGGGCACCATGTGTCTAGGTTGTGATATCTTTGTTCTCCTTAGGGAACATTTGTATATAAAATTATCTTCTGGGAGGGCTACTTCTGGCTGTTCCTTTACTAACAGTCTCGACTGGGCTTTAAGGTGGTGTTACTCTCTTGTGGCAAAGGCAGTTTCTTGCATCTACAGAGCTATATATGTCGGCTCTCTTGTCTGAGCTCTAAAGAATTTTCCTTTCTCAAGCCATAGGTGTCAATAAAAGGTCTTAATGGATTTAATGGATTTCTTTTCTCTCAAGCCTTAAGTCATAGTAAAGGGCAATGCAAACAAGGATCTCCTTTCTTTAATCATTCCTGTTCAGCAGTTGAGGATTCTTCTTTCTTTAAATCAGCTCCCAGCAGCAACACTTTTTTCCTCCAATCAGCTCAGCTCCTAGCAGCATATGCAAAGACTGTCTTCCTCCAGTCATCTCAATGGGGAGTGCAAAGGGGTTCAGAAATACACACTCCAAGCTCTTCTGTCAGCTGCTTTTCTATGAGCCCTCTTTTCAGCTGGGATTAGCTCTGGCTCTCATTAAACAGAAAGACAGATTTCCTGTTCCGTGTTCTCTACTTCTGCTGACTCTGCTTTTGCTTCTTTGGGCCACTGGCAAACTCCAGCTTTAAAGTACGGTCTGTCTTTTTGGGAAATGATTTAAGTCTTTCAGGTAAGAAACCCATCAAATAATTGCCAAGAAAGTTCTAGTTACCAGAGTTTCCTGGTAATCAATCGTAATCAATCTCATAATAGTTTTATGTAATATCCATAAGTAAATTGACTACTAAGAAACAAAACTCTTTGACCATTTTTTTTTGCCTTCAGTAAGTACTTTTCTTTGAGGGGTACTTTCTCTTAAGTACTATCAGACCATAGTGTCTTTGTCATATACTCTTCTCCAAAAGGATGTTTTCTTCTCAGTACTATCTTTGTCTCCAGATACTTTTCTCTAAGAGGCTACTTTCTCAGAGGATCTTCTGAACTATTTGTGTTTCTGTTCCTTTTCACAAATAAAATTATCCAAATCTGAAAGGGTTAATACCTTACAGAGTTGTCTAAGGACTTGGGGATCACTTTGTCTCAAGTTTTCTCTAAGAGGTTCCTCTCCTCTCTACCTAAGTTCATGACCTTTTGGCCTCTGCCATAACTTGATTTTTCGACTATGGTTTACTCCTGATAACTGCCTGAAACCTTCTCAACTTAGTTTGTCTTACTTTATTTCTTGTCTGAATCACAATACCTAATGCTCCACTTAAGACCATGAATCTCACTGAATTTTCATATTGTCGTGTTTCTTGTCACCCTCTCTCACCTAAGTCTGATGTTTTGGCTACAACCTGTGGCCATCCAAGGTAGTTTAAGACAATTTAGCTGCTCTGCTCCTATGCCTAGATATTCACAAGAGTTGAGTTTCAATATGACATTTCTCGGACAAGTGTTCTCATCTGTTACATAATGTGTTACTGTCCTAACTGCTTACTTCACAGTCAATCACAGGAAAAAAATGAGACATTATATACAAAAGTACTTTGCAATTTATAACATGCTCTACAAATAAAGGTATTATTATGGTAATTTTGAGGCTTTAGGTTTAAAGTCTCTACTGTAAAATACGTTCTCTGTATTGGCAGCTTTACATATTCCAAACTGTATTATTGAGTTTGTGTGAAAAAGAAGTAGCTATATATGGTGTATGAACATCAATGATGTGGGTTTATTTTAAGAGGGATTAGTTTGTAGATGAAAGGCAACATGCCATATTAGACAAAGAACTATCTTTTGAGTTGGGAAGACTTGGGTTCAAATTCTTTGCCACATTCTGGCTAGGTGAACCTCCAAAAGTCACTTAATTTCTCAGACTTCTAGGCAACTCTCTTAAGAATCTCTCTTCATTTCCCATCAACTGCTCTGATTGGTTTTGACTCCTGGTTTTGAACATCCTGGCTCCCCCAAGATAACCTGAAATCTCGCCCTCACGGAGGTTGTTTCAGTTTTGGTACTCAATACCCTAGCACCCTCAGTTGCCTCTTTCTTTTGATGGGAGGACTGGAGGACAGAGCAATAAACTCCTCCCAAAACATTCCCCTCATTGATTCCTTTTGGGTCTTCCTTCATTAGATTGTAAGCTTCTGGAGGGCAGAGACTGTCTTTTTCTTATTTGCATTCTCAGCATTTAGCACAGTGTAGGCACTTAGTAAATGCTTACTGACTAGTTATTGCCCATGCTGATCTGTACTGGTAGCAGAAGTATCTCCCTGGGAGCTTCCAACTCTGATGAAATCACAGACATAGTTTAAAAAAAACCCCAAGTGAACACCACAGATGTGTGGTGTATTGTGTCACTTTTATTCTTTCCATCATTTGTACTCTTTTTGAGGTCCTGGAGTCAGTTCTGATCTTCACACTGCCCCCCTTCCCCCTTCAATGTATTGAAACAAATGACGTGAGAAGCGTGATCCACCTTTATGGCCAATGCTCGTTGTTTAAATGATGGCACTGTATTTACCAGATTGTAGTTATTCCTGCTGTGTCCTAGATGACTGTCTAGTAGTATTTGCTAAATAACCAGGATGTTTTCCCCCATAATGCATTTGGCAGAGGAGTGAGATGGTAATTTGCATCCCAAAGCACAAAATTCTGGGGTGGTCTTGGTAAGTCTCAGTGTTACTTTGTAAATTGCACTGAAACTAGCACCTAAATCCCCTTTAAACTGAGTTCCATACAGACATAAGCAGGTTCATGTAGCAAAGAGCTCAAGAAATGTGCGGCTATGGAAACCTAGTAGAAGTTAAACATAATGGATATCAAAGTATAGTCTGTTCAGTAAAACATAGATCAGGCCAACCTAATGTAGTAGTCTCTCATAGAAATGATGTGAGAGGTTGTATACCTGGTAAAGGAAATGTGTGTCCCCGAAATCATTTATTAGGCACTTAACGATCTAGAGAATTAAACAATATGGGTGACTCATCTCTTTAATTTTTATAAATATTTAGACTATGGGTGTACCTAGCTGACAGACTGGGATGATGAAATCTGTTGTGCACTTAACACACCCCAACGAAAAATCATTTAAGCTGCTGTATTTTGTGACTTGCATATCCCTAAGATGACTGTAGAAAATAGTTAATTCTTGCTGTCAAAATAAATAAATGAATAAATAGTCCTATTGTCCTGGTTAGGTGTGCCTCCTGTTTCTCCTTGTTTCTCTTTTTGTTCCTGGCCTTGGCTTTCTGGAAAGAAAACTGGTGATGCTTAAACCAGAAAGCTTTTTCACTCCATAAGTGTGTGTCACTTATGTTAGACCTTTGCTTTGACAAAATGGGAAAGAGTTAGGTCTTGGAATCTGTCCTCTGACATTCACTAACTGTGTGGTCCTGGGTACAGTTTCTTCATATGCCTTAGTTTCCTCGTTTATAAAATGAGGACTTGTAATGTCTCTTCCAGTTCTAGATCAATGATCCTATCACTCTATTCAGGGTTTGGTTCCTGAAGATGGGAACTGAAAATGATCATGGCTCTGGTATAGACGTATGCAATATTTACTGCTCAGAAGGTGGCATGATCACTCCAAGCCTCTGTTTCTGTCTTCTAAACAACAAGAGAGTTGTGCTACAGGATGATCTAGGCTCCCATCTCTTATCAGGAATCTCTGTCTTCCCTCTAAAGACCATTGGCATGAAATGTTGACAAGAAGAGAAGGGTTTCTTCTTTCTGTATCATCACTCCTCATCTAGTTAGTTGCCAAATTTTCCTATCCCATTACATCTCTCATATTCATACCCTTCTCTCCACTCCCACAGCCACCATCTACTTCAAGGACTCATCATTCTTTGCATGGATTATTATTTTTTCAAATTATATTTTATTTTTTTTCAATCAGCAAAACTCTGCCTTTTCACCTCCCCTATTGAGAACAAAAGAAAAACAAAACCCTGTTAGAAACATGTAGAGTCAAGTAAAACAAATTTCAACATTGTCCATGTCCAAACAAGAATGATCTCATTCTACATTCTGATGCCTTCACCTCTATATCAGGAGGTGGGTAGCATGTTTCAGCATTAGTCCTCTGGAATCTAGTTACTCCTTATGCTGATCAGAGTTCCTAAGTCCTTTGTAGCTGTTTGTCTTAACCATATTGTTGTCAGTCTAAATCATTCTCCTGATTCTATTCATTTGGGTCTGCATTAATTCATACAAGCCTTCCCAAGTTTCTCGGAAACCATCTCCTTCATAGTTTCTTGTGGAGCAATAGGATCCTGTCACATTTATATATCATAACTTGTTCATTCTCCAGCTTCTGGACACCTCCTCAGATTCCCATTCTTCACCACAAATATTTTTGTATATCTTTAGAGTTTGTTTTGCTCAGGACTAATCCCTCCCTTAAACTCCTTGCCCTCTGATTTCTCTCTTCTCCTCTTTTCTTCCTATTGCTTTGTTGAGTAAAATAAGCTTGTGTACATGTGTGTAGGTGTATATTCATTCTTCCCTCCTTTGACCAGTCCTTCATTGTCTGGTCTCAGCCTGTTTTTCCAGACTTCATGCATTATTTCATCTAAACTGCTTTACTTGTTACTCTATGGGGTAATTCCATCTATTACCATGCTTCCCCAAGGTTGTCTCCTCTGCCTGTAATGCTCAACTGTCCTCACTTCTGCCTTTTAAAATCTCTTCAAATTTCAGCTCAAGGGCCTCCTCCTCCCTGGCCTTTCTTGATCACTCCCAGTTACTGGTGCCATCCTTCATAAAATTGTTTTGTATTTACTTTGTATAGTTTGTATTTTTTTATATGTGTAAACATTTTTTTCCTAGTGGAATGTAAACTCCTTGAGGGCTGGGACCTTGAGGTTTGAATATTTGAATCTTTACTGCCTAGCATGGTGCCTGACATTAAACCAGCATATATTAGGTGTCTATTATCTTCTAGCCATTGTGGTATGGAATGGAAAAAAATGAAATACTACCCACAATTGAGGAACATCTATTTCACTGTATGTGTGTGTGTGAAACTGCGTGTAAGCAAATATGAAATATAGATCAAGTAAATACAAATCAAACAAGATAAAATGAAGTGTTTTTGAATATTTAAAGACCTTATATAATTTTAAGTTATTATAATAGCAGAATACCTTTGAATCCTTAATAGAACATATGGTTAGTTTAAAGTGGAGAATATTATGTGTTTATCAAATATGTATCAACTTCACTATGTACTATATTATTGATTCTCAGTTTCATGTGCAAATTTTCCATATTTTTGAGAAAAGGAAATACTGTGGGCAACATTTCTACTGTTTATAGAGTCTTTGCTGAAAAAACTGTCAGTTTTTCTTCTTTTTACAAAAATTCAGAATAAATTATTATTTTAATTTGGAAGAGACAGGGGTTGCGTAGTCTAACACCCCCCCCCCTTTATTTTTGTAAACAAGGAAATGGGTTATTTTGAAAGACACTAGCAACTGGAGGAATCAAGATACACTTCTTATAGGAGGCAGCTCTTGTAGAAATGGAATAAGCATTTATAGAACACCTGCTATATGCTAGGCAGGGGCAGCTAGGTGGTGCAGTGGATAGAGCCCTGGGTCTGGAGTTAGGAGGACTGAGTTCCCATCTGGTCCCAGGAACTTATTAGCTATATGACTCTGGGCAAATTACTTTGTCTTAGTTTCCTCATTTATAAGATGAGCTGGAGAAGAAAACGGCAAATCCACATCCAGAGAAAGGACTATGGACTTGGAACGCAGAGTGAAGCAGACTATTAATTCTTTTTTGTTTTGTTTTCTTTCTCATGGTTTACCCCGTTCATTATAATTCTGTGCAACATGACTAATATGAAAATGTGTTTAATAGGAACGTATGTGTAGAGCCCATATCAGATTGCTTGCTGTCTTGGGGAACGAGAGGGAGAAAATTTAAAACTTATGGAAGTGAATGTTGAAAACTAAAAAAAAAACAAAAAACTAGTGAATTGAAAAAAAAAAGAAGGAAATGGCAAACCACTCCAGTGTCTTTGCCAAGAAAACCCCACATGGAGTACTTTATAAACATTATCTCATTTGACCCTCCCAACAACCCTGGGAGGAAGATGATGTTACTGTGCCCATTTGACAGTTGAGAAAACTGAGGCAGAGGTGAAGTGACTTGCCTAGAGTTACACAGCTAGTAAGTGTCTGAGGCCAGATTGGAACTTGGGTCTTCCTGACTCGAAGCCTAGAGGTCTAGCCACCATACCACCTTGGTGCTTGTAGGAGGTAGCCTTAGAAAAAGCTAAGTATCCTAAGAGGTGGGAATGAGGGAAGAAAGAATTCTAGGCATGGGGGACAGTCCATTCATAGGCATAGAGATGAATACTTGGCTTTTAAAATTGATTAAGTAGGACTTGGGATAGGAGAGGTCTGGGGAAGAGAAGCTATGGTGTGGTTAATTTGCATTAGATCTGGGGATGTGAAATTCCAAAAGAGGTCAGATCTTAGTCAGAGTCTTTGTCTAGAGTTTTGAATGGAGTTTTTCTGTCCTTCGTCTCCACCAACCTTTGCATCTGGACTTTGTTGAAAATCCCAGCCAGGCAAGTCTGCAATAAAATAACACCGGCGCTACCTTATGTGGTGTGACATCACGTCTCCTCTGTTTCTTGTTATTGAACAGTTTCACATTTTAGCTCCACATCTCCTTCTCTGCCTCTTCCCACTCCCCAACTGGGGAGCTGCATTGCTTTTTAAGGTAGGATTTTTCGGGCCAGATGTGCCAAATCATTAACTTACATTTGGGGAAAAAAACTTTTCTGCTTAGGAAATAAGCTTCCTGTCATTTCCTCTACTGCAGACCTACTTCTCCATCGTCAATTTCTGTGCATCACCTAGAGGTTATTTCCGATGCCTATTGAGAAAAAATAATTTTGCGTTTTAAAGTAGGGCAGCAGAGTCGTACAGAGGGAAGAGTGATGGATTTGGGATGAATCCCACCTCTTCCACTGTGAGCTCTACCTGCTTCTTGGTTCTGCCTCTTTTGTACGGATTTTTGTGATAACCTCTTTCTTAGGTGATCTCTCTCTCTCTCTAGTTTCTTCCCTCTCCATTATATCTTCCATGTAGCTATTGATGTTATTTCTAAGGAAAAGGTCTGACCTGTCAATACTCAGCTTAAAAACCTCTAGGGAGTATCATGGATAGAGCACTGGGCCTGGAGTCAGGAGGACCCAAGTTCAAATCCAGCCTCAGACACTTACTAGTGGTGTGACCCTGGGCAAGTCACTTAACCTGATTTTAATGTTTGGGAGATATTTTTTTCCCTTGTGAAAAGCTGCTGTTGATGCAATAATTTTTTTATATTAAAGAGGATTAAAGAAGATAATCACTCATATTTTTAAAAAAAGACTCAGCGGGTAATGTTCTATCTTTATGAATTGCAAGTTTAAATGATGTGTCATCTGTCTATGTCAGCAGAGCAGTGGGTCAATTTGACATCAGTAATGGTTAAAAGCACCTTTTCAAATATTAATTGGTAAATAATAGGTACGTAAATATTAGATAAACTTGACTGGTGCATATCAAAGGGTAAGTGGCTTGTTCCTACACGTGAACAGCAAGACAGCAGAGGAGAGAAGGAATGTGAGAGACCTTGCAAATGTTCATGGGTTTGGGAAATATGAAACTCTCTAGGGTTTTTTAAACCGCCCCCCAACCCTGCCTATCTGTATTGATATATACTTACTTTATATCTACTCATGTATAAAATATATGAGCTTTTTGAGGTTAGGGGCTGTTTTTACCTTTGTATCTCTAGCACATAACACATTTCCTGACATCCAGTAAGTGCTTAATAAATACTTGAGCGATTACACACACACACACACACACACACACACACACACACACACACACACGTACACGTACACGCACATACATACACATCTACAAATGTGCATGTTACACATGTATCATTCTAAGAATGTAAGTTTCTTGAGTACAGGAACCGTTTAGTTTTTGTCTTTGTATACTTGGTACCTTGTACAGTGCTTGGCACATAGTAGGTATACAATAAACGCTTGTTGATAAGATTGATCTTGCAGGAGAAATTTGTGTCTTTCCATCTTCTCTTGGCTGTGCTATGGGAGAATTTTAGGAAATGTAGAAAAAGACTGTTTTTGCTTTTCTTTGTACCCCCAGTATAGCATATTGCCTGGTACATGACATGCACTTGATAAATGCTTGTTGTTGTTGTCGTTCAACGATGATGATGATGATGATGATGATGATGATGGAGGAGAAAAGATGATGATGACAGAGTATGGCAGCTTGAGAGTTGAAAGACTTGATATCAATCCTATTTCTGATACCTACTCCTAGAGGGAATTTAGGTAAGTTGCTTAACCTCCCTGGCTCTCAGTTTCCTCTCTGTAAAATGAGGAAGTTGTACTAAATGACCTCTGAGTTCCTCTCCAGCTCAAGATCTGGGTTTTGATGGCTTCCAGTGAGTGGAAATAGCAATTGTTTCTGTTCTGGTCAGAAACTCTGAGGGTCTTCCCTCCCATTTTTTTTCTTTTCTTGAGCAGGCAAACTAGTCCATCTTTTGCCTCATTTCTTACCTAGCCTTAAATCATGGAATGGGTGTTGCCTCAAACAAACTGATACCCAGGAAAGGCAAGGTCTTCCACCGCATTGAGAGTCATCTCTAGCCGTCTTGATCTATGTCTTGCCACTGGATTCAGATGACCTTGGAGGAGAGAGTAATGCTGATGATTTTGCACAGCTCTGCCTCACTTAAATACAATTCACTTGCAAGTCAAGATGCCACACTCATGATATCATTGGTCCTCTTCAAGAACAAAGAACAAATGACAACCTGAGCTCAAGATCTATGATACTCCAGCGCTGAAATCACCTCTAAAAAACCATATATACAGAACAGATGACAAGTATACAAAGACAAAAACTAAATGGTTCCTGTACTCAAGAAACTTACATTCTTAGGATGATACATATGTAACATGCACATTTGTAGATGTGTGTGTGTGTGTCTGTGTGTGTGTGTGTGTGTGTGTGTGTGTGTGTGTAATTGCTCAAGTATTTATTAAGCACTTACTGGATGTCAGGAAATGTATTATGTGCTGGAGATACAAAAGTAAGAACAGCCCCTAACCTCAAGAAGCTCACATAGATATGGCCTAACAGATTCTTTCTTATTTTGAATGAATTTGTGTGTGTTTGGAATATTTTAATACTTGGACTAAGGGTAGATTAGTCCTGGGCAAAATTGTGAATTAAGTAAGGTTTGTCCCTGGCACTTCTCTAGCCCCCTTTTTGTATTCTTTCATTTCTTCCTCAGGCATTTAATACTCTTGTGTGTCTTTGAAATGATAACATAAGTGGGACATAGCAGTTGATTCACAAATAATCAGTGTACATGCAACTATTTAGGGGCACAAGCTTATGCCCTTTACATATGTCTAAATCTATTTTCATGTCATTCTCTGAACCATTATCCTATGGTTACAATTAGATTTTATCCCTGGCCTAAGAGAAGCTTCCCCTGGCAAAGTTAGGGGGAATATGCTTTCTCTCTTGCCAGTTCTTAACTGGTGTTTTTACTTTTATTCGTATATTATTTTTTTCTTACGTTATTGTTATTATTAAGTATTTTATATTTATAATACTTATATTTTATAATAATATTATTTTTTTTACATTAAAGCCACCATGACAAGGAATCTCTGCACTTCAATTCCTATTGTATCTCTGTTAGTTACAACGGTCATTGGAGTTAAAGCATTCTAAGACCTTCTTGAGTTTTAGATTCTCTACCTGTATAGCAGAATGATAGCTACTTAAGCCCACCTCCTTTATAGGATTTGGGTGAGGGGGGCAGTGGAAGCTGGATTGCAAATACCAAGTGTTGGAGTCAGCCATACTGAGGGGTTTAGAACAAGGAAACAATAGAAGGAAATCAAACATGTCTGTAGAAAGGAATGGTCTTTAGATGTGTCCCTCAGGGAATACTGGTTTGCCTTTCCTCCTGAAACTGCAACCAACTAGGCTGGGAACATTGGATGGATTAAATTTATTCAATGTGACAGCTCCTCTTTCCCTTCCTCTCTCTTCCCCTCCCTCCCTCTATCTTTCTCAACTACTCCCCAAATATGCGCATCTCTCTGGACTCTACATTTTCAATTATTAATTTTGAAACAGATGCCATAAAAGAATCAGAAACTTGGACTAAATTGTAAGGTACATAATGCACTTTAATTTTCATTTCCCCTAATAGGAGTTGAAACGTTTTGTTTTGTTTCTCCCCCCCTCCCCAGGCACTCCTTGCCTATGGGGGTTGATTACAGAAGCTAACAGGGCTTTAACTTTTTAAAAATTATCTTGTTAGCCATCAGACTGAGAGCTCTCCATTTCCATCTGCCTGTGTGGTGTTTGAGGCAAAAAAAAGGTCTGGGGGGGCATACCTTGGAAAGGGCCTTGATTAGGAAAAGTTGTTCATGGAAACGGATGATTACAAATCTTTCATATTTGGAACTGAGAGATAAAGAACTTTAATACCCTAGCAGAAATAATCCCTCCTTATTCTGTGAACTCTTTAGATGCAGCAAGGCCCCAAGTGTCCTGCTGAGTTAAGTGGCAAGGCCAGAAATACTTGCAATTACCAAAAAGAGGTAGCCAGGATAGAGGGAGGAAGAAAAGTGGATTCAAGACACCTAATCAGTGGAAACTGAGTAGTTTAATGAGCTGGTAATTTACAGCTTTAGGGGTGGTGGTGGAGGGTTGAGAGTACGGAATGGTCTCTGCCAGGAATTGGGCAGGCTCTTTACAATCCCAGAGTTTAATTAAAGCGATGGATGGAGGGTGGATTCGTATAGCTAAAGACGTGTGTAATTCCATCTGTTCTGCTCTTGGAACGGGACAGGAAGCAATTGACAGAGCACTTGGGGCCTACATCTGGAAACAACATGTTTCAAAGAGTTTATAAATCCTGTACTCAAGAAAGGGAAAAAAAAGAGAGGAAAAGGGAGGGGGATGATGGCAATGAGGGGGAAGTATACCAAACAAACGGCCACTTTCTTTGGGAGATAAGCTGTGCAGATTCTTATTTTGTTTCAAGGAATACATTTTCTAATGTCGAGATCTGCTGCTGATATTAATTGATTAAAGACGCTTGTGGTCTACGATAGGAAAGCAGGAGGCAGTGCAAGCTTTCTCCCCTCCAGACCTTTGTTCCCCACCAATGGCGTCTGAGAGGGGCCAGGTCTCTATTCTACTCTGCTCAGTCTTTTGTTCTTGAGCTACCTAAGGAATCAGCCCAGAGATCAAGGGTGTCTTCTATTTCCCCATACGGTTGCTGTTGCAGTGATCATTTCTGGACTCCCTGTGTGTTAGTCCTTCCTTTGTGATTACTTCTGCTTTCTATCTACCATTAGCCCAGGAGAGGTGTGTGCGCAGGAAGGAGACTTTCTTCTCTCTTGACAACAAAAATGGGTACTTCTCTACACACTCTTCCCTGAACCTGAAAAATAATTTTATTTTTATTTGCATCCAGGCTTTTTTTTGGATAGTAATGACATTAAGTAAATTCATTGATTTGCTTCATGAGGAAACTCTCTCTACCAATGTAGGTCAGCACCTGTAGTACAGATAGGCTTAGAGGTCTGGGGGCCTTGAAAGATTAAGTGATTTGCCCAGGGTCACCTTAGCTAGTATATGTCAGAGCTGGAACTTGTATTCAGGTCTTCCTGACTCCTAAGCCACGTTATCTGATCTATATCTATATCTATCTATATTTATACCTATGTATCAGATATATGTATGTATGTGTATGTATATACACATATATACACACACACGCACATATATACACATATATGTATACACAAACATACACACACAACTTATCTAAGAACTCTCATTTTATTCTTCATGAGTATGTTAGAGATGTCTGATGCAGCAGAATGAATGCTGAACCTGGAGCCACAAGACTGACTTGTAATCCCACTTCTTCCACTTATTTCTTGTGTGAAGTCTTTAAACTAAAGCGTCCTTGACCTTAGATTCCACATTGGCAAAAACAGGAGGTTGAACTAGGTGATCTCTTAAGGTTCCTGCCGTAAGAACTACTTTAGCAACTTCCCATAAGTTTTGATATGTTGTTCCATTATTGCCATTTTATTTGTTGTAATTTTCTATTATTTCTAGAATTTATTTTCTGATCTACCAGTTCTTTAGAATTAAGTTATTTAGTTTCTAATTAATTTTTAATTCTTTCTTCCAAATCCTTTTATTGAATATAATTTTTATTGCATTGTGATCATTAAATGATATATTTAATATTTCTGCTTTCCTACATTTTTGGTAAACTCTGTATGCTCTAATACATGCTCATTTTTAGTAAAGGTGCCCTGAATAGCTAAAAAGTATATGCATTTCTTTCTGTTCCCATTGAGTAATTGCCAGAGATCTATTATCTGTAAATTTTCTAAAGTTCTCTTGAAGTCTTCAACTTCATTCATGTTTTTCTTTTGCTTGGATTTGTTCAATGTTCCTTTCAGCTTTAAATCTATGATTCTACTTCTAAAAGCTTGCCATACCCATTTCTAAACTCTCAGACATCTTCTTCCACCTGTGAAAGTTCAGCCCCAATGTCTTGAATGCTTTCTCTTCTAGCTTGGTGAAATAGAGTCTTGAATTTGGAGTCAAAAGGGACTGGAGTCCCACTTACAATCCATTTGATATTGGACAAATTCTTTGCCCTTCCTGGACTTCAATTTCCCATTCTTTAAAATGAGGGATTGGACCAAGTGACTTTTAGAGATCTCTTCCAGCTATAAATTTGTGATCCTATGGTCTTATGCTGAGGCAGAAAAATGAATGGTATTCTCCCCCTTTTCCCCTCACCCTTTGTCTTTTTTTGAGAAATGGAAAGTATGTCATGAAATGCTTCCTTTCTTACTTCTCTCCATTTCTTCTCTTCCTTGACAGTATAGATCAAGAAACTAGGATGATACATAGCAAATAGAGTTTGCAGGTTTTCGCTATTATTGGTTATGCTAAATAAAGTTTCTTTTTACCCTTTGAATTTAATCCAGTGGCTCATTACCCACTATGTTCAAGGAGTGATGTGGTTTTCCAGAGAGACAGCTGGCCTTGTACCCTATGTTTGAGTCCTTCCTTTGTCATATACTTGCTGAGTAACCCTTGACGGAACACTTAACTTCGAAGTGCCCCCAGTCAACTCTCTGAGACAATAAATTGCAGAACAGGTGCTGACCTGAATGGGTATAGGGAGTTTCTTCATCCATGAATTCCTTTTATCAATAACATCACATGACCAGTCTCTATCTTTATGTTCAAGGCATTGTGCTAAATGCCAAGGATACAAAGAAATATTGAAAATCAGTCTCTGCTCTCAAGGAGTCGCCTTTCTTCTTGGTGGGGTTGGCTGGCAAGAAAATGTAAAAAGAGCTCTTAACCTGGTGTCTATGAACTTTAAAAAAATAGATAACTATTTCAACATAATTTGTTTCCTTGATAATCCTATGGATTTTAATTTATGCATTTAAAAATATTATTCTGGGAAGGGGTCATTTCACCAGACTGGCAAAGGGATTTGTGATACCAAAAATTAGAATCCTTGATGTAAACAGATAAAAATATATGTGATAAGTTGAGGAAGAGGGGAATTGGGAAGGGCTTCTCAGAGAAGACAGCACATGAGCTGGGTAATGAAAGAATAAGGATTCTTTTAACTAAAGATATGAAGAAGGATTTTCTCAAAGAAATTCAACTAAAGATTTGAGGAAGGGAGTGCCTTATTGGTAAAAGGAACAGCTTGTACAAAGCATGGTAATAGGATATGAAGTGCTAAATCAGGAGAATGGTAAGAAGGCGAGCTCGGATGAAGTGATCTTTATCTTCACAGATACTCCATTTGGAGAAATTTTAGTTTAATTTCTTGTCCTGAATGTGCTCCTAAGATATCAGTCCTTTAAGATTTGCAGCTCACATAGCCAATCCTCTAATGCATCTCTAACTAGGACTCAGAGATGGAATTAACATGTAGGTTTAGATAAAGGAATATTGAGCTGTGCATAATGCATGGGGAAAAAAATGAGTTTGTACTACACATTGAGCACTGTGCTAACAAGTACAAAAGTTGAGATAATCCCTGCCCTGAAGGAGCTCATAGTCTAACAGAAACAGACTATGCACATAGGGGAATGGGAGTAGAATGGCACCACTGTTCTGAATAGGAATTGCAGTATTGATTTTTAATTCTATGCCTGAAAAGGTGTGGTATAAGAAGACTTTGCTGGCCCAGATAGCTGGGGAGTAAAGTGAAGCATGGTTGAAACTGGCCTATATAGAGTGGGCTACATTAGACAATGTGACATTGCCTCACTCAAAGTGAGAACTCAGAAAGACCTTAGCTTAAAAAGGCCAAGGGCTCCCACTGCATCCTGGTCCATCTCTGGGCATCCTGATCTATATCTTGCCACTGGATCCAGACGGCTCTGGAGGAGAAAGTGAAACTGGTGACTTTGCACGGGCCTCCCTCACTCAAAGCCAATTCAATTGCAAGTCATGTCATCATCTTCTTGATGTCACAGCCCTCTTTGAGAATGAAGGACAAAACACACACAACTGCAGACAATAATTAATTAGGAGAGCAGGGGCTCTAGAGCAGGGGTGACTGACTTGAAAGAGTAAGGTCAGGTCTTCCGGGTATGGTCTCTAGTCTCAGCAACAAGATGGCGCTCTGCAAAATGTTGGAGGAATAAAGTGGTTGGAGGTGGCTGAGATACTGGAGGTTACCTGACAGAACTGAGCAAGAGAAAGAGAAAGTGCGTATGCTTTCATGCCTTGAAATAACTGACTAACACATAGCTTCTCCACTCTCCTCAAGAATGACCTTGATTATCAGTTTGTGTAGCATGTTTTCTTGCATCCGTGTAAGTTGTCATCATGTACAGATCTCTCCTTATCCTGGTTATTTTTACCCGTACGCTTCTATGAATCCTCTAAAGAGCACCTACTCAACTCATTAGAAATCTTCCTCTGTTTTTTGTAACATTTTGTGAATGAGGTTACTAGCTGCGTGGCTTAGTCCCTTAAACTCTCTCAGCCTCAGTTTCCTAACATGTGAAACAAGAGGGCCGAACTCGATGGCCTCCAAGGTCCCTTCCAGCTCTAAATCTATTCGCATGACTATGATGTCCCTGCTATTTTTAATTCTCCCCATATAACTTGCCCATTGTATGTAATTTTTAAAAATTCTAAACTTAAATATCAAATAAAAGGAAACTTTCTACAAGCAGTAGAATAAAGGATTGTACATGAAACTGAAATTTTCTATTATATACAATTTGCTTTTCTTTTATAAATTCCATATGTAACTTTCAAAGCTGACCTGCATGTCCTCGATTCTTTCTGGATTTCCTTCTGTTCTCTTCTGTGCATTTAAAAAACGCTTCAGTGACTTCCATCCCTCTGTCCCTCCTGAATGTAAGTCATTGTCAGGAACATATTGCAGCCTTCTAACATTTATCATGACTCTTCCCATTGCCTTTTGGGTTACTGGTAATTTAGATTCTTGTGAAATTGTGGTGTTGTGTGATTCACAATGGGAATAGTTGTGTTTAAAGTATGCGCTTCTTTGGCAGTGAACAACTTAGGATCATCGAAAGCTCTACATTATTTTCCAAATGCAATACAAGAAACATTTATTGATCGTCTACTGTGTACAGAGCACTATTCTAGGAGGCTTTGGGAATATATTAAGTTTTGTTAAAACACAATCCCAGTCTTCAGTGAGCTTGTAGTCTAGTTGAAGACTAGATAGCAAAGCAGAGATGAAATGAAACATTACACTGTAGGTAGGTTAGAAAAGAACAAAGCCTAGTGTATCATCTGAGGCTGTTGTTGTTTGTCCTTTGTTCTTGAAGAGGACTGATGACATCAGAGGTGATGTCTTGCCTTGCAAATAAACTGGATTTAAGTGAGTCAGGGCTGTGCAAAGTCTCCAGCCTCACTCTCTCCTCCAGAGCCATCTGGGTCTAGTGGCAAGATATAGATCAGGATGACTGGAGATGGCCCAGGATGCACTGGGAGACCTTGGCCTTTTTAAGCCAAGACCTTTCTCAGGTCTCAATTTATCTGAGGCAACACTCATTCAGTGATTAAGGCTAGGTAAGAAATGAGGCAAAAATGGTCTTTTCTACCTAGTCAAAAAAAAAAAAGATCAATCTGGGAGGGAAAGACTCTCAGGGTTTCTGGCCAAAACAGAAACAATTGCTGTTTACATTCACTCTGAACCATCAAAACCCAAACAATGACCAAGTAAGACTTGGGCTGGGTCCTATTGTTGGCCAATCAATGAGAGCCAGAGTGATCTGGGTTTGAGGTGGTCAAAAAGAGTTAATTGTCCCAGTTTTTTAAAATGATAGAATAAATAAGTAGGGAAGAGAAAAAGGGAAATCTAGCCCATAAACCCCAAAGTATCTTGTGAGGTTTCAGTGATCAAAATTTATATTCCTTTGGGCAGAGTACCCATAGATAAAGGCATGATTCCCTATGTGGATGGAGGGAAAAGAAGGAAGGAAGGAAGGAGCAGTATTGCACAAGTGGAACTGGCCGTTGGGTGGGGCCAGTGGGGCAGCTACTATGACTCATAGATTGTTTATCCTTCCTTCTTGAAGAGGACCAATGACATTAGGAAGGTGATATCTTGACCCAGAAGTGAATTGGATTTAAGTGAGGGAGGATTGTGCAAATTCACCAGCCTTACTCTCCTCCAGAAACATTTGGGTCCAGTGGTAAGACATAGACCAGGACAACTGGAGATTGCTCTTGTCATCTGAGGCAGAAGGTTGTTAAATAACCAGAGGGATCTATGAATACTTCATGGTGAAGGTGACATTTGAGTCCAGCTTTAGTGAATAGATAAGAATTATTCAGACAAGACAGAGGAGGTAGGTCATTAGAAGAATAGAGGAGACATGAGGAAAGGCATGAAGGCATAATAGTATAATAGAGGGTAGAGACACATCCAGTTTGACTGGAGTATGGAATTCATAAGAGAGAAAAATAAGGGATCAGGTTGGAAAGGTGAGGTTGTAGGATAATAGATTAGAAAGAACCTTGGAGATCACCTAGTCCAATCCCTTCATTTACAGATGAACACCTGAGTCCCACAGAGATCAAATAATTTGCCTTTGGTCACACAACTCTTAGGTAGCAGAGTAGGGATTCGAACCTAGGTCTGTTCCTTCCAAACCCAGTATTCTTTTCATTGTGTTCTGTTCCCTCTTGTGACACTAGGTTGTGGAAGAACTCGAATGCTAGACAGAAAAGTTTGAACTTTGTGTGGGTAATAGGGAGCCAATGAAGATTTTTGAGCAAGGGAGTGATGTTACTAAATTTGTGTATAAAAATATTCTTCTGATAGCGGTATTTAATTCAGGACTCATTTATTAAGTGCCTACTATGTTTAAGGTACTGAGCAAAAACATTAAGGATACAAATACAAAAAATGCAAAACTATTCCAGATGTCAAGGAACTTATGTTCAACTGAGGGAATACAACACCTACCCAGACACACAAGTACAAGGGAATTTGAGGAGGAGAAAAAGTACTGATAACTGGAGGGATCAAGAAAGGCTTTCTTTAGGAGGTGGTACTTGAGTAGAACTTCGAAGGATGCAAATAATTCTTGGGGGGCAAAAGTGAGGAAAGAATACACTCCAGGCATGAAGATGAAGCAGCCTATGCCCAGAGGAGATTGAATGCTGAGTTTGGGGAAAAGCAATAAGTCATTTCAGCTGGAATCTAGAGTGTGAAGGAGATGAATGTAGAATAAGCCAGGAAATGTAGTCTCCCACCAGATTGTGAAGGGCTTTTACTGTCAAATTGAGGAATTTGTGATTCATACTAGAGGCAATAAGGAATTACTGATGACTATCGAACAAGGGAGGGCCATGGTTAGACCTGTACCTTATATATGAGGGATGGAGTGGAAGAGGGAAGAGGTAGATGGCGGAAGACCTGTAATCTAGGTAGATGATAATTAGGGCTTGTTTTTAAGTGGTGACAGGCAGGATAGAGAGGAAGGGGCAGAAATCAGACATGTAGAAATGGCTTTTCTAGTCAGTTCTAAGAACAGTTATCTGTTCATCAACAGTGCCTATACAAAATATACCTATGTGATGTTGGCTCACATCTATGGTTCAGATTTATAAAATCATGGCTTGTATTCATAGTAATTCTACCCTTAGAAGGCTAGTTAGCCTTAGATGGCTGGTGCTTGTGCCACCAATTAGAAAGCCCAGCTCTCAAACGATGATGGGGGAAGGGGTTGGGGGACCTTCTGGTTGTGTTGAGCTCCCAGCCCTGTGCTAGAAAAGATCCTTCATTCCTGTGTGATTTCTATTATGTCTCCCGCCACAAACAAAAGGATACTTGGCAGCGTAAGGATGAGTTCAGCTACAAGTGTTTATGAGAAATAATATTAAGTGTATTCTTTAACAGAATAAATAGAACATTATTCAGGGACAGTAAGGATAGGGTGGAGTAGGGTTTAATAGCTCATTTCTCTGAGTTGGCTTGTTTCTCTCTCATCTCCAGCTGCCAGAGTGAGTGCCTGATTTGAAAAAAAAAAAAGTCACATGCTCCTCCCAATTTGTTGATTTAGAAGTCATTTTCCACGACTTCTAATGGAGGAGAACAGCAGATTTGATAGACAGCAGCTACTGTCACAGTATGGCGTGAGATGCTGTCATGAGATTACCATCACCTCTCCCTTCCCTCCTTGTTTACCATGCTTGAAAACCTCCCTTTCTCTCTTCATACTATTTACCTTCCCTTTGGTGTCCTCTCTTCTCAAACTGGGAAGAACTACAAATTCCATCGTTGTTGTGATCTATCTGTTTGTTTGTTGTGGCCAGCCAACTCTTTACTAGTAGTACTTACACATATAAACACAGCCACACATATATGCTGATAGACTCAGTGCCTTGTCCATTCAACTGCCTGTTTAGTCTGGACATTGTGTACTTCTCAAAAAACTGATTTTAGAATGTGGTGCATGGTGAGGAATGGGTTCTTTCAGTTTTGGAATTTTGAATGCACAGTCATTTGTCATCAGCCTTTCATGCAATTTCTTTCCATTTCCCCAATCTCTATGGTTCACCTTTTACAAAGCCAGAGTGAAGTTCTTACATTGCAAAAATAAATACCCTGTATAGGAACGCAAACCTATTTATAATGGGAAATAGAGAATAATCTATTTACTTCTGTTTTCAATCAACATGAACGGGGAACGTCTCTCAAGGTAAATAAATCTTCACATATATGTCAAAAGATGTCAGTATCTACTCCATGTGGTTCTGTCAGTGAAACCTGATGCTAGAAGTGCTAATGATGTTGGAAGAAAAAAGAAGAGAAATTTAATTTTAAGCGGTTAATTTTCCCCTTCCTCATCTGGTGGATTGACAGCTTAGTTTTGGACTTTTACTTTGAATAATAGTCTTTTTTTTTGCCTCAGGAATATTAGGTTTCTAATCTTATTTATTTTGGGGGTGGTAGTGCTGAGTCATATCCTTTTTCAATACAGGCAGTGACCAAGTTAGTTTCAGGTAAAACTGGTTTACTTTTCTTGGAATTCATAGAATCACTAGGGCAAAGAGTTTTTTTTCCTAAAGCTGAGAATGCAAACATGTTTTGATTTGTGGATATTGTTTGATTTCATTATACTTCCCCCTCTTCAAGTGCTATGTTGTAGAAATTCATTTTAAAAATAAAATTTTCTTGATATCTTCCTTTTACATCACTACAATTTTCCCCAGTATCCCTCCCTCTCCCCCAAATCCATCCCATATAAACAAATACGTTAAGAAAAAAGGAAAAAACCAGCAAAATTGATCAATATGTCAAAAAAACTCTGAAAATATGTGCATTGTACCATATCTGAGGGCCTCCCAACTCTACAGAGGTGTGAGGATGTCTTCTTATATCTCTTGTTTGGAGCCATACTTATTCTTGATAATTTTGCAACATTCACTTTTGATGGTTTTATAGTTTTTTTTTCCACTTACATTATTGTAGTCATGGTACATATTGCTATCTTGACTCTGCTTTTTTAACTCTGCATCAGTTCATGTAGATACTTCCTTGAATCATATACTTCATTTCTTACAGAACAGTAATATTCTATGACATTCGTGTATTACAATTCATTTAGCCATTCCCCAATTAATGGGCATCTATTTTTGTTGTTACTTTTGTTCAGTTGTTTCAGTTGTGTCCAACTCTTTGTGACCCCATTTGGAGTTTTCTTGTTAAAGATACTGGAGTGGTTTGCCATTTCCTTCTCCAGCTCATTTTACAGATGGAGAAATTGAGGCCAACACGTGACTTGCCTAGGGTAATACAGCTGGTAAGTGTCTAAGGCTGGTTTTGAACTCAGTAAGAAGGGTCTTCTTGATTCCAGGCCTGGCTCTCTATCCACTGCATCACCTAGATGCTCGTAAACCTAGTAGGGGAAGCATAAATGTATTTTTAACCATTAAGGTAAAATGTGGAGATCCCGCACTTAGCAGGTAACAGTGAAGATGAGGTTTCTCTTAAGACTGCTGGCATCTGTCTCTGTCTATGACTCCATGATTCTGAGATTTTCCAGAAAAGTTTTCCGTCTTTAAGCAGTTATTTGGCAGAGTCAAAATTCCAAGCCTGGGTCCTCTGATTCCAAATCCAGCACTCTTCCCATAGCACCTTGCTGCTTCTAATAGTCCCATGTTAACTATTAACATCCCTGCTGGAAGGCATGATCTTAAGGAGGAGAACCTGTTGATGAGGCACTGGGTTCAGATATAACAGGACTATGGAGATTCTGGACTTTATAGTACCACTAGTACTGGAGTGTATCCTTGATGCTCTCCTTGGTGACAGAGATCCCAAATCTCTGTCAGAAAGCTGGTGGTCAAGGTCAAAGCTAGGTTAAAAAAATGAAATTCCAAGTGTACTTTTCTGTGCCATTCAGACAAAGTTCCATAAGAACTAACCATTTTGTTTTTGTTGACCATGGGATTCCCGAGGCACATGCCTAGTGTTACTATGGGATAACCCAGCATTTAAATGACTGCTACATCCAATTTTTCATAATAATAATACCAGCCCTACCTGAACATCTTACCATCTGCCCCACCATTGTAATCCCACCCAGAATAGTAGTTTCTAGCCCAGATCTTCAGAGAGCATCCTCTCCCTCCCACCCCCCCACTCCACTTTAACCTGTTCAACCTCCTGCCTCAGCTAACCTGTTCTATGTGTGTAAAAATGCTAGTTATTGATATATGAATTATATATGTAGATATACACATGTTATATATACCTGCATAGTTATATATAATGCTAATTATATATATAGATGCTATATGTATATATTTAAGGTTTGCAAATTAATTTACATATATTATTAACTTTGATCCTGCAAACTACATTAGGTAGGTTGTCCATTTTGCAGATGAGGAAACTGAGGATTAAAGAAATAACATGATTGGTCTATAGTCACAAGGCTTGTGCAGTGGTTGAGCTCAGTTTTCTGGCCCCATGAAGGATGTTTTCCACATCGCTCATGGCGATCCCCTTTGGATGCCATGGGAACAATCTTGCCAGAGTGTTTAGAGTCCAAAATCTAGAGGATTTTCCCTATAGAGTCATCTAAGACAGCTTTACAATTTTTACAGTTTTTTTGATGCAATCCAAAAGGATCAGAAACTAAACCCTACTGTGCCTGTTGCCTGTTATGCTTTGTGTCTTTTAAGGGTGTTAGCAGTGATTTTGTTGAAGTGAGTGGAATTGTTAAATTTCTCTCTGTGGGAGCTCCGGTCTCTTTGTTGGATAAGCTTTTGGCCTCTTCTTTGACGAGTTCAGAACAATGGGAAGGTCCCTGGTGCTCCTGTGAAATCTCCCACCCCTCAGCCCCATTGATTTCTTCTTAAACAACTGTGTCCCCTCCAGATAATGGCACAATATATGACACATTTCTAGGTCAACAGAGATGATTGAGAAATATATGACTTTGTCAGATGATGAGAAAGTTTGCCAGAAAGACCAGCTTAGACATATACAGAGTGCCTGAGGCCTGACAAGGGACAGTAATTGGTTTCAGATGAGTTCTGAACAGCTCTGGAGATAATGTTTAAAATCTCCAAGAGGCCGATTGCAGGAGAGCTGTTTCCAATAAGGTTTTTCTCAGAAACTCCATGATTCCCCCTCCCTTCCCCCTACCCCAGATGCACATGGTAGTTCCAGTATGATCTAACAGGTTTGCATAAGGGCCTATAAATCTTGAGATAGTGCGCAGCCTGTTGTACTGAATGAGGTGACCTGTGCGGTCCTTGCAGGATCAGACCCGTGCTGAGAGTGTAAACCCTCTCACCTCATCAGACTGGTGGTGACTTGTTTTCCTCTGTGAATTAGTGTCTCTCCAAATTGAGGCCATTGTTCATTCTTATTGTGCTGTTCTTTGTGTGAAGAAGGAATTTCTAGTGAATGTTGAATCAACTTTGTATGAAGACCCTAAATCAACCAGTAATCTCCCCCACCCTTTTCTCAATTTTCATCATGTGGGCCTGCCTTTCTATTGTACCTGGCTCACTGGCTTATAGCTGAAAGGGCCTCTAATTCAATTCTTTTCTTTTACAAATGGGGAAACCGAGGCCCCCAAAGTTTAAGTGGCTTGGTCAAGGTCACACACATAGTAAGTTATCTAAGCAGAACTGGGGCTGAAGTCCTCTGATTACAAATCCAGTCATTGCTTTTACAGATGAACCCTCTGAGGTTCATGTTAAACCTTTTATGACATTTCTCCCTTTTCCGCTCTCAAGGCTGCTTGCTTTTTATGTACATTTAAAGTTGATTTTCACTCGGATAAAAAAATGTTGGGAGAGGAAAGGGGAAGGAACCTAGGCCCCACATGTACCAGACCCTACAACCCTGTAGGGGCCAACCTGTCATTATTAGTGGTTTGTATTACTTCCTCCTTGGGCTCACATTTGTTCCTCTTACTTTTGGTCAAAAGAGCAATTGCTTCAAGGAATCTTCTCTCTCCTTGTCCCTTTTCTTCAAAACTCAGTTCAAGTATGAGGCCTATCCTTATGCCTCTTGTTGTTCATTCTTTCCTCTGCCAAAAAAAACCATTTTATATTTACTTTGCATTATTTGTGTATGTATTATTTCCTTCCATTAGAATGAATGTAAGGCCTTAAAGACAGGGTCTGATTTTTGTCTTTGTATGTGTCCAGGACAGGACTTGAGCTATACTAGGCATTAAAAATTGCTTGAGGATTGATTGACACAATAATGTAAATTTCCCCCTGTTAGTTTGATGGATTTTAGTGTATATAAAGTGGATTTTTGTTATTCTTTCTTAGAGGATCCATGGCTATAACAATCTCTATTTCTCAGGCTGTTGAAAACATCTTCACCATGCTTGTGCAGCATTATATAATGATAAATAACATAAACATTTGTGCTTAAATTGTAAATATCCACTGCGAATGCTTAGTGGATGTAAGAGTGAGGTAATGTAAACTTGTGAGGCTATTGCTGGTAATATGCCTTCTTTGTCTGTTGCCCTATAAAGCAGGTGGGTACTGGTCAGTGAGTGGGGAACCCTTAGGGTTGAATGCAGAAGCTAGAATGCTGTGTGTGCCTTGATCAGCCCCCATCAAGGCTTGGGGGGGAAATCTATGTTTGCCTCAACCAGCCCCCGTTGAGGCTTGAGGGGATGTAGGGGAGTGTACAAGCTGTGCCTGTTTTGATTGACCCCATCGAGATGTGGGGGTAGTTGCCCCCTCTTCTCGCTGGCCCCTGCGAGAAGGGTGATTAGGGAATGCTGTAGGAGTTGGTGCTCCCATTATCAGCAACTCTCTTTTGAGAAGACTAAACTAGAATAAAGTAAGATTATTAACCCCTCCGAAGCTGTCTTCCTGTCCTTCTTGTCTGACCAGATCAAGAATGCATCTGTCCTAGTAGCCCTCCTGTGTGTTAGTGTTTACCTGTCTTACACCCCCAGTTCCCCAGGAATCTTAATTTCTCTCTCCTGTCTTTCTCCAACCCCAACTATATTCCTAGGCTGTCCCTTTGGGAATGCTGAATATCTTAGAGATAATAGGCAGCCATTGAAGGTTTGAGAACAGGAGAGTAACCAGGTCAGATCTGTATCTTAGGAAAATTATTTTAACTTCTATATGAAGGATAGATTTGAGAGAGGGAAAGACTCAAGACTAGTCAGAGGGTGGTTATGAAAACCAGGAGAGAGGTAATTAAGACTGTAGCTACTGCATTTCATCAAAAACAGCCACTGCATTTGTTTTTATTAATGTTGTTGTTATAATAAACATTATACCAAATGCCAGTCCTCCAATCCAATATAAAGCAAATATCTTACATAATCCCTGAAATATTTCCATTGGGAAATATTAGAATGAACATATTAGCAAAATAAAAAAGACCACGTTTTTGCCATGTGCCCTTCCAAATCTACTTGTGTGCTTGGAAAGCCTTTGTGTTTTGAATGTAGTTGTGGATGATATATACATTGTTTTTATACTTTTCTGATCTTTCATTTGTGACACTTCCTATAAATCTTCCCAAATTGCCTTGTAATCTTCATATCTGACACTAGACAACATGTTCCAGGGAAGTCAGACTTCCACCTTGACCGCCTTCTGCCCTTAGAACCCAGGGGAGACATTCTAGGACCCTCAACCTAAGAGCCTTGGGAATAGTATCCCCCCACTCCCCACGAACCACCAGATCTCCTTCCAGTCTTATTGCCAGCCCTCCACCCCCATGATTAAGAGGAAAAATTATTATGGAGACGGGGATCTCTTTCCTCACTACCACAAGCAATGCCTGCTGACCAACTGCTCCCAACAGGTACGAGTTCTTCCTGGGGTGCAGGGGTCTCTAAAACACCAGTCCTTCTAAGAGCCCAGCCCCCGTTGCCATTAACTGGGGAAATAACTCGTGTGGAAGAGGGCCAGACATCTGCTTTGTTGCGACATCCCAAGGACCATGGTTCCTTACTGTCTGACTCAGAGCTGAAATATGTGCTGTCTCCCTCATTAGAATGTAAGCTCCGAGGCACCAGTGACTGTCTTTTCTATATGTATCATCTACACTTAGCCCATTGCTGTGCACTTAAATGCTTTTTCATTCATTCATTTGATATAGTGTTCTATTATTTCATTAGCTTGATTGTCATGATTTGTCCAGTTATTTCCCAACCATTAGAAATATGGGTTATTTCCTGTTGTTTGTACCATTACCAAAGCAGTTATGAGTATGTGCAGATAGAAAATTTATTTCTTTAGGAATTTCTTAGGGATAAAATTCCAGATCACTGAGTCAAAGGATACGGTCAGTTTTATTATGTGTAATAAGACAGTTCTAGAAAACTTTTGTGTCAATCTCATGTCCCAGCAACAACGGCAGCCCTGCCAATATTGAATTTTGCCATTTTGGTTTTTGCTGTTTTTACTAATTTCACGGGGCAGGGTCTTATATAATTTTGTTGATTAGCATTCCTCTATATTTTGTTATTTACTAGGGAATATGAACATCTTTTATTGTGGTTACCAACAATTTGTATTTCTTCTTCAAAAAGTATAAGCTTATGTTCTTTGTCAAATGTGGAGAATTCATGGAACTTTTGAGTCAGTATATTTTAATTCCTTATAAGTTAGTCCTTTACTTGATATATTTACAGAAAATAGTTTTACCCTTGTCTGCTTCATTCTCATTTAGAGCTATTTCATCCAATAAATTCCCTTTATATTCGCATAATCAAACCCTTTTTGTCTTCAATCATTTTGTTCCCTCATTTTTTGATAAAAATTTCCCTCTCATCTACAATTGAGACTTATGTCACTTTTCTTCTTCTAGAATTTTATAGTTTGCTTTTATTGCATTTAAATCCTTGACCCACAGTTTATTGTAATGTATGTAGGGTAAATGCCCAGCTATCTGAGGTAGGGATCCAAATTGCCTTTTTGCCGTGTGACTATCCAATTTCTCCAACAGCTTTTATTGAATAATGATTACGTTCTCCAGGGTGCTTTAGTCATTGATTTATCATCTCATATATATTAAAATCTATTTTTGGATTCTGTTCTTCTCTTGTGTCTAGTACCATATAGTTACTTATAATTGTTGCATTTAAATATGATAGTACAATTGCCCCTTCACTCAATCGCTGTTTTCATGGTTCCTTTTGATATAATTGCCCATTTCTTCATTGATTTTGTTATGATTTTACTCTGTTGAAGCAACATCTTGGCATTCTTTACATCTCTAAATTTATTGTGGAAGTATTGATTTCTACTCCGTTTGCTTGATCTAACCGGGATATCCAGTTCACTTCATCATTCTATTTCAAAATCCTTTTGAAAATTTCTTTGTACTGATTTTTTTTTGTTTCTCAATAAATCAATACCTATTAATTTGATATGTTTTTCTTCTGTTTTAAATGTTATATTTCTTTTTATAGGTTTTTACCTTTATCTTTGTTAGTGATAAATAGGTACGATTTAAACCTCTTGTCCTTGAACTAGTTAAACAAGAAATGAACAAGCAATATTGGTCAATGGACAACAGAAAGGACAGTAAAAGAAAGAGCTCAGAATGTGCCTTATCCAACATTTGACTTAACTGACAAATGGAGAGAGATGGCTGCCAAAAGCAATTAGATTCTAAACTTGTTCACAAGATCTTATCAAGAAGAAAAATGGATCATTATGAAAAAAATCTCATAAAGCAGAGAGAAGTTTTGGAGGGTAAAACCAGGTTAAAGAAAAGTTGGCAACTTAGCAGTTACCCCAAGGGCATCTGAGAATAAAATGGAGAAAATAAAAAAATGGCCAAGATTCACAAAATTATTATTTTTTTGCTCCTCAAGGAAGGTAGGACTCTTGGATTTGGACCATGTTTAGCTGTTTCACTAAACCTATTTATTACTTCAATACATTTTTATTATTTTTAGTTAAATATCTTGGGTTTTCTAGATATATAACCATGGTACCTTCAAATAGAGATATTGTAACAAATAAACACAGACAAGCAAAGGAAATTCACTCATTCTTCTGGTCTGAAAATATGTCTCATTATGTATCATTTCATGTAAGTCTTCCCAGGTATGCATAGTTTGGGGACCTTTGAGGTATAGTTGGATGCCTAGACTAATTCACATCTGTGCCATTGTCATTGGAACAATTGTTAACTCCTTAATGCTTATGATTCAGAAGACACAGGAATTCCCTAAACACAATCATTATTCATGAGAGGAAAAGTAGCAGGGTTGATCATATGTCTAGGTAAAGCATCAATAACTTCTTTCTCCAAGAGTGCCACTTATGGGCAATATTGGTGTCCATGGGTGCTACAAGACATAAAAAAGAGAGAAAGGTAAAGGGGGTAGGGACAGGTGCAGGGGACCTTATTACACTGATTACTTCTCTTTTGTCATTTTCAATCTCTCTAAATCTTTCTCTTCCTTTAAGGCTCAAGTAATACTTCATCCATGAACTCTTCCCTCAGCTTTTCTCTCACTTAAAATTACCTTGTACTTACTAATGTATACGTATCCTCTCAGGAGAATGTATAATGTACTTCTTAAAGGCAAGGACCATGCATTTGGGTTTTTTTTTTTTGTATTGCTACCTAACACAGTGGCTTAAACATAGCAGGTAACTACAATTATTTATGTATTTCATGAATAAAACTGATTAACAATTAGAAATATAATGAAAAAAGAAGGGAGAAAAATGCAAATACCCACAATTACAGATGAGAAAGGGAGATCACGATAAGAACAAAAGAACTTAAGATTATTATCTTATTATTGTAAATAGACATATGCTAATAAATTTAAGAATTTAAAAGAAACAGACAACTATTTATAGAAATGTAAAATGCAACATTTTTAGAAGCTGGCATCATAGGAAAAGGGCTTTAAAGAGCTGATTTGCAAAAAGGTACCTAGATCAGATGTACTCAGAAGTGAATTCTATCCATTTTTAAAAAAATAAGACCTAAAATTATGTTGACTATTTCTGAAAATAAAGAATGTAGACACCTAGTTCCTTCCAGGAGGCAAATGTGGTTTTTGTACTCATACTAGGCAAAGAAAGGTAGAAAAAGAAAGTGATTTGTTAATATCATTAGTGTTCATTGACACAAAATTAATAAATAAAATAACTGCAAGTAGAAAATGAGTAACCTGTAATGTATGGATTGCTATTACTGAGAGGAAAAAACGGAAACATCCATAAGAAGAAAACATAAAAATTGCATAATTCTATCATTAGATGCAGAGAAAACCTTCATTAATGTGGTCTAAAAATATCAAAAACTATATTAGTAGAAGAATTTTTCCTTAATGATTTGAAAAGTGTGTGTATACATATATACACACATATACATACATGCATATACATATATACATACATATGAAATTATGAGCTAATAATTCTACATGTAAAGGCCACAAAAACTAATGCAAAGCTGGACTTAGCCATCATCACCACCTGTGTTCTGCATAGTTGTAGCAAAATGAATAAACAAATTAAAGCCCAAAACTTTTACAATAAAGAAGTTAAAATATCTCTATTAGAAGATGCCATGGTTGGTTATATATCTAGAAACCCCAAGATACTCAACTAAAAATAATAAAAATATATTGAAGTAATAAATAGCTTTAGTGAAATGGCTAAACATTTAGTGAAAAAGCAAAACTGTTGAGCTCCTTGAGAAGAGGGACTTAGCACAGCACCTGGCACACGGTAGGAACTTAATTTATGCTTGTTGACTTGTTGAGAATCTTTTTTGGCTACAAAGAAAGCTTTCTTAAAGTCCAAGAGAAAGAGTCCAGCCTCCTCTAGGATTTTAGTTCTTTGACTCTGGATATTGTGCTCTTAGATCAGCAACGCAATAACCCCCTAAAATAGTATTGATTTCTCATAGGCTCATAGATTTAGAGCTGGAAGGGATCTCAGAGGCTATCAGGTTCAACTACCTCATTTAACAGACAAGGAAACTGACACCTAGTTATAATGAGTGACTTGCCCAAGGTTACACAGGAAGTGAGCATCAGAGATGGAATTTGAACCCAGCACCTCTGACTCAAGTGCCAATGCTCTTTCCATTTTATTGTGCTGCCTCCATTTCCAATCATATTATAGACAGGGTCTATTTGAGTAAGAGCACAAAATATTTTCTCTAATACCTGGTGATCTCATTGATGGGGTACTCCTTCCAGTGATGGAGATGACCACCCACTGATGCTTACCTATTGTTTGTCATTCTCATCCATATTCTTTTATAAAGTCTTCACAGAGGATCTACCAAACATGCTTTGAGGGCTTTCCTCTAAATCAGGTGTTCTTAACCTTTTTTTGTCTCATAGACACCTTTGGCAGTCTGGTGAGGTCTATGGACCCCTTTTCCAGAATAATGATGTTTTTAAAATGTATAAAATAATACACATAGGATTGCAAAGGAAACCAATTATATTGAAGTACAGTTATCAAAGTATTTTTTAAAAATAAGCTTAAGGAACCCAGGTTAGAAAGTCCTACTGATGTGTGAACACTGATGGAATGTTTAGGCTGCCTTCAGCCTCTTGGTTGTCCCTTGCTCATGTTCTGCAAACAGTCCATCTTTTGTCCTCCAAAAAATAATAATAACAAAAAATGACCAGAGACTGTTTGATTACAATTGGGGAAGTCATTCCCTTTATTAATTTGAAAAGTTTAAAAAATGTTTTATGTTTTTGTTTTTGTGACTATTCAGAGACATAAAGGTGATGTGAATATCTAATCATATTTTCTACATGTCTATATCTTCATTTAGATTGTGGAATTGTGCCTCTATATTTCTGATAATCATATTTTCTGAACTCAGAACCAGGGCCTGTGGTTTTTTGACTTATATCATTAGGAAGGAAGGAAAGAAAGAATAAAGGAAGCAAGCATTCATTAAGTGTCAACTGTGTGCCTGGCACTGTGCTAAGAGATTTTCAAATATTATCTCGTTTGATTTTTTACAGATGAGGAAACTGAGGCAGACAGGTGAAGTGACCAGCCCAGGGTCACATGGCTAGGAAGTGTCTTGTCTCCTAGTGCAGTCTTTTCTAGCATCTCTAGGGCTTTTGATAAGACAGTGGTAGGGTAGCTCTGGCCACCACTCATATCCTATATACATATTGTGTACACATCTTCAGGTGTTTTCTTGAGTTATTGAGATATTCCCCCAACCTATGATTCTCTGTCTTTGACTTTCAATGTTCAATAATACAGATTTTTATTATAGCACTTACTGATTTGCTGAAATATTGGAATTTCCAGGACGTTTCAATGGTTTATAAGTACAATAGGATAATATATTTAAATTCAGGATTCTTCTGGAAAATTGGGCTGTATGATAAAAGGGTGTTTGATATACAATGATGATGATGGAAATCTGTGATCTAATGGAAAGAATACTGGATTTGCAGTCAGGAGAACCAGGTACAAATCCTACCTTTGCACTAACTGGCTGTGTAACTTTGCAAAAGCCCCATAACCTTTTTGAGCTTCAGTTTCTGCATCTGTAAAAATTTATTACTTATTATTATACATATGTGTATACATACATACATACACACATATCTACATCTATACCTATATCTACATCTATATCTATATCGACATCTACATCTATATCTACATCTAAATCTGTATCTATATCTACATTTACATCTACATCTTCATCTGCATCTGTATCTATATCTACATCTACATCTGTATCTGTATCTGTATCTTCATCTATATCTATATCTACACCCACATCGGTATCTATCTGTATCTGCATCTGCATCTGTATCCGTATCTATATCTACATCTATATCTATATCTATGCCTATATCTATATCTGCATCTATATCTGTATCTATATCTACATTTACATCTGTATCCATACATTTGACTCTCCTTTCATACCAGAGAAGAAGTCTGAATTTTTTCTTTTTCTTTTATGTAGTGTTTACAGTATTTTATTTTAAAATTTGGATTAAATATTTGGTCATAGGCTCTGTATCTATATCTACATCTACAAATATATCTATATCTTCATCTATATCTATATCTGTATCTATATCTATATAACTTTTATTACCCTACCTCCCTCACAGATTGGTTGGGAGGATCAGATGAGATAATAGCTATCAGTTCTTATGGTTCAAGTGAAAATGTAGCAGGGGATAGATTTAAGAAGAGTTGCCCAGACAGTCAGTGGAACTGGGACAGACCAGGCTTATGACTCTCATCCTTACGGAAACTACTGGAGTTTGGTCTTTCAAAAGGACCTTATGGTTCACAGGGGCCTTCGTTGATTTTTTTATTATGTCTTATGTGTCCATTTTTCTATCACATCAACCCTAACCAGCTGTAGGGATGCAGAGGTAGTACTGTAGTTCAGTTGTGTCCCACTCTTTATGACCCCATTTGGGGTTTTCTCGGCAAAGATACTGAAGTTGTCTTTTCTTCCTCCAGCTCATTTTAAAGACGAAGAAACTGAGGCAAATGGAGCTAATTGACTTGCCCAGGGTCATATAGCTAGTAAGAGTCTGAGGCCAGATTTGAACTCACAAAGGCAAGTCTTTGTAATCCCAAGACCAGTGCTCTATTCACTGTGTCACCTAACTGCCCAGAGGTAGTATTTCCCCCTGAATTAATAGAAGTAATGTTATTTCTTGATCCCTTCCACTCCACAAGTGGACTTCAAAGTTAGAAGCTCTGTTTCATTGGCTAAACTCTTGGCTACCACTGTAGGTTAGACAGCTTATTTATTGAAACTGTGGGGCTACAGTTATCTCTTCCATATCACAGGGGCTAGGGGCAAGGCACCTCCATGAGCTGGAAAATCCATGTAAAATTTTTGGCTCTCCCTTCATACCAGAGAAGAAGTCTGAATTTTTTCTTTTTCTTTTATGTAGTGTTTACGGTATTTTATTTTAAAATTTGGGTTAAATATTTGGTCATAGGCTCTGTGTCATTTGCGGCTTCTGCAATACTCTCCAAAAATTCCCATTTAATTTCTTTTGCCAACCTGTGATATATCAAAACTGCTATGGGGACAGTTACGATGTGGAAGGGAAACTGTATTTTGATTCTGAGGACTCAGATTCATATCCCAGCTCTTCTGTTTACTAGTACAGGACCATGAACAAGTCTCTAAATTTCTCTAAGTTTCACTTTCAACAAATGTTAATCAAAAGGGTTGTTCTAGGTAATACATAAAATCCCTTTCGCCTCTCATTTATTGGACATGATGATAACTTTCTTTCCTCCAGGTAAAGTTACTACTGAGACAGAAAGAGATGAGAAGCTCATCTCTGGGTTCTAAGCAATAAAACATACACTGGTCTTCACTGAAGATATCCTGCTCTGCTTACCCTGGCAAGCTATGAACTTATAGAAACCTGTAAAATTCCTGCCTGAGCCTGAAACATAGATGTCTGGAGAATACAGTACTCACATTCAGTCTCCAGTCCTAGACTATAAAATTTCCAGACTATAAAATTTGTGTTGAGTGCATCTCTCTAGCTGTATTATACAAGTTCCAACCACACTTCAGGGATAGCAGAGGCCGTGAACTAGAGACAGTTTTCATGTGAACTGGGCCCCCGATTAATACCTCTGAGGCATCAGGCCAAGGATAAGTCCAGATAAGCTGGCGGGTGCAAAGAACCTAGCAGATAAGCCTCTGATATCTTACAGTAGGAAGGAGTTAATCTGATATCAGCATGAGGCTAAACAGGCTAATATTCCCCAAAGCTCCTGGGACAACATTTCAGTAACTGCTAAATGTAATGGGAACTAATTTAAATAATTATTTATTTGTAATCTACATTATTATCATTTATGATAACAAGGACCCTGATCATGCATATCCGTTTCCATTGTTATTAGCATTAATGGTCGATATAGTTTTCATCTCCAGTAAACTTTGCTATTATTCTAAACAAGAGAAACAATTAAAGACCACTGAAAACTGGGTAATATAATTTCGCTAGATTGTTTTTCTTTTGTTTATTCCTGAAAATGATTCCTAAAAAGTCACTGAATTTCAAAGCAGAAGCATCTTGGATATTACTGAATTTAATGGCTTTGGGCATGATACAAAGGTTAACTTCTTTAGATTTAGCTGAGGTTTTGATCTCCTTACCTCTCTCTCCTGGCATTTTACTTTTCCAATGTGGTGAGCTGGAAGGTGGGCTGGGTTTGGGGTCACAGGACTGACCTTCCAATCCTGGCTCTTCTACTCATTATTTGGGGGATTCTGGGCAAGTCACTTAACCTCTTTGACCTTAGTTTCCCCATCTTTAAAATGAGAAGGTTGGGTTTGATGACTTTGAAATTCTTTTCAAGCTCTAAATCTATGATCTTGTGAAGAAATCAATATAATTTCCATTCCTGCTTGAATTTTGAGCTGTGGCTGGGAATTTTTTTTTTTTTAAATGCAATTTATTTATTTAACATATTTGGTTTTCAGCATTGATTTTCACAACATTTTGAATTACAAATTTTCTCCCCATTTCTACCCTCCCCCCCACTCCAAGATGGCTTATATTCTGGTTGCCCTGTTCCCCAGTCAGCCCTCCCCTCTATCACCCCCCTCCCCTCTCATCCCCTTTTCCCTTCCTTTCTTGTAGGGCAAGATAAATTTCTACACCCCATTGCCTGTGTATCTTATTTTTTAGTTGCATATAAAAACTTTTTTTGTTTTTGAACATCTGATTTTAAAACTTTGAGTTCCAAATTCTCTTTCCTCTTCCCTTCCCACCCACCCTCCCTAAGAAGTTGAGCAATTCAACCTAGGCCACACATGTATTATTATGTATAACCCTTCCACAATACTCATGTTGTGAAAGGCTAACTACATTTTGCTCCTTCCCAACCCATCCCGCTTTATTGAATTTTCTCCCTTGACCCTGTCCCCTTTCCAAAGTGTTTGTTTTGATTACCTCCACCCCCATCTGCCCTCCTCTCCATCATCCCCCCCCCCTTTTATTTTTTTTTTTATCTTCCTCCCTCTTCTTTCCTGTGGGGTAAGATACCCAACTGAGTATGTATGGTATTCCCCCTCAGGCCAAATCTGATGACAGCAAGGTTCACTCATTCCCCCCACACCTGTCCTCTCCCCTCCTCCCATAGAACTGCTTCCTCTTGCCACCTTTATGCGAGATAATCCACCCCATTCTATCTCTCCCTATCTCCCTCTCTCAGTATGTTACTCTCTCATCCCTTAATTTCATTTTATTTCTTTTAGATATCTTCCCTTCATCTTCAACTCACCCTGTGTCTGCTCTCTCTCTTTTACATATATATATACATATATATATACACATATAAACACATATATATATACACATACATACACATTCACTTATATATATATACATAAACATATATATATATATACACACACATATATATATATATATATATGCATATTCCCTTCAACTACCCTGATACTGAGGTCTCATGAATCATACTCATCATCTTTCCATGTAGGAATGTAAACAAAACAGTTCAACTTTAGTAAGTCCCTTGCAATTTCCGTTTCTTGATTACCTTTTCATGCTTCTCTTGATTCTTGTGTTTGAAAGTCAAATTTTCTATTCAGTTCTGGTCTTTTCACTGAGAAAGCTTGAAAGTCCTCTATTTTATTGAAACTCCATCTTTTGCCTTGGAACATGATACTCAGTTTTGCTGGGTAGGTGATTCTAGGTTTTAATCCTAGCTCCATTGACCTCCGGAATATCGCATTCCAAGCCCTTCGATCTCTTAATGTAGAAGCTGCTAGATCTTGGGTTATTCTGATTGGGTTTCCACAATACTCAAATTGTTTCTTTCTGGCTGCTTGCAGTATTTTCTCCTTGATCTGGGAGCTCTGGAATTTGGCAACAATATTCCTAGGAGATTTCTTTTTGGGATCTATTTGAGGAGGCGATCGATGGATTCTTTCAATTTCTATTTTGCCCTGTGGCTCTAGAATATCAGGGCAGTTCTCCTTGATAATTTCCTGAAAGATGGTATCTAGGCTCTTTTTTTGATCATGGCTTTCAGGTAGTCCAATAATTTTTAAATTATCTCTCCTGGATCTATTTTCCAGGTCAGTGGTTTTTCCAAGGAGATATTTCACATTGTCTTCCATTTTTTCATTCCTTTGGTTCTGTTTTATAATATCCTGATTTCTCATAAAGTCACTAGCTTCTACTTGCTCCAATCTAATTTTTAAAGTAGTATTTTCTTCAGTGGTCTTTTGGACCTCCTTTTCCATTTGGCTAATTCTGCCTTTCAAGGCATTCTTCTCCTCATTGGCTTTTTGGAGCTCTTTTGCCATTTGAGTTAGTCTGTTTTTTAAGGTGTTGTTTTCTTCAGTGTATTTTTCAGTATTTTTTTGGGTCTCCTTTAGCAAGTCATTGACTTGTTTTTCATGGTTTTCTCCCATCCTTCTCATTTCTCTTCCCAATTTTTCCTCTACTTCTCTAACTTGCTTTTCCAAATCCTTTTTGAGTTCTTCTATGGCCTGGGGCCAGTTCATGTTTTTCTTGGAGGCTTTGATTGTAGGCTCTATGACTTTGTTGTCTTCTTTAGGCTGTATGTTTTGGTCTTCTTTGTCACCAAAGAAAGAATCCAAAGTCTGAGACTGAATCTGGGCGTGTTTTCGCTGCCTGGCCATATTCCCAACCAACTAACTTGACCCTTGAGTTTTTCACTGGGGTATGACTGCTTGTAGACTTACGAGTTCTATGTTCTACGTTTGGGGGGGAGGTGCCAGCTCTGTCAGAGCCGCACTCCTCCTTCCCCAAGGACCCCCAGTCCAGACTGGGCTTAGATCTTCAGCAGGCTGTTGCACTCCTGCTCTGATCCGCCACTTAATTCCTCCCACCAGGTGGGCCTGGAGCCGGAAGTAAGAACAGCTGTAGCTGCCCCACCTCCGCTGCCCCAGGGGCTGGAAGCCGAACCGCGAACTCCTTCTACTCCCGCAGCTTTTCCCACTAACCTTCTCCGCAGTCTTTGGTGTTTGTGGGTCGAGGGGTCTGGTAACTGCCGCAGCTCACATATTTAGGGCGCTAGGGCCCCCTCCGCCCGGCTTCTGGTCTGGATCGTCCACGCCGCTCAGGCTGGGCTCTTCTCCACTCCGTTCCCAGCTCCCAGCACCCAGCTCCGTGTGGAATAGACCTCACCCAGAGACCATCCAGGCTATCCTGGGCTGGAGCCCTGCTTCCCTCTGCTGTTCTGTGGGTTCTGCCGTTCTAGAATTGGTTCAGAGCCATTTTTATAGGTTGTTGGAGGGACTCGGGTACGGAGCTCACTCTAGTCTGTGCTTACCAGCCGCCATCTTGGCTCCTGTGGCTGGGAATTTTGACAACTGGAGGAGTAAATTCAGGAAAATTTTAGCCCTACTCAAATCACGTAGCACTTCTTTACTTCTCCAGCACTAAGCACAGTACCTGTCACATAGCAAGCACTTTAATAAATCTTTATTGATTCTGTACAGTCTTTCAAAGATCACTGATAATGGTTCAGCAAGCCCATCTGCCAATTCCTTTAGTACCCTGGGATGTGGTGACTTTCTTAATACCTCCTTACTCAGTGGTGGGGAGGAGGGGGTATTAACTCTCTAGGGGGTATTAACTCAGCCTCAGAATCAAGATGATGTGATTTCAAATCTCGGTTCTTGACTCTGAGTAAGTCACTTAACCTCCTAGTGCCCCAGACAACTCTAAGACTATAAGTTGTAGATTTATACTGGTTGAGGGAGTTTCCCAAATCAATTAATTAGCAAGTATTTATTAAGTATGTACTGTGCCTGGCCTAGTGCTAGGTACTGGGTTTAAATATAGTGAATGAAATAATCCCTACTCTCAAAGTGCTTACTTTCTAAAGGGCTGGCAACAATATATACACAGGATGTCCCCAAAGTCTTAGCTTTAATAGTTTAAAACTGCACTAAGAGTTTTGGGACATCTTGTATAAGCACGGACAGAATAAATCCAAATCAGTTAAATTTCTGTTGTTGTTCAGTCATTTTTCAGTTGTGTCCTACTCTTCATGACCCCATGTTGGGGTTTTCTTGGCAAAGATACTGGAGTGGCTGGCACTTTACTTCTCCGGCTCATTTTACAGATGAGGAACTGAAGCCAGTGGGCTTAAGTGATTTGCCCAGGGTCACACATCTGAGGCTGGATTTGAACTCATGAAGATGAATCTTATTGACTCCAGGCCCTGCACTCTACTACATCACCTAGCTGCCCCAAAGTGGTTAAATACTAATTACTTTGAAGGGAGGGCAATAACAGTTATGTAGGGTTAGGAAGAGCTTCATGTAGAAGGCAGTGCTTCAGGCTCCTCTTGAAAGATGGGAGGAATTCTATTAGGGTATATCATTGTATATCTATTAGGGTATATCATAGGAATGGGAGACTGCTAATTTGAGGAACAGAGACAAAGCTAGTTTGGCTAGATGGTAGAGCATGGTGTGGGGAGGGGAGAAGAGGAGATTGAGGGAGGTGGCTGGGAGAACAATGTAAAATGAGGCTAAAACAATTAGTTGAGGCCAACTTAGGAAGAGTTTTAAAAATTAAATAGAATCTATGTTTAATCTTAGGGGCAATAGGGAACCACTGGAATTTTTTGAGGATGGGAGTGACAGGATCAGATCTCCTTTTAAGGAAAATCACCTTGGCAATTGTGTGGAGGTTAGATTGGAGTGGGGAAAGACCTGAGGCAGGAATACCAGTTAAAGGGACATTACCCTAAAAAAGCCACTCTACCCCAATGAATGAGGGTCACAAGCCTAAAAAGGGTCACAAGTCTAAAAAGAGTTCTTGGAAGAACTTAAAAAGGAATTCAAAAATCAAATAAGAGAGATTGAGGAAAAATTAGGGGGGGATATAAAATCAATACGAGAAAATTATGAAAAGTAAGTTAAATAATTGGAAAAAAAGATCCAAAATCTTAAGTAAGAAAAGAACTTTGAAAACTAGAATTGGGCAAGAGGAATTGAATGACATTATAAGAAACCAAGAAATAATAAAACTGGAAAAAATAGAAGAGAATCTGAAACATTTCATTAGAAAAACAACTGATCTGGTGGGATGGTAAGCAGGGTGGGACATTTTGCCTTTGTTTTTTGTTTAGGAGTGCTTCTCAGCACTAAGACAGTCAAGTACCTTTGATGAGTCTTGCCTTTCAAATATAATGGCAAGCAAAGTGGGACTTTTTGTTGTCTTTTGTTTCAGTGCTTCTCAGCACTATGGTAATCAAGTGCCTTTGATTGAGTCTTGCCTTTCAATCAAGAGTCTTTGACTGAATTGAGAGTCTTTGATGATTTGCTTAAGTCACAAGAAAGCCTAGTTCACGTGGGTTTGAGTTGCATGGTTGTGACACCCTCTGACCCTGAAGAAGTGTATATATACTTGGAGGTCAGCGTCTTGTTTTGGGGGCACACTCATTAGAAGAGTGTTGGTGTGGAGACTCTGGGTAGCCATTAAGGAGCCCCCCCACCAGTTTTGAAAACCAAGATGTTGATGCTTCTCTCTCTTGTAACTGTATGTGTTGCTATCATTAGATGGTTAGAAGCCTGTCTACTGATTTGTGTTTATTTGCTCTGTTTATATAATGTATGCTTGTAATTTCTATTTGTATACTCTCTGAAGTTCAGGATGCTGGCTTTTCCCCCTGAACTCAGTGAATGATATATGTATGTTTAATTAAAGTAAGATTGTAAACCCCTTAAAGTTGCTTTCCTTATAAAAGCAGATCAAAGAACCTGTGCTAGCAGCCCTTCTGTGTGCTGGTGTTATTGATCTTACACCTCCACAGCGGCTGCAAGCAACATTATTGTTACATCTGGATAAGAGATCAAAGAGAGACAATATAAGAATTGTTGGACTACCTGAAAGTTATGATTAAAAAAAAGAATCTGGATACAATACAAGGAATTATTGTGGAAAATTGCCCTGAAGTTCTAGAATAAGAGGGTAAAGTAGAAATAAAAAAAAAATCTACCATTTACTACCTAAAAGAGATCCCAGGAGGAAAATTTGTAGGAATCTCCAGATGGGAGTTCAAAACTCCCAGATTAATGAGAAAATATTGCATGCCACAAGAAAAAAACAATTTAAATGCTGCAGAAGTATAGTCAGAATTTCATAAGACCTAGCAGTTTCTACTCTGAAAGACTATAGGTTTCAGGAGAGCAAGGAGTGAAGAGCAAAAGAGCTGGGGTTACAAAGTTGAGTTTAATCCTGAATGGAAAAAAGTGGATATTTGATACTCTGAAAGACTTTCAGGTATTTGTAACAAAAAGACCAGAATTCAATGAAGAATTCTGTATAAAAGATCCAGAAGAAATATAAGGAAAACATTGAAGACTAATTATAAGGCACTTATTAAGGTCAAACTATTTGCTTATTTATATATCTACATATCTATAGCTATATATGTGTGTGAAAATGTTATCTGTATTTTAAAAACTGTGATAATTACTAAGGGAGTTTGAAAAGAAAGGTTGGAGATGAATTGTATATGATGGGGTGATTCTAAAAAACAAAATTGGGGAGAAAAAGGCAAAAGGGAACAATTTTATTATACAAATGGAGTGTGAAAGGAAAAACTAATATAGAGGAAGCAGGTGGGGGTGGAGGGCTGGTAATATTGGAAACTTACATTCATCTAGGTTGAAGAGGGAACAATGTGTATACATCTAGAAGTCTTCTGACCATGTAGAGAGGTGAGAAAACTGGGGGACAGGGTTGGGGAGGGACTTTTAGAGGGGGGTATGGATTGGGATTTGGGAGGGTGGGGAGAGAGGATGGAAGGGACTTTTGTAGGAGTGTATGGATCAAGATTGGGAAGCTAGAGGGAGGGAATGGGGAGATTTGGAGGGGTGAGTGAAGTGGGGGGTGGGAAGGTAGGGTGAAGAAGATAAGGTAACAGGGATAGGTAAAAAGAGAGGCTGAGAAAGAAAATAGTGAGTAAAAATAAGATGGAGGGAAGTTCACGAATTGTAATTATAACTTTGAATGTGAATGGCATATTTATAGCAGCTTTCTTTATGGTGGCAAAGAACTGGATGTTGCGGGGATCCCTATCAATTGGGGAATGGCTGAACAAGCTGCGGTCTATGGTTGTGACAGAATACTACTGTGCTATAAGAAATGATGAGCTCAATCATCTTAGAAAAATGTGGTTAGACTTGCACAAAATGAGGAAGGGTGAAGTGAGTAGAACCAAGAGAACATTGTATACGATAACAGCAATATTGTTTTAGGAATGACTTTGAGTGACTAAGTCATTTTGACTATTATAAATACTCAAATGAAAAATAAAGTACATATGTAGAAAGAGGCTTTCTGCGTCCAGAGAAAAACTGATAGAAGTATTTATAGAATCGTTTTACACACACACACACACACACACACACACACACACACACATGCAAATACACGCACATATTTGCATCTAATGGTAGCCATCTTTAGGGTGTGTGGGTAGGGGAGGGAAGCAAAAAAGAAATTTACATTATAGTTTTGTTGAATATGTGAAGGGAATAGCAAGTTGTACATGATAGATTTGCAGTTTCTTGTGCAATCATCTTTTTTTTGTCGCATGAATTGAAAATAAGATAAATTTTTTCAAAAGAACATTACCAGTAATCTAGATGAGAAGGAATTAGGTCATGAAATCAGAGGTCTGATCCAAGAAAAATTCTTAACCATTTAAATTTTTTTTTTCTCATTTTGAAGATCCTACCTAAAGAAATAAACAAAATAAGACTCAAGCAGCCATTTCTCTGTTATTTCTTATCATCATCCTATCCACCTTAAATTGCAGTCTTATCTTTGATCTTACTCTTTTCCCAATATAATTTTGGAAAACCAAACCCAACAGCCCTTTTGATTATCCTTGGCTTCCTCATCAGCCTTTTTCCCTTCTAAGCTTTCAAGCTTCTGTATTATCTCTGACATCTCTTCCAACTTTAAATCCTGTGATCCTTTGATTCTGTTCCATGAGGTCAATCAACCAGCAAATTATTAACTGTTTAATATGTGCCAGGTACTGTGCTATGTACTGGGGATGTAAGTACCAAGAACAAAACAATTCTAACTCTTAAGGAACTTATATTCTAATTTCTTTTCTTCATGACAATCCTACAAATACTTGAAGGTAGCTACTGTGTCACCAATGAATTTTTTTTCTCTTCTCCAGGCTTCCATTTCCTTCAATAGATCCTTGTGTGGCATTTTCCTTAGGCCTCTCATAATTATCATAATCTTCCTCTGGATTCATTTCAGTCACTCAATTTCCTTCCTAAAATGTGGTACTAGAAAGTCATCCTAGTACTTGAGAAGTGGTCTGACCAGGGCATAGTTGAGGAGGACTTTTGTCTTACTTGTTATTTACTGTGGGCAAATGATTTTTTTTGGAGGGGGGAAGGCAGGGCAATTGGGGTTAAGTGACTTGCCCAAGGTCACACAGCTAGTAAGTGTGTCAAGTGTCCGAGGCTGGATTTGAACTCAAGTCCTCCTGATTCCAGGGCCAGTGCTCTACTCACTGCACCACCTAGCTGCCCCTGGGCATATGATCTATATGATTACAGCCAGAGATTACACTGAGAGGCATTGGGCTAGAATGGATACAGAGCTGACCTCAGTCAGAAATACCTGGGTTCAAGGCTCACCTCTGCTATATACTGGCCATGTATCCCTAGGAAGGTGACTTAACTTTTTAGTGCTCCAGCCAGCTCTCAAACAGAAGGAGCCTGTCTGCATTGGTCCCTCACCAGAAGCTCCCTACATGAATTAAATCACAGGTCCAGCATGCAAAAAATTTACATTAACCCTATTGGCTGACATCATACCGTTGACCATACTGAACTTGTAGTCTAGTGAAGACCCTCCCTGACCCCACCCAGATAGTTTCCACATAAACTGTCTAGCCATGTCTCCTTTTTTCTGTACTTGTACAGCTGGTTCTTTAAATCCTCTAGGACTTTGTTTTTATCCCTATTAAATTTCATCTTATTAGATTCAATCCATAATTAAAATCTAAAGCCTTTTAATTGCATTTTGGAAAGTGATTTTGTTGTCTAATATGCTAGATTTCCTTCCTAGTTTTGTTTGATCTGCAAAATTGACAGGTTTATCATCTGCCTTTGTCCAAGTTACTGACAATGTTGAACAGCCTAGGACCAGGGACAGATGCCTAGTGTACTCTGCTTGAAACTTTCCCCAGGATGACAGTAATCCCTTAGATCATACTCTTGGTCCATTCATTCATCCAGTTCCAAATTCCCTTCATTCTGTTTCCATCTAGTCTACTTTTCCCCATCTAGTTCACTAAGATAGCATGAGAAACTTCATCAAATGTTGTTGGAATCCAGATATTTTAGCATTTCCCTGATTTACCAGTATCACAATCCTGCTGAGAAAGGAATGAGAAAGTCTGACAAGACCTGGTCTTCAAGAACCCATGGAGCCTCTTGGTGATCACTACGTGTCTAACTGCTCATAATCATCCATTAAATAACATGACCTTGAACATGCTTTTTGCACCCAGACTGGTGTACTTACCCATTTCTAATGTTGTGGCATTACTCCTCTGTTTAATGATTTTTCAAAGATGACTACTTACAATTCAGTAATCACTTCCAGAGGTTCCTTTTGGTTCCCTGGGATCTAATTCATTTGGACCTGGGACTTGGAGTTCATTGGGGAGAACTTGTTCAGTCATTTTGTGTTTGACTGACTCCGTTCGGGATTTTTTTGGCAAAGATACTGGACTGTTTGCCATTTCCTTTTCCAGCTCATTTTACAGATGAGGAACTGAGGCCAGCAGGGTTAAGTGACTTGCCCAGGATCACAATGCTAGCAAGTGTCTAAGGCTAGATTTGAACTCAGAAAGTTAAGTCTTCCTGAGTCAAAGCCTGGCACTCTATCCATTGCACCACCCTGCTGTCCTTGGGAGAACTGGGTATTCTCTAACCATTTCCTTCTTTATCTTGTATTTTAACTCCATTAACTTTTTTTTCTTCTTCATTGCCCAGACCAAAAATTATTCCTCTTAGTAGAGCAAGCAGAATTGAGGAAGCCTCATTCATTGGAAGATAAGGTAAAAGTTCATCTATCAGAACTGAGAGACTGAGGGGCAGAAGCTAAGATTAAGGTGGTGGTAATAAGGTTTGGAGATGAGGATGGTAGTGGGGAAAGTGGCTTGGAGGCAGGGTGATGGGGAAACGGCCAAGAAATTTGTCATATTATTATCATTTTCTTGTCTACTTCAAACAATGGTTCTGTCCTTTCTTTAATTTCCTTCATGTTGTCAACATAACATAAAAGCTTACTTGGTTGTCTTTTAGGTTTCATTGATAGCCTCAGAAGCTTCTAATCCTTACTTCTTCTGATGCTATTTCTATATGACCCATAACACCTTTTTCTGTTCTTAACTTAAGTGGCCTGGTCTTACTTCCTTCTTTTGTATATGCCTTTTAATCGGTCTCTTTATGCTGTTCCTTGGTTTCTTATTCATCAGAATGATTTCTTTTTGTTCATTCAGAATTCTGTTCTTGAGAACATGTGACCCTTTTTGGACCTTTTCTATAAAGTTTTAGGATATGGAATCTTACTTACAATTTTTTTTTCAAAATTTAAAAGTTCTGCTCACTTAAAATCTGGAGTGTGTCCTTGCTTTTCCCCTTCTTATGCAACATAAACTACAAAATGGAGTGATGACGTCCTCCAACCATTTCTATTTCAACACCCACCTATTCCTTCACTTTTATCAGATGTATATTCCTCTACTTTTTGAGGGCTGAAATTATTATCAAGTCAAGTCAAGAATTTATCAGCTGCTCTGCTGGAGCAAAAACTCCAGCAGATGTCTAGACATATTCAATTATCACTAACCAGATTTGTGATGTGTTTCAGCAACGTCTCCAACATTTCCTCCTCTTGGTCAGTAGTCTATAACACAATCCCATCATAATATTATTTGTTTAGCTCTCCATCTTCATCCCAATTCTCTCTACCATGTTTTCTCCCTGTGATTCATCTATATCTTCCCATAAATTTATATTCTTAATAATTAAGGATGGACAAGGCTCTAGGGATCTATTAGTTTAACCCCTTCATTTTGTGAAGGAGGAACCTGAGGCCTAGAAGAGTTGAATAACTTGCTCAAAATCACTAAAATGTAAGTGGCAGAGTTAGGATTGGAACCTAGGTCCTTTGAACCTACCTCCAGGACTTTTTCTACTCTTAGTTCTTTGTAATAACCTATGGTCCTATACCATTCCATGGGCCGACTAGGTGGCTTAGTGGATAGAGTGCTGGGTCTACAGTCAGAAGGACTCCTCTTTTGGAATTCAAATCTGGCCACAGACACTTACTAGCTGTGTGACCCTGTGCAAGTCACTTAACCCTATTTGCCTCAGTTTCTTCATCTGTCAAATGAGCCGGAGAAGGGAATGGCAACCCAACACAGGATCTTTGCCAAGAAAACCCCAAATGGGGTTATGAAGAGTCAGACATAACTGAAAATGACGGAGCTGAACTAAACTGATACCATCATGGCTACTCAAATCATGGATCACATTCCACTGAAAATCAATGATACCTATGAGATCCATTTTATGTTAAGATCCCTAGTTTTGCCTTCTTTGTTAGCTATTTTTGGTGCATTTCTGTATAGACATAGGAGAACATGAGTCTTATTACTCTCCCTCTTATTAGATATTGTCTCCTATAACTTACTGGCTCTCTCCACTTATATTCTTCTTGCACCTTGCCCACTAAACTCTGTGTTGTCTGGTTTGGCAAATTATATGTGGATATTTTTTCCTTAGTTTTCAGTTTTTGTTTTTAATTCCTCTTGATCTTATTCACAAATCTCCAGGTGAATATATTTTCCCTGGCTCTAACTAGTTTTACTCCATTTGGCCAAGAATCTATCATTTCTATGTGTAAAGCCATGGTTCAGAAATCCATTATTAGATACAATCTTCTTAATGAACTCTTCACTTCCATAATTGACCTTTCTCTTCTTAAGCCAGTGATGAAAACACCACCTGTAGCCTGAAGGTCTTTAGTTTCTTGTCCAGGACTTTATAATTCATCCAATAATTTCTACATTTTTGAAAGCAGCATCATTTGTCCTCATATGATTCTGAAAGTGAGTAGTGGCGAGCAGTTTTGACAAGTCTCAAAATACATCTTTCATGTCCTAGGTACATGTCCTGAGAAGATGATAACATGTGTCATTACTACTCATATCAACTTGACAGAAGCCTTCCTCAGTATCCCACAGTAGAGCTACCAGCACAACTTTTTTCTTCTTCTCTGACCAATGTTGGATGGCCTCTCCTTTGCTGGCACTCTCTGCTGGATTCTGATCTTCATTCCTAGGATAAAAAGCTGTTTCTTCTATAGAGTCTAGCCACACTCCTTATGTGAGAAGCCTAACACCAATTGCTAAGTCCTAAGTATTCAAAGGTATGCTTTTCTTTGTGTGTTATTTTTCCATCTTCAACTTTCTCACACTTACCTTCTTTTTCTTCACATATTTTTCTCTTATTTGTTTTCTCTTTGAAGCACTTCTTTAAAAAAAAATTCTTAAATTAACACTTATTTTATTTTCTCACTCTTCTCTCTGAGGTGGGGAAGGGGAAAAATACAAAACCCTTGTAACAAATACTCATAGTTAAGCAAACCAGATTCACATGTTGGCCATGTCCAGAAATGTATATTTCATTCTTTATCTTGAGTCCATCACCTCAGTCAGGAGGCAGGGAGCATTATTCATTAGTACTCTGGGGTCATGGTTGATCATTAATGTTCATTTTTATTAAGTTTCTGTTATAATATAGACTGTCATCCTGGTTCTGCTCATTTCACTTGGCATTGATTCACATAAATCTTCCCAGGTTTCTCTGAAACCTTCCCTTTCATCATTTCTTACAGTACAGTAACATTCCACTAAATTTGTTCAGCCATTCCCAAGTTGATGGGTACCTTTTTAGTTTCTAGTTCCTTGTCATACCCGCCCCCCTCCATACCCACACATGCTGCTAGGAATATTTTTCTACATATAGGTCTTTTTCCTTTTTCTCTGATCTTTTTGGGGTATAAGCCTAGTAGTGGCACCACTGGGTCAGAGAGTATTCATGTTCAATGGCTTTTGGGATATAGTTCCAGACTGCTTTCCAGAATGGCTGGATCATTTACAGTTTCCCCAAAAGTGAATTCATTCAATTCTTTCAAGGAATGCCTTATTTTTCCTGATAATTTGTTGAGTAGAAAGGTTTTTCTCTAGCCAGGGATTCTTAATCAGTGGTTTATGCACTTAAAAAAAATTCAATAACTGTATTTCAATATAATTAGTTTCTTTGCTAATCCTACGTATTTTATTCTATGCATTTAAAAATATTGTTCTGAAAAGTGGCCCACAGGCTTCACCAGACTGCCAAAAGGATCCATAATGCAAAAAAAGTTAAAGACCCCTGACCTAGCCCTTTTATTTTCTCTTCTAATTAAGAGACAACTTTGTGTTTTTTTTAAAAGCTGGTCAAGCTGATCAAGGTTAAGGAAGTTGCTTTAAGCACAAGTTTTGCATCTATCCAAAACAGTCCTCAAAGTGTTGCTTTAGAAGAAAAGGAAATGTCAACAGATCCTTCCCTGCAGGAGGCCTGGAGGATGCCTGAATTAGATATTTTTTTCCGATTTATTTTCTTCCAGCAGAGTTGATGGCATGGAGCAGCACGCAAATTTGCAGGCTACAAAAAAAATGATTTGGAAAAATAGAAGAATGGCAGTAGACTGCTGAGAGTTTTTAATCAAATATTAAAGGCAGGTCTGCAATTTGTCTGCAACAGTTCCTTCCCCATCACCAAAAGGAGGGCCTCTTTCTCTGAGTGGGCAGCGCCTGCCTGCCATGGCTCATGTATTTAAAAGCTCCATGCCAAGGGTCCTGAAGTCACTCTCTGCTTCAAAGATGTAATCCAATCTCCTCCAGTGACTCTATAGTAAGTTAAATAAACAGACTGATAGCAACATGTAGAGAAAAAAACAGAAAATGGAATCATAGACTTTTAGAGTGGGAAGGTCCTTAGGGATCATCTTGTGCAGGCTAATCATTTGAGAACAGTAGGAAACTGAGACCCCAAATTTTAATAAAGTGATAAATTTTATAATAACAGAATGAGAACTTGACACTTGTGGATAAAATTGGGATGGAAAGGGTTAATAGAATCTAGGCTGGTTGGCCAAGGTTCTAAGCACCTCTCTTGGGGCAGTAGAGGGCAGTGGCATGAGGCCTCACCTGTGGCTGGCCAATGAACAACTTGTGGTTGAAAGTGGGATGGATGCCAGGAATGAGGGATAGGAGTTGGGGGAAGGTATGTGGAATAGTAATGCCCATTTTAAAAAGCCAAGAATAGCAGCCAGGAATGAAAGTCTCAGGGCTAGGGAAGGGGTCGGTAGCCAAGGTAGGGAGTTTGCTTGGTATATACTTACCTACTCTCCTCTGGCCACCATAATGACTTAAAAAAATCTTTTATTGATATCTTTGATATTTATATACCCTTCATTTTGAATAAATACTTCCTCCCCACCCACCCAGAGAGCCATTCCTTATCTCTTATAACAAAGAATTAAAATAAAAAAATCAGTAGAGTAGGATGAACCAATGTATCGGCCATATCTGACAGTGCATACATTATTCCATACACATAGACCTTTCACCTCTACAAAGAAGTGGACAAGGTGCATTTAAAAAATCTGCTATGGGTCCAAGCTTCTATTTCTATTTGTAAAAAATGGCCCCCACTGCATCTTTCTTTATCATATGATCCAGCACCATAACAACCAGTGCTTTTGAGGAGAGCAAGTTTCTTCTTCCATCTTCTTTCATTTTCCGCCCCCGGTCTCCTCCTTCCCAGCCTTGCCCTGGCCCTGCCATGCAGCACACTGCCCTTTTGAGAGACCTACAGCTGGACTTCTGGACTTCAGAGGTCAACTAATTTCATCCCTTAATTTTTCAGATGTGGTCCTGGGAGGCTGACTTGCCCAAGATCATACAGCTAATGTCAGAGGTGAGCCTCTTTCACTACAAAATCATCCTAGGCACCATTGCCATCAACCCTGCTACACACTTATCCATAATTTCCATGATTCAGAGCTGCTACACTTTCTACTACTGTCTTATTCCTCCTTAGCCCATATTTTCCTCCCTGCTCCCTCTTTATTTATTCTTTCTGAAACCCTTGCTCCATTTTGAATCCCTGCTTCTTTGTCCTAAATATATTCCTCTTTCCATTTTCTGGTGCTCATAGAAATCTGGCAGGCTCTCTTTTTAAAATTAATTTTTTTAATGAACAAAAACAAATTTTCTCTTCCTCTCATCTTACCCCACTGGAAATTTAAAAAAAAGACAAACAAAACCCTTGCAATGAAAATGTATAGTCAGGTAAGACTAATTTTCACATCAGCCATGTCCAACAATACATAATTCAGTCTGATGTCTGAGTCTAGACCCTCTTTCACGTGGTGGGTAGGATGTTTCATCTCTGAAACTCTAGAATTGTGGTTGGTTATTGCACTGCTCAGAGTTCCTAAGTCTTTCAAAGTTGTCTTTACAATGTTGTTATTGTATAACTTGTTCTTCTTGTCCTGCTTCTTTCACTCTGTATCATGTTTATAGTCTCACTCTGTCTCTCTGTCTTTCTCTCTCTCCTTATTTCCTGGATTATAAGAGCAAGAAAGGATTGTAGAGGTCAACTATTCTATCTCTCTTATTCCAGGAGAGTGGTGGGGCAAGGCAGTAGATGATGAGGAATGGGAGGACAGAGAAAGTCCAGGCATGAGCAATATTAAGCATGGCTCCAGTCCTTGTTAAAATGGTGCTCCCTGGAAAGAGTCACCATTCAGGAGAGGAAGTACTCAAGCTGGAGATTCTCTCTGCCAATACCAATAGAGTGGAAACTCCTAGAGAGCAGGGATTATTTCACTCTTCGTATTCATATCCTGGGTACCTGGCGCATAATAGATAAATACTTGTTGGCCAATGGACTCATTGATCGACTGATCTTGAATCTTTTGTTTTTTATGGACTCCTTCTCACTGCCTATAATCATATATGAGACTATCGCCCAAACCTTCACTTCAACCTGCTGTCCTTTTCAGCTGTTTCCCTTTATCTTCCTTACCCTGCTAAACTAGTAGAGAGGACATTCCTACTCATTGCTTCCACTTCCTCACCATCTACTCACTTTCAAGGGCTCTAAATCTACCACTCCACTGAAGCTGCTCTCTCTAAGGTCACCACATTGTTTTTTAGGAGAAATAATTTTATTGATTTTTCTTATTTTTCATCACCTATATTTCCTAGTGTCACTCTCCCTTCACCCCTCCTTTAGAGCCATCTTTGATAACAAAAAGCGGAAAGTCCAGTATAACCAGGCAACACATCTAAAAATGCTGACCTTAATTGGTAAATGTGATAATTTTTTCTCAATCTTCATCCTTCTTGACCTCTATTGTACCCTTTTAACACTGTCTGCTCACCTATCTCCTCAGATACTCAGAAACTCTTACCTTCCATGACAGAGTTCTCCTATTTCTCTGATTTCTTCTTCTCAGTCTTCTTTTGAGGTCATTATCATGTCCTGTCTTTTAACTGTGAGTGTCCCATAGGCTAATTTCTTGCCCTTGTTCTCTGCTCTCTTTTTAACTCTCTCCTTCGGTGATATCATTTGATCTTATAGGTTCAGTGATCGTCTCTTTGAATATAACTCCAAAGTTGATATATGTGAGCCTACTGCTCTCTCTTGTGAACTCTAGTCCTGTATGACCAATCACCTCTTGGACATGTCCCAAATAGAACTTATTTTTTTCCTAAATCCATCCCTCCTTTCTTATTTCTATGCATGGCACCATCATCTTTTCATGCATCCAGACTCATGATGTCATCTTTGTCACTTACCTCATCATCATAACTCGTACCCAATCAATTGCCGTATCCTGTTCTTTCTATATCTTCACCATCTCTCATATTTGTCCTCTGCTTTTCACTCATGTGGGCATCACCATAGTTCAAACCCATCTTTTTTATCATCTTTTGCTGGATTACTGGAATAGCCTTTTGGTTGCTCTCCTGGCTTCTATTTCCTCCTCTTTCTAGTCTAATTTGAGCACTTCAATTGTAGAAGTTTCATAGAATATAGAGCTCCAAGGAATCTTTGAGATCATCAGTTTGAACTTACTTTTAATGTGTTGTCCTTTCTTCTTCAATCCTTACTTACTTACTGGATCGTTGAAAAATAAAGAGATCTTAGGAGCAATTAATTCTACAAATGAAGAAACTAAGGTCCAGGAGGCTAAGTGGTATGCACAAAGTTGCAATGTTATTAGAGGGCAAAATCTCAGATTATAATCCCGGTCCTCTGATTCCAAATCCTGAACGCTTTCTGCTGTACTATACTGCTCCTTTACTGTTATTTACAAACATGCTCAGGTCTTCTCCATAAAACAAAACAGTCCCCACCCCCCAAAGAAAGCCCAAACCCAACCAAGAAATTTCACTTGACTCATCCATTCTTTCAAAGTATTGTCTCATATCTCTTTTACCTTTCACAGTCACAGTCTTAGAAAGATCCATTTGCACTTGTTGCCTCCATTTCCTAAATTCTCATTTACTTGTGATCTGGCTTGCAGGACCTCTGAATGACTGAAACTGTTTTCTTTAAGATTTGTTGTTGTTCTTCAGTCATTTCAGTCATGTCTGACTCTTTGTGACCCTGTTTGGAGTTTTCTTGGCAAAGATACAGGAGTGGTTTGACATTTCCTTCTCCAGCTCATTTTACAGATGAGGAAACTGAGGCAAACAGGGTTTGCCTCACCCAGGGCCACCCAGCTCATAAGTGTCTGAGGTCAGATTTGAACTCAAGAAGATGAGTCTTCCTCACTCTAAGCTCGGCTCTATCCTCTTTGCCACCTAGCTGCCCCACTTTAAGATTACTTATCATTATTTAATTGCTCATTCTGGTGCTCTTTTCTCAAAACATCCTTCTTGATGTCTTTGTAGTTCTTAACCTTACTGACCATCTCTTCTCCTATGTTCTTTTTCCTGGGCTTTGTGACAACAGGCTGTTGGAAATGGCTAACAGGCAATTGATGATGGAGGATTGACTGGATATATAGATTTGTCTGAGGTGTCATCTGTACATAATTGATAATTCAACTCACGGAAAGTAATGAAATTACAAAGAAAGAGGTAACTAGAAAGAAAAGGAGAGGACCCAGAACAAAGTCTTGAAGGAATCTAGCATTTAGGGGTTCTGGCAATTTAGAGGATCCAGCAAAGCAGGCTTTGAGAGACCGATTTGACAGGTGGGAGAAAGCCAGTGAACAGGGAGCCAAGAAAACTACAGAAAAGTCAAGGAGGATGAAGACTGGGAAACAGCCATTGAGTTTAGCAATTAAGAGATTCTTTATAAACTTGGAGAGAGCTGACTCAGTTGAGTGGTGAGACAGAAGCCAGATCAAAAGTGTTGAGGAGGGAGAGAGTGGAGGCTTTTTTTTTAAAGGAGTGAATGAATTTGATACTTGAAAAGAGTAGTAGAGGGTGTAGGATTTCCTCTTTATAGGAGATTAAGGAGAGTGGAATACTTAAGACCTGGTTGAGCTAACAGTAGTAAAGAGGTGATAAAGAACTAACTTTCATCACTTATCTCTTATCTTATCAGCTGAGAAGACTGGAACCTTTGGAACTCCTAGCCTTGAAAGATCAGTGGAGAAAGATGAGTCCTTATTGTAATTAGAAAAACAAGAGCTGATAATTGAGTAAAAGTCAAAGTATCTAATATCTACTTAGTTTTGCCATTTTTGGAGGGAGAGTTAAGACTTACTGGGTATATCATGGTTTATTTGTAGAAAATTATTTTATTGGGTTTATTATTTAAAGGATAATTTTAAAAAAGAAACCATGTTCAGGATGCTGCAAAGAGGCCAGATGTATGTAGAAAGTGATTGAAATTTCATCAGAATTGAGAGGAGACAAGAGAGAATAAGAAGAAAGAAATGGCTGGATTCAATCAATTTTAGTTATATGTATTTATTAACCTACTATGTATGAGGCACTGTGCTCACCACTGGGGAGACAAAGAACAGTAAAAGACAATTCCTGCAGTCAAGCAGCTCACAGTTTAACGGGAGAGACAACATGCAAACAACTATGATTGAAACAGGATAAACTAGAGTTAAGACAGAAGACACTAATATTAAGAAGGATTTGGAAAGTCTTCTTGGAGAAGGTGGGATTTTAAGTGGGGTTTGAAGGAAGCTAGGGAAGCTAAGAAGTGGAAGGGAATTCCAGATCTGAGGGAAAGTCACTGAAAATTCCCAGAGCTGGAAGAGTGTTTTGTTTGAGAACTGGCAAAAGAAGCTAGGATCACTGGACAGATAGACTGGAAAGACAGGAGGGTGCTGAGTTATGAAGGGCTTTGAGTCCCAGACAATCAGTCAATTTATTAAGCACCTAATTTATTAATTTATTAAGTACTCACTATGTGCCGGGCACTGTGCTAATCATTAGAGATACAAATACAAAAAAAGGAAAGCAGTCCTTACCCTCAGGGAGCTTACAATCTAATACGGGAAGACAAAACAGGAAAAGAAGCTGAAAGGAGGAGGGGAATGGAAGGAATCCTGTCTAGGGGGGAATGATGAATCCAAAGTAAAGCAGCTAGGTAGGAAATGAAAAGATGGCTTGGGGACATTTCTTATTTTTAAAAATTCAATTCACTTTTATTTTTACTTCCAAATTTTCCCTCTCCCTCTGATGCCTCCCCTACCCATGGAGAAGGCAAGAAAAATGAAAATCATAACATGTATGTAATAGCCATGCAAAACAAAAGCCCACAATAGACATGTCCAAAAGGAAAAAAAAAAGAAAAAGAAAAAATGAAGAAAAATGAAAAAAAAATCTACTTTAGTCTGTTCTCAGAGTTCATTTGCTCTCTGTCTGGAGGTCAATAGCATGTTTCATCCTAAGTCCTTTGGAATTGTGATTAGTCATTGCATTAATTAGAATAGGTCTTTCAAAGTTGATTATCTTTGTAATGTCACTGAACAAATTGTTCTTCAGTTTGCATCAGTTTATATTAGTCTTACTAGGTTTTTTTTGGAGAAACTTTCCTTCATCATTTCACATTCATATGCTTGTTATGCTAACCTTCAGTTTATGGGCATCCCCCATTTTCCAATTCTTTGGTGCCACAAAAAGAATCACTGTAAATATTTTTGTACATGAGTTTTTTTTCCCTTTTCTTTGACCTCTTTGGGGGTATAGACCTAGTAACAGTATTGCTGAGTCAAAGGGTATGGACATGTTAATAGTTTTTTGAACATAGTTCCAAACTGATTTCCAGAATGGTTGGGCCAATTTACAATTCCATCAACATTAGTGTACCTGTTTCTTTACAGACCCTCCAACATTTGTCAGTTTCCAGTTTTGTCATCTTAGCTATTCTGATGCATGTGAGGTAAAATACATTAATTTTCATTTCTGTAATTATTAGTGACTTGAGGTATTTTTAAATATGGCTATTGATAGCTTGGATTTCTTCCTCTGAAAATTGTTTATTCATATCTGTTGACTCTTGATTATTTGGAGAATGCCTCTTCTTATAAATTTGACTCAGTTTCCAAAAAATCTTAGAAACAAGACCTTTAGCAGAGAAATTTGCTGTAAATAATTTCCTCTAGTTTCCTGCTTTTCATTTTAGATGCATTGGTTTTGTTTGTGCAAAAACTTTTAAATAATATATAATCAAAATTATCCATTTTATTGCCTGATTCTTTAGCTCTTGAGTGGTCATGAACTCTTTCCCTGTACATAGATAATTTCCCTGTACACAGGTAATTTCTTCTATGCTCCACTAATTTGCTTGTGATGCCACCCACCCTTGTATCTAAATCATGTACCCATTTTGACCTTTTCCTGGAATAAAGTGTGAGATACTGCTCTAAACCTAATTTCTCCCAGACTATTTTTCAATTTTCCCAACTTTTTTTTTCCAGATAATGAGTTCTTGCCCCAAAAGCTGGGATCTTTGGGTTTATCAAACACTAGGTTACTTTGCTCATTTGCTTTTCTGTATTGTGTACCTAATCTATTCCACTAATCAGCCTCTCTATTTCTTACCCAGTGCCAAATTATTTTGATGATTATAGATTTGTAGTATAGTTTGATATCTGTCTCTGCTAGTCCCCTTTCCTTCCTTTTTTTAAAATTAATACCCTTGATACTCTTGACCTTTTGTTCCTCCGGATGAATTTTGTTATTTTTTTCTAGCTCTATAAAGTAATTCCCTGGTAATTTAGTTGATATGGCACTGAATAAATAAACTAATTTAGGCAACATCATTTTTATCATATTGGCTCAGCCTACCCATAAGTAACTAATATTTCTCCAGTTATTTAGATCTGTATTTACTTGTGTGGAACATTTTGAAGTTATGTTTTCATGGTTCCAGTGTGTCTTAACAAGGAGACTTTCAAGTATTTCGTATTGTTCGTGATGATTTAAAAGGAATTTTCCTTTCTATCACTTCCTGCTGGAATACATAATTTTATTGGTAATGCAGATAATTTGTGTGGCTTTATTTCATATCCTGCAACTTTGCCAAAATTGTCTATTGTTTTTGACTAGCTTTTTAGTTGACTCTCTCGGGTTCTCTAAATAAATCATCATATCATCTGTAAAAAATAATAACTTTGTTTCCTTATTGCCTATGCTCACCCCTCCAATTACTTTTTCTTATCTCATTGCTATAGTTAGCACTTCTAGTACCATATTGAATAGTAATGGTGATAATGGACATCTTTGCTTCAGTCCTGATCTTATTGGAAAGGCTTCTAGCTTATCCCCATTGCAGAGAGATATTACTTTTATTTTAAGGAAAGATCCATTTATTCCTATGCCTTCTAGTGTTTTAAAAATGGGAATGGGTGTTGTTTGCTGTCAAAAGCTTTTCTGTATATATTGAAATAATCATATGGTGTTTATGGTTTTTATTATTAATATGAATAACTACATTTGTAGTTTTCCTTATGTTGAATCAGCTTTGCATTCTTGGTATTATCATCGTTGTCATTGTCATTTGTATTCTTGGTATAGATCCAGCCTGGTCATAGTGTATGATCTTTATGAAATATCGCTGTAGTCTCTGAGCTAATATTTTATTTAAAATTTTTATATCAATATTCATTATGGGATTTGTTCTATGGTTTTCTTTCTCTGACTTGACTCTGTTAGTTTATATATCAAAATAATATTTGTCATAGAAGGAATTTGGTAGGATTCTTTTACCAATTTTTTCAAATAGTCTAGGAACCCTTCTTAAATATAGTTTCTCCACCTGCCATTCAGAGGGATTCCAGGGTAGAGAGCGCTGATTAGGTGTGAGTACCAAAACTGATCTGATCTTGCAAGATGATGAGGTTTCTGTAGGAATGATGAAGTAGTGTGACTAAAGTAGTATAGCCAAATGGGAAATGAAAAGGATTTTATATTTGTTCTTGAAGGTGATAGGGAGCCCCAGGAGTTTATTAAATAGGTGGGGGGCACAGGATGCATTGATGATGGTGGTGACTTGCATCTGCCCTTGATAAGATCAGTTTGACAGCTGAATGAGGGATTGACTGAAGTTGTGGGGAGAGACTTGAGCCAGGGAGACCAAAGAGCAGAATATTGCAGTTTTCCAGGCATGAGAGAAGAATGATCCATACCAGATATTTTATACAATAATAACTTTATACATTTTACATATAGTATCTAATTTAAGCCTCACAACAACCCTGTGAAATAAGTACTATTGGTTTTATTATCCTTTTACTGATGAAAAACTAAGTATCACAAAGGTTATACAACTACCATATCCCAGAGATGGAATATGAACCTTGTGCTTCCTGACTTCCGTTACTCTAATTACTAACCTCCATCCCATTCCCTCTTCCTATCCCCAAAGAAGATCTTACCAATAATAGCCATGGACATCTACATTGATGTTTTGATAAGGACTGTCTAATTGTGCAGGGCGAAAAAAAAACCCAAAACAAAAAACCAAACACAATAAAAAAAACCCCCAACAGTTTCATATCGTGAGAAAGATGGAGAGAACCCCAGGAAAAGATGGGAAAAAGAGTACTGTAGCTATCCCAACGATTAAACCTGTGGCCCAGCAAATAGCTACAGCAAACTAGCAGTTTGCTATTGCAACTAATCACAAGAATTTGTGAAGACAGAGAATCTCCATGCTTACTATATGGAGAACAAAGAACTTCAGGCATTCATTTGTTTCTTTCTGAACTAAGTAATAGCTAAAGCTATGCAAAATTCAGGTTATTTTCCACATTAGAGGAGTATGTGAGCAGGCAGGCAGATTTCCGCTCCAGAGCAACTTTTTAAAAATATTCAACTCATTTGACTGTTCAAAAACACACACATAAAACAGGTACAGCCCAGAATAGTGGTGTATACTGTCTGCTACTGAGAAGGTAGAGGATGGTGGATTACTTGAACTAGGGAGTGCTGAACTGAAGTAGGGCTAAAGTTAATTGGCTGTCTACATTAAGTCAGGTACCAATAAGATGAGCCCTTGGGAGGTGGGGAGGGCAGCAGGGTGGCTAAGGAGTGGCAAACTGGGCCATGGAGGAAAAATGGACCAAAAAAGGACACTGTATTTCTAGCCTGGGTGAAATGAGAGACCCCTTCTCAAAAAAAAAATCCTCCCTAGTTCCTCTTCCTCAAATCCCCAGAGAGGAGAGTAAAAGTATTAGAAGAATAATTTTCTAAGTTCAGATAATTAGTGAAAGTTACAAACTCCTCGAATGAATGGAAGAAACATTGAAAGAAAGGATGGAGACAAGAATTTGAATGTAGCATATTACCCTCCTCCTGACAAAGGGATGAAGATGGATTTAGGGGACAGAATGAGACACATTTTTTGGATATGACCAAGGCAGGGTTTTATTTTACTTGACTATGCATATTTGTTACAAGGATTTTCTTTTTTATTCTTTTTTGTTCAATTGAGGTGGGAAAGGGAGAAATAGATCTTTTTGCTAATAAAAGTAATAAAAATTATCTTAGGAGGCATAGAACTCTAGCTTAGGTCAGGAGGTTGTAGGGTGGGAGAATGTGATGTGGAGTAGGAAGGGAAGAATATACTGGAACTTTGGGAGCTATATAATGGGAATGAGACTGGTGGTGCAGTGAGTAGAACACTGGCCCTGGAGTCAGGAGGACCTGAGTTCAAATGTGGCCTCAGACACTTGACACATGTACTAGCTGTGTGATCTTGGGCAAGTCACTTAATCCCAATTGCCCTGTCCCCCCCAAAAAAACAAGTGACATAGAAAGAGTCTCTGAAGATGAAGCAGCTTCTTATGCTCTCAGGAATGATGATGTGTAGACACAGGTGCACTGTGAGAAATCATTTAGAACTGGTCATAGACTTGTGATGGAAAATGCTGTCCATATCCAGAGAAAGAACTATGGAGTCTTAACGCAGATCAAAGCATACTATTTTCATTTTTTTTGTTTTATCTTTCTTGTGATTTTTCCCTTTTCATTCTGATTCTTCTTTCACAATATGACTAATGTGGAAATGTTTAACCTGATTGTACATGTGTAACCTATATCAGCTTGCCTATTGTCTTGGGAAGGTGGGAGGGAAGAGAGGAAAGGAGAAAAATTTGAAACTCAAAATCTTACAGAAATGAATATTGAAAACTATCTTTACATGTAATTGGAAAAAAATAAAATAATATTAGGTGCAAGAAATAGAAAAGAATTGGTCATAGAAAGAAGACATGATTAGTAACGGTTGACAATTCACTTCTTTGGTAATCATAGTCTGAATTAAGAAGAACAATAGGGAGATTAACTTTTTTCTTGTGAGCTTATATCTGGGACCTGATCATTACCCACTTTGAGTGATTGACATTGGGACAAATTATACGACCTGATATCAACCTCCAGTTGTGTGTTGGCAAATATTTAACAACCAGCTCTCCAAAAAAATCATGTATATATGTACATAAGTTTATCATACATTTTACTGATATAAAGGATATACATACATATATAAAATAATTTATAAATAATAAAAGATAGACAATATTCTTTACTGTAAATTCCTCTTTCCCAGTTGATTCTCACAAAATGATTTTGTTGATTTTTGCTGAACTTTTGTATCCACAGACAAACTATAGTTGCGATTCACCCCTGATTTAATAAATGTAGCTGCTGCCCAATCCACTAATTCTTTTCTCAATATATTTATTATCATAAAATCTGGTGTTTGATCTACTGTTAAACTATTTTCACCCTCATGCAAATTATATTTATTACACTGAAATCTTTTTCACTTTTGGCACTACTGATTGGAATGGCCTTATCTTAACTTTTTCTGTAGTTGCAGGTATTTAAACATCATTTGATTCTACATTACTATCTACAACATTCTAAAAATCATCCGAATCATTTTCATGTTTTAAAATTTCCTTTAAATCATATAATTTTTTTCACTAGCTTATCCAAGGTGAAGTTATTTCTTCCTCAGGCCAAGTTGATGGATTTAATAAATCAAAATGCTTTTTCTAACAAAAGATTTAGATTCACTTGTTGAATTACATTTTCTAGTAACATTCCGAGAAGGGCATTAAAGTTGTTATTTTTATTAAATGGAATATCTTTAAACTTATCCAACTTAATCACATCTTCAGCTTGAGAGTCACGCTTTGCAGTGTCAACCTCTTGATTTTCTCAGGCTCTTATACTGTGTTGGTTAATTTCTGTGCTTTTGAATATTAGTTGATCTTGACTATGATGCATTTGAAAATAATGAAAATTTCTCAGTCATTAAAACAAGGTCATACAAGACATTAATGCTGGCTAACCTCATTGACAAACCAGAATAGGAACAAGAAAATGTATACATAGTATGGGATATAGTAGTGATAGCCTATCAAACGTATACTGTTTATATTGCTCTCAGGATGAGATGAATTTTAATAATTTCAATTTCATGTTCTTTATCTGAAGTTCCTAGCTTGGTTTGATTTTTTTAAAATATCAATGATATATAGAATAAAATATATGTATATTATCTTTTAAAATGATTGACTTGTTTTATCTGAGATATTGAATCACCAAGTGATAATTGCCATCAAAGACTCAAACAATTCCAAATGATAATTTTAAGAAAGTTTTCTAACAATTTTGTAGTTCCTCCAGACTTTGTTTCCAGTATTGTATTAGCACCATCAGATTAGAATGCAGTTGAGTTTGTTTTCAAATATTCACTATTAAAGCCACAGTCATTTGAAATATATTTAATAATATATTGAATGTACACCCTTCTGTGCTTTTTAAAGCAGCAAATAACATTCTTGGTTCAGGAGTTGATTGAATAGCACACTGACTGTGTTTAACAACTGGCTCAAAAAAATCCTGAAAATTTAACAATCAGCTCTCATGATCTAGTAGAGCTGGCTTTAGTACAGTACTTCCTACTTCCCTTCTTTGTAGAGTTTGTATGTTGCAGTGATTTCTCGGTAATTGCAGGAAATGAAGCTTGATCATATCAATGGTCTTCCCACTAGCTGCTTTCCACTAGACATGGTGCTGTAATTCAGCACCTCAGATGAGGATGCTTTGGGGTAGGCTGGGGAAGATAGGGCCTCATTTTGGTTGTTCATCTCACCATATAGCTGACAGCCTGTGCAGGGGGCTGGCCTTTTTCCCTGTGTACTAGTGTACCTCTATTCTTCATATCCACATCTGTAATATCTCTCCCCCAAACTACAAGCCCTCCTTTCTCTACAGCTGTTCTCATTTGTGTATCTGTCTATTCATAAATATAACATTACTTTTCAGCTTTGGCTTGGGCTGGGCAAGGAGCCACTCACCCCAAATAGGTAACAGCTTAAATTTGGGTCCATCCTTAGCAGGGGTGATATGGGGAATGTCTAAGTGGAAGTGATCAAGCTGATAAGTTTTAGATACTTAAATATAGTCTCCCACCAGCATGGAAATCTAGAAAATACCTTGGAGAGAATCAAGTCATAATATGGAGAAAGGAGTTGTGGAAGAAATTCCCTGGGCTGACACCTCTAGTATCAGTGGCGTGTTTAAGCCAGCTGTGTATGAAGACACCCTGAACATCACTGGGTGTGGAACCTACAAGTTGGGTTCCAGCTGACCCTTTGCCTCACCCCAGCAGCAGTCCAACTCATGCTCTTTGGGCTCCCAATCTCCCTGAGAACCGCCACCAACATGGATACTAGTGTGACAGCCTCTGAGTCAGGCAGAGGTTAATCAGAGCCTTTCCCCTTAATTACAAAAATACAGACCATCTATAAAGTTACAAAACCTCATTTACTACATGCACACACACACACACACACACACACACACACACACACACTCAATTATACATTTCAGGTCCTCCAGATGTTAAAAATGGCTTGGGTACTCTGTATTTATCCTTTGGACATGGCCTGCTTTCCAGGGTTTCATTGTTAGTCACGCTATTCTGTGTCAATGTGGACACATTAATGAAACCAGTCCAGCTATATGGAGAGAGTGCCATTGGGAGGACATGTTTGTATCTTTGAACTAAGGTAACTCAGGCTTAGGGTATTTTGTGATGTCTTAAGACAAACAGACTTCCCTCAGGTAGAAATTTTATCAGTTTCAGATAAGCATATTTAGCTGTGGGCAAGCCACTTGACTTTTTCTGACCTCAGTTTCCTTATCTGTAAAACAAGTACTTTGGATTAGGCAATCCCTTCAAATCCCTTTGAACTCTTAAATGCTAATGTTCTATGCACAATTCTATGTAACTCTTATTTTCAGAGTCTACCATGTGACAGGAAAGGCATAGGTACTCATTTTGGTCCCCCTGCCCCCCATCCCCTTCCTTGTCTCTTGATTTGTATCTCCAACCCAGGAAATATGGGAAAATGTGTGCATGATACCATCTGGTATACTGATACCAATATATTACTTGAAAGCATACAGTTCACAATATGACTCAACCAATTAATCACCAAGTATTTATTAAGTACCTACCATGCTCCAAGCCCCAGGAATACAAAATATCATGCCTTCCATTGAGTTTTACTCCAATACCTCACAGAAATGTGGAAAAGACCCTAATCATTGGATAAGGATCTCCTATTTAGGCTGTCAGCAGTAAAATTATTCTTGGCATCCTTTGTAACATTTGCCACTGTTCTCTAAAAAAGGAAGGGGGCTGCCTGGGGCTGAGGACCATTTTGTATTTTCTCTTTGTTTTATGGCCAAATAATCTACCACTAAGTGGCCAACCTATTAGTCATCAGCTGCTCCATGTTTCAATTGTCTGGTCCTTAGAAAACTGACTCAGTCTGTTTCTTGAATAAATCTGAGGCCTCTCCAGCAGGGTAGAATTTGCCAGAGCTTACAATGCACTGGGATAATATCCAAAAACCCATGGTCAGTTTCATACGCTAGTGGGGACATCAGGTTAGGACCTTGTAGAAGAATTGAAGTTAAAAAGATTTCTTAAAAGAATGCCTCCTTTTTATTTCAAATACTTAGAAAATACTGAATATGGTTATAACATCCTTAGAAGTCCTTTCTATATTAGCATGAGTTCTTAATCTGGGGATCCATCAACTTGTATTTGTAATATTTTAACAACTATATTTCAATATAATTGGTTTCCTTTGTAATCGTATATATTTTATTTTAGGCATTTGGATACAGTATTCTGAGAAAGCATTTATAGGTTTCACCAGACTGCCCAAAGGCTCCTTGACACCATTATAGGTGTTGACATGCATTATAAGATAACCCATACAGACCATGAAGTTGCACTAAGGTTCATTGATCCTTTTCCTGTTTGTAAAAACAAGTCATTTGGTCTTGTCCTCCATTTTATAGTTCTTGAGAACTAGGTACCTTTTTGGAAAATATGCTTTCTTAGTATAGCATGGCATTTTGATATATTACAAAAAAAAAAGTCCTTAATGTGTCATGGTATTACTCTCTTTGCCAAATTTTGACTAGGGAGATGGAAGGTGAAGGCAGTGGTAACTACACTGAAGAGAAAGGGAGGCACTAATGTACCTTAATAATATTATAATATAATAATAACCCCACCCATTCATCTGTTCTCCCTCTGCTCTCTCACCCAAGCCTCATAACCCATAAGATTATAGATTTTAGATAAAATAGACCTTAACAATCATCTAGTTCAACCCTCCCATTTTATAGATGAGGAAACTGAGGCCTATTAAGTGACTTGCCCAAAGTCACAAACATTAGAAATGAAAGAGTAGAACCCAAGTCTTCTGACTCCAAAGTCTTTACCCTTTCCTCTATAACCACAACTCTTTTCCATTTCTTCTCCCTTTTCTCCATTAGCTGGCTATGTTATTTTGATGGATTGATCTTATGGATCAATCAATCAATAAACATTTATTAAGCACCTACTGTGTGCTTGGTACTGGGGATACAAATGCAAAAAACTGAAATTATCTCTATTCCTAAAGAGCTTACATTTTATTGGGAAGACAAGACATACATAGATGAGTATATATGGGTGTGTGTATACATATTTATGAAAAAATATATACATACACACATGCACACACATGCTATTCAGTCGTTTCAATCATATCTGACTCTTCATCATGCCATTTGGAGTTTTCTTGGCAGAGATACTAGAGCGGCTTGCCATTTCTTTCTCTAGCTCATTTTATAGATGAGGAAACTGAGGCAAACAGGGTTAAGTGACTTGCCTATGGCCACACAGGTAATAAGTATCCAGAATGATGAGTCTTCCCAACTCAAAGCCCAGCACTCTATCCACTGTGCCACCTAGTAGACCAGGTGCATATGCAGTAATGGCAAAATACAGTAAAATCAAAGAAGTTAAAAACGAGGTAATTAGGGAGAGAGGGAGGACACTAGCAGCTGTAGAGATCAAGAAAGACTTCATATAGAAAGTGGTGTTTAAGACATGGGAAGGAGGAGGAAGTGTATTCTAGGCCTAAGAGATGGTCAGAGAAAAGGCCCAGAGATGGAATATGGAGCATCATAGGTGAAGAACAGAGAGAAGACCAATTTGGCTGAACCACGGAGTGAAAGAAGGAGAATAATACAAAATTAGAGTGGAAAGTTGAGTTGTGAAGGGATTTAAAATTTTAAAAAAAGAGGAATTTACATTTAATCCTAGAAGTAATAGGGAATCATTAGATTTTCTTGAGAAGGGGAGTGATTTGTTCAGAGCTGCACTTAGGGAAAAAAATCACTTCTGAGGATGTATTGGAGTGGAGGGACAACTTGAGATAGAGAGACCGATCACAAGGACCTTGCAATAAATAGTCTAGGCAAGAAGTGATGAGGCCTTGAATCAGACTAGTGATTGTGTGGAGGGAGAGATGGGGTCAGATGCAAGAGAAATTTTGATGTGGTGGGTGATAGCAAAGAGTTTGAGGATAATGTCAAATTTATGAATCTGGGGGACTGGAAGGATAGTGATGACTTTTGCAGAAACAAGAAAGATTAGAAGAAGGGCAGATTTGGGGAAAAGATGACAAATTCTGGTTTTAGGCATGTTGAGTTTGAAAGACCTCCAGGACATCTAGTTTGAACTGTCTATTAGGCAGTTGACAATACAGGGTTAGTGCCTGAGAGACAGAGATGGGGACTGGATATATAGATCTATGAATCTGAGGTGATAACTAAACCCATGAAAATTGATGAGGTCAGTAAGAGAGAATGTAGAGAGAGAAAAGAATCCAGAATAAAAGGACTACCAAACATCAATGAAAGTCATCATAGAAAGAGAGGTAGAAGGGATACTGTTGACTATGTCTTCTGACCCTTTCATTTTCAGATTGGAAAACTGAGGCCCAATGAAACTACTACTTAAACAACATCCACATGGCTAGTGTCAGAGGTGGGATTGAAACTCGAGTACTCTGACTGCAGAGCTAGTGCTTTCTTTACTCTATATCACCCTGCATTTATATTTAGATAGCAAAAATAGTAATAGATCCAGTAATGATTCTTTGATTTTCTAAGCAATGGTCTTGGTGTTTTGAGAAAACAATTTTCATTTGCATTTTCTATAGTACAAATTATTTCATATATATGTATGATAAATTATTTCTGAATTTAATTTCAGGAATGGCATTGAAAAGCAAGGGGTTTGATTCTTCTGTAGGACAGAATAGAAACTATTGTTTTATTTTATTATTATTATTAATAATAATAGTGTTGATATAGCACTTTAAGGTTTACAAATCACTTTACAAATATTATCTCATTTTATCCTCAAAACAACTCTGGTAGGTCAGTTCCATTATGATCTCCATTTTACAGAGGAGGAAACTGAGGTAAGCTAATATGACTAACATGAGGCAGGATAATATGAGGTTAAGTGGCTTGCATAGGGTCATGTAGCCATATTTGAACTCATCTAAACTTCTATGCACCGTGGTACCTACTGTACATATTTATACCATATATATGTTACATTTTGGCATTTTTCTTAGTTTTGATCAAATTATGTGAAGAAAAGAAAGAAAAACCCTCAAAGAATTTCAAAGTGCTTATGCATGTAGTCATGCAATTTGAAGCCAGGTTGTATTATGAAAATAAGGATAGTTTGGTAAAGAAAATGGGACCAAAGAAATACATGAAGCTACAAGCAAAAAGAAGAAAGCCAGCAATGGCATATATATCCTCCAAGACGGGATCTAAATGAAACAAGTTGGCAAAGGGTCCTGGGAAAACCTCTCTGTGAATATTTCCAAGAAGCCGATGAGTAATTGCTGCAGTGGAGAAGCCTGGCTTGCCAAATGCCAAATGGAATATAAAAAGAGACCAGATAGTGATCTGAACTGAGGAATGAAACACAAGTGAAATTGTATCGAATGAAATTCTTAATCAAAAAATGAAATCCAGACAATGACTGTCTGTGTTGGCAACCCCTTGTCACACTGCTGTCTAGGATGAACAGCTCAGAAATGGCCCTAGAATCAAGAGCTGTGAAAATGAGATAACTAACTGGTCAGGATGTGTATTCTGTTTTTTAGAAAGAGCAGGAACATGGGATAGGATCCCAGCTGACAATTCTATTTTCCCAAGAAATAGGGCAAAACTGATGAAGAAATTGCTTTAATTTTATTATATTGTAATAGCAAGAACAGATCATTTAGATCATTTATATGTATTATTATTGTATCATTTATATTGTATCATTTATAATAATTTATATTGTATCATTTATAATAATAGCCAGCATTTATATAATGTTTAAAAGTTTGCAAAGTGATGTCTGATTTTGATACACAGCCCTTCTCGGCAATACAAGGACCTAAAACAGTCCCAAAGGACTCAGGATGGAAAATGCCATCCACATCCAGAGAAAGAACTATGGAGTCTGAACGCAGGGGAAGCAGGCTATTTTCTTTTTTTTTCCTTTCTCATGGTTCCTCCCATGCATTCTAATTCTTCTATACAACATGACTAATGTGAAAATATGTTTTATAGGAATGTATATGTGGAGCCCAGATCAGATTGCACACTGCATTGGGGAGGGAGGGGGAGAAAATTTAAAACTTATGGAAGTGAATGTTCAAAACTAAAAAAAAAAAATTAACCAATAAGAAGTTTGCAAAGTGCTTTATAGTTGTTATTTAATTTTTATTGTCACCAGTTACTATTTTATTATCACCAATTATCATCACCAATCCTGACACAGGTGCTATCATCATCCCCATTTTACAGATGAGAAAACTGAAGCAGACAGAGGTTAAGTAATTTGCACAAAGTCACAGAGCTAGCAAGTGTCTGAGGTTGGATTTGAACTCAGGTCTTCTTGACTTGGCTTTATCTACTCTCAATCTAGCTGCCAATTGCTCCAGTTGCTAAATACAGTGCTAGGTGTGGGGGAGATACAATGCTTTAATAAAACATGGCATATGTATCCAAGGAGCTGACAATCTAATGTGATAGGACACCAATCTTGCTAACTATGAAGCTTAATACTATAAGCAAAGAGCATTAGAAAGTTACCAAAATAATGATGAGTAAATTTTCTAAGAGGTAGGATAACCTATGTGGACAGAGGGAGAGGAAGGAGGGGAGGGAAGGGAAGGGAAGAAGAAAAGAAGGAAAGAAGAAAGGAAGGAAGGAGTGAGCTACACTGCCCAACTGGAACTGGCCAGTTGGGTCCCCAGTGGGGCAGCTCAGACTGCTCACAGCTTGTTGTTCACCCTTCATTCTTGAAGAGGACCATGACATCAAGAAGGTGATGCCATGACTTGGAAGAGAATTGGATTTAAATGAGGGAGGGCTGTGCATAGTCACCAGCTTCACTTTTTCCTCTGGAGCCATCTGGGTCCAGTGGCAAGATATAGATCAGGATGACTGGAGATGGCCCCCTTTTACCTTCTAATTGGAAGAGGAATGTGTTCCTTCGGATCCCAATGTCTCCAAGGAATTAGATAAGTTGAAAAGAGTTAAATAAAAACAGAAGTGCTAGGAATCTGGTTTTGTTCTTCTATTATTATTATTATCTCAGTTGAAGAAAGAAAAGGGAAAGAAAAAAGAATACATTAGTCAATCAAGAACAAGCATATATTAAGTACCTACTATGTGCCAGGCACTATGCTGAGGATTGGGTATACAAAGAAAGGGAAAAAAATGTCCCTGCTCTCAAGGAGCTCACAGTCTCATGGGGAGGCAAAATGTAAACAAATATGTACAATCCAGATGTAGACAGGATGAACTAGAGATAATCTTAGAGGGAAAGCAATAGTGTAAGGAAAGGCTCCTTACAGAAAGTAAGATTTTATCTTTGGCCTGAAAAGTCTGGGAAGCCTGAAGATAGATAAGATAGGTAAGAAGGGAGAAAATTCCAGGTATAAGGGACAGACAATGAAAATGCCTAGAGATAAGAGGAGTGTCTTGTAGAAGGAATGGAAAGGAGGCCAGTGTCACTGAATTGCAGAGAATATGGAGTGGGAGTAAGGGATAAAAAGACTGGAAAGGCAGGAAGGGACCAGTTGTTTAGGGCTTTAAAAGTTAAAAAGATAATGTTTTATTTAATCTTGGAAATAAAAGAGTGTTAATGGAATTTATTGACTAGGGAAGGGACTGAGTTGATCGAAGAAAGAGGAAGGGGATGGAATTTGTTGATGTTCACTCATATCCAACTCTTTGTGACCCCATGCACTCCAGGCCCTTCAATCCTCCACTATCTCTTGAAGCCTGTCCAAGCTCATGTTCATTGTTTTCATGATGCTATCTATGTATTTCATACTCTGTCATCTCCTTTTCCTTTTGCCTTCAATCTTTCTCAACATCAGGGTCTTTTCCGAAGGAGTCTTGTCTTTTCTGTGTGTGGTCAAAGTATTTAAGCTTCAGCTTCAGTATTTGGCCTTTCAGTGAAAAGCCTGAATTAATTTCTTCAAGTATTGACTGATTTAATCTCCTTACTGTCCAAGAAACTCTCAAAAGTCTTCTCTATCACCACAATTTGAAAGCATTGATTCTGCAGCACTCAGCTTTCCCCATAGTCCAACTCTCACAGTCATACATTGCTACTGGAAAAACATAGGTTTGACTATTTGAACCTTTGTTGGCAAGTTAATAGCTCTGCTTTTAAGTTTACTGTCTAGATTTGCTATAGCTTTCCTTCCAAGGAGCAAGGGTCTTTTATTTTCATGGCTTCAGTTGCTGTCTGCAGTGATCTTTGAGCCCAAAAACATAAAATCTGACACTACTTCCATTTCTTCTCCCTCTATATGCCAGGAAGAGATAAGAGTTATTGCTCTGTGGGTTTTTTTTTTCATGTTGAGCTTTAAGCTAGCTTTTATACTCTCCTCTTTCACCCTCATCAAGAAGTTTCTTCAATCCTCTTCACTTTCTGTCATCAGAATGCTATCTTCTAGATCATTGCCTTTTTATGGCAGAAAGGTTTGTGTAGTTCAGTGAAGCTATGAGGGTTATGCTATTCATGGTTACCCAAGATGGATAGGTCATAGTGGAGAGTTCTGACAAAAGGTGAACCATTGGAGAAGGAAATGGCAAACTACTACAGTGTCTTTGCCAAGAAAACCCCATGGACAATATAATGGTAAAAGAGATGACATCGGAAGATGCATCCCTCAGGTTGGAAAGTGTCCAATATACTACTGGGGAAAAGCAGAGGATAACTATAGGTAACTCTAGTATTAATGAAGTGGTTGGGCCAAAGCTGAAAGGAAGCTCAGCTGTGGCTGTATCTGGTGACAAAAGGAAAGTCCTATGCTACAAAGATGAATATTCAAAGGGATGCCCATCAATTGGGGAATGGCTGAACAAGCTGTGGTATATGAAGGTGATGGAATACTATTGTGCCATAAGAAATGGAGATGATGCAGACTTCGTAACAAACTGGAAAAACCTACACGACATAATGCTGAGTGAGTGGAGCAGAGCCAGGAGAACATTGTGCACAGCCACAGATATATGGATTCTGTGAGGACCAACCCTGACATACTTCGTTCTTTTCAGCAACCTAAGGTGCAAGGACAACTCCAGGGGACTCATGATGGAGAATGCTATCTTCTTCCAGAGAAAGAACTGTGAAGTTTGAATACAGATTGAGGAGCACTACATGCTCGCCTTTTTTGTTTTTGTTTTTGGGTTGTTTTTTTTTTTTGGTTCTGTTTCTTCTTTCTCATGATTCATTCCATTGGTCATAATTCTTCTCCACAACTTGACTAGTGTATAAATTAATTCAATGCGAAAAAAAATCTATAACCAAGGTAAGTGGGATATGGTCAAACAGGAGAGAGAAAAATCAAACAACATCCTGGATACCAGTGAACTTAAATGGATGGGAAAGGGTGAATTTAATTCAGGTATTCATTACATATACTACTGTGGGCAAGAATCCCTTAGAAGAAATAGAGTAGTCCTCAAAGTCAATAAAAGGGGTGAGAAAAGCAATACAGGGATGAAATCTCAAAATTAGCAAAATGTTATCTGTTTGAATCCAAGGCAAATCATTCAACCTTACAATAATATACGTCTATGCTCCAACCACTGATGTGAAAGAGGCCAAAGTTGATCAGCTCTACAAAGCCCTACAATACCTTAGAGAAATAACATAAAAAATGGCTTCTCATGGTAGGAAATTAAAAAAATAACAGGAATAACGGGCAAATTTGGCCTTGGAGAGCAAAATGAAACAAGGCAGAGACTAATAGAGTTTTGTCAAGATCACTCACTGGTCCTAACAAACAATTTTTCAACAATCCCAAAGGTGACTCTACACATGCATCACAAAATGGTCAACAAAAATCAGACTGATTATATACTTTGTAGCCAAAAGTGGAGAAGCTCCATATAGTCAGTTAAAACAAGACCTGGAGCTTGCTGTGGCTCAGATCATGAGCTTTTTATTACAAAATTCAGACTTAAATTGAAGAAAGTAGGGAAAGCCATCAGACCATATAGGTATGACCTAAATAACATCCCTTATGAATATGAAGTGGAGATAATGATTTATGGGATTAGACCTGGTAGATAGAGAGCCTGAAGAACTATGGAAAGAGGTTCACAATATTGTAGAGGAGGCAGCAATAAAAAAACAGTCCAAAGAAAAAGAGCAAGAAAGCGAAATGGGTGTCTGACGAGGCTGTACAGATAGCTGAGGAAAGAAGGAAAGGGAAAGGAGAAAGAGGAAGGTATACCCAACTGGATGCAGTTCCAGAGAGTAGCAGGGAAGAGATCAGAAAGTTTTCTTAAATGAGCAATGCAAAGAAATAGAAGAAAATAATAGAATGGGAAAGACGAGCTATCTTCAAGAAAATTAGAGATATCAAGGGATAGAGGTTGCGATTGTTATGAGTATGCTGGAATGGTTCTGAATAGCAAAATATAACAGACTCCCCATATGGAAGACAAAAGCAAAACATTTATTTAGACACCAGAAAGCCCAACCCCAAAACCAGTAAGTCCAATCTATCTAAGTAGCATAGAGTTTAATACACAATATCACAGCAGAGAGCCACTCCATCCTATAACCTTCCCCACTGCTGGGGCCTTCCCACAAACTCACTCACAGCATAGCTAGCATGCCTCCTCTCTCTCCCTCAGCTCTAACTGCTCTGAGCATTTCCTGTTCCACCCTTTCCTGTTCCTCTCATTCAGCAAGCTCCTTCTACCACCTGTGACTTAGGCTTCCTGTGATATAAGCAGGTTACATGGGTCTATTAATGGATGGGGAAGATCTTCAAATTTACATTACCATTACACCATTCCACATAATCAAGGTGTGCCAGGAAGACTATATAAATATGGAGGGAAGGTGGAGAAGTAGACATCACATGAGCTTCATTTTGATCTGAACTAGACAAAGAAGAGTTGAATACACACACTAACGCATACATAAAAAATTTGGTGTAGAAATACATTAAATTTAATAGGGAAAAGGGTGGGTACAGGGAGGGAGAGGCATTTGGTAAGGTAGGATTAGTCCAAAGCAAAACAAATGCTAAAATTAAAAAATAGATCCTGAAGCAGAGTTTCAAAGGGAAGAAAGAAAGAGCAAAAACTTACAATCAATGGGTTAGGAGAGAAGGCAGTGGAAGAGAAACCAATTTCTTACTTTTGTTGAGCACACTCATCTTCTTTGTAAAGAGGGAGTTGAGAATAAAGCAAGGAAAAAGAAAGAAAGGATAGAGAGAAACACTATTCAACCTCATAATAATACATGTCTGTCATAAATTTGAACATGAATTAGATGAATTCAGCAATAAAACTGAAAAAGCAGAATGGATTAGAAAGTAGAAAATAAGGTAATAAATTGTATTCAAGAAACATAGCTGAAACAGAATTTATTCTATGCTTTAGGCAAACTAAAAAACACACTATGGGCAGCAGGGCAGCAAAACTAGTTTCAGCAATAATAAAAATGGACATGATTAAAAGAGATAAATAGAAAAACTGTATTTTGATTAAAGGTGCAATTTTCAATAAATATTAATATTTAATATAAATACCAAATATAACATCTAAATGCTTAAAGAAGAAGTTAATGAATTTTTAGGGAAGCTAGATAAGAAAATTATATTGACTGGGGACCTCAATGTACTCTTTTAGATTTAGACAAATATAACAAAAAAGAAAGAAACTGACCAGAATAGAATTTTAGGAAAGTTATATATATGATGGGGTGGCTAGGTGGCACAGTGAATAGAGGGGTCTGGAGTCAGGAAGACCTGAATTCCAACACTTAGTAGCTGTGTGACCTCAGGCAAGTCATTTAACCCTGTTTGCCTCAATTTACTCATCTGTAAAATGAGCTAGAGAAGGAGATAGCAAACCACTCTAGTATCTTTGCCATGAAAACCCCAAATGGGGTCTCTAAGAGTCAGACACAACTGAAAAATGACTGAATAACAACTAACATAAATGATAGCTATCTTGTGATTACCGAATTGGAATAGAAGAGAGTATGCAGATTTGTGTGCTTGCTTGGCTCATGACCAGAAATCAGCCATTTATTAGTGCATAAAAACCTCACAAATAAAGAAGAGTAGAAATATTTAAGGGGGTGCTTTAGTGATCACATTGCAATTCAACAAAGTGTATTTGAAAAAAAAAAGTATTTTAAAATGGAGACTAAATAATTTAGTCACAAAGAATTAGTGGGTTAAAAGACAAGTCACATCACAGGAAATTAGAACAATAAAACAACATACTGAAACTTTGGGATCTGGTCAAAGAAGTCTTTAAAGGACAATTTATACCTTTTAACTTCATCAACAAAAAAGAGAATGATTGGATCAATCAATTGGGCGTGTAACTAAAAAATAACTAGAAAAGCAATATATGAAAATACAACTAAAACACCCAAGCAGAAATTTTGTAACTCAGAGATGAATAAAATTGAAAGCAACAATGACATTTAATTAATAAATGAAACTAAAGCTTTTAAAGGAAACCTTACGAAATAGACAAATAGCTAATCTGATTTTAAAAAGAGATAAACCAAATTACCTGTATCAAAAATGAAGAAGGAAGAATTGACAAGTTAAAATGAAATAAAGAAAACTACCAGAAGTTATTTTGTCCAATTGTATGTCAAGAAAATGGTTAATTTACGTCCAATAGTCAAATACTTGTAAAATATAAGCTATCTAGATTAACAGAACAAAGAATAGAGAATTTCAATAACCATATTTCTGAAAAAGAAACTGAATACATGACAAATGAACTCCCTAAGAAAAAAACCTTATAGCAAATGGTTTTACAAATGAATTCTATCAAATATTTAAGAACAATTCTAATATTTAAAATGTATACAAAAATAAAAATAGAAGGGATCCTATTAAACTCCTTCTATGATAAAAATGTGGTCTTGATTGCTAAGACAGTCAAAACAGAGGGAAAAACCCAGTTGAACAATATCCCTAATGAATATTGATTCAAAATATTAGATATTGATGCAGAGGCTACAACAATATATTGAAAAGATTGGATTTATACCAAGAATACAATATTGGTTCATTATATGGAAACCATAAACAAAATAGACCATATTAGCAGCGATAATAAAAATTGCTTGCTTATATAAATCAATGTTGATAGAATTTTTTTTGGTAAAATTCAATAACAATTTCTGTTTAAAATACTAAAAAGCACAGGGAGGAGAATGGATTTTCCTTAAGATGACAAATACTAACTATCTAAAACCAAGGGCCAACATTTAATGTAATGGAGAAATGCTAGAGACCTCTCCATTAAGAATAATGTTAATATAAGGATGTCTATTATCATCGCTATTATTTGATATGGTTCTAGAAATGTTAGCTGTAGCTACAGAAATAAGATGAAGAAATTAAGGAAATAAGTATTAGCAAAGAGAAAATGAACTATCACATTTTTTCAGGTCTACATAGAGAACTCCAGAAAGTCAACAAAAAGTATTTTAAACAAATAATAAAAAAGTCACAGGGTATAAAACAAACCCATGTAAGCCAATGGCTTTTCTCTATATCACTAATGAAACCCAGCAGGAAGAATTTAGATAAATTCCATTCAAAATAACCGCAAGTATGTATAAAATATTTTAGTGATTTGATCATGTCACCTCCTTAATAAACTCCAGTGGCTCCCTATTGTCTCCAGCATCAAATGTAGAGTACTACAACCTGTGAATTACACTTTTGTTGGGTGTAGTCTCTAAGCCTGAATGCATGTTCTCCTAGACTTTGTACTTGTGGAAGAGTGTCTTTAGGGATTATGATTCATACCAATTGTTCTTCCTGTTCTTTCTGTATCACTCTGGCTCTCATTGATTGGCCAACAATAGGTCCAAGACCAAGCCCGTTGGTCATTGTTTGGTCCCAGATTGACTCAGAGTGAATATAAATAACCATTGTTTCTGTTTTGGCCAGAAATCCCTCCCAGTCTTTCCCTCCCAGTTCAGATTTTTTTTTTTGACTAGGTGAAAGAGGCCATTCTCTGCCTTACTTCTTGCCAAGCCTTAATCACTTGGGTGTTGCTTCAGGCATACTGAGACCTGTTAAAGACTTTAGCTTCTCTCCCATCATCCAGGGCCATCTCCAGTCCTCCTGATGTATATCTTGCAACTGGACCCAGATGACTCCAGAAGAGAAAGTGAGGCTGGTGCCTTTGCACAGCCTTCCCTCACTTAAATCCAATTCACCTGCATATTATGGCATCACCTCCCTGATGTCATGGCACTTTTCAAGAATGAAGCACAAATAACAACATCACCTTAGTTAAAACCCTTTATAAAAGTTGCTTAAGGCTAGATAACTAAAATGATTCTCAATAGGTAACCTTTCAATGAAGCACATTTGTAGGGGCTTAACTGGTTGACATTAGAAAATCAATCCCCTCCCAAGTTCTTTAGGGCAGCACTTCTTAAACTGTGGGTCATGACAAAATCTGGCAACAGTAAAAGGTTTCTTAATGTATAACTGCCAAAAATTAATTAAAGATCAAACTCATAATGAATCCAAGGTGTTTCTGGCAGTGCTTGCCTATGTTGCAACTTCACTACAGCCTTGGTTCTGAACACAAAGCATGCGCACTTTGCACTGCACATGCCCTTAGGCCATGAAACACCAACAAAAACTGCCAAATCCCCAAAAGGGGTCACCAGTGGAAAAAGTTTAAGAAGTGCTGCTTTAGGGCATTGCTAGAGTGCTGAGGAGAAGAAATAACCTTGCTCTGGGACCTGAAACTTGTCTGTGAGAGTCAGAGTTGGAATAGAGTCAATACATTGCAAAACAATAGCCATCTATTACTTCTCTGTTAAAAAAAAAAAAAACAACAACAGAAAAGTTGGTCAGTGGAACAGAACATGTATATAATACATAGAATCGATCGCACATAGTACTCAGACCTGAAGAACTTAACTACTATGCTAAGGAATCACTCTCAACCCAAATTGCTCAGAAAACTTGAAAGCAGTCTGACAGAAATTAGGTTTAGATAAACATCTTACACCATATATAAAGATCTAAACATCAGAAAAATTTCCAAGTTTTTATAGTTTTCAAGTAAGTATACAGCTAAATGATATTCCATGACTTAAGGAGTTAACAATAATTAGTGTATAACCACTTTATACATAATACCAGTATATTTTAGCTACTCCCAGGATCGAATTAAAATTTTACAATCAAAGAATCCTAATATTTAGGCTTCTTTTGGTATGGTTTTCATTTATCAACTCCTTACTAAAATTTTTACTCTAATGAATAAAACATTTGATTTTAAGCAGGTGTCACCATCTAACCAAAGATTTAAAATATAACATACTACTTTTAGACACTAAATATTAATTACAGTTTTATACTCTGCCCCTGAATATAATTATCCCTCATATACTGAGCAGCGTTGCAAATTATTCTATAGTAATCTGTTCTGGCTAAAAATACATTAAAATTAGGGGGAATCACAGAAAACCTTTCTAACCTATGATATCAACCCAGTGGTTGACTAAGTATATATATACATACTCGAAATAGAATAACTATGCAAGTACAATAAAATAATAGTTTTCCCATCTAATTTTTAACTCCCAAATTTATCACCTATTGTTAAATTATCTTTAAAGGAAACCAGACTTGAGAATCACATACACACTTTTTTCCTCCTCTTGCCCCTCCAGTATTGACAGGAATTTTGTAGCCACCTTGCTATTTACTTTGCGGATAGTAGTAGTAAAGGAATAGAGACAGACCTGTTCAGAGCTGGCAATAAATTATGACACTGACTTGGACCATTTCTCAGAGACTACAAGTTAATTGTCTCAGAAATCACTAGGTCAAATGTACAAGCTGCTTTTAACAATAGCAGAAATGTTGCTGTGGACATAATTTGTCAGATCACTGAACAAATTTCACCTTGGCTAAACGCCATTAATTTATCTTTTGGTACAGCATCACCGTTTGCAGTAATCGTACTCAATATCAAATTACCATCTTTCAAGGACTCTCTTTTTCCTTCCTTGAAGGTGAAAATGGATGATAGCTTCAGGAAAGAGATCAGAGACCTTGACTGAAGACATGCTAGAATTATGATGGGATACTTCTACTGGGTGAAGAATTTGCCTTCCTTACTCTTCAGAATCTTTCCAGGCTTATTTCACATTATTTTTTTTTTTGAGGACATGTACTTTATTTTATAACCTAATTGGTCCACTTGCTATTCCTGAAACTTGGCATTTCATCTTTCTCCTACATGCATTTGCATGGGCAATCCTCATGTATATAATGTAATCTTACCTCACTTCTTTCTTTTACAAGGCCTGGATTTCTTCAAGCCTCAGTACTATCTCTTGTGGAAAGCTCTTCTGCTCTCCTTCCTCCCTCTTCCATTAGCATTTGTTTCTCAAATAATAAGGAATATATTTATCTGTTGTATTCTCCAAGTACAAAATAAGCTCCTAAAGTCAAGGATTTATCTTTGTATTGTTGATGCCTAGCACAGTAGATTACACATAGTAGGTGCTTAATAAAAGCTTGTTGGATTGAATTGGATCCAGACACCTTCAACAGTTGGTCCAAAGTAAACCAACTGATAAATTCTTGATTTGGCATAATTCGGTTCGTCTATTAAGAGTGTGTAAAACATCTATTAAGAGTGTGTATCAAGTAGGTAACAATCACTCAACAAGAATTTTTCAAAAAAATATTTATTTATTTTTAGCTTTCAACATTCACTTTCATAAGATTTTGAGTTTCAAATTTCCTCTCCATCCCTCTCCTCCCCGCTCCCCAAGACGGTGTGCAATCTGATATAGGCTCTACTTATGCATTCATATTAAACATATTTTCACATTAGTCATGATAAAAAGAAGAATTAGAACTAAAGGGAGGAATCACTAGAAAGAAGAAACAAAAGAAACAAAAGTAAAGGAGAGCAAACAGTATGCTTCCATCTGCATTTATTTATTTATTTAATATATTTAGTTTTCAGCATTGATTTTCACAAGAGTTTGAATTACAAATTTTCTCCCCATTTCTACCCTCCCCCCCCACTCCAAGATGGCGTATATTCTGGTTGCCCTGTTCCCCAGTCAGCCCTCCCTTCTGTCAACACACTCCCCTCCCATCCCCTTTTCCCTTCCTTTTTTGTAGGGCAAGATAAATTTCTACACCCCATTGCCTGTGCATCTTATTTTCTACTTGCATGCAAAAACCTTTTCTTTTGTTTTTGAACATCTGTTTCTAAAACTTTGAGTTCCAAATTCCCTCCCCTCTTCCCTTCCCACCTATCCTCCCTAAGAAGTCAAACAATTCAACATAGGCCACATGTGTATCGTTATGTATAACCCTTTCACAATACTCATGTTGTGAAAGACTAACTATATTTTGCTCCTTCCCAACCTATCCCCCTTTATTGAATTTTCTCCCTTGACCCTGTCCCCTTTCGAAAGTGTTTGTTTTTGATTACCTCCACCCCCATCTACCCTCCCTTCTATCATCCCCCCCCCCTTTTTTTAATCTTCTTCCTTCTTCTTTCTTGTGGGGTAAGATACCCAATTGAGTATATATGGTATTCCCTCCTCAGGTCAAATCTGATGAGAGCAAGATTCACTCATTCTCCCCTCACCTGCCTTCTCTTCACTTCCTACAAAACTGCTTTTTCTTGCCACTTTTATGCGGGATAATTTACTCCATTCTATCTCTCCCTATCTCCCTCTCTCAATATGTTCCTCTCTCATCCCTTAATTTGATTTTATTTCTTTTAGATATCTTCCCTTAATCTTCAACTCACCCTGTGCCCCCCCCTCTCTCTCCCTATATATATATATATATATATACATATATATATATATATGTATATATATATATATATATATATAATACATACATACACACTCACTTATACATATATATACATAAATATATATATATATATATATATATATATGCATATTCCTTTCAGCTACCCTAATACTGAGGTCTCATGAATCATACACATCATCTTTCCATGTAGGAATGTAAACAAAACAGTTCAACTTTAGTAGGTCCCTTGCAATTTCTTTTTCTGTTCTTTTTCTTGATTACCTTTTCATGCTTCTCTTGATTCTTATGTTTGAAAGTCAAATTTTCTATTCAGCTCTGGTCTTTTCACTGAGAAAGCTTGAAAGTCCTCTATTTTATTGAAAATCCATATTTTGCCTTGGAGCATGATACTCAGTTTTGCTGGGTAGGTGATTCTTGGTTTTAATCCTAGCTCCATTGACCTCTGGAATATCATATTCCAAGCCCTTCGATCTCTTAATGTAGAAGCTGCCAGATCCTGGATTATTCTGATTGTGTTTCCACAATACTCAAATTGTTTCTTTCTGACTGCTTGCAGTATTTTCTCCTTGATCTGGGAGCTCTGGAATTTGGCGACAATATTCCTAGGAGAATTCTTTTTGGGATCTATTTGAGAAGGCGATCGATGGATTCTTTCAATTTCTATTTTGCCCTGTGGCTCTAGAATATCAGGGCAGTTCTCCTTGATAATTTCTTGAAAGATGATATCTAGGCTCTTTTTTGATCATGGCTTTCAGGTAGTCCAATCATTTTTAAATTATCTCTCCTGGATCTGTTTTCCAGGTCAGTGTTTTTTCCAATGAGATATTTCACATTGTCTTCCACTTTTTCATTCCTTTGGTTCTGTTTTATAATATCTTGATTTCTCATCAAGTCACTAGCTTCCACTTGCTCCAGTCTAATTTTTAAGGTAGTATTTTCTTCCATGGTCTTTTGGACCTCCTTTTCCATTTGGCTAATTCTGCCTTTCAAGGCATTCTTCTCCTCATTGGCTTTTTGGAGCTCTTTTGCCATTCACGTTAGTCTCTTTTTTAAAGTGTTGTTTTCTTCAGTGTATTTTTCAGTATTTTTTTGGGTCTCCTTTAGCAAGTCATTGACTTGTTTTTCATGGCTTTCTTGCATCCTTCTCATTTCTCTTCCCAATTTTTCCTCTACTTCTCTAACTTGCTTTTCCAAAACCTTTTTGAGCTCTTCCATGGCCTGAGACCATTTCATGTTTTTCTTGGAGGCTTTCGTTGTAGGCTCTTTGACTTTGTTAACTTTTTCTGTCTGTATGTTTTGGTCTTCTTTGTCACCAAAGAAAGAATCCAAAGTCTGAGACAGAATCTGGGTGTGTTTTCGCTGCCTGGCCATATTCCCAGCCAACTAACTTGACCCTTGAGTTTTTCAGTGGGGTATGACTGCTTGTAGACTAAAGAGTTCTATGTTCCACAGTTGGAGGGATGCGCCAGCTCTGCCACACCAGCACTCCTCCTTCCCCAAGAACCCCCAACCAGGACTGGGCTTAGATCTTCAGCAGGCTGTGCACTCCTGCTCTGATCTGCCACTCGATTCCCCCCACCAGGTGGGCCTGGGGCCAGAAGCAACTGCAGCTGTACTTCTGTAGCTGCCCCACCTCCGCTGCCCCCGGGGCGGTAGCCGAACTGGGAACTCCCTCCACTCCTGCACCCCCTCCCACCAACCTTCTCTGCTGTCTTTGGTGTTTGTGGGTTGAGAAGTCTGGTAACTGCTGCAGCCCACCGATTCAGGGCGCTAGGGCATGCTCCACCCAGCTCCTGGTCCGGTTGGGTGGCACCGCTCATGCTGGGCTCTGCTCCGCCCTGCACTGCTCCCAGCTTCATTCCAGGCAGACCTTACCCAGAGACCATCCAGGCTGTCCTGGACTGGAGCCTTGCCTCCCTCTGCTGTTTTGTGGGCTCTGCAGTTCTAAAATTGGTTCAGAGCCACCCTCTATAGGTTTTTGGAGGGACTTGGCCGGGAGCCAGCTGCCATCTTGATTCCGCCTCCCCCCCATCTGCATTCAGACTCCAAAGTTCTTTCTCTGGATGTGGATAGCATTTTCCATCATGAGTTTTTCAGAGTTGTCTTAGATCCTTGCATTGCTGAGAAGAGCTAAGTCTATCAAAGTCAGTCATTGCACAATGTGGTTGTTACTGTGTACAACATTCTCCTAGTTCTGCTCATTTCACTCTGCATCAGTTCAGACAAGTCTTTTCAGGTTTTTCTGAAGTTTACCTGCTTATCATGTCTTATAGCACAATAGTATTCCATTATAGTAATATACCACAACTTGTTCAGCCATTCTCCAATTGATGGCCATCCCCATAATTTCTAATTCTTGGACACCATAAAAGAGCTGCTATTAATATTTTTTGTACATGTGAGTCCTTTTCCTATTTTTATGGTCCCTTTGGGATACAGATCTAGAAGTGGTATTGCTGGGTCAAAGGGTATGCACAGTTTTATAGCCCTTTGGGCATAATTTCAAATTGCTCTCCAGAATGGTTAGATCAGTTCACAACTCCACCAACAATGCCTTGATGTTCCAATTTTCCCATATCTTCTCCAACAGTTACCATTTTACTGTTTTGTCATGTTAGCCAATCTGATAGGTGAGATGTGCTACCTAAGAGTTGTTTTGATTTGCATTTCTCTAATCAATAGTGATTTAGAGAATTTTTTCATATGACTATAGATAGCTTCAATTTCTTCCTCTGAAAATTGCCTGTTCATATCTTTTGACCATTCATCAACTGGGGGATGACTTGTATTCTCACAAATTTGACTCAATTAACTATGCATTTTTAGAAATCAGGCCTTTGTTGAGACACGGGTTGTAAAAATTCCCAGTTTTTGACTTCCCTTCTAATCTTGGTTGCATTGGTTTTGTTTATGCAAAAACTTTTCAATTATCCATTTTGTATTTCATAATGTTCTCTATCTCTTGTTTGATCATAAATTCTTCTGTTCTCTATAAATCTGACAGGTATATTATTCCTTGCTCTCCCAGTTTGCTTATATAATCAGCCTTTATATCTAAATCGTGTACCCATTTTGATTTTATTTTGGTATATGGTGTAAGATGTTGGTTTATGCCTAGTTTCTGCCATACTGTTTTCCAGTCCTCCCAGCAGTTTTTGTCAAATAGTGAGTTCTTATCTCAGAACCTGGGGTCTTGGAGTTTATCAAGCAATTAACAATTTTTTCTAATGACCTACTATGTGTCAGGCATTGGGAATATGAAGACAAAAATTAAACAGTCCTTACCCTCACAGAGCTTACATTCTTTTAGGGGAAGATAGCATGCACATACATATATAGGCATATAGAAAATGTCTCAATAGGTCGAAATGAACAAGATCACATTTAATAGGAATAGATACAGAGTCCTTCAGTTTGGTTAAATAAAATCAATTATCCACATACGGGTTTGGGGAGACATGGATAGACAATAGTTCATATATAAAGGAGGTGAGTTTGGGGGTAGTTTGGTATAGTAAAAGATTATTACACTAGTAATTAGGAGACATGAGTTCTAATACTGATTCCATCATTTAACAGCTATGTGACTGGACATGGGACAATGTCTCTTGGTCTTCAATTCCTCCCTTGTAAGATGAAGGATTTGGTGCAGTACAGTGGTTACCAACCTGTGCACCACCATATCATAATGGATTATAGAATAACTGTAAGGCTTCTGTATCCAGTCATGAATTTTCTAAACCAATTGATAAGAAAATACAAATACAAAAAAAAAACCACCAACGGGAGTTGCTTATTAGTGCACTGGAAACTCAATATAAGATAATAAGGCAGACAGACTAATCCAATTAGGTGACTGTAATAGGGTAATAGTTGCATATCATTGGGCTCTGATTAGAACAAATCTGGAGTATTCTATTCAGTTCTGGACACTAGAAACTGAAGAATATCCAGAGGATTTTAGCCAGCATTGTGGAAAAACAGTGATTCAAACCAGATGACACAACTAGAGATATTTAGCTTAGAGAAGAGGACACTTGGGAGGAGATATGACAGCTGTTTTTGAATATAGTGGTTTGCCACACAGGTATTAATCATTAGAGACAAGCCTGACATAAACAAAATAAAAATGGAATGGTTTCCTCCCTCCTTGGAGGTCAAGTGAAAGTTAGATGACCACTTGGTAGGAATATCGTAGAGGGGATTTCATTTGGGATCTGAATTTGCCTTGACCAGGGGTGGGGAAACTGCAGCCTCGAGGTTATACGTGGCCCTCTAGGTCCTCAAGGGCAGTCCTTTGACTCAATCCAAACTTCACAGAACAAATCCCCTTAAGAAAAGGATTTGTTCTGTAAAACTTGGATTCAGTCAGAAAGCCGCACCTGAGGACCTAGAAGGCCACATGTGGCCTTGAGGCCTCAGGTTCCCCACTCCTGATCTAGTCCAAGTATTCTTGACTTAGGATCTATGGTTCCCTTAGAGGTTCACAGACAGATTTTAGAGGATCAATGGATGGTGGAAAATTTCATATTTTTCCCCCACTAACTTCTAACTGAAATTGAAACTTTTCTTTAATTATCTGAAAACATTCTGAAGGCCACAATTTCACCAAATTGCCCAAATGGTCCATGATACATAAAAAGTTAAGAACCCCTCTTTTATATACTCTGAAGTCTCTTCTGACATGGAAATTCTGTGATTTTTATATTCTCGAGGATAAGACATACTCAGGGTTGCTTGAGAACACTTCTGGGAATATCCACAGCTGATTGAAAATCCACGTCAATAGCAGATGGACTAAAGAGTTGATTTCATCTCTGGGCCTTGGTTTCCTTTCTTATAAAATGAGGGCTTTGAACTAACTGCTATCCAAAATCCCTTCCAGTTCTCACTTTATGAGCCTATGCTCTGAGATTGATGTCCCTTAGTGGGGTGATGCCAGGCTCTGTTCTCAGCTCTACAGTGACTCAGATGAAGACTCGGAGTTATCCACTTACAGCTGATACAATGCCTGGGAGGATAGTTAATAACATGGATGATGGAACAAAGCTTTCTGATGGGCTAGAAAACTGGCCTAAAAACCAGCTAGATGAAATATAACAGCAGTCAATTTTAAGCCTTATATATGTTTTTTTTTTTTAAAAAAAGATACAGGGACCTGATTTGACAGCAGTTTATTTGAAAATGATACGGGGGTTTTAGCTAACCACAAGGCTTGATATGAGCCAACGGAGTGATGTGGTGACTAAAAAGCTAATGCATTCCTTGGCTGCATTCAGTGTCAGATCAAAGGGAGGAACTGTCTGACTCTGTGCAGGTTGGGCCACATCTGGCGGATAAGAGGCAGCATGGGGTAGTGGGAAGAGAACTGAAGTTAGGATCAGAATAATACTACCAAAAACAACTAACATTTATATAATACGTTTAGGGTCACACAGATAGTAAGTGTCTGAGCCTAGATTTGAACTCAGGTCTTCCTGCCTCCAAGGGCTGGCGCTCTATCTATCATACCACCTAGCTGCCCTTGTTTATTTAATACTTTAAAGTTTACAAAGAGCTTTGCAGATGTAATCCTTATAATAATACTGTGAGGTAGGATGTGCTATTTTCCCATTTTATAGAGGAGGAAACTAAAGTTCCCAGAAGTTAACCTGCCTATAGTGATGAAGCATCTTAGTATCAGAGGCAGAAGTCTAATTCAAGGCTTCCTAACTGCAAGTCCAGCAATCTATCCTCCATACCAACTAACCCCCCCCACCAAGACCTGGATTCATGCCCTCTGCATGACCTCTTTAAATAGTAGTAGGCTAGGGATAGAAACAGTGATTTCATTGATATGAGAAATTCTCAGATGAAGAGATCTCTTGTACCAATGGAGCTTTGGCACCTTCCCTGTATTTTGTAGTCATAGAAAGATGCTAGAGCATTAAGAGGTTAAGTGACTTACTCAGAGTCACACAGCCAATGGATGTCAGAGGTAGGACCTGACTTCAGGGCTGCCTAGCTCCAAGGCCAGATATCTATCCACTCTGGGGATATGGGGATCTCATAAACTTTTTTTGGCGGTGGGGAGCGGAGAGTCACACAGCTAGTAAGTGTCTGAGGCCAGATTTGAACTCAGGTCCTCCTGATTCCAGGACTGGTGCTCTATCCACTGCACCACTGAGCCGTTCTTTCTTCTTTTGTTGCATGGGATCATGTGAACTTTTAAAAATTGTAAGTCAGCGTTCAAGCCTGTTGCATTTGCAAAAGACTTTACTCATTGGTGGGAGGAAGCAAGCATTTATTAAGCACCAGGCCTGAGTACTTTACAAATATCTCATTTGATTCTCACAGCAACCCCTGCAAAGTTGATAGTATTATTATCATCATATCCATTTTACAATTGTTGAAAATGACAGACATTAAATGACTTGCCCAGGGTCTTACATCTAGGAAGGATTTGAGGCTGAATGGGACCTTGGGTCTTCCTGACTCCAGTTCCAGTGCTCTATCCAGTGTCCACCTGGCTTTCTCTTATGGAGAAAACAGTTAGTGTTGCGCGCATGGTGAGAGTTTGGGAAAAAAAGACCTTTTGCCTTTGAGAGACAATCATGGCTCCAGGCTCTCTTCAGAGAGAGGACACTGGAAAGAAAGAAAAGACTTTGGAGAGCAGCTGACACAGAAGAAGAGTGTGACGATGCCCTTAGCTACCGTTCACATGTCCCTGATTTCCAGGGTGTCTCCCTCCAGATTCTGGGGAGTTGCATTACTTCTTCAGTTGCATTGAGATATGTCTCCCACTGGGAGAGCTCATTCACTCTGTATATCCCTTAGTATATTCTGATCTGCATAACTTCTCTGATTTCTGCTTGCTAGCTGCTTGGCTAATTGGATTTCTTAAACTATTCACTATTTGTCTAACTAGCATTTGGTGGGCAAATCCCTTTAAGATATAGTAACCAGGAAAGTGGCTTGGACCTAAAAGTCATTTACTCTAGAGGAGCAATATTTAGGGGAGCAGATAGATGAGAGTCTATTCTGGTATTCCCTCTCTGAGGAGAGCAGGGAGCACAGTTTTATAGCCCCAATCTTCTGCTTCCAACTAGGCAGGAATCAAAGTCTCACTTGAAGAAAGGTGAGCCAGATTTCAGAGATATCTATTTGTGCCTCCCTGAAAGTTGCTTTTAGACAAACCCATGTGGACATAATCTAAATGGGCTACATGCACCTTATAAAATATTTTGATAACTGTAATTTACTATAGTTACTTTCCTTTGTAGCTTGCTGGAGAGGTACACAAAAAAGGTTAAGAACACCCATACTAGGCCATACTTCCTCATGACAATAAAACAGTAAGAGCTAACATTTATAGAGGGCTTTAAGGTTTTCAAAATATTTTACGTATATTGGGAGGAAGCTGCTTTGTAAGTTGCAACACACCACGTAACCATGGCCACAAAGCTAATAAGTATCAGGTTCAGTATTTGAATCCAGGACCTTGGACTCCAGAGCTGGTCCTAGCTCTACTTGGTAGCATGGAAAATGCTCTTATATTTGAAGCTCAGCTCTCACAGGGAAAGTTCCAATGTTATGGAAGACCTTTGTAAAAGGTTCTTGAGACCTCAGATGGACGGCTATTCCTAATAGATGGGACAGGCCCATGTAGTGAGGGCCCAAGACCCCCAGCCTTCTATCTTCTGTCTCTTTCTTACCCCATCCCCGCATCTTGTTTTTAATCCAACAATCATTTGTGACAAAGCTCAGTGGGTTTGGGGCTAGCCTCCCACAGTACATACTGAAAGATCTCTGGTTTGCAAAAAAAAAAAAAAAGTTCCAAATTGGTTGCTTAAGCATCCCTTTTTGATGGTAATTGTTGGGAACTCTGTTGTGAGTGGCGGAGCTAGAATGTTTAGAGGGGCTTTAGCTCCTGGGTCCCTGCCCAGCAATGGGGGGCCTGTGGCAGCCCTCAAGCCCTTAGGAGGTGAGCTTTCTCAGAAGAAAGCCTGTGAGCCTGTTGGCAAGTAGCCTTCTCACATCTGTGATGTAGCACATGGATGTATGTCAGTTACCACCCACCAGGAGTCCTTGGCAGAAGTCTGGGGAAGGAGAGGAAGAAAGTGAGACATTACCGGTCATTGGAGACATTATCTGCAATTAACTAGAGATTTAAGGCAATAATCACAGGAATGTGAGGCAGGAAAACTTGAAAGCATTGAGAAAAGTCATTTTCTTCCTCTTGCCTGACTGGTAATGGGATTTAAAGAGCAGTGATAATGGATTTAAGGTAAGGGTGTGTGTGTGGTAGAGAAGGACCATGTGAGATTGACTTTAATGTTGGGAGTCCCTTGTGGAAGTGCTGATCAGGCTTAGAATACTACCAGGGCACTCAAGCCTTTGCAGTGTGATGTGGGGGTAAATTCTATGCTTTTAAATTTCTGAGTGAAGGATTGAAGGGGGCAGATCAGAACGAGTGCCTGTCTCTCCTGAGAATTCTGTCTCAGAATTCTGAGTGGTCCAGCCTGACTAGTGGAGGTCACCCAGCCCTGCCTGTGTTTCTTTTAAAAGTATTATTTTTATTTGTATTGCTACAGCAAGGTGGCGTAATGAATAGCGTGCTAGACTTGGAATGAGAAAGATAAATGCTAGCTATTATAGTTGTTGTTAATTGGTGTTATTTTCCTGTGTAAGTTTGGACAAAGTTTCAGTTACCTGGAAAATGAGGAGGTTGGAATTGGCAAAGAGGCTGTAACCAGAATGGACTTTGTTTTCTTTGAATGACTCAGCTTACCTCATTGAGCTTCCCTGGACACTGGGGCTTGCTCTTCCGGGGCAGGAAGCCCAGCGACCATGCCAGGAATCAGAGAACTTCCTGTGTGATGAGTCGTGGGGCTGGCTGAGGGGAGGTGTGTTAACCTGGTCTACGCTAGGGGGAGGGGCCAAGTCAAGAACCAATAGGCCCTGGTCGTTCAGGCGGTGCTTGATGATGTCAAAAACTCTATAAGAGGGGAGAGGACAGCTTGAAGATCCTCTCTTCCTTTTCCAGTTGGAGCCAGAGATGCCTACAGCCGAAGCTGAGCTGCCGGTAGCAGAGCTGACTAGAGGCTCGTGGGTAATCTTCTTACCGTAGAGGGGAAGCATGTATACGATTTTGCCTTATACCATCTCTCTTCTCTGTGGCCTCCTGGTTACCCTTATTGGGCCTGGAAGCTTTTGATGAAAATATCAAAATGGGGACGCTGGTTTGTGGGCTTGTTACTGTGGAGTGTAAATACATGCTTTAGTTCTCCTGCCTTCTGCCTAGAGAATTCCTTATATCCTGCGGTTCTGGACCTTTTAGGCACATATGAGATTCTCTTTGAAATCATAAATTCTGCCTTCCTAATATAGAGGCTGAGACTCCTTGCTCCTCTGAGCATCTTGTAGGTGGGCATGATTGGTCCTTGAGGCTGCTCTGCCTTAAATCTTCCCTTCAAAGAGTTTTATCATATGGCATTTTGCCACTACTGGCAGTCTTACTGAGGAATGAAATGCACGTTTCCGAATTAAGTAGTCATCCCTGAGGTCACATGGTATAATAACATGCGTTGGAACTAGGACTGGAACCCAGACCATCTGGGAGAATATGTTTAAAGCTTCAATTGCGATTTTTAAAAATGCAGTTCTGATGTTTAATATTAATTCTCCTTTATGGCCTACAAGCTTTGGGGAATCAGAACAAGTCCAAAGGAAACCATGAATCAAGGGCTTCAGGACTGATGGTGACAGGATGGTGACAGGAAAAAAAATTCTCAAAGCTTAAGTTTTTTTGCCTTTGAAATGAGGTCGTTGCATGCGATGTCATTTAAGGTCTTCAAGGTATTTCTGTCTTTAACTCCCTATGATTCTGTTTTCTCATCTGACTATTGTGACCCAGGCAATCTAGGCTCCTGATGAGACAGGAATGAGGCAGCTAAAAAGGGTAAAGAGACATAGAATGTGTCGTTGAGGTGAGGTTGAATATAAGATTGAATGGGACCTCAGAGACCATTGAGCCCAACTTGTAAGCCCACCTCCAGGCTTCCTTCTGCTAAAAGCTCACACTGGGCAAGAAGTGAGAAGCTGAGCTGTTAGGTAAGGTCAACAAATGGTCCCTCTTAATGTTAGTGCCACGGATGTGCTGAAACCAGCAATTGCTAAATTTTCAGAGTGAGAAGTTGCACCTTGGAAATGGGCAAATGCTACAAATAAGGGTTTGATTTATTGTTTCTTAAGTTATCTGTTCTTAAGAAAGAAGTTGAGAAAATGTTAGTAATGCAGATCAAGCTTTTAAAATGGATCCTGTCTATATTTTTTTAGGAGAGTTGGTTTCAAAATATTTTCTAGCACCCCACCTCCACCCCAGCTAGTGCTGTCCCTCTGAGGTTATCTCATATATGGTTTTTACATAGGTGTTTGTGTGTTGTCTTCCCCTTTAGAATGTGAGCTCCTTGAAGGCAGGGATCATTTTTACCTTTCTTTGTATTTCCGGGGCTTAACATGGTATCTGGCATGTGGCAAGTATTTTATAAATGCACGTTGACTGACTATAACTGAACAAGTTCCCCTCTATGAGCACCACTCCTCTCGACCTTAGTATTAGCCCTGATTTCTCATTCTTGCTCACATTAAGCTGCTGCATCTCTTCCATATGTGTTCCTGTTTCTCCATTCCCACTACCATCCTTGTTCAAGCTCTTGTTACTCCTAGCTTCATTCTGGGCCATCTCCAGTCATCCTGATCTATATATGGCCACTGGACTCAGAAAGCTCCAGAGGACAAAGTGAGGCTGGTGATCTTGCACAGCCCTCCCTCATTTAATTCCAATTCACTTTCGAGTCATGGCATCACCTCCCTGATGTCATGGTCCTCTTCAAGAACAAAGGACAAACAACAACCACAACCACAACCACAACAATCACCACCACAACAACCACAACCACAACAACAGCAACAGCAACGGCAACAACAACCACAACCACCTCTAGCCTGGACAACTATAATAGTCTTCTCACTGGTCTCTCTGCTTCAATTCTTGTTGCTCCAATCCATTCTCCACTCATCTCCCAAAGTCATTTTCCTAAAACATAGGTCTGATCATATCACACTCTTACTCAATAAACTCCAGTTACCTCCAGGTAAAAACCCCTATTACCTCTAGGATCAAATATAATGTCCTTTACCATTTAAAGCTCTTCATAACCTGGTCCCTTCCTGCCCTCCAATCTTCCTACCTTCTTCCCTCCATGGGTTCTACAATCCAGTAGCACTGGCTTCTTTATATTTCTTCATGTTTTAACTTCAGTCTCTATGCCTTTGCTAGACTACCCCTATAGCCTGGAATGTTATCTCTCTCCTCACCTCAACTCACCCTCTTAGAATCCCTGCCTTCCTTCAAGACAATTCGAAAGACATCTCTGCCGTCAGTCACCCCATCTGCTAGAGTCTGTGACTCTAAGGTTATCTTCTGTCTACTCAATATGTATCTTGTATGTACCTATTTATGTTGTTTCTATCCTTTGAATGTAAATTTCTTGAAGGCAGAGACTGTTTTAGCCTTTCTTTGTAACCCTGTGACTTATAAGTCCTTAATAAGTGTTTGGTGACTGATCCCTGGCAAGTGGTCCCTTGGTCTGCCTTCGAAGACCTCCTGTTTGCCTTTTTAAACCTTGGTCCTTACCCATCTTTCCAGTCTTCTTTTCTTTTTTTTCTTTATTACTTTATGTAATATTTTTTAGTTTGCAACATTCATTTCCACAAGATTTTGAGTTACAAATTTTCTCCCTATTTCTACCCTTCCCCGAGTTGGCATATATTTTGATTGCCCCTTTTCCCAGTCTGCCCTCCCTTCTGTCACCCCACAGCCCGCACCTTATCCACTTTCCCCTTACTGTCTTGTAGGGCAAGATAGATTTCTATGCCCCATTGCTTGTATATTTTATTTCCCAGTTGCATGTAAAAAACAACTTTTTTTTGGAGCATTTGTTTTTAGAAGTTTGAGTTCCAAATTTTCTTCATTCTTTCTCCCCACCCACCCTCCTTGGGAAGGCAAGCAATTCAACATAGGCCACACATGTATCATTATGCGAAACACTTCCATAACAGTCATGCTGTGAAAGACTAACTATATGTCCCTCCATCCTATCCTGTTCCCCTTTAGTAAATTTTTTCCCTTTGACCCTGTCCCTTTTTGAAAGTGTTTGCTTTTGATTACCTCCTCTCACTATCTGCCCCCTCTTCTATCATTCCCCATCTCTTATCCCCTTCCCCCCTACTTTCCTGTAGGGTAAGATACCCAATTGAGTGTGTATGGTATTCCCTCCTCAAGTCAAATCTGATGAGAGCAAGATTCACTCATTCCCCTCCACCTGCCCCCTCTTCCCTTCCAATAGCACTGCTTTTTCTTGCCACTTTTATGTGAGATAATTTACCTCATTCTATCTCTCCCTTTCTCCTTCTCCCAATATATTCCTCTCTCAGCCCTTAATTGTATTTATTTATTTTTAGATATCATCACTTCATATTCAACTCACCCTGTGCCCTCTGTATATATATATATATATATATATATATATATATATATATATATATATATATATAGTATATATTCCCTTCAACTACCCTAATACTGAGAAAGGTCTCATGACCTACAAATATCATCTTTCCATGTAGGAATGTAAACAAAACAGTTCAACTTTACTAAGTCCCTTATGATTTCTCTTTCCTGTTTACCTTTTCATACTTCTCTTGATTCTTGTATTTGAAAGTCAAATTTTCTATTCAGCTCTGGTCTTTTCTTCGAGAATGCTTGAAAGTCCTCTATTTTATTGAAAATCCATATTTTGTCCTGGAGTATTATACTCAGTTTTGCTGGGTAGGTGATTCTTGGTTTTAATCCTAGCTCCACTGACCTCCGGAATATCATATTCCAAGCCTTCTATCCCTTAATGTAGAAGCTGCTAGATCTTGTATTATTCTGATTGTGTTTCCACAACATTCAAATTGTTTCTTTCTGGCTGCTTGCAATATTTTCTCCTTGACCTGGGGACTCTGAAATTTGGCTATAATATTCCTAGAAGTTTTCTTCTTGGGATCTTTTTCAAGAGGCGATCAGTGGCTTCTTTCCATTTATATCTTACGCTCTGGCTCTAAGAGTATCAGGGCAGTTTTGCTTGATAATTTCTTGAAAGATGATGTCTAGGCTCTTTTTTTGATCATGGCTTTCAGGTAGTCCAATAATTTTTAAGTTATCTCTCCTGGATCTATTCTCCAGGTCAGTGGTTTTTCTAAAGAGATATTTCACATTGCTTTCCATTTTTTCATTCTTTTGGTTCTGTTTTATAATATCTTGATTTCTCATAAAGTCAGTTGCTCCATTCTAATTTTTAAGGTAATATTTCCTTCAGTGGTCTTTTGGACCTCCTTTTCCATTTGGCTGATTCTGCCTTTCAAGGCATTCTTCTCCTTTTTGGCTTTTTGGAGCTCTTTTGCCATTTGAGTTAGTCTATTTTTAAGGTGTTATTTTCTTCAGTATTTTTTGGGTCTCCTTTAGCAAGTCATTGAGTTGTTTTTCATGATTTTCTTGCATCACTCTCATTTCTCTTCCCAATTTTTCCTTTACTTCTCTTACTCGCCTTTCCAAATCATTTTTGAGCTCTTCCATGGCCTGAGACCAATTCATATTTTTCTTGGAGGCTTTGATGTAGTCTCTTAGACTTTTTTGACTTCTTGTGGCTGTATGTTTTGATCTTCTTTGTCACCAAAAAAAAAAAAAACAACCAAAAAACGATTCAATAGTCTGAGTCTTTTGCTGCTTGCTCATGTTCTCAGCCAACTATTTGACCCTTGAGGTTTTTGTCAGGGTATGACTGCCTTCAGAATGGTGAGTGCTTTGTCTCAAGCTTCAGGGGTGTTGCACTGCTGTTTTCAGAGCTACTTCTACATAGCAACCTCTGCCACACCAGCTCTCCTCCTCCCCCAAGAACCCCCAACCAGGACTGCAACCCAGATCCAAGCAGGGCAAAGCAAGAGAACCCTGCCTCTGCACCAGCAAGGTGCTCCCTGCACTCCCTCTCTGATCTACTGCTTAATTCCTCCCGCCGGGTGGGCCTGGGGCTGGAAGGAACTGCAGCTGGAGCTCTGGAAGCAGCCGCAGGAGCTTCCTGCTGCTGCCACTATGCTGCTGTGCCATACCACCTCCACCACCCTGGGGCTGAGGCCAACTACACAACTCTCTCCCCCTGATCCAGCAGTTTTCGCACTGACCTGCTCTGTGGTCTTTGGCATTTGTGGGTTGAGAAGTCAGGTAACTGCTACAGCTCAGTGATTCACGGCCCTATGGCCTGCTCTGCCCAATCTCCTCAGTGCCTGGTCTGTCCTGATGTGGCCCACATTGGGCTGCACTCTGCTCCCAGCATGGTGCAATAGACCCTTCCCAGCGACCATCCAGGCTGTCTTGGGCTGAAGATCTGCTTCCCTCTGTTATCTTGTGGGTTCTGTAGCTCTAAAATTTGTTCAGAGCCATTTTTGCAGGTGTTTGGAGGGATTTGGGGGAGAGCTTAAGCTAGTCCCTGTTTTCCAGCTGCCATCTTGGCTCCGCCCCCCCCTTTCCAGTCTTCTTACATCTTACTGTCCTCTGACTACTCTGCTATCTAGTGATACTGGAATCATTGTTGTTCCTCACACACAACACTCATATCCTGTCTTTGGATGTTTTCACTGGCTCTTCTTCTTGCCTAGAACATTCTCCCTCCTCCTCTCTGCCTTCTGGCTTCTCTGGTTTCTTTCAAATCCCAACTCAGATCCTATCTTCTACAGAATACCTTTCCAAATCCCCTTAATTTTAGTGCTTTCCTTCTCTTGATTATCTCCAATTTATTTTTGTCTATAACTTTTTGCATATAGTTTTTATATGTAGTTTCCCCCATTAACCTCTGAACTCCTCAGGCACAAGCTCTGTCTTTTACCTTTCTTTGTATCACCATACTGTCTGGTACCTTGTTGTTATTTAGTTGTTCAGTCGTGCTTGACTCTACATGAGCCCATGGGCATCATCCATAGGTTTTTCTTGGCAAAGATACTGGATTGGTTTGCTATTTTCTTCTCCATAATGTCCCTATTTTACAGATGGGGAACTGAGGCAAATAGGGGTTAAATGATTTACTTATGGTTACACAGCCAATAAGTTTCTGAGGCTGGATTTGAATTCAGATCTTTCTGACTCCAGGTTTGGTGCTTTGTCCAATACACCACCTAGATGCCCCATAGCATACTAGCCTGGCACCTAGTACATGCTTAATACATATCTATTAACTGACTTAAGGGAAACATCACTGCCTCCAGAAGAAAGCAACTGAACTTTTGTGTATTTCTAATTATTCACCAGTTTTTCCTTATGTGAATTCTAAATCTTCCTCTCCATGACTCCCACACATTGCTTCTAGTTCTGCCAAATGGAACAAGTTTAATCTCCTCTTCTGTGATAAGCCCCTCAAATGCATGAAGAAAATGGTCATATCTCCCTTAAGTCTTTTCTTCTCTGGGCTAAAGATCCTGAGGGATCTTTCTAGAAATTCAGGATGCAGTGTTTCTAATTTGGCAATGAAATAGTATTCTCTTAAATGACTTAGTCCTGGATGTTTCCATTTAGTCAGGGGTGGGGAACCTCTGGCCTCAAGGCCATATGTGGCCCTCTAGGTCCTCAAGTGTGGCCCTTTGACTGAATCCAAACTTCACAGAACAGATCCCCTTAGTAAAAGGATTTGTTCTATAAAACTTGGATTCAGTCAAAAGGCTGTACTCAAGGAAGAAGGCCAGGTGTGGCCTTGAAGCTGCAGATTCTCCTCACCTGATGTAAACTAAGAAGAAACGAAACTAGAGTCAGCTATAAGAATCAGGGTGAAAAAAGGAAAGTGAATGAAATTGAGCCCAGTAGCTGGGTTAGTGTGAAGGATGCCCTATACTCTATCACACAATTAATTAGTGTTAGGGGTGGGATTAGAACCTGGTCTTTCTGACTCTAGGTCCTGAGCTCTTTTCATTATTCAAAATTGCATCTAGATTTTTAAATTAAAAAAATTTAAAAAAATATTTTATTTGTCTTAATCAGCCAAGATCCACCTCACTCCCTGACTCAGGCCTGTCCCCACCCCTGAAAATTGAGAACACAAGAGAAATAAAACCTATTACAAACATGTACGGTCAATGAAAATACTTTTCCAAATTGGCCACATCAAAAAAAGTTTTGTCTCATTCAAAATTGGGTCCTTCACCTCTCTATCAGGAGGTGAGTAGCATGTTTTATCCTTAGTCCTCTGGAATCCTGGTTGGTCATTATGCTGATAAGAGTTTAATACAAAGTATTCCATCACATTTATATACTGTAACTTGTTCATTGATTCCCCAACTTATGTGTACTTCCTCAGATACCCATTTTTTGCCACCTCACAAAAAGCTATAAATATATTTGTACATCATTAAAATTGTTTTGCTTAGGACTTATCTCTCCCTTAACATGCCCTCATTCTAATTTTCACTCCTCCCTTTTCCCTATTTTCCCTATTGAGCGAAATGTATTTCTGTACCCAACTCTGTGTGTTTAACTTCCTTCTTTTAACCATTTCAAATGAGAGGGAGGTTTCACACAAGAAAACACAAAAACTGAGAACACAAGAAATCGAGCCTCCCTTTTAGTCTGGGATTCCTGCCTTGGTTATTCCTCTGTAGGTTAGACTAGATGCCGGTAGTGAGACATTGTACCTTGTGTCTGAATCACACCACTGCTGATGCTGCTGGCTTCTGGACTTCTTTCTTACTACATTATCCTAAGTACACTCCTCAGGCTTGGAGGTATTACCTAGATTGGGGGAAAATGGATTCATATGGTACCAATCATAAATTCAGTAAACCAACATAGACCAATAGGCAGACCTTATTTATAAATAAGTCCTTAGAAGTCCAAATAAACTCACATTTCAGAAAGCAAAATGGCATCCAAATATTGAGGGATTTCACTCTGATAAGAGGCAAAAAACCCAAATAGCTAAACATGATAGCTAGTCTGTCTTGTAATGTCCTATAGTGGAAGGATAAACATTACCCTGCTAATTAAACACAGCTAATTAAACATAGCAAGTAAGATGGGCCAGGCAATTCTCAAGAGAATCCCCAAGCTGAAACTGTACAAGATGGAAAGTTTTGTTGTTGGTTGAAAAAATCATCTCAGGATCATCTTGGATTTTCAACTTAATTCTTTCCTCCTCCCATCCATAATTTCCCCTACTCCCCAACCTGTTTCATTGGAGTTGAGGGGTAGAGGTGGGGCTGTATTCTGTGAAATGTAGATCCTAGGATCACGTGTGAGCTATTTTCCTGAGTAAAGTTTTCAGAGTGGGCAAGTACTAAAAGTATGTCCTTGGGACTGGAAATGTGGGGTTGGGGATTTCAGATAATAGTGCAAATGCTTATAGCCAGATAAGAGGCATTCATTTATTAATCAGCAAATGTTCATTCATTTATTTATTGGTTTACTTATTTATTTTTAAATTAAAACATATAATAAACAGAAATCTATTTTTCTCCCACCCCAGGAAAAAATAAAAACATATTCCTTGTAACAAATATGCAAATTCAAACAAATAAAGTTCCCCCATTGACTATGTCCAACAAATGTCTTATTCTGTACCCTGAGTCCATCACTTCTCTGTCAGGAGAGGGATAGCATGTTTCATCATTGATCCTTAGGAATCAGGAATGCCCTTCATGTTGATGAAAGTTCTTACACCTTTCAAAGTTGTTTGTCTTTACAATCTTGCTGTTATTGTATAAATTGTCCTAATCGTGCTCATTCTATACATCATTGCCTCAAATTTTTTAATTTTTATTGTATTGATGCTACACTATACATTTTTCTTCTGTTTCTGCTCATTACATTCTGTATCACTTTCCGTCACTTTCCATGAGTCTTTGAAACTATCCATTTCCTAAATAGTTTTCTATTCCATTTACATACCACAATTTGTATCCAACAGATATAAATTAAGTATCTACTATGTGAAATCCATTGTGCTTGATGCTAAATGGGAGCTGGAAATGAGGCTACCAAGATACCAAAAGGAATAGCAAGCTGTACACAATAGGTCTATAGTTTATCTTTTTTTATTCTACTGGAATTCATTCCATAGCCCATTCTATTCATTCATGGAAAAGCGTGTTTATTTCATAAATTAAAAATAAAATGGGTAAAATTTTTTTAAAAGAAATTTACAAAATAAAGATTGAAACAGATAATAAAAAAGATAAATATCAAACCATCCCTGTTCTGAAGAAGCTTACAATTTACTCATCTTAAATATGAGAGGAAGCTTAGCATAGCAGATGTTGGACTTGATTTTAGGAAGACTTTGGTTCAAATCCTCCCTTTAACACATATTGGTTCTGTGACCTGGGCATGTCACCACTGATTCCTCAACTGTAAAAAGAGGAGGCTGTCTCCCTTCCCACTCTAAATCAAAGATCCTGTAGCTAGGCATGTACTTGCATGTGTTTGGAATCTCATTTGTTTGGGCACTCGCTCCCGACAGTTCGTACCAGCACCCTGACACCATGACCTCTCTCAGTTCTTCATCTGTAAAACAAGAGAATTGGATTAGATAACCTCAAACCACAACAGGAACTTCCCCACCCCCAGCTCCAGATTGTATCATCATCTTGTGTAGTTCTTGCCCATTTTTATTTTGAAAAAGCTCTGCAAGTTTATAGAGGAAGCTCACTCTTTATGAATGCTCAGCAATTTATAGCCTTAAGCCTGGAGCAGTGAGAGAATAAGGGACTGGCCCAGTATCACAGCCAGTAGGTGTCAGATGTGGAATTTAAACCCAGGTTTTACTAACCTCAGGTTCAGAGCCTTCTGACTCAGGATGGCTCCTTATCTACTGTCACACAGTCTGTCTATGGGGAGATTACTGGTATTTAAAAGATGGTTTTGTGTGTGTGTGTGTGTGTGTGTGTGTATGTGTGTGTGTGAAGGAGCCATTCAAAAATGTTACCAAACTTCCTCAATGCAATCCAGCCTGATTTCTTCTTTCTTTTTGATTTTGGAATCCATAATCATCAATAACATTGATTTGTAGTTGTGTTCTATCCTTCCCTGGTTTTGGTATTAGTATTATATTTGTCTCATAATAGGATTCTGATAGGATGCTTTCTTAATTTTTGAGAATAACTTGTATAGTATAGGAACTAATTAATTATTCTTTAAAAGTTTAATAGAATTTTTCTGTCAATCTATCAGGATCAGGTTTTTTCTTCTTTTCTTCTGTAGTTCACTTACAGCTAGTTTTATTTCCTTTTTTACAGATAGGATTATTTAAGATCTCTATTTGGTCTTCTTTTATCCTAGGTATTTCATATTTTAGAAGGTATTCTTCTTTCATTTGTATTCTCAGTTTTATTAGCACATGATTAATGGGTTTTGATTATTCTTTCTATCTCTTCTGGTGTTGACGTAATTTCACCTTGCTTGTTTGCTATTTTGTTGGTTTGATATTCTGCTCTGTTCTTTTTAATCATACTGGCTGAATAAAGGTCAACCATTTTCATCAGTCTTTTCAAAGCACCAGCCTTTATTATTTCTTTGTATTGGGGGAGGTTGGGTTAGTTTATCTCTTTCTCCTCTAATTTTCAATGTCTCCTCTATCGTGCTGATTTTAGGTTTGCTTATTTGTTGGCTTTCTAATTTAAAAAAATCATATTCAATTCATTAATTCTCTCGTTATTCTATTTTGTTATTGTCTTTTTGTAGGGATATTATTTTTCCCCTTGGGACTATTTTAGCTGTAAACCAGAAATCTTGGTATGTTGTTTAATCATTGTCATTGTCTTTTGAATAATTACTAATTATTTCTGTTTTGGTTTTTGACTCACTCATTATTTAGGATTTCATTAATTCTCTGTTTGAGTCTATATCTTTCACTTGTGGGCCCCAAACTCGCTATAATTTTTTATTACATTATGGTATGTAAAGGATGTATTTACCATTTCTGCCTTTTAAAAACTTGTTTGCAGTTCCTGTGTTCTAGTACATGGTCAATTTTTGTAAAAGTCTTGTACTGAGAAATATGAATATGTATATGTATACACACAATGTACAAATACACACACTACATATATGTATATGTATGTATAATATATGTATTTTTTTCTTTAGTAATCTCATTGAGAACATGGCATGTCTTTTTACTCTAGTTTCTTCAGCAATTTAAATTCTGTATTTCTCCTTTTGTTTATTTTTGTTAGAACTGTTAAATTAAGAGAGGGATGTTGAAATCTCCTGTTATTATTGTGTTACTGTGTCTTCTTATAGTTCAGTTAATGCTAAAATGATTATTTACATACTAGATGTTTGGAAGATATAAATCTAATATTGAAATCAATTTGCTGCCTGTTGTTCCTTTCAGCATAATATAGTTTCCTTATTTATCTCTTTTCATGTTTTGAATGTTTTTTCTTTATCTGATAGCATGATTGAAACTTCTGGGTTTTTTGAAATTCACTTGATGCATAGCAAATACATTTTCCCTAGCCCCTCATTTATATTCTGTGTTTGTCTTTATTTTTTAAATTTGTTTCTTGTAAGAAATAGATTGTGGGGTTTTGTTTTGGTTTTTTTCCCCAATCATCACTCTTTTTCATTTTATTAGATTGTTTAACCCATTCACGTTTAAAGTTATTTGAGTTAAGTTTATATTTTCTTCTATTTGTCTCTAATATTATTTTTTTCCAAATTAAGACTTTTCCTTATTCTTCTGTAAACACTTTTCCATTTCTCTTCAGTTATTTTAGCTTAATATATTTTAAAGCAATTCTAGTCTTACTTGACTCTCTTCTCTCCTTACTCTCAAACCTCTTATCCTCCCATTTATTACTCTTTTTTTCTCATTTTGGAGTTTTGTACATTAGTTCTTTTTACTCAATTATTTAATTCTTTTCTCTTCGCTTTGTTGGGTAGCTCATTCTTGGTTCTAAGCCTATATCTTTTGCTTTCTGGAGCATCATATTTCACGTTCTCTGTTACTTTATAGTAGTGGCTGATAAATCATGGGTGATCATGACTGTGGCTCCTGGTATATAAATTCTTCTTTCTGGCTGCTTGTAGTATTTTTTTCTTCAACTTGGAAGCTCTGGATTTGGGGGTGTGATATTCCTGGGGGAAGTTTCAGGAGGTGACTGTTGGGTTCTTTCTGTTTCTACTTTGCCTTCTGGTTCTCAGAAATCTGGGCAGTTTTCCTTGAAGATTTCTTGAAATAAGATGTCTGGGCTCTTTTTTGGGGGGAAAGGGAATTATTATATTTAGATAGTCCAATTATTCTTATCTTTTTCCTCCTCAATCTATTTTCTATGTCAGTTGTTTTTGCTGTCACATACCTTATATTTTTCCTACTTCTTCAGTCATTTGAAGTCCTTAAAAACTGCCAAGAGAAAATTTATTTGCATTCAATTTAACTTAAGAATTGACCCATTTTATATGGTATTTTAGAAAGAGATATTTTGCTTGGCTTTGCTTAGAATGGGTGGAGATTTCAGAGTATGGCAAAACTAAATCCACTTCGGGTATTGTAGTATTGAAAATCACAGAATCGAACTTTCAAAATTGAAAGTAATCCTAGACACAATCTAATCCAACCTGTGTTTAAACAGTCAACCTCTCAGCAAAATCCATACTATGGTTATCCAGCCTATCTGAAGACTTATAATTAAGGAAATCTTACTCTCTTCTAAAGCAGCTTATTTTACTTTTAGAAAATAATACTTGTTAGGAGGTCCTTCCTTATATTCTGCCCAAAATCTTACTCTTCACAACTTTTTTTTTGTTCTCATTTCTACCCCCTGAGGTCAAGCAGAACAAGTCTAATCCTTCTTTTGACAACTCCTTAAATAACATAAAAGGCAGCTAGCCTAACCCTGGCAAACCTTTTAGCTAAACAGCTCTAGTCCTCCCAACCGTTGGCTGCTATAGGCTTAAGTCTTTCATCATCCTGGTCAGCCTCTTCTGGGTGTATTGTAGCTTGTCAGTTTCCTTAAATTTAGGCATCTAAATTACAAGAACAGATAATAAAGTGAACTAGTGATCTTATCACCAAGGGATAAATTCAGCCTCATAAATGTCATTGACATTTGCTGGGATATGATTCATGACTAGAATATGGCAAGGGAACAGTATCCCTAATTTAAAAGGAACAGACTCACTAAAAGGGGCAGGAGAGTACACTGTATATTAAGAAAATATATTCTTTTTAGGAAATGCATGAACCAGGGGGTAAATTCTCAGAGAGAAGGCACTAGAAATGACAGGGACTATGAAAACTATGAAGGCTTGAAACTGAATTAAGATTTTTTTGGATATTCTGTATACTGTTTTATGGGAAGCAGTCCCATAGGGAGATAAAGTGGTATGGGTGATGTCTTTTTATTCATGTGTAAATTGAATTTAAGTGAGGCAGAGTTGCACGAAGTTGTGAGCTTTACTCTATCCTGCAGTCTTCACAGTTCAGTGGCAGGACAGAATCAAGATGACTGTTGATGGTCAAAGATGCAGTGGATAACCTTGGCATCTTCAATGTCTAACCAAGCTCTAAGCACTCCACAATGCCTGCTTCAGCTGCCTCTATGGCCGTTGGAACAGATTGTTCTCATCTGCCCATTCCACCAGGGGAGAAATTACTAGCAATAGAGGAGTTTGGGATGTGAGTGCTAAATGTGGGAATGGCATTGTTTTTTGGAGGAAGCCAAAGAAACAAGGAAGCATAGATAAAGAGAAAGAATGTTCCAGGCATGGGGGTTAGCCAGTGAAAAGATATGGAGTTGGGAGATGGATTGTCGAGTTGGAAGAGGAGCAAACAAGACTATCATCACTGGATTGTAGAGTTTGTAGAGAGGAATAAAGTATGGGATGGAGAAAGGTAGCAAGGGGCCATGTTGTGAAGGACTTTAAATTACAAATGGAGTACTTTATATTTGAACCCAGAAGTAACAGAGAGCCACTGGAGATTATTGAGATCATTGTATGTGGTATGGTCAGACTGGTGCTTTAGGAAAACCACTTTGGCTGCTGAGTAGAAGAATGGAGGATGGATTGTGGTAGAAAGAGACTTCCGGCAGGGAGACCCATCTGAAGGCTCTTGCAGTATCCCAGATGTGATGTGATAAGAGCCTGCACTATGGGCTGTGGCTGTGTGAATGGGGAAAAGAGAACATGTAACAGAGATATTGTGAAAGTGGAAATGACAGGTCTTGGCAAGATTTAGTAGAGTGAATGAGAGAGAGAAGAATCAAAAATGACCCTGAGCTTGTGAACCCGGGTCACTGGGAAGATGGCGGTGCCCTCAATAGTAACAGGGAAATTTGAAAGAGGAGAGGGTATGGGGTAAAGATATTGAATTCTAACTTGGACACGTTATTTGAGATGCCTATAGGACATACAGTTTAAGCCATTCAGTGGGCAGTTGGTGATACAAGACTGGAAATGAAGGGCAAGGTTAGGGTTGGATGGACATCATCTGCATAAAAATGGTAATTGAGCCCATGGGGGCTGATGATCTCATCAAGTGAGACAATACAGAGGAAGAATAGGACCGGGACAGAACCTTGGGGTACAACTAGTACCCCAAGATTAGTAAGCATAAGCTGCATGAAGATCCAGCAAAGAAAACTGAGAAGGAGGCCATACAATTAGGAGGAGAATCAGGGATGAACGGTGTCACAAAAACCTAGAGAAGAGAGAATACCTAGGAGAAGATGGTGATTGAGAGTGGCAAGGGCTGCCAGAAGTCAAGAATGATGAGGACTGAGAAATGGCCATTAGATTTAACAATTAAGAAATCATCAGTAACTTTGGAAAGAGCAGTTTGAATTGAATGGTGAGGTTGGAAGCTAGACTTCAGAGCATAACATAGAAGTTATGGCATAATATAAAAGTTATGGCAGACTTCCAGTCACCCAGCTATTTGCTGGCATGAAGTTTCTGCCAAATGCAGGACAGCTGCTGAATTCTCTTGGTCTATCATTCCTATTCTAGACTCCCGTCTCTCCATTCACAGTCTTCAATGAATGAATGTATAAAAAAAATTCCTCAAGAGCCATTTGCAAAACACTATGTTAAATTCTGGAGATGTGAAGAGAAAAGCAAGACAGTCTTTGCTCTAAAGGAACTCACATTCAAAAGTGCAGCTAAGCGACACAGCAGATTTCAGCTAAAAGTCAGATGGAAGGTCTAGTGGGCATGGATTTTAGGGACTATAGATTTAGAGCTGGAAAGATCTTCAGAGGCTATCTAGTCCAGTCCCCTAATTTTACAGATAAACAGATTAAGGTCTAGGGAGGTTAAGTGACTTGCTCAACTATAATGATAATGATTTGAGTAGCATTTATGTGATACCTTTTTTTTTTTTAAAGTTTGTGAAGCACTTTACATGTGTAATTTCATTTGAAATTCATATTTTGGTCCTTAGGGTGCAGTAGCAAATTAGATGGTAATGCATCTTCTTTAACGTCTTTTCTATTAATATCAATTTCTGATTTTGAATATTTTGACAATGCTGAGGACTTTGGTGGCAAGGATTTCTTTTCAGGGTCTTCAGTAGCCGTGGCTTCTGAGGAATTGGGAGTTACCGCACTTGTAGCATTACTAGGTTGTATTTCCACTGAGAGCTCCTTCCCAGGCTGGAAGCAAGGCCAGTGGTCTGAGAGATGCCGCTGTTTCCAAGCTCTTAACAAGTTTATTGATGATCATACTAGTGGTGATGGTGGGCTCCTCCACCAAAGTTGTTGCTCATGGCTGCAAAGGCAGATGCAGAACCTGGTCCAATGGTCTGGAGGAGTGTTACTATTCCTGATGCTCTTGAGCTCTGGATACTAAGCTCCAGCAAGGACTGTAGGGAGATGGTAGCCAAGGTGGTTTGACCTATCTGGTACATAGTGCCTCCTGTCTCTCATATATCTATATATTGATATAGATGTATACATATGTAGGTATAGATATCTATCTAGATAGTGATATACATTAGATATATGTGTATGTATATACGTATACATGCATATGTGTGTATGTATATATGTATATGTGTGTGTTTGTGCATGAGAGAGAGAGAGAGGAGAGAGAAAAAGAGAGAGAGAGTTTTCTTTCTTTAGGTGGACTGGCTTGCTTATCTGTCAGTAGCAGTAGATCAGCAGTCGGTGTTGGCAGTGGCAGGGATGATGGGGCTCTTTTTGACAGAGGTTACTCCCTAGGATGACAGCTATGAAGGTGGGGCTGGAAGAAGGGCTAGTAGTGGGGGCAAGGTAACTGGTCTTTCTGGGGCTCTCGAATACAGAATCTTGCTTTCTAACATTCTATCATTGAAAGAGACATAAAGGATAGCCTGCCTACAGTCATATAAACAAACAAGGCATTGTTCTCCACTTTGGAACCTCTTCCCCCCTTTTACTTCTGCTGTTCATGCCTTGCTAATCTTCAGCCCTGAGTGATCTCCATCTCTTTCTCTCCTCCTACTTGTGAGCTGCTGAATATTGCTAGAGGAAGTCACGACACCATGCCGATTTGTTCCATTTGTGCTAATCTTAAATAGACCCTCACTGCTTCGTGGAAATCTTTTTATTTAAATCTGATTAACTCCTTACCACATTTCCCACAGTGTCTGTTCATAAATTTTTCCCTTTTTCTTTTTGGTTTCAAATCTTGAAACTCCGCCTCTATGTGCCACTCTTATTAGTCAATGACCTTACTGAGAAGATGGAGGACATTGATACCAAGTTCTTTCATCTCCCCTCCTTCATTTCTCAGATTCTCTGAATGTCCTCATTCATCCTCTCCTCTTTTGCTTCAGTCTCAGGAGAAGAAGTTACCCAGCTCCTAGCAAAGACTAATTAATTAATTAACTTTAACATTTGGTTCCATCTCACTTCTGTCCCCTCTATGATCTTGTTCTATTCGTCTCCCTCTATCACCTTCAGTTTTTAGATAGGAGGTCCTTCTTCAGTGACCAAGCAGTGATCACAATACTGTAGGGAGTGAATTGCATTAATCTTGCCATTTTTGCTATAGATGAAACAGAAGACAAAAGAAGTTGCAGGGAAAGGAAAAAGCTTTATTCCCATTGGAGAGGCAAATAAAGGAGTTCACAAGGTTGATTTCCTTGTACATCCAAAGTAAACAAGAAACATAATTTCATGTAACATTTGGTCATCTCCTCATAAGTATTTGTGAAAAAGACCACCATGAAAATAATTTGCATTTTATGTACCAACATCTGTTGTTGAAGATGATAAATTGGAGAAAGTCTATGAAGAACTCTCTAAGATCTTCCTAATTAAATGGACATGTGCTGTGATACTTGGTTGTTGCTGTCTTTGTTCTTTGTTCTTGAAGAAGACCATGACATCAGAGAAATGATGATATGACTTGCAGTTGATTTTGATTTGAGAGAGGGAGGGCTGTGCAAGGTCACCAGCCTCACTTTCTCCTCCAGAGCCATCTGAGTCCAGTGGCCTGATATTGACCAGGACAACTGGACATGGACCAGGATGCGTTGGGAGACCCTGGCTCTTTCAGGCTAAGGTCTTTTCAGGTTCTCACTTTGAGTGAAGTAATGCCCGTTCAATGAACAGGCCTCTTTAAGGAGTTAATCAAGTTAATCAAAACTCAAAAAAAAATCAAACTGAGAAGGGAAGACCCTCAGGGTTCCTGGCCAAAAGAGAAACAGTTACTATTTAGTATTTACATTCACTCTGTACTAGGAGGGCAGGGACCTATTGTCCAATCTATGAGTTCCAGAGTGAGTTGGGTTTAAAGCTTGTTTTTTGAGAAAGAAATCTAGCCAGTAAACCCAAAGTTAAGTAGGCAGCCTTAGCCATTGGAATGTACCTCCTCTGGGCAGAGCACCCTCAGGTGATGAGAGGAGAGGCTACTCACAGATTGTGTTCATCCTTTGTTCTCGAAGAGGACCATGACTTCAGGGAAATGATGACATGACTTGCAGCTGACTTTGATTTGAGTGAGGGAGGGCTGTGCAAGGTCACCAGCCTCACCTTCTCCTCCAGAGCCATCTGGGTCCAGTGGCCTGATATTCACCAGGACAACTGGAGATGACCCAGGATGCATTCTCATGCTTGGTGACTTCTGAACAAAGGAGGGCATAGATGAGAATGGCAAAAAGTATATTAGAAAGTGGAATTGAGGAGGCAGGAATGAGAGACATCAAAGGCTCGTAGACTATCCAGAATCTTTACATCTATGCTTCATTCTTTCAGGAAGGAATTGGGAGGTATTGGATATGGGAAATTGGTTATATTTTAACAAACTGGAAATGACATTACTAGTAAGTGAGTGATTTCTGAATCAACTGTCTATGAACAGTGAGGCTGTTGATTTGTTGGAGCAAATATTACAATACAAAACCAGAAGAAAGGGTGAAAATGAGAAAAAGATGTGGTGGGTAATTCAAATAACCGTGCAGAGCATGGTGGTGCCTTTCTGTAGTAATGAGGTTGGTGTAATGCTTAAGTTCAGGAGTTTGGAGTTGTAGTAGGGCTAATATCGATTCAGTGTCTGTAATAAGTTTACCACCAATATGGTGAGTTCCTGGGAGTAGAGGGTCACTAGGCTACCTAAATAGGGACAAATTGGCCCAGGTTAGAAACAAAGCATTGCTGATTGGTAGTGAGAACAGGCCATGACATAAGTGGCTGTTGTACTTTCAATCTTGTCAAGGAAGGGAGAACCAGTTTCAAAAAAAAGGAAAGAAAAAGAAAAAGAAAAGCAGTTCAAATGACCAAACCTGAACAGCCCAACCTATGCGAAAAGTTATTGATGCCAGAAATGGAAAAAGAATGGAACAAAGGACATTTACATTTATAGTACATCTATAGGACTAATTATAACAATTTTAGGCAGAAATTATCAATGACTTACCTTTATTAGGAAACCAAAAGAACCTTAAACATGCCTTAATCAGCAAACATAAGATCAACACCAGCTAACCAGAAAGACAGCAGCCAAGGGCAAGACCAGTTTAGAATGTAAACTTGTTCATGAAATCTTTCAGGAAAGGATGGCCACATAAGATTGGATTTAAACAATATAATAATTTTTCCCAAACAATAGAATAAATCATTCTCCCCATGAGATAAATATGGATGGTAGAACTCTACCACATCTGAACTCTAACATCACAGTCCTTGATGTGCTTCTTGAAGGGAGTAAAAATGGTACTGAAGAAAACAAAGATGAGAAAAACAACATAACTCCATGGTTCTGAGAGAAAGCCTTTCTTTAATACAAATTCCTTAGGATGTGACCAAATCTCTTAGACAATGGCTTTGATTAATTCAAAGAGGTATATGGGTCCTGTTCCCACTCATGATTCCTCTGATTCAATAAAGAAGGGTTCTTACCTAACAAAGGGAATTGCTTATAACTAGTTGTGATAATTAATGGAACTCAGCAGTTATAGTACAAATACAGGCCAATCCATTTAGGCTGCATTCCTAAAATAAGGGGAAAAAGTCCATACACACACATACATATACATACACATATGTATAAAATAACATACCCACATGCATGCATGTATATACAAATATACAAATGCACACACATATTTGTGTATGTATCTACAAATATATACATATATACATAGATACACCATATATAAACTGAAAATGATCACCAAATACAGAAGGCATTCAGGTTTTTTATAGATTTTGGAAGAAAGTGTGGCTTATATCCAGATTTACATAGTAGGCAAGAATTTACTCTGACTCTTCTCTCATTCTTTTGATGTTCTGCTCTAAGAAAATAGTGTTAAAGACCAAGTGCTATCAAGGATGAAATAAATGTGATTATCAGGGAAGAGAGACATATGGCCCCAATGCTTAACAGTTACTATCATGTGATCCCTATTCTTCTATATTTTTTCTACCTTGAATAAATACTCCTCTTTAGCCTTGAGATTTTTTTTTCAGCTGAATCCTTCCCTAGAAGCCATGTTTTTATTAAGTTGTGATTTCATGATTGCCTATACAGTTAATGTACTCTCTGAAGGGAGCAGTGTATAGGCCACAGGAGGAAGAGAATTCTTATACTACTTTCCAGTGACAAGAGCACTAGAGGGATTAGTGTAGTTGGGAAATGTGAGCAGACAGTCCTGGAAAGACAATAAATGGTCTTGCTAAGTGACTTTTCTGGGGTTAGTTAATTCCTCTTGGAGGAAAAAAAAAGATTTTTCTTTCGCATGTCAAATGATGTTATCAGAGTTAATAAATTCTTTTTCCATACAAGGACTTCACACATTTGACAGGTATATTTCAAGTCTAATGTCTAAAATTGAGTGGGTTAATATATAAAGTAAAAAAATTTTCTCTGCCAAGTCTTTTATTATATATTTTTATAAAATTCACTCCCTCAATAATTTCAAACCACTTATTCACTCCCCTTATGAATATTTCTGCATTTTCAGATCACCTTGGGTGTCTAGGATCAAAAATTACTGGCTGGTCTTCCCCATTGCAAGGGCAAGTGGTCATTGCTAAGTACAGAAAGATGAATGCATTTGTTGAACAAAGCCAAAAAGAGACCCATGGCTCACACTCCCTGGCACTTCTCCCTGGCAGTTCTTTAAGTCCATGACATGAATGAAATGTTTGGCCTCAACCCAGAATTCTTATGAACTCAATGCAGTGATTTATGCATTCCCAGAGCTGCTTGTAAATTGGGGTAAGTGCCTTTTGTATTTTTCTTCTCTCCATCTGGGATAACAAAGTAAGTCTAAGTTGAAAACTTCTTTTAAAAATCATTCAATCAAGCCATATAGAAATAATTCTTAGATAATTGCCACAAGGCCTTTAGAGTAGAAAACTTGCTTCCTGTCAAGAAAGAAGACTCCTGTGAGAAAATGACTATAAAGGTCAGGGAGAGATAATAACCAATGGTATGGGGAAAAAATATCTTATAATACTGACCATGTCTCAGGAAGCAGATTTGATGGTGCTGACTCTGAACTGTTTGGAAGATGACTGGCGATGCAGGAAACATCAATCATAATGAAGAAGATAGGTTATAGACAGTCAGATGTTTGTCTTGATGTAATTCATGCAGCTGGGGTCTGCACAACAGGAACAAATCACAAAAGACACTTGCCTGTAGGACTCAGGTTCAATTCATACCTCTGACATTTACTATCACTGTGACTTTCAGCAATTCACTTAGTGCCTTCCCACCTTTGGTCCTCAGTTTCCCATCTGAAAAATGAGATGGTTGGATCAAGAGATCCAGGTATAGGTCTCTGATCCTATAATGAAATTCTCTTTTCTATATTCTTGGGCTTATCTGTAGCTCCAGAAGACAATCACAACATTTTAGAAATGGAAAGAACATCAGGGATCAGTCTCTCTGTCTGTCTCTCTCTATTTCTCCTTCTCTCACTCTCTGTCATGAAGACTTTATGAAATTCCTAATTCAGTGCCTCCCCTACAAAATTCCTTTGCATTTATTCCTCAATTAACCACTTGCTGTCCTAATCCCCTTACTTACCTCACGTCTGACTCTATGACCCATTTGGGATTTTCTTGGAAAAGATACTGGAGTGCTTTGCCATTTCCTTCTCTAGCTCATTTTACAGGTGAGGAAACTGAGGCAAAAACGGTCAAGTGACTTGCTCAGGGTCACACAGCTAGGAAATGTCTAAGACCATATTTGAACTCAGGTCTTCCTGACTTCAGCACTGTACCCACTGTGTCACCTAGCTGCTATGCTCCTCACAACCCCCAGAGTCAATTGACATGATATCCAAAAGAGGAGTCAACTAGTTTCAGAAAATTGCAAAGCAGGACCCATACCCCATGGTCCTCATACTGATAGGTCTAGTTAATACACACACACACACACACACACACACACACACACACACACACACAATCAACAAAAAATCCAGTGTTGATTATACTTGAAAATTACATAGCATCATTTTCCTGTTTGCCTGAAGTACAACACTCTTGGGATTATGGAAGAAGTTGCTCATTATATTCACTTTATAGATGGAAACAACAAATCTGTGCTGTCTTATGCTTGTAATCCCAGCTATCAGGGAAATTGACCTTGGGATCAATTCATTAGAGCAGCTAGTGGCAGTGTACAGAGTGCTGGACCTGGAGACAGGAAGACCTAAGTTCAAATACAGCCTTAGACCCTAACTAGCTCTGTGAGCCTGGGCAAGTCACTTAACTCTCCCTCAGTTTCCGTGTCTATAAAATCAGCTGGAGAAGGAATTGGAAAACTACCTCAGTGTCTTTGCCAATAAAGCCTCCTAAATGGAGTCACAAAGAGTCAGACATTACTGAAAACTGCTGAACAACAACATAGTTATTGTCCCATATATATGTATATGTGTGTATGCAAAGTGCTTTCTATACAGTTCTCTCATTTGATATATTATTCAAGTCCACAGGCAAGTTAAAGGTGGAAGATAGTATAAATATAGAGTGTTGTAACCAGATTTTTGTTTTCAGAATTCTAAAACATAGCTTGCAGATTTTAGTGTTGGCCAAAGTCCATGAATGTTCAGACAATTTTGATATTTCCTCCAAAGTATTCTAGTAACTATTCTCCAGCTTTGTTTAAGGAGGGCTTCTCATTTTCTGTATGTCATTAGCTGTACAGGATTGTGACTACAGCTTCCAGTGTATCTGTACTTGCTGTTTCGTCACTTGCCTGTTGCCACAGGACTTTGAGATAGGTATAATCGTAAAATGGTACGGGTGATGTCTTTTGATTCGTGTGTCAATTGGATTTAAGTGAGGCAGAGTTGCACGACATTGTCAGCCTCACTCTCTCCTCCAGAGTCATCACAGTCCAGTGGCAGGACAGAATCAAGACAACTGGTGATGGCTCAAGATGCAGTGGATGACCTTGGTGTCTTCAATGTCTAACCAAACTCTAAGCACTCCACAATGCCTGCTTCAGCTGCCTTCATGGCCGTTAGAGCAAATTGTTCTCAACCTCCCATTCCACCAGGGGAAGACTTCACATGCTTGGGGTAGACCCTCCCCCAACTCACCAATGTGTTTGAGACCCTCTGGTTACCCTCAACCTGGTTCAGCCTGTCTGCTGAAACAGTTTACTGGGATGTGGCTGCTGTGCATGCCACAGCTCCTTGGAGCCACAAGTGAGAGATGGGTGGAAGAGGTGGACACCAAAGGTGGAAAGCAGCCCTGAGAAGGGCTGACGTATACATTGCCAGAGCTAGCTCAGTGTTTGGGAAGCTCTGAAGGAAAGTATGAGAGAAGAGGTATTAGACTGATTACCAAACTGAAGGTCTACAGAGCTGTGGTGTTGACCTCATTGTTGTATGCTTATGAAACCTGGACAGTCTACCAGGTCCATGCCAGGAAACTGAATTGCTTACATTTGAATTGTCTTATGAAGATTCTGAAGATCACCTGACAGGATAAGGTACCAGACACTGAGGTCCTTAAACTGTCAAGCATTCAAACTCTGCTTCAGAGACTGCAACTCCAATGGGCTGGCCACATTGTTTGAATATAAAATGTGTGCTTGCCAAAAAGACTCTTTAATGGAGAACTCACACGGGGCAAGTGTTCACACGGTGGTCAGAGGAAGTGATACAAGAACACTCTCAAGGTCTCTCTCAAGAACTTGGGAACTGATTGTGTGACATGAGAGACATTGGCACAGGACTGCTCAGCATGGCTTTCCCACATCAGAGACGGTGCTGTGCTGTATGAGCAAAGCAGAATTGAAACAGCTCAAAGGAAATTCAGGATGTGCAAGTTTGGAGTATCCACTCCAAATGTTCACACAACTATTTGTGCCGACGTGTGGTAGAGCATTCCAAGCTCATGTTGGCTTGATCAGCCACAGTAGGACACACTGAATCTGGACTCGAGCAAAGTGATGTCATTTTGGTCCTCTTTGAAAATGAAGGACAACAACCACCAACCAACCAACCAACCAACGTCATTAGCTGTATGAATTGCTCTGGGACTCCATTCTCCCGTTGGCCTATTCTTATAGCTATGAGACTGATGACAACTTGGGCCACTCAGGAGTGTGCTGTATAAAACTTGGGCCTGAAGCACCTAGAGTTGGTAGCCAATGGGTCAAGGTGAGATCCCAAGGAGGAAGACTCTTTAGCAATATATCAAAGGTCCTCTAGGAGCAGTTACTGAAGTTACTGCTTCATTTTCTTCAAAGACTTTGTTCGTAATAGCAATGACTTACTAGAGCAACTTCTGATTCCTTGGGTTGGGTACTTATTACTCTCTTGTCCTACTAGATCTCCCTAGGGCTAAATTCATGCCTGAGTTGGTAAGACAATCTTGTCTCCAACAACCACCAGTTCCATGACCCCAACATTCATAAAGTCTGGTAAAATACTGCATTTCCATCTGTTATGCATGACAGGCACATGGCATTCAAAGGGGAGAGACAGTGGCTTCTTCTGGAATCCCTCTTATTTGAGTTGGAAAAAGATCATCTTTGGACTCTAATTTGGATTTGTAAAGTGAGCCCTTAAGAAAGCCCGTTTTTGATCAAATAATCACTTCTGAAACTATGCCTTGGCTACTTTTGGAACAGTCAACCAGTTCTTCTTGTCAACCTTTTTGTGCCCTTTGGTAAACTTGAGATGTTGTTATCTAAAGCATTTTATGAAACAAGGACAGAGTCCTACATATAATTATAGCACTTATTGCTCTTTAAATACCCCTCAAAAGAAGGAAGAAGAAACGAAGCAAGCATTTATTAAGCAGCTGTTATATGCCAGGCACGGTGCTAAGGGCTTCACAAATATTATCTCATTTAATCCTTGCAACAGTCTTGTGAGGTAGGTTCTACTATTATCCCCATTTTAGAGATAAGGAAACTGAGGCAGACAGAAGTCAAGTGACTTACCCAAGGTTAAAACAGAGCTAATAAGTGTCTGAGACTGGATTTAAGCTCTGATCTTTCTTATTCTGGGCCCAGAGCTCTACTGTCTACAGGTCATGTTTATATTCACCCTTATAATAAAATCCAAAGGTACATAATCTTGTTAAAAAGCCCATATATTAATAAGGGGCTAGGGAAGTGATACATCTCGTAGCAGTTCTCAAGCATCAATACATCATCGCCATTTTTCTTCTTGGCATTTTTTCCCATCAATATAGATATAATGATAACTGTATTTTCCCAGAATTACCGAAATACTTGCCTGGTCAGGAACATCATAGGATTACAATGTCAAAAGATCACAGATTTAGAGCTGGAAGAGACATTAGAAGGCCACTGAGTCTAACCCCTTCATTTTACAAAAGAGGAAATGGAAGCAAAGAGAAGCTAAATGATTTATCCAGCACCGTGGGGCTAATAAGTATCTGTGGCAGAATTTACACCCAGGTCTTTCTGATTCCAAGTCCCAGGCCCTATGCCATGCATGTATCATGGATGAATTTGTCTGCTCCCAGCTAGGTAGCACAGTAGATTGAGATTGAGTGCTGGGGCCTAGAGTCAGGAAGACATGAGTTCAAATCCAGCTTCAGGCAGTTCCTAGCTGTGTGACCCTGGGCAAGTCACTTCACCTTGTTTGCCTCACTTTCCTCATCTGTAAAATAAGCTAGAGAAGGAAATAGTAAATCACTTTAATAACTTTGCCAAGAAAACCCCAAATGGGGTCACAAAGAGTCAGACATGACTGAAAAAATGACTTAACAACAACAAAGACCAGAATCCTGTTCTAAGACCTGACAGTATATTAAAGGATTCATTTAGAAGCACTGCACAAATGCAGATACCCAGAGAACTTGGGACCCAAAAATGAATTTATTGGTAAACAAAATTATCATTCCCTTCCAGACTGTACTCCCGACTTTCTCTACCATGCCGTGACACTGCTACCTTTGTTTCTCCCCTCTTCCCTTTTCAGCTTCATTTTATATGTGGTCTTCCCTTGTTAGAAAGTAAGTACTTTGAGGGTAGGAACTACCTTTCTATTTGTATATATTCCCAGGGCTTAACATAGTGCCCAGGACATAGTAAGAGTTTAATAAATGTTTGCTGAGTGAATATATTATATATATAGTGTATATATATATATATATGTATCATATATAGTATATAATATATATATATACACACACACACATAAATATACATGCATGTATACACACACATGTGGACATTGTGCTTTCCAACACTTCCTGATGCTGAAAGCATGGTATGGAGGAGATAAGAGTTGCTCCACAATGAAGACCCAGAAACCCTCAGTTAAACACTGTGTTATGGAACCAGATAGTGGAATTGGTTCACACTTGGAGCATCTCATAAACAGGAACGTGACCTTTCCTCCTCCCAGCTGCCCATCACTGCAGATAGTATTGTGCCTACAAGTAGAAATAGTTTTCCTGGCCCTCATGAGTTAATCTGACCCTATTTGCAGACTGACCTCTTTGGAGTTGGATGATGTGAGATAATTGAGTCCAGGCATAGACCAGGCTAAGTTCCTTCCTGTAGTCTCCACTTCCATATATCTACAAAGAGTTGGGGTGGGGGGATGGGGAGATGGAATTGGCAAAACTCAGGCCTACCTGGCCAGGGTCATGCCTCTAGCTCTATGTGAATACCAGCTGCTCCTCTCCCCCACAGACAGGGTAATAAGCACCAGATGGGTTGGTTTGCTTTAAGGAGGAGAAGGAGTTAGGACTGAGTCCCAGAGACACAAAGAACTGGTTAGTAAAAGCAATTGAGAGCTTGGAAAGCCTATAAAGCAATTTACTGTGTATGACATCAGAGGCCTGTATTGGGCTCATCCCAGGGCCCTGTCACAGCTCTGGGAAACTGGTTCACTAGACAAACACTGGAGGGTTTTACAAGCAGCTGCTTTAAGATAAACAGGGTTTTGACCCCCCCAGGTGTGGAGTCTTGCTTCAAAGGGTGAAGCTCAGCAAGTCTGCTTTCTCTCTCTGATGCTGCTGACATGAGTTCGAGTCTATGTTTGGGGTGGGGGTGGGGGTGGGGAATGATGCAGGAGCAGGGCAACAGTGCAGTACACCTTCCCTTGCTGGTGTTTGCATGTGGTTCATGAAATCTCTGTGCTATTAATATGTTCCACATTGACTGTACAGCCCAAGGCCTGAAAGGCACCCTGGTGCTGTAAGCTCAATTAAAGGCCTCTTTGTACTTCAAAGGCAAGAAGGAGAAGGAAAAGGAGCAAAGTTCCAATCTGTGTCAACAGTTCTGACGCATAGATCAGCTTTCCTGCAGTCACAGAGCTAGAAAGGACCTCCAGAGGTCATCAATTCAATCCCCTGTCACTAGGTCCCATCTGCCCTAAACTCTCCCAGATGGACCACAGAATCTCAGAATTTGAGGGGGAGCTTGGGTGATCATCTTTTCCAGACCCTTGCCTTCAGGGAAGCAAGTGTCTAAAACCTGCAGGGTAGATAATTGTCTAGTCTCTTTTTGAAGGCCTCTAGGAATAGGGATTCCCTACATTCCCTTGGTAACGCACTCTTGTTACGGTGCTTCCTAATATTACTGTTACCTTGTTTTTCTCATCTTTCTCAATTTTTTTTTTAAAAACTAGGTCTTCCCATCTCATTCAAGCTGGAAGTGCAGTGGCTACTCACTGGCCTAACTCTGCTCCTAGCAGCTTTGAACTGCTGTTTTCAATCTGGGAGCAGCCCCTCGTAAAAAGGCTATATTGCAAATTCTCTAGGCTAAGTGACACTTATTCATTTAACCTCCTACAAGGACCAATTTTCTATCCTTTAAATTGTCCTTGAGGCTTTCCTCTGAACTCTCTCCAGCAGGTCCAACCCTACAAGTAGGCAAAATAGGCAATGTACTATATTGGTGCCAGACTCAGTTCAGACACCTGATCATGGTTTCTTTGTTGTCGTTTTCTTTGTCTTCATCATCATCATTATTGTTATCTCATGTAACATTTTGTAGTTTACAAAATCTTTTCACTTCCATTGTCTTGCTCAATCTTTATGACACTTATGAGTGGGATGCCTGGTGATGCTGGCTGGACTAGTGCCTAGCATGAAAACATCATCTTGTCTTTTTTAGTGATAGCATTTAGTCAGTTTAGAGTGTTCAGGAAAAGAGAGGTGATAGTCCTGATATGTCCTGCCCCGGTCAGAACATACCTGGAGTATTGTGATCAGTTCTGGGTATGCTATTTTAAAGAGGCCATTTCTGGAGAACACTCAGAGGGTAACCAGGATGATGAACTTCCTCTAGATCATGCCAAATAAGAGTGGGAGCGTAAGATTTCCCCCTTTAGACTGCAAGCTCCTTGAGGGCAGAGGGTGTCTATTAATTGTATCCCTAGGACTTAGCACTTAACTTGGCTCATAGTAGGCACTTAATAAATGTTTGTTGAATTGGATTGGAAGTTTGAGGACCTACATATATTTAGCCAGGAGAAAAGAAAACAGAGTGAATGTCAATCAATCAACAAGCATTTATTAAGCATCTACTATGTATCTGGATTTTATGGATTTAAATATAAAGGAAACAGTCCCTGATCTCAAGGTCTTATATTTTATTGGGGGAGACAGCACATATATAGTATATATAATATATGTATATACACATGTTAATATATGTATATATATCATATATATGTATAAATAATCATTTTAAGGGGAGAAGAAACTAATAGAAAAGACTTCATATCAATCCCAAAGGACTTATGATGAAACATGCTATTCACCTCCAGAGAGGGAACTGATATTGTCTGACTACAGACTGAAGCAAACTCTTCTCTCTTTCCTCCTTCCTTCCTTCCTTCCTTCCTTCCTTCCTTCCTTCCTTTCTTTGTTTCTCTTTGTCTCCGTTTCTCTGTCTCTTTCTTTTTCTCTTTCTTTCTTTCTCTCTTCCTTCCTTCCTTTCTCTCTTTCTCTCTCTTCCTTCCTTCCTTCTTTTGTTTCTTCCTCTCTCTCTGTTTCTTTCTTTCTCTCTTCTTTCTCCCTTCCTTCCTTTCTCTCTTTCTTTTGTGTATCATACAAAGTGACATATATGGAAATGTTTTCCATAATTGTAAATGTATTTTGTGATTTCCATGATTGCACACGTATTGCTTACCATCTCAGGGAGGAGGCGGGGGGGGATAGAATTTGGAACTCAAAATTTAAAAAAAAAATTTAAAATTGTTTTAACATATGATTGGGGAAAAATAAAATACCATTTAAAAAAGACTTCATATATATAGTAGCACTTGGGGTGAACTTTGAAGGAAGAAAATGATTCTCTTAGGCAGAGGTGAGCAGGGAGTACAGGGTGATGGAGTTGGGAGATGAAGTGTTCTATGTGAGGAATAGGAAGCAGGGCAGTTTGGCAGAACCATAAAGTGGGAAAAGGAGAGTAATGCAATATCTAAATCTTAGAACTTCACTAAGACTTTGGAACACCCTGCATACTAAAAGGCTGGAAAGGTGGGTTGGAGTTAGGTTATGAAGAGTTTCAAACGCCAAACAGAATTTCATATTTGATCCCAAAGGCAACCGGCAGACCCAGGAGTTTGTTGAACAGGGGAATGACATAGATCTGTGCTTTAGTAAAATTGTTCTGGAAGCTTTGTAGAGGATAAATTAGATGGGGGTGGGGCAGGAGACTTAAGGCAGGGACATCAATTAGGACATGATAAATGACTACAAGTATTTGAAAGGCTCAAATATGGAAGATGAATTAGACTTATTTTAAGGGTATTAAGTTTCCATTCAAGGTCTCAAAGCAAATGTTTCATGAAGGATCATCCCTCCTACCCACCTTCATGACCTGCCAGTGCTGCTACTTATTAACTCCATGACCTAGGTCATTGTTTAGATAATTCAAGTTCAAATAAAAAACAGAAAAAGTTTTATTTGAAATTGGGGCAAAATGCATACCCCCACCTTTTCCACTGTACAAATAGAGAACGCAGTTATAAAGGAGAGACTATGTCACCTGAAACATAGCTATGTTGAGGTGCATTTCTCAAATATATGTAGGGATGATGTGTCTTGTCTGTGTAGATTATGTGTGTCCACATGGGTCTGTCTATATATGGCTTAGAGGGAGGCATGAATAGATGTCTCTAGAATCTTCTCCACCTACTCTTCTCCAAGGGAAGCTTTGATTCCTGACAGGAGAAGAAGCAGCAGATTGATGACAGAGGATGGATGTTCTGGTCCCCTCAGAGAAAGAGTATCAGGCAAAAATTATATATATCTGACACCCTAGATAGTTAGTCTAGGGAAAGAAAATTTTAGATCCAAGCTGAGCTCCAGATCACTATCCCTTAACAGGGAAGGTGTGCCCCCAAGCTATATATCCAAGATTTGGCTCTCCTTCCTCCAAATGCCAGTTCCACAAAGAGCTCATATAAAGAATAGCAAATTTGCTTATTTATTCAAGCTTTATAGCAAGCAGAAATCAAAGAAGTTATACAGATGAGAATATACCTGAAAACAGAATGATCCCCAAAGTACTTAATTTCATTTCAATAATATTAATAAGTGAAATGATTAAGCTCAACAGGGAGGAAGTCCTAGAGCTCATCTACCCAAGGGGAAATTTCTTGAAGTTTCAAGTAGTATAAGCTGGGTATATGGACATGATTGAGGCTCTGGCTCTTCTACACGTTGGCTTCTTCCCAGCATCTTTCTCTCCCTTTACGGACCTGTCCCTGAAAGAGAATCTAGAAACTGTATGTCTTCTCTTTGGAAGCTGGAAGCCAGAACTTGACAACTGCACCAGATTAGAGTGATAGATCTTCACCAATGAGGATATTCTTATATAAATGAACTTGAGCCTTGGGTTACACATGTGAAGCACGTCTGTGAAAGGCAGAAGGATAAGGACAATATTTGTGCTACCTCCTCCTTGGGTTCTTGTGAAGATCAAATGATATACGTATAAAGGGACATTGTCAGCTTTAAAGCCTACACAAATGTGAACGCTCTTTTGTCAGTTGCAGATAAGTGTAAGTCTGGCACACAAGTTGTACCCTAAGCTTGGGGTACCTCTTAACCTTATGGTAAGTATCTGGGAAAATATTAAGAAGAGTCATCCCATACAATTCAGTATAGGGAGGCTTAATGGGTGAGATGGGATTTGGGGAGTGTTTGAATGATGGGAAAGAAATGCCAGGTAAAAGGAAGGGGGTCATACTTACTTTCTGTTTGAAAGTGGATGCTACATCATGATAGGGAAGCTAAGCTATTGCCTATAAAATAAGTTGCTAAGACATTATATGGGCTTTATTATATTGAGGGAAACTACCAAATTTTATGCTTAATAATAGCTCAGAGATAAACAGCATGAAGCAGTGGAGAGACAGAGCTAGTCTCAGAGTCAGAGTCAGGCACATCTGGTTTCAAATCCTGCCTTTGGCACATATGACTGTGTAAGCCGGGACAAATTTCTTCACCTCTCAGTGCCTGAGGCAAATCTCTTAAGATTATAAATGCAAGCCAAGTTGCAATCTACATTAAAGAGTATTTCCTTGTCTGGGAGCTCTTTATATCAATGAAATCATAGTTTTAGGGGCAGCTAGGTGGTACAGTGGATAGAGCACCAGCCCTGGAATCAGAGAACCTGAGTTCAAATTTGGCCTCACTATGTGACCCTGGGCAAGTCACTTAACCGAAATTGCCTTCAAAAAAAAAATCATAGTTTAGGGGAAAAAAAGTAAATCATTCAATGAGCATTTAGTAAAGGTTCCTTGTGTGCCAGGCACCATGCTAAGTTTAGGAGATACAATGGCAAAAATAGAACAGTTCTCACCCCAAGCAGTTTACATTCTATCAGAAGGGGACAAAATGCATATAAAGGACAAAAATACAGTGCAGTTTGGAGGGGATTCAGAATGAGGGGTCATCTGGAATAGTGAAGAGAGGACTGAACTTGGAATCAAAATTACTCGGGTTCAAATCTTGTCTCTGACAGACACTAGCTGAGCTGCCATGGGAAAGTCAAGTCACCTTTTAGTGCCCTTTGCAGGAAGTGTTCTCTTCGATGGTTCCTAACCTCTCTGAACCTCAGTTTCTTCATCCATAAAACTGGGATATTACTATTAGAGTACCTTTCTCACAGATTCTGCCGAGCCTCAAATGAAATGTTTGGAAAACACTTTGTGAACTCTAAAGTGCGATATAAGAGTCAGTTGGTGGAAGAAGATTCCAACTTCCTGACACTGATGAAATAGCACGGCCCCTGGGTGGGGGTGGGGGTGGGGGTGGGGTGGGAGAAAGATTCAGAAGAAATGTGTGGAGTGCCCTAGAACCTTAAGACTTTGATGTAAAATTGTCTGTCTTCCGCTTAATAGCCCTGCCCTAATTCCCTTCATTTTTATTGTGTGTTATATGCATTACCACCTGTGAGCAAAATGCATCAGCATCAACTGTAGGCACTTTGTACACGTGAGCTGTTGTTATTGTAGGTGAAATGAAATTAAGCACTTGGTGGCTTTATTAGCCCTGCTTTCAGTTTCTGAGAGCTGGGAAGCTGGGATTTTGGAGGCATAGGGGACCATAAAGAAGGAGAAGGGAATAGGCTGGCACATTCCATGGCCTTCTGGTAGCTGCTGTTACCGAAGAGATTAATTCCTTGTAACAGGACCAAGAACAAGAAATAGGATACTCGCCTACAGCTGGGCAGAACTCAATTCTGCCTTCTTAATTGGGACTCATTTGAAGGACTAAGTTTAACTTCCATTCAGTCTAAATAACTAAGCTGTGGAGATTATTGTTCAAGAAACTTCAATTTTTTCATTTTGAGAGAGAGAAAATAAACGAATCTCAAATTGTTTCTAATATGGTCTGCCTAGTATCCCTCCTCCCCACCCCACCCCATGCCAAATGAATTTGTCTTCTTTTCCCAAAGAAGCTCAATAAGTGGGCAAAGTCGTTAGCAGCCTTAATTTTGGCTTCTTGTTGTTGTTCAGTTGTTTCAGTTGTGTCTGACTTTTTGTGACCTTATTTGGGGTTTTCTTGGCAGAGATACTGGAGCAGTTTTTCCATTTCCTTCACCAGTTCATTTTACAGATGGGGAAACTGAGGCCAATAAGGTTAAGCAACTTGCCCAGTAGTAGTAGACTTGCCAGATTTGGACTCAGGAAGATGGGTGAGTCTTCCTGACTCCAGGCTCCAGGGTACTCTATCTGCTACACCACTCAGCTGTCCTCATTCTGGCTTCTACTCAATAAATTTCCAAAATGGCTTCCTATCACCTCCAGGATGAAATACAAACTCTTCTGTTTGGCACTCAAAACCCTTCACAATCTGTCCTCCTCCTACCTTTCCAGTCTTTTTACACCTTATTACCCTTCCCCCTACTCTATAATCCAGTGACACTGGCTTCCTTGCTGTTCTTTGAACCAGACCCTACATTTTCTTACTCTGAGCATTTTCACTTGCTGCCCCTCATGAATGCAATTCACTCTCATCTTATTTCTGTTTCCTGGTTAGCCAATTTATTCTTTCAATATCTTGTTTGTACATAGTTGTTTCCAGGTTGTTTTCCCCATTAGACTACGAGCTCCTTGAGAATGAGGATTTTTGCCTTTCGTTGTATCCCCAACACTTAGCATAGTGTCTGGTACATAGTAGGTACTTAATAAATACTTTTTGACTAAAAGTAGGATTTTGGAGCTGGTATATTGAGTCACAGTGTTAATTATGAGGCTCTTAATCTGTTTCAACATCATCACCCCCATCCTCTTGTCAGCTCCCGGAGTTATCCAAAAGGTTTTTTTAGTCATCCTACATTCAATTACAAAAACCAGACATCTTATCTATGTGAGCATTAGTTTGTAGCACTTCAAACATAAAAGAATAGTGTCAGGATAGTGGACCTACCTCAGGTTCATTTCTAACTGAACTCCATTGAATTAAGACGAGAACAAGCTGATAACATGAACAATAATGGAAGTGATCCTTTAACCTCTTCCAGTACTAGAAAGGTGATTGGTAAATATAAGCAGGGGGCATTATGGGATTAGGCATTATTAAACAAGGGATTATGCAGAAGAAACTCTGTAAAGAGGTAAGAAGATGTCTACTAGGGAAATACTCAGGCAAGGCACATCCAATTCAATCCAACCATCTAATAAATATTTATTAAATGCCTATTCTGTGCCAGGTACTGTGCTAAGCATTGGGTATACAATTAACAAAAAAAATACAGTCTCTGCCCTCAAGAAGTTTACAATCTAAAGGAAGAGATAGCACAAAAAGAAGGTAGGAAAGGCAGCCTAGAGTGGGTGGGGGGAGAAGGAGAGATCAGGGGTACCCATTGAATGGGCATTTTGTTACATGGAGTTGAAACCAGGCAGGGCAGCAGATGAAGAGTGGAGTGAGATGAGGGTCCTCCATAAAGGAAGGCATTGGGGGGACTTTGGTACTGTGCCCTCTAATTAGAGGAGGGGAGAGCCTGAGGAAGGTGATATCAGTCAAGGTCTTAGTTAGCAACATGGTGCTGAGTTTACAAGTGATGGACTTATCCTGCCAAGGGCATCTCGTGAAACGAGGCAGGGCAGCAGATGCAAAGAAGAGTGAAACCATGTTTCATATTGTTGAATGAATGAAGGAATGATCAGCTTCTAGTTTTAGTAAAGAAGTTGGAGCCAGCAGATTTCTGTGTCATCTGGTAGTTTTCCACACACAAGCGCTTATCTCATGAGTGTACAAAAATTTAATTTGCTGAAACCAACTTTGAACAGAGTCCAAATCCCTTTCAACAGTCAGTTATGGAGGGTCACTGCATACAGAACTTTGGCTTTATTAATTTTTTTTTCGCTTTTGGTTGTTTGAAGGTAACATCCAGAGTGGAAAATCCCTCTACCACTGCAGATGAGTACCTCATCAGTAACTTAGAGTCTTATAGGGTTTCCTGAGGGCAGTGAGAGGTTAAGTGACTTGCAACTATCACATGCCAGAGGAAAGATTTGAACTTGATTCTTCCTGCCTCTAAAGGCAGCCCTCTGGCCACTTTACCACATTGCCTCTCATTCTTAAAGTTATTTGTAGTAAAATAAAATTGAGCAAGGGACAGGAAATTACATTTATTCACATGTGGCTAGGACTTGCAGGTTACTAAATCTTATGTACATGCACTGTGCAATGCCAGTGGGAAAAGATCTAAGGCCACATCCTTTCTGCCTCACATAGACCCCCTTTGTCTCAGTCTATACCATTAAAAAACCGTACATAATAGTAATATTTTGAAAATGTATGAAAGAACCAACCATTTCCAGCTTCCTGTTCATAGATCAAATTTAGACTCCTGAAAGTTCATAGGGTAATACTTTCATAACTAGGGCGCTTCAGCTGTAAAAGTGGCATTCGGCAGTAAAAACGAGACCTTAATGGCCCCCAACATAAAAGGCAGGCCAGTTCTTGGCACCCTGCTGTAGAACACTTTGGGAAGCTGGGCATGTGGTATTTTAAAATAGAGTCTACATATCTATTATTATATGCCTTTTGAGATGCAGATATCACTTGTTACAGGAACTTGTTGGCCAATATCACCAAAAAAGTTGGAGCCTTTGCATGGGGCCTCTCAATCTATCCTGTGATACACAAATGTTGGGGACCCTAAGTCAAAGTTAGAAGCTAAAGACACAGAGGGCTGTGTCCTAAGAAGGAATTGTTTCTACTTCTTGGGTAACCCAACTCAGTGGACATTTATTAAGCATCTACTGTGTGTAAAGCACTGTATTAGACACAGGGGATTAAAAAAAACAAACAATAGAAATATCTTTGCTCTCAAGGTGGTCACATTCTTCTCATAATAAATTTGATAATTCTGCTATTAACAAATACTAGTACTGCGAAAGTGATAATATGGACAGAGTGACATTAGAAAAAAGAGTAAAGGTATCAGTCTGATTAAATTAAATTTCATCTTTTGTATAGGTGTTCTTTTCCTTTTTTGTGTCGTACTCCTTTGGTGAAGCCTACAGATTCCATTGTAGAATACTATTTTAAATAGAAATATTTAAAAAGAAACCAACCAGCTTGAAATACAGTTATCAAGATATTTTTAAAAGTTCATGGACCCCAGGTTAGCAACCCATGACATAGATAAACCATGATTCTCTTTAAAGAAAATTATAGCTACAAAGATTTCATAGTTAAGACTTTTAAGGATATGTGTGTATATATATACATATACATATACATATACATATACATATACATATACATATACACACATACATAGATGCTTGTATATGTATATATCATATATTTATACACATACGTGTATACATACATACATATATACACACACACACACGCATATATTCGATATTATCAATCTAAGTAGGGTCTTCTAGGGCCCTGGAGGTTGGAAGCCTCCTTCAAATGTGAATCCTCATCTCACATTCTTGGTTCATTAATGAGTTGGCTGGAGAATTCTGTCTGTGGACCAACCAGCAGACCAGAACTGAGTAGGCTGTTCTATGCTCAAGTGCAGGCAATCAGAAGTCTAGTGGGAAGCAAGGAACTAAGATGGGGTAAACCCTCAGAGGAAAAAGAATACTCTAGGTGAACAGCATTCAGGCTCATAGGATATCTATGTGAGTTCTGTTTGTGAGGAAGGGGTGTGACAGCATATGGAGATCCCTACTTCCAACAGTATAGACCTTAATGTCCAAAGATGAAACGGGGCAAGGTGACATAACTTATACCTTGGTCAGAAATCATGGAGACCAACAGAGCAGCTTGGAGGCAGTGGGGTGAAAGGGCTCAGGAGTTACATTCTCAGCTCTGATAAGATCTTGTGTGATCCCTCGGATGCTCGATTTCCTCATCTGCAGAATGGAGATACAAACATTTGCGTGCTATACTTCAGAGGGTTGTTGAAAGATCATAGATGTAGAGCTGAAAGAGGCCTCAGAGGCCTTCTATTCTATTCTAACCCCCTTTGTTTTATAGAGGAGGGAACTGGACCTGTTGGAGCTTAAGTGACTTCCCCAAGGTCACAGAAGTGCTAAGGGGCAGTGGGATCTGAACCCAGTTGCTTTTTTAAAGACAAGTAGTAAAGAAAGGGGTTACTCTTTTTTTGATGAGCTGTTCTTGAGCAAAGAATTATGTCTCAGACCTTTCTTTTTATGTCAGAGAGTCAAAGGTCAGTCGCTTTGGGGGTGTCAATTCAATTCAGTTTGATTTAACATTTATTAAGCATCTAATAGGTTCAGAGAACTGTGTCAGGTGCTGTGGATTCCATCAGATTGTTAGCTCCTTGATGGCAGGGCCTGGTTTTGCCCTTCTGCCTGGCACATGCACTTAATAAATGTTTGTTGATTTGACAAACACAAAAAATGAAAAATAATTCTTGCATCCACAAAGTTTACAGTCTTTTGGAGGCATGGAAAGTAGCATAGCCAAAGCCCCCAAAACTCAGTCAGTAAATGGAAGATCATTCAAGATGATCTGAAAAGGACCCCTGAAGGAAACTAAGGATTTTCCGAGGCAAAGGTGTGGAGGGGGAGCTCGTTTCAGGCATAAAGAGTTACCTGTACGAAGCCCCAGAGGCAGAAGATGGATGGCCCTGTTTGGGGGAAAAGTAACTGTCAATTTGGCTGGATGTAGAGTGCATGAAGAAAAGAACAGAAGGAGACAGGCATTTATTAAGCACCTACTATGTGCCAGGCATTGTGTTAAGCACTTTGTAAATATTATTTCATCTGATTCTCATAACCACTCTAGGAGTTAGGTGTTATTATTATCCCCATTTTATACTTGAGGAAACTGAGGCAGAGAGAGGTTAAGGGACCTTGTTGTCCAGGGACATACAACTCATAAGTGTATGAGGCTGAATTTGAATTCAGGTCTTCCTGAGTCCAGGTCCAGCTCTCTATTCACTGCAACACCTTGCTGTATAAAGGGGAGTAAAAGGAAATAAGTCTATAATGGTGTGGCATACTGGAAAGATCGTTTAGTTTATATCAAAGACTCTGAGTTTGAATTCTAGTTTTTTGACTTCCAGTCTAAACAACTTTGGACAAGTCATTGAAAACTTTCTGGGCTTTGATTACCTCAACTGTGAAATGAGGCGGATGAACTTTAATGCTTCTTTGAGCTCTAAATCTATGATCCTTTAAGTGAGGGAGAGTTAGCAAAAGGATTTCGGTGCTAGGCTGAGCAGTTTGTATTTTAACCTAGAGACAATCTGAAGCCAGAGGAATGAGATGGTTAGACCAGGGCTTTAGGAAGGTAACTTTGATAGCTGTTTGGTAGATGTGTTACAGAAAGGGAAAGATTTTAAGATTTAAGATTCCCTTTGTCTTCACATCTGCTAACTTGAAGGCAGCCTTTGACTCCGTCCAGGACTCTGTCCTGACCACTAGGTTGGGTCTTTCCACCCCTGGTTCACCACACCACCAGGATTCTGGAGAGCTGATAGTCCCCGACACTTGGAGATCCCCTTTGTCTCTAATTCTTGGTTCTGCTCCTGGTCTACTCAATTCTATCAACATTTATGAAGTACCTACTACGTGCCAGGCACCATGCTACAGGCTGGGGATGCAAAAAGAGGCAAAAGATAGTCCCTGACCTCAAGGAGTTTATAATCTGCTGTAACAACAATGCTACTTGGCACTACTGTGGCTGTGTAAGGCTAATCACACCAGCACACAGGAGGTACTAGCACAAGTTCTTTGATTTGCTTTTCTAAGGAAAACAACTTTAAGGAGTTAACAATATTACTTTAATTAAATGTACCTATATCATTCACTTAGTTCAGGGGGAAAAGTCAGCACCCTGAACGTCAGAGAAAACACAAACAGAAATTACAAGCAGAAATTATATAAACAGAGCAAAATAACACAAATCGGCAAACAGCTGTCCGATCAAGACATTACATACATAGTTACCAGAGAGAGAAGCACCAACATCTGGGTTTTTCAAAGCTGGGGGGCTGCAACGGCTACCCTGAGTCTCGTCTGGTTAAATCATAGGACACTCTTCCAGTGAGTGAACCCCAAGCAAAATGCTAACCTCAGAGTACATATACACTTCTTCAGGGTCAGAGGGTGTCACAACCATGCAACTCAAACCCATGTGACCTAAGCCTTCCCGTGACTTCAGCAGGTCATCAAAGACCCCCAAATCAATCAAAGACTCTTGATTGAAACAAAGGCAAGACTCAGAGGCACTTGATTGCCTTAGTGCTGAGAAGCACTCCAAAGCAAAGGACAACAAAAAGTCCCACTTTACTTGCCATTACACTTGCTCATAGCTACAATAGTGGTTTTAACACTGGTCCAAGTCACTACTCTCAGTAGCAGCTCGGGATATGGTTGCCAGCCCTGTCATTTCTCCTCTTGCCAACGCTGGTCAAAGCAGACAGAGGCCCAGGTTACAACAGCCATTAGCCCAGACTCGTGAAGTCTGCTGTTCTCATCTGCATGGAGGGCACATGCTTGTCAGGTTACAGCAAATGTCTCCCTTCCCTGTACCCTGAATGGCAGCCAAGAAGTCTCTCCAAGAACAAAGGAGAAAAAATTTACATGATAACCTTGTGTATTTAAAAGGAATAGGAAGTTATGCACAGTAGATCTGCAGTTTCATTTGCAATCAAATTTTTTTAAATACTACATTATGGAAATTCTTGTTTTAGTCCATAAATTAAAAATAAAAAAATTTTTAAAGAACAAAGAAAGGAAGAGAAGAAGCCCCAATTCTGGATGACAAAATACAGATCTCACTCCCTTCCTCCTATCATGTGACTTGTTCCACAATGTATGTCCTCTGAGACAGCACTAGTTC